>NC_056006.1:1277200-1915801 GCF_018446385.1 Zingiber officinale
TTTTTATTAGTGGGGGAGAATGTAAAATACCGGAAAATAGGCGAATATTAATAAGGGAATTTTTCGGAATTTTTGGAAATTTTTCGGGAATTTTTCGGAGCTCGTATGGACGAGTTAACGGGGACAAGAACGGGACCCGGAAAAACCTGTTTAGGCTATCCTATTTAAATGAGGAAATGTTTATATTTCCTTTTCCTTTTATATTTCTTTTTGCTTTATTCCTTTATTTGTTTTCTTTTCTTCTCCTTCGCCGAATACGCCCGAGCCATTCCCGACGCCGAGCCCTAACCGGCGCTCACGGCGGTTTTCTCCATTTCCTCTTCTCGGTTTCCTCCTCTCCTCTTACATCTTCTCTTTTTCTGCCCTAGCGCCTCGCCGACGTCGCTCCTCCTCAGCCTAGCGCCGGCAGCCGGCTGCCTTTCCTCTGCCGATCCCTTGCCGCTGCCCTCTTTGGATCGAAGCAGCGTCGGCCACTGAGACTTCCTCTCTTCTCCTCTGGTCCGACGAGCCACCGCCAGACACCTTTGTTCTCGGCCCCATCGCGGTAATCAGTAGCCACTGGACGTCGACACACAGAGATTACACCGTGCCCTAATCCTCCATCTCGCTGGCAACCGAGTACCACTGCCGGTGTTCTCCCGTGCCTGAGCTTTATCTCCTCTTCATAGTAAGGTTTTTCGGATGAGGTAATAACAAGTGGTTTCAGCAGTGATTCCGCAGTGTAAATTTGAGGTTTCCAGCAGCAATCAACCCTTGTTGGCAGTAACAAACCTTCAGTGGATCAGTGATACTTGCTGTGAATTTAGGTAAGGTGTAGGTGGTATAATTTTTACTGAGTTTGCCTTTAATTTGATTAGTGAAGGTGTTGGAATTGTGATTTAGGTTTATCGGTTTGGGAGATTGGCAATTTAATCTTGCTCCGACTGTTGATTTACAGTAGCAACGTTTCCAACCAGATTTGGACAAATTGTAGAGGTAAGTTTGTATATGTACTAGATTTCATTCTAGTTGTGGACTTGTTAGGGTGCCCTAATTCTATTTAATCGTGATATGTGGCTTGAGTGGATTTGGGTTTTTCCTAATTTAGCCTTAAGGATTTTATTTAGCTATACATTTGGGTTAGCTAAATACATTATGTTTATATTGGTGACACAGGACCTTGACGCGAGACGGGTATCTCGGCGTCGGAATTTGACTGGATACGATCCTTTCTATTTTCGGAGGCGGGTACTTTTGACTTATGTCATTTGATATGCTTAGTAATTAAATTAACATGTTGCATTAATTGTGTTTCTTATCTGTTTTCGGTTAATCACTACCCAAATCTTACATGCTTGATTGATTGATTGGTTTTGCATCTCAGGTATATTTTACCTGTTTATACATGCTTATAGGGGTAGTGATATGCCATGCTTGACCATGTTCAGGACCTAGGTTTTATACCTTCTGTATACCTTTGGATTGTTTTGGATTCGTTGACCTATGATGCATTTTTATATATGTATGGATTAGGTCAGGATGTTTATATGGTTATTGCCATGCATCATTTGCATGATTGCATGCTGTGCGATAGTCCGCTCCATTATTATTGAGCACATCGCCAGTTACATGGATCTGCACACACCACCACTCATGGGTTAGTGGTCGATTCAGGATGAGTGTGTTGCAGCAGGGACTCTGTTAGGCACCGTTGGTCCGCTCATGGGTAGTGTGACATAACGTGTTATCCGGCAGGGATTCCTCCCCGTATTTGAGTACCGGGAGTTGAGAGCATTGCGCTCCCCCATCTATGATTTGGGGTAGGAGGATAGGTGTACTCCGACAGCATCCCGTCCACTCGGTCACTCATCAGGAGTAGTGACGACAGAGTGCACGGTTGTCACAGCCCTACCCACTCGGCCTCACTTTTGTATGAGATGATCGACTGGCGTCAGGGGTGACCAGGACGCATCATTGGCATCATATGCATGATGCATTTATTGCTTGTGTTTGTGTTTGCTGCATTTATATGCTGCATATTGTTTGGATGCCTATATTTGACATGCATACAGGATTTCCTTATCCCTCGGACTGTTTGACTTTATACTCAGGACCTGGTTAGTACAGTATTCTCCTGTTTATTTCAGATGCATTCTTATCTTTCTTATCAGGAGACTGTACGCATGATTAGTGCTAGGTGTTGTTTCTTTACTTTGCATATCAACTGTACCTGCTGAGTGTTGGACTCACCCCGCCTCCATTGTTGATATTTTCAGGTTGATGCTGTCAGGAGGGAGTTCCAGTCGCTAGTCCTCACTGCACGTAGTGCTGGTCCTGCAGACCTCCAGATATTTGCTATCGTTTGTATTATTTTTGATTTTCACTTGACTATATTTGGATTTGGATGTTGATTACTTAGATATCATATAAGTTGTCTCGTTGATGGATTTGTTTTCGATTTTATACTACTACATGCCTGCCTGGACGGCAGAAGAGGTAAGGAAAATCGGATTTGGGCTTTACGAGTGTAGTTGAGTAGGGTTGATTTCGAGTCAGAGTATTACTACGTTGTTTATTTTATTACTGCGTGGTTGTGTCAGCCAGAGGCTGAATATATATATAAACTGCGTGGTGATTGATTTTATTTATTGTTATGATTCCAGCCGCCTGTGGCTGAGTATTTAGTGCTTGTAGAAATTTTTGATTGTCCGCCGTACAGGGGAGATGCTGCCGAAATTTTCTCGGACAGGGACTCCTCTGGGGGCGTGACAGAGTGTGCCATCCGCTCAGCCCTACGATCCTGTTCAGCGAGCGTCGGAACCTCGACCCCCGCCGGAGCACCTTCTACCATCAATTGGACACCGGTAGGCCGGCCGGGCGGTCGACCCACCCTTCTCCGGTCGGCATATCGATTTAATCTTTTCTAAGGCGTCTGGTCAGTCAATCCTTCTCCGATCGGCCACATGACCCTTTGACTTCCACGTGGCGTTGACTCCCCAGGACGAGGGTCTCCTGTTCTTACCGCCGGATCACTTGCCTCCCCTTCAAGTCCAGTCAAAGGAGGCGATTAGTCCGACTGACTGGATCATCGGTTGGGCCGAGCAGCTTCATGCAACCACCATCTGCTCGGACACAAAGGGGGTAGCCGAAACGCCAATCAACGCCCAACATTTTTTAGCGTCTCTTCGAATTTTCCGCCTACCTCCCTCATTAAGGTCAAGCGCACACGCATTAAATGCGTCCCAGTTGATGAAGGCCACGTGGCGGTGCTGTCGTAATCATACGGCGGCGGCATGGTGCTCTGATGGGATCGAGGCGGTTCGAAATGGACGGCACGATGCACGCTATGGTTTTCGTGCCCTGGATCCAACGGTGGAGGCCGCTCGGCCTCCACCCTATAAATTCTTCGCCCTCCCGTCTTCACCGCATTTGCGTTGGCGATTCCGATCTCTGTCCTGGTGTTTTGGTGCTTCGGCGATCCCTCTCCTGTTCTCCGACAATCTCCGGCGTCCCTTCCTCGATCCTTTTCCTCGTCGTAAGACTCTTCTTTCTCCCTTCAGTTCTTGCGCTTTCTTTGCACTTCTTTCTTTAGTTTTCGTACTCGGGTTACTGTTCCGTCGCAATCTTCTTGTTTTTGCCCTCTACCTTCGTCGTTTTTGGTTTTATCCGATCGCACGATGGCCCAATCTTCCCAACCCGAAGACGAAACTTTCGGCCAATGGTACACCACCATGGAGTCGCGCTTCGATCGGCGCGACGCCGATGCTTTGATTAACAGCTTCGACATCCCCTCCAACCTTGAAATCATCCTACCCTCCGACTCCTCTCGGCCAAACAAACCGCCGTGCGGAGCTTTTTGTGTTTTCCGCGACCAATTTACAGCCGGTCTGCGCTTTCCCATTCATCCCTTCTTTGTAGAAGTTTGCAACTTTTTTGGCATTCCGCTCGGAAGCCTAGTCCCCAATACTTTCCGCCTTCTATGTGGTGTAGTCGTCCTCTTCAAAATCCATAACATTTCCCTCCGACCAGAGGTTTTCTACTATTTCTACTACCCTAAGCAGTCCGAGTCGGGCACTTATATGTTCCAAGCTCGGCCCGGCTTGGTTTTCTTCAATAAACTTCCTTCTTCCAATAAGCATTGGAAAGAATTCTTTTTTTACATTCGCCATCCCGAGCGGGCTCCCTTCCGAACCAAATGGCAGGTCGGAAATCCACTCTCCCCAGAACTCAAAAAATTCAAGACCCGACCGGATTATCTACACGCCGCCAACATGCTATCCGGTCTGCGGCTTGACATCAACAAGTTTCTTCTAGAAGTGGTTATGTACATCTTCGGCTTGAGCCCGATCAGAACCCCACTCCCGAGCGGCTTCGGTAAGAATTCCACTTGGTAAATTCATTTTAATTGCTAACTTATTTTCTCTGTTTTCCTTTGCAGCGAACACCGTCATGGAGTCGGTGATGGCTGGCATCCTGAAGAGAAAGGCGGCGGCGCTCGAAGCCGCGGCAGCAAGGGAGATGGAGGCGCTCAGCATCCATCCAGTCGGCTCGCATGAAGGGGAGAGCGGGACTCATGAAGGGTCGGCCGCTCAGGCCTCTTATCAGCACGAGGCAAGAGGAGCCACCCCTAGCGGAGGACCAACTGTCCAGGAGGAAGGTTCCGCTCGGGAAGAGGAGCAACCTCGACCAAAGAGATGCCGAGCGGAAGACCGTCGAGCTCCGACGTTAAATATCGAGAGACGAGCCGGCGTCTATAAATCATCCGAGCGGAAGACCGTCGAGCTCCGATGTTAAAAATCGAGAGACGAGCCGGAGTCTATAAATCATCCGAGCGAAAGACCGTCGAGCTCCGACGTTAAATATCGAGAGACGAGCCGGCGTCTATAAATAAGCCGAGCGGAAGACCGTCGAGCTCCGACGTTAAAAATCGAGAGACGAGCCGGCGTCTATAAATCATCCGAGCGGAAGACCGTCGAGCTCCGACGTTAAAAATCGAGAGACGAGCCGGCGTCTATAAATAAGCCGAGCGGAAGACCGTCGAGCTCCGACGTTAAAAATCGAGAGACGAGCCGACGTCTATAAATAAGCCGAGCGGAAGACCGTCGAGCTCCGACGTTAAATATCGAGAGACGAGCCGACGTCTATAAATAAGCCGAGCGGAAGACCGTCGAGCTCCGACGTTAAAAATCGAGAGACGAGCCGGCGTCTATAAATCATCCGAGCGGAAGACCGTCGAGCTCCGACGTTAAAAATCGAGAGACGAGCCGGCGTCTATAAATAAGCCGAGCGGAAGACCGTCGAGCTCCGACGTTAAATATCGAGAGACGAGCCGGCGTCTATAAATCATCCGAGTGGAAGACCATCGAGCTCCGACGTTAAATATCGAGAGACGAGCCGGCGTCTATAAATAAGCCGAGCGGAAGACCGTCGAGCTCCGACGTTAAAAATCGAGAGACGAGCCGGCGTCTATAAATCATTCGAGCGGAAGACCGTCGAGCTCCGACGTTAAAAATCGAGAGACGAGCCGGCGTCTATAAACCCTCCGAGCGAAAGACCGTCGAGCTCCGACGTTAAAAATCGAGAGGCGAGCCGGCGTCTATAAACCCTCCGAGCGGATGAGGGCAATAAGGACTGCAAGTGTCCAAGGAACTCTGCTATCAAAGCGTCAATATCGTTCGACTGCTCCTGTATCCGATCCGCTCGGCCCTATACCCAAAGGTAATTCATCGGCATCTAGTGAACGACCTCTGATATCTAAGCGGAACATTACATATTTAGCCGAGCGGAAAGATTACACAAAATACTAGAGGTGTGATAAAGGGCGAGCGGACGACGCACAGATAAACTTCCATTCAAGATATCATATCAAAGAAACAGAAAGCAAAAGGAGATTACAGAAAATAAGGCCGAGCAGCCAAATTACAAAAAGGGGTAGTTTATAGCTGAACGGCTAGATTACATTTAAGCTTCTACTCTAAATAATCATAAAGATCCTTGGGGATATTATCAAGGAGCGCCACCTGATCTGCAGCCGGGATGACGAAGGACTCGGGAAGTTGCACCTTGGACTTCAAGTAGGTAGTGGTGGCGGCCATGGCAAGGTCGAAGGCAGTATACATCCGCTCGCAAACTTTTTCTGAAAATTCGGGCGAGCGGATGTAATTCTGTCTCAAAGCAGCGACCCGGCTCGGCTCGGCCTCTTGGTATTCTTTAAAGGCCAATTGAGACGCGGCGAGGGACTCCTGCAGAGTTTTCAGCTCATCTATATGCTTGAGTGCGTCAGCCGAGTGGATTGCTTTCTCGCCATCGAGCTGGTCCATCAGCTCCTTTACTTTCTGCTCTAGGCCCCGAGCCTCCACATTCTTTTTCTCCAGGTCGGAGATGGTCGTGTTCTTCCGCTCAGTCGCCAAGCTTACCTTGTGATCTAGAGATTTTTTCACTCGCTCAAGCTCGGCCAGATGGTGAGCCTGGTCGGCCGTCTTCTTCTGCTCGGCCGCCAACAAATCTTGAGCTTTCTTCAGCTCCCTTTGCAGTTCGGCATACGAAGGGCCTTGAGAGTCGGACGGACCGCCTGTCGCCTTCAGTTGTCTCAATTCCTCATCCACCATCGCTAGGCGGTTAGAGACAGCTATCTCCTCCACCCATCTCTGGCAAAAGAAAATTAGAAGCTGTTAGTGGCCGATTGGAAAGAATGCATACAAAACTTCGGAGAAAAAGAACTTACCCCCATGGCCTCCTGCATGTGGCTATTGGCCAAATTTCGGATCTTCTTTGGCTTAGGCCGCGCGGCAGCTACCTCTTGCACGTGGGACCTCACATGGGGGGAGCGGATTGCTTCGGCCCTCGGTCCTCTGGGCGGCTGATGAGCGGTATTCGGTTTCCGCTCGGTGTGGGGAGCCTGTTCGGTGGTAGTTTCCTTTCTTCGGGCTGCTTGGGCTTCCTCCACGTTGATGTATTCGTTGGCCCGGTGTAGCATATGGTCGTAGTCTTGGGTCGGTTTCCGAATGAGCGATCGGAAGAAGTCCTCGTCCACGAGGCCTTGTGTGAAGGCGTTCATCATGGTTTCCGAGGTGGCCGTTGGAATATCCATGGCCACCCTGTTGAACCGCTGGATATAAGCTCGGAGCGATTCGCGGGCTTCCTGTTTGATGGCAAACAGACTGACACTAGTCTTCTGATAGCGCCGACTGCTTGCGAAGTGGTGAAGGAAAGCCGTTCGAAAGTCTTTAAAACTTGTGATGGATCCGTCCGGTAACCTCCGAAACCATCGTTGGGCCGATCCCGAGAGGGTGGTAAGAAAAACTCGGCACTTCACCCCATCTGTGTATTGATGAAGAGTAGCTGTGTTGTCGAACTTACCCAAATGATCATCCGGGTCGGTGGTTCCGTTGTATTCGCCGATCACCGGGGGCACATAGTGCTTTGGTAGGGGATCCCGCAGGATGGCCTTCGAGAATTGACGGTTGATCCGCTCGGGCGAGGCGTTCGTTCGGGGGGCCTTGCCTTTTCTGCTATCTCGTCTTGGCATTTCATCTGATGGAGACCCTCGATCCCGATTAACTGCTGCTGCTTCAGGAGTGCGGAATAGGGCTCGATGGAATGGAACTGTGGCTGGCGGTGCTTCCGCTCGGCCACCCGACGCTGATGTTGCTTGCTGCTCAATTCGGTCGGCTTGCGACTTCTGCCTTTGTTCCACAAGCTTAGCTGCTCTCGTTTCGATTAGAGCGTCAAGCTCCTCTGTGGAGAGCATCACCGAGTGCTGTCGTCCAGCTTCGTCCATTGCTTCCGATGGGATTCAGGAGCGTTCCCACAGACGGCGCCAAATTGATCCTGTCCGAACGCTGAATCAACGGACGCTAGGCACGTGGCGCTCTCCGCGTTGCTGACGTAGATCCCCGACAGATCGTATGGTCCTCCGGCGAACCTGCAGGGAAGTCGGGCTGGGAAGGGATTCCCGGCGACGACCCTCCGACGCTCAAGTCAGGCAAAGCTCAACAAAGAAGTGGCTCCAGATATCGTAGAATGCATACCTCTGATGAAGTGCAAAGCTCCTTATATAGAGCTCGGGAGGAGCCCGGGCACACATACCTAGGTAAACACGTGTCCTCAGCCCATACCCCACTAAGGGCCTGTCAGCATGCTTACCTGACACCATACTGCTACAGTCCAAGCATGTCTTCGATGGGACATCGGGACCCTTTGTCGTAAGATTTGGAGTATGGCCGGATTATAGAGCATGTCCGCTGTCAGAAGATGTCCCTTGTCCTTTTCTCCTTACTCCCTGCCGGGCCTCCGGCCGGCCATCACTCGCCTTACGTCCAGTCGGTGATATATAGTGATCTACTTGGGGAGATTCTCGGTAATGTGCTCTGTGGAGACTGTTAGCAGTATTCTACCTTATGTCTTCGGCCGAGCGTGCCATCCGCTCGGCCCTACGATCCTGTTTAGCGAGCGCCGGAACCCCGACCCTCGCCGGAGCGCCTTCTGCCATCAATTGGACACCGGTAGGCCGGCCGGGCGGTCGGCCCACCCTTCTCCGGTCGGCATATCGATTTGATCTTTTCTAAGGCGTTTGGTCAGTCAATCTTTCTCCGATCGGCCACATGGCCCTTTGACTTCCACGTGGCGTTGACTCCCCAGGACGGGGGTCTCCTGTTCTTACCGCCGAATCAAGGTTTATGTGACCCTGAGGGCATTGTAGAAATTTTCATATTGTCACTCGTACAGGGGAGATGCTGTCGAAATTTCTTTTGGCAGAGACTACCTAGGGCGTGAAAAATTGCCTCGTGCATGCTTTGGCTGAATTAATAATTATTTTATCAAATATTGTTTTGAAAGATGTCCTTTTTTTTGATGCAGTTGGTACCAATAATCAAACCTAAGTTATGATAAATGACAAATGGATTAAAGTTAGATGTTGTGTGATCTAACCTTTCTACCAAGTATGTAGGACTTGATTGGTCTGACACCAGGCTAAAATTCAGCTTGGTTTGAAGGGTCTAATAGCTGATATAGAAGGACAAATAGGTAAAAAAGTAACCCGATATCTGGTGGAAAGTCCAGTTAGGTCCGCGGGATCTGACAGCTGGCTGAAATCTAGTTAGGTTTGAGGACCTAACAACTTAAGGGAAGACCTAGTGGACCAAAGTAGAGTCAAGCGATTCTGCATAGTAAGTAAGGTAAATCACTGAAGGAGGGTGTTCTAGTGAGGACGAGTCCCAATTAAGGACTTTAGATGCAAGTCCAGTCTATGTCCATTTTGGAAACCTAAACTAAGATCATGACTAGATCCTGGTCTTGGACAAACAAGATCTAATTAATAATACTATTTTATTATTGTGCTAACTTTATTTTTCAGGTTACACTTTATTTTTGGACTAATGTATTTTGCAGAAGTAAAAATGAACAAGAAACACTCGGGTGAATAGTGCTCGAGGGGCCTCCTAGGCGATTTGAGGTGCCTCGGCTGCCTTGATCAAAGACCCGCATGGAAAGTAGCGGAGGAGCCTTCCATGTGGTTGAAGGCACCCTGGAGCTTGGCACGAAGGTGCCTCAGAGCACCTAGAAGATGCCCTCAGGTGGATATAGGCTGCAGTTCATGCTGCTTAACATTTCCAAAGATAAAGGGATAGAGGTTGCTACTGGATGCACCTCAGACGAAGATGGAGGCGCCCTCAACAGCCTATATATGCCCTATTCGAGTAGCTTTCACAACAAAACTTGTGTACGAGCTTCAACAACTCCTTCGCTGCTTCGACTATGCTCTGCTGCTGTGATATAACTCTGAGACATTCGACCGGGGCTTGCAGACTAACACCGACACACAAGCCCAGTCAGACTCTATAAAAATGTTGGTAACGATTTAATATTAATGTACATTTTTCATACTTGTAAAAAGAAAGTGTAGGTTGTTATACTTTTCTAGTTCTTCGTACTTGTATTTAATTCTCTCTTTTGGTGGTTTTGGAAAAGGCTTATAGTGGATTACTTGTCGATACGGTCTAAGGGATCATGAGTCTTGGAGTAGGAGTCACCGAAGGCTTTGAACCAAGTAACTCCTTATGCACTTGTGTTTTTCGATTTCTGCTTTATTTTATTCGCTGCATACTAAAAATTAAAAAAGATAGATTTTTAAAACCGCATGATTCCCCCCCCCCCCCCCCCCCTCTCACATGCATAATGATCCTACAAATGATATCAGAGCTATGTTAGTTCTGAATTGGTGCAACCACTAATCAAGAAACAGATTTATTTTCTATTTTTTTTATTTCAGTTTTATGTTTTTTGAATCAATTTAAACTAGTACTGTTGTCTCTTCAGATAAGTTTTTCATTTTGATTTCTTCGAACTGCTCGAAATTGGTACAAACACCACTCAAGCTTTATTCTCTTCTTTTTCCCACACTACTTACCCCAAGACCAAGTCTTGGTATCTATTTAAGTTTCTCCTATTTCAATAATCATATGGTCCAAAATGAAGGATACAGTACTGCTCGCCTCTCGCTTTTTAATGAAGATGACTTTTCATACTGAATGACCTTGTCTAAGACCTACAGAGATGATATGTTGGGCACGATAGATGAGTGATTGGTCGTCAAAAGACCTTTCTCTCCCAAATGAAGCTTTTACTTTGTTCTTGTGCACAAGGAGACAATCCAACAAAATGTTAGTGCCTAGAAACTATGGAGAGTTCCTGGCAAAAGCCCTCTGACTCTCAAGTCAGTCCTAGTCCGAACTAATGGAAGAACCGTCAAAACGTATGCGCAAGAGTAGAGTTACAGATGTTAGTGAGCGTACCTTCATCACGGAGAGAAATTTACCACCTTACGTAACCTTCACAATCATGAGGTGGCAAAATGTGTCAAAGTTTGTTAAGCAGTTCACCATAATCGTCCAAGGAATCTTTATTTTACCCATATGTATACCTCTTTTATCGTTTATAGCTTCTTCTATTATTACTGAGGTTGATGAAAGAATATGCTCTTATTATTGGTCTGCTGATGGGAGACATGAACTGAAGAAGTTTCCAGAAGAACATTCTTTGATATAAAGTTGTTATTATGACAAGCTATCAGGATATTGTCTGCTGAACATGATTCGACTGGTCCTTAAGCCAGCCACCCCGTTGAGATGATGTTGTCAACTGAATATAATCCGATCGATCCTTAAGTTGGCCTCACTGTTAGGATGATGCTATTGACTGAATATAATCCGACCGATCCTTAAGTCGGTCTCCCTGTTAGGATGTCTATTGACTGAATATAATCCGACCGATCCTTAAGGCAGTCGCTTTATTAAGATGATATTGTTGGTTGAATATAATCTTGCCGGTCCTTAAGATGGTTGCTTTTATTGAGTTGTTCAATTGCATTCTGTATATTTCACTGCTATGCATCGTATTAAGTTGCTCAACCACATTTTGCGTAGCATTAAGATACTCATTGGAGAATGGTAGAGTGTATCATGCTCTCGAGAAATCCCTTTAATAATAATATATGTTGTGCTAGAATTATGTTCATGTGATAATAATATAAGTGTCGTATGTCCAGTTATCTCTTTACCTGACCGAGCGTATGATAAGTTACCTAGAAAAGACCCACTTCACTCTAAGAGCCTGGATTAATATACCAGGTTGGGTTGTATTTGTCCTGCTCTAGTTTTTGTACGGTCGGGATATATAAGTCTGTTTAACTTTATAACTGGACAAGTTTACATACCTTTTGTTCACCAGTAATTGGTCTATTGTGGAATGAGTCAATCGTTCAGGTCAGCCCTTAAGGTCGGCCGATCTTATTCATACTCACCTTAAAATCTAGCCGGCCCTGAGACACTAGGCTCCCCGATTCACTTGGTTTAAGGGTTGATCATCCTTCCCCAACTGGATTATAACTTGGTCTGGTGGAATCTAAGAAGCTTAGCACTGAGCGACTAATCCATGCCAGATGAGGGGATATTACTCTTTTTCAAGTTTGACTGCCTCGTCATCTTGACTTCTTCTACCACGTCACCTTCCAGGTCCATTCATCATAACTCATATCATTAGCCTCCCCTTCAAGTCTAGTCGAAGGAGGTATAGTCGACTGACTGGTTCCAAGTCCTATTTTTGCCCGCTTGACCTTCTCACCAGACCCTTCAATAATCCACTATTCCTTTTAAGTCTTTAGGAGTTAGTAATTTTTTTAAAAACCACCTATTCACAGCCAGTTCCTTTAGGTGAGGTCATCGAGGCCATGCAGAGATGTTCATGGTCAGAGGAATAATGTGATTGTCACCTCTATCATAAATGTCTGTTTATGGGTTAGTGCCACGTGACTCTTTTTTCATTTTCTGAAATGACTTCTGATGCACGCTACTTTGTATGACTCAATGACACAGCCTTTTGCATATCAAAAGTGCACCAGAGCACATGCCGTTTTGATCAAGTGGTTGCCATTAAACTAGTCTTTATAAAACCCCTAAACAGTTGACCACCTCAGCACTTTGCACTTCATCTTCTTCGACTTCTTTCCCGGTGAACCTTCCTCCTCAACCTTTTCTTCACTCGCGCCTTAAGAGATCTAGTAAGTCATTTGCTTTTCGCCTTCCTTATGGCTCAAGAATCCTTTGCCTCTTGGTACACCTTTACCAGTTCAAGCCTTGATGATTCTGACAAAAATTTCCTCTACTCTAGATATGCAATTCCCAAGAATTACCATATTACTTTTCCTTTGTTGGACGATCGTTCTCATCATCCCCCTCTTAACCATATCACCTTCTTTTTTTGACCAGTTAGCAGCCGACCTTTGCTTTCCTATCCATCCCTTTTTATTCGAAGTAAGCCAATACTTCCATATCCCTTAATAACAGTTTGTCCCAAATGTCTTTCGATATGTGTGTAGGATATTCATGTTGTTTCATTTATTCTACATCCCTCCTACTCCTCGTAATATTTATCTGCTTTCTTACCCTAAAAAAACAGAGCCTAGGGTCTTTCTTTTCCAGTCTCGACCAAAAGCAGTCTTCTTTGAAGACATGTCATATTCGAACTGAATGGCAATCCTCCTTTCCTTCTCTCCCTGACCTTGGAGAGTTTAAATGAGATCCTACCTTTATTTCTTTCCTTCCCAAATTGAGCAACCAACGTTTCCGCATTCATAAGTGGTTAAATGAAGGCTTTCTATATCTTTTTGGTTTAAGCCCAATCTAAAAGAAGTTGTCCTGTTCCTTCGGTAAAATTTAGTAATTTAATCCTTGCGTTATTGCTAACTAAAGTGTTCTTTCATTTTGTTCAGTGGATGCTATTTTGAAGTCCATGGTCGATAAAGAAATTATACTGACTAGGGAAAAACTTCGCGCCAAGGAATGTGAACTGTTGACTGAGTGAGGTCTTCCCATGACCTTCCCATCCTGGGAGACCTCCGAAAGTCATGCAGTAGAGTTCATCATGGTTACTACTTCTGGGGAGCTACCTCCTGATTCACTCCCAGTATTGGAGGATCTTCCTTCAAAGAAAGATGCTTCCCCTAAGAAAAAATTCAAGGGGTACAAACTTACCCTCGCCCCCGCCCCATCTCCTAAGTGGCGAGCGTCTTCTTTAGAAACACCCTCTCTGCCTCCATTGTCAGCCCAAGAATAACCCATTCGAGAGGAGGCATAATCTTTTGAATGAACTTTATCTGTTCATCCTTCCATCAATCTGACTCCAAGAGCAAGGCCGACACAGGAGGCACTTTCTTGATCGGGCAACTCTCTAGAGCCAACCTTCTTTGCATCACCCTATGCAAAGGCTACTACTACTATAGGAAGTTGGTCTTATCATTCGTCCGTTACCTTTAATTTGTCATCTACCCAGGACGTGATTACTTTGATGACCTCCTATTCACCTACTGCCCCCATATTGTTGGAGGGTCATTTAAAAGACGCCTGAGCAGATGCGGGAAACTAACTCAGTGAACTTGTCCCTAAGGATTTGGCAAACGAGTACTGCTATGAGCAAACCAAGGTAACTTTACTTACTTTACTATTTTTCACCCATTTTGACACTTGTCTTTCAGCACTGGGTGATAAGAATGAGTGTGGTTCAACAATCATATGCCTTAGCACAAGAAAATGAATCACTAAAGCAGCAAGCTGCTGAGGTAGCTACCATGCGTGCTTTTGAGTGGATCAAGGAGTTGGACGCTCAACTTCAAGAAGCTCCAAAGCTGGTCAAAGTTGAACTTGAGAAAGCGGCCAAGCTAAAAAGCGCCCTAGACACTTCTGAAGTGAAACTCCAGTGGAAAATGACTCTCCGAGTGAAAATACAAATGGAGCAGGAAGAACAAATTGTTGAACCCTGGGGCAGTTTTGATATGATCAACCAAGTTACAGTTAGGTCATGTTGTATTTGATCCTTATGTCTAAGTGTGCAGGAGCTTAGGAACATAAGAAGTCAAGCAGAAGACGCATCTAGCAAAAAGGATGACACGAGAAAAGAGCCGACAGACTCCGTGCATCCGAAGGATGAGGTGTTGCGAAAGAGTACACCGGTGGACGAGAAGGACATGCGCGATGTTCCGAAGGATGAGAAGCCAGAGCAGAAGTCTACTCGAGGAGAAGGGGAAAATGGGCTCGGGTGAGCTTTATTCCAGTTGACCGAAATCACCCAAGCGATTGGAACAGCAAAGGGCTATAAGATGCTGCAAGCGCTACTAGAGGCGCCTTCAAAGGCAGTTGAAGGCGCATCCGCGCCTCTCTATAGAAGGCGCCTTCCATGGATGGAAGGTGCCTTTGATGAACAGTACGAAGGCGTCTTCCATCCTTATGGAAGGTGCCTTCCAAGTGAATGTTGGCAAAGATAACGTTCATCGTTGGATGGATAGAACTTGACTTGCTAGATGCGCTTTCTAGCCTATTGAAGGCGCCTTCCAACTTCGAATAAGATTTTCCAAGGGCTATAAAAAGATCCCTGGACTTAGGAAATACATATTAACTCCTGTATTCTTTTCCTAGCAAGAGAGAAAATATCTCCATTGGCATGAGACCTTTTGGGTAGAGCCCAAGAGCAAAACCATGAGGGCTTAGGCCCAAAATAGACAATATCATACAATTGTGGAGATATCTAACTTCTTTTCGATCCTACAACATCTTGCGATATTGTGATGATGAGATCATCCCACTCATTTTTTTCATTACTCATTGTGCCAGCGATTAGACATTAGCATTGCATTACACATCTTTATAATGGAATTAGTGCATCTAGTAGAATCACTAGGGGACGCATCCACATGCCCTATTGCCATGTGTTGACAGTGATCTTTTCAGCTATAAGGATTGATATCACCCAGGTTGTACTCACTCTGAGTGAGTAGGATAGTTTAGACAACGTCAATTAGCCCTAGCACATATAGAGGTCATTACTCAGGGAGGTCTAGCTTGGAGCGGGTCCTCAACGAACCATTCCGAACGAGGTCGATAAGGGTATCTCGCTAGTCATTCCAGCCTAGGTCAATCAGGTAGCCGTAACTACAGAGGAAGAGATGCCAGAGTTTACATTTGACGAGTTCTTTGCACCTCTTCCGACCATGACCTAGCCTTCGACCTCACTTTCCATAGACGAGCGCCTTGCTAGAGTTGAGGAGTCTTCCGTACAAATTCGACAATCAGTCTCTGAGGGATTCACTTCTTTCTACGACGAGATGACCACTGGATTTAGGCAGATAGACTAGCAGATGTAGGACATACTTCAGGCTTTACGTGTGATTGATCAACCCCCACCTCCACCTGCCGATGATGATTAGACTTTATTTTGTTCAGTGAACTTGTATATATTATTTGCTTGACTTGATCTATCTACTTGACTTATACAGCTACTTATTGATTACTTTCTTTGGATAATCTAATAAAATTTTTGAAAATTTAATTATAGGATAGGATATTTTTGTTAACATAATTTAAAACTTCTAGGTTACTCCTATTTTAAAAAACCCCAATTTTCTTGGTTTTTAAAACTATTATGGACTTAGCCTAAAACTTCCCCTAGAAATCATGATCTTATAGTTTTAGGCAATTAGCATCTTACAAGCACACTAGGATTATCATACTTGTGTATTCAAAAACATAAAATGGTATGAGATGCTTAGACGTTTGTCTGGACTTCATATGCTTATATCAGTGCATCAAAATAAGTCAAAGTATTAAATACCAAAAATACATTGATTAAGTTAAGTGGTCCATTATAGTAAATAACTAGCTGGATTAGAGACGAGCATCTCGATATGAGAGTTATTCGATATGAGCTAAGGATAAAGGCAAGAACTTATCTTATTCCTTTAGTACTTTGGCCTTAGTACATGATCTATGTTTAGATAATTGCTATATTTACCTTGACTCTATTCGTTCTTACTTCTTGAGCTTGATCTTTTATTTCTTGATCTTGTATCTTGATTTATTTTGACACTACAACAAATATCACTTTTCACAGCACGCAACTATGCTATCAGTAACACGCATTGCACGTTGCACAACTACAAACTGTTAAAATTTATAAAACATCGACAACACACGATATGTGCTGCGATTAAGAGCATTCAGAGTCATAGCGCATGCTACGATTAAGAGTATTCGTAACATGTGATGTGCACTGCAATTAAGACATTCACAACGGGCAACACGCTGCGATTAAGGCTATTCATAGCGCCCTACAATTAAGCTAATTCACAACGCCCGGCATGCTGCGATTAAGCCTATCCGCAGCGCGCTGCGATTAAGCCTATTCACGCTGCAATTAAGCCTATTCGCAGCACACGACACGCTGCAATTAAGCCTATTTGCAGCGCCCGGCGCACTGCAATTAAGCCTATTCATAGCGCCCGGCGCGCTGCGATTAAGACTATTCGCAGCACATGGCGCAACACACGTTGCAGTTAAGAGAAATCAATAGCAATCATACACAAATTGTAATACCACATACATATACCACATACAATTATAATACCATATGCAAATTATAATACCATACACAAATTATAATACCATATATAGCAATAGCACGGTTTAAATTGTAAACTGGTGTCTCAATATAAACAGGCAAGCCTTTTTCAAGAGCAGCCTTTGATGAAGAGATAAGCTTCAGTCCATGATCTTGCTTCTGAATGATATCAAAACATGGTTGGCATGCCCTTTTACAACACCACTGGCAACTACACCAACACCAGCCTCAAAGACTAGCTTAACACTGATTCTGGCACCAGGATTTGAGTTCTACAACAAAAAGAGGAAGTTTTACAACTTGTCATAGAAATATAAATCGAAAACTCTTCATGCTAGTGAACAAAGATTCAAAGTACACTTACAATGCTTCTTTTGTTATTTTTTTTAATAACAATAGGTTATCATTGAAAAGAACTAGAAAAGGGACGAGTAATGTAGATTAAATACCTTAAGGTCAAAAATAAGCTGCACAAGATCTTCAATCCAGTATATATCATGGTGTGATGGAGGACTAATAAGACCAACACCAGCAGTGAAATTTCTTATGACAGCAATATCATCAATAACTTAGTGGCCTGGAAGTTCACCTCCCTCGCCTGCCTTGACTCCCTACACAGCAAGATAAAGTCATAAAAACAAAAGGTAATGATAAAAAAAATAAGCATTAGAAAAATATGGCCTCACCAAATTACAAAGATATTTATTATTACAGATACAAAGACATAATTAGTGCTATGTGGCTCAACATCCATCTGTCCATGAACACAAATTCATAAACAATAGGAACTTGCATTCCAATAGGTGGAAAGGAGGTAGAGTTGAAGTTGACTCCAGAGAATATTCCATAGTCTGGCATAAATAAGATAAAGAATGATATAAATCCTATACAATTGGGAGAAACCAATGTATTGTCAACAACTTGCAATAGAATGAAGTAAGCAGGCAAATAAAATTTTGTTTGAAGAAAGATGTGGATTGATAGCTAGACCACAATGGTAGCTAGCGATAAACGGAATTTGCATTTTGCAAATGCAGGTGATAAAATGTATATTTCTTCCTATCTGCAAATCGCCAACTATAATGGAAAATTAAGAATGCAATCCACTGTTTTGATGAACAAGTTGAACTAACTAATCAATACCTCTTCCGGAGTTAATGGGCATTTCCCAACAAGCAGCCTCTCTCTGTAAATAAGTTCCTTCGCTGCAAAGATATTTTTACAGTACTTCTTCAAAATTTCCCAGGAGTAAATATATCGAAACACCTACCAGAGTAGATTATTCATTTCTGAACTAGGTGTTTTGAGTTTGGGGGAAAAGCACCAAACAAATTTTAATTTTGCAAAGGTAGAAAACCATTGTCACTTCAACTAGGATTTAGATCCTTTGCATATATATGGATCCAATGCAACAAAGCCATCCAAACCTAACCCTACCTTGATTTTTGCAATCTGATGTGATAGGCTAACCCTAGGCTTTGAGTAGTTCAATTCATTGGCAAAATCTAACTAGAATCTCACAAATCCGCCATATGTGCTATCTTCTGATGCATGATGATGAAGGCTGGCATAATGATTAATGAAATGCTAGCTTGCAAGTTTGTGAATCTGTAATATGATTGTGCTATCTTCTGATGCATGATGATGAAGGCTGGCATAATGATTAATGAAATGCTAGCTTGCAAGTTCGTGAATCTGTAACAACACTATGACCTTAAAAGTATGTTTGCTCCTATGTGTCAAGTTTGGCTGACTATTTTTTACTTGCAAACCCAAGGTTGTGGAGATGAATCCTTTCTACATATTAGTAACTCCAATGAACATATTTTTGAGATCTATGTTTTATATCTTCTAATAGATTAATCCGACATTCAGTCACAATATCTAAACTTCCTAACAGTAAAAGGGCATCATATGTTAAATAAAATCTTGCCATGCAACAAAACAAACTAATGCCCTGGTCTATAGCAATTTGGAATTTAGGATACATTTAGAAGCACTTGGTAAAAGCTATAGAATACAGATAAGGGGTGTTTTTTTTTTATATTTTTAAGTGGAGAGATTTTCTGATGATAATGATTAATAAAGCATGCTTTTTTGATTCTATGCTAATAAAATTAGAGCTTTTCTGTTTGTCTAGAGTGAACAATAGCAAAAGTAATAACACCTAATCACAAATCAGAATCAACCAAGGGAAATATTATTTGAAATACAATTGATTCTTTACCAATTAAGGTCTTTTTCTTGATTCTACGACATGATAATAACATCTATGTTATGGTCCATCATTAGATAGGGATGCAGTTTATATTGGTCCAATACTCCAGTAGAATAATTATATGGTAAAGAAACTATTAATTGTCCTAGTATTACCCATTAACTCAGTTGCATTGTGATAAAAGGAGTGAATATACTATTCTACAAAACCTTGACAACTAGGAATACTAAAAAATAAATTACCTTCTGTCTAAGTGTAACTGAAGAAGTCTTGCACTGAAAACAATTTCTTCTTGTCAGGATCGTCAGTGTAACTAAAGAGTGCTAGTTGTAGGCCCCTCCTTATCATCACCACTGTCATGATTCTCACTGTTTTCTTTGACCGATGGTGCATCCTCCGCCAAAGTAGTAGATACGCCTCCAACCCTTGCAAAACTCAGTTTCGAAAGAAATCCATCAAAATATGATTTCTTTCCATTAACTAATCCCTTTATTATTTTCAAGTAATCAGACTCTTCTAAAGGTGCTAGATGATCGAAGTTCTTCGAGTTGCTCCCTTGGAACCCCCGATTAAACATTTGAAGATTCTGACCCAAACTGTCGAACGCAAAGCAAAGAATCAGTTGGACAAGCAACGTGTCTCCCTCACCTGTAGTTTTCTCGATTTTATCCCAAAACATGATCTTGAATGACCTTTTCCCTCTAGCTTTCGCACGAAAAGGGGAGTCCTGTCTGCAGCGAACGTTGGAATTCAGAAGACCCGTCTACGGCGGTGGGGGAGGTGAAGTGGCATCCTCGGACTAGAGATTCGCATGCGGCGGCGTTAGGCTCATGAGATTCGTCGGATGCGGGCTCAATGGCGTACGCCTCCGAGTCGGGGCCGAGCCTGGATATCAATGTCGAGGATACGAGGGAACTCTGGGCTTTGGTCTTCTTGTGTGCCTTGTCAATGAAATCCTGAGATTCGGCAGAGAGGGATTCGACAAAGAAGGATTTGACAGAGAGGGATTCGTCGGACAAGCATTCAGTGGAGAGGAGTTCGCCGGAGAGGGGTTGGGCAGAGACATTCGGTGGAGGAGTTTAGGGTTGGACGCAGCAGCAATATTTCGAGGAGAAAGAATTCGGGGTTGGGTAGAATGGATTCGACGAAAGGCGTATGAAGGTGTAGGGATTTAAAAATTTTTAACTTTGTGAACACTATTAACAGTGAACAGTTTTAAACGCCGCAAATAATATTTATTAACCACGTATATTTTTTTTACATGCGTCGTATATATATATCAAAGTTTAATAATAATAATAATAATAATAGTATGCTTCATATGCTGTTAATATTATGTGTCAACATCACACTTTACATACATGTTGTAAAAAAGTTTATTGTTGAATACATTTTTCTCTACGATGTCATCTGTAAAAATTTTATTTTATTCACAGTACACATAATTGTACACAGTATAAATAGATAAATTCACTATCTTTATATCCTCTAATATTGATCCTACGAATATGAAGAGAGGTACATACAGACACATATATCATAGGCATATGATAGGGTAAATATCAGATTGTCAGTTCTTGAGAATCGATCCCACCATTACGCTAGAGATGTCATGTGCCCACCGTCCGTGCTGCGCTTTGAGGGCATTGTGTGTGGTGTAAAAACTATTATTAATGGTGCACTCTAACTGCATGTCGTTGATGACGTACTGCAAAAAAACATATTTATTGTAGTGTGATATCCATGCAGTTTTATTGTTATCCATGTTATTTATGACCATTTATGCTCACACTATTATTCTAACAATACTATACCGTAGCATAGCTGTAAAATATTGAACGAAGTTATCGGCTTGATATTTTTCATGTATGTGCATTTGTAAGATCATACCGTAGTGTAGGATATTAAGTATCCTACTTGACCTTGTCTGTTATTCAGACTTATGCCTAAATACTAGTGAAGTTAGACCCTTCTCCGTATTGTTACATTGTCATATCCTATCGACTATTATCTCCCATTCTTGGTTGAGAGAGTCATTAATGATCGTTGGTATATCCTGTCGACCATTGTCTCTCACTCTTGGTTGAGAGAGTCGTTAGTGACCGTTGGTATATCGTGTCAACCATTGTCTCCCACTCATGGTTGAAAGAGTCATTAGCGATCATGATGTATATGATTGCCCACAAGACCATTTGTGGTAGCGAGTTTGCATGTGGTATATAGCTAGACAGCTATGTATATACCCTGTCTGCCCACGAAACCATCATAGTAGTGAGTTTGCTCGCAGATAGTGACTGTTTACTTACCTTATCTGCCCATGAGACCATTCATTGTAGCAAGTTCACCTGCAGATAGTGATTATTTATTTAGCCTGACTGTTCACAGATCATCCATGGTAGAGTGTTCTCCCACAGTCAGTGCTTGTTATATACTTGTCATATGTCGGTCATGTATTTATTCGTGCAAGTTGGGATGTATTATATGTACTCTTGATTTATTGGTCACACTTGGTTGAGTAGGTTAGTGGAGGTTTATTATTGTTGGTTATACTTTAGTTAGTAGACGATTATAGTAGCACACTTTTATAGTAAGTATTTTCCTGTGACTATATACTTTTGCTCTCTTTATATTGTTATCATGCATTATCTTCTATTACTCGTGGAGTCATTTGGACTCACTACCTATTATATTTTTCTTCCTTCAGGTAGCAAGTAGATGACATATGTATGGAGTTGTTTTGAGGATCCTGTCTGCCAATCCCACATTGCATTGAGAGTTTTGTTTCTGATGTTTCTTTTACTCATATTTTGGTTTTCTAAACATGTTTATATAATAATTAACTTGAGTGTGATTTTTTTTTTTTAAATTTTATGTTAGTCTTTTGTTCGGTTTGATAGTTGTTATGTCAAACTGGGTTGGCTCGTAGTTTGTTCTTTTATTCTTCTAGTTTACCTTATGATTTCTATCATGTTTTTCTCCCAATCATGTGGGTTGTTATTTATCTTACATGGTTGTGGTTGTTTTCAGCCGTGCGGACTGTATATATTATTTTTGTATTGTCTTGTGATCATGTATCCAAGTTTCAATTATCATTCATATAGGAGAGATACTGTTCGATTTTCATCGAACAACCTTACCCTCGGAGTGTGACAAGAGGAGAGTTGCACCAACATTCTTCCTAATGGACAGTTGTACCTACAATCTCCATATATTGTCAAACATCAAACTCAAGCTTGAGTCAAACTGGTCAACTTTGATCCAAGGACAATTGTACCATCAATCTCTCCCTTTTTGATATTTGACAATACATTTAAGTTAGGCTCATTCAATAGCTCCAACTTCTTCATGCCAAAGCATGAATGAGGGTTTTCTACATCTCCCCCCTAACATGAGGGTTTCACATTTTCCCCCTTTGAATATGGAGGATTTTCTAACTTAAACCCTACATTCTCCTCTTTGCCACACATCAAAAATCTTCTCCCAAGATTTATTTCATGTGTTATTCACAACCTCACTTGTTTTTCATATCATCACAATGAAGGTTCCATACCCTTCATTGCCCTTAAATGCTCATACACAAGCATTAATCCATTATCCAATGCTCATCTTAGAGCATTCACACTCAATTTTCATTCATGTGTTTACGGAGATCCTCCCCCTCAAAATATGCTTCAAACTTTTATCATTGCACCAACAATGATTTGGAGTTTCTAAAATTTTAAAAAATCTAAAATTCAAAGATATGAAGTTAAAATTACACTCTTAAAAACTAAACCTCACCCTAAACTCCCTCACCCTAAACTCCAAATTAGTCTCCTATAACCATTCCTTGTTTGCTTTTTATCAATAAAATACCCTTAAATACTTCTCTAAGCATTTTAGAGGATTTGGAATGATTAATTCTGACTAAACATGACTCAATCAACTTAAATAAACTTATTTAAGATAAAATCAAGGTCTTAAGCTATTGTTTTCAGCAATCGATCGCTTAAACCAGTGCTTCGAAATGACTTTTAATCACTTAAGCCATGTCTTAAACGATTATCATGAAGTGCTAATCGATTAAGCCATTCTGTAAGCGATTAAGGAAAGCTCTTAATCACTTACCATTTTTGAAGCTTTCTTCTATCTGAATTTTAGAAATAACCTAAATAATTTTATAAAATTTTAAAAATCATGAAAATTCATATAAACATTATTTATGCCATATACTATCATGTAAATATATTTTTCTAAGAAAATATAAATATATTTTTCTAAGAAAATATAATTTATTTTCAAAGATTGACACGTAATTGAAAACTATTAAAAACTTCAATGTTTCTCTTAAGTTTGTATCTAACTATTCAATGGTGATTGTTATCAACAAAAAGTTTTTACCGAGATTTTCTAAAATATTTTTGAAATTATTTTTCAAAACTAATTTCTAGTCATAATCTTTAGGCTAAATGTACATGACTTGTACACTTGCTTTCCCCATGATTGGATATCACATAATCTATATATTTTGATGAAACTAAAACTTAAATAGATGCACTAAATTAATATCTTGAGTTTTGTTCATCCTCCTAACATCTCACTTGTATCTATATACATCAAAAGACATACAAGTCAACTTATGGTCATTGTGAGATGTAAATATCGATTTTGCCCTAAACTAAGAGATCATACATTTCTAACTAGGCATTTTAAATTTTGATTATCCACCTAAGATGTCATTTGATAATTAGTGTCATTGTCCTTAATTACAAGGAATTAAAATAATACATGAAAATAATCATGATATACATTACATGGATACTTTTCAAAAATGTAATCTAAATATATCATAAATGGAATGATACATGTATGAGACACATCAAAAATATTATGACATTTTTCATAATAAAATATGAATATCAAATATGATGTCATGATAATATGACACGTGATAGGGCAAATAAATCATGACAATTTGGCATAAATAAGAATACCTAGATTTTCATCTAAGTCCTCTCCTTAATTAATTTTGTCAAGATAAACCTAATTTGACTTTAAAACCCCATTTTTCAATAAATGTACCAAAATTCTGATTTTGCACATTTCTTTGAATTCTATCCTAGTTGTGTCAATTTAATTAAGTTTGATTCTCTAAATATTTTAATTGACACATATTTACTTTTCAACAGTAAAAATCAAGTTTTTATTTTCAAAGTGTCCCAACACCTTGAAAATATCCTAAGATGTCAACTTTTTCATAGCTAGGTTAACTATCCTTTCAATTAAGATTGGCATCTCTAAATTCATCTAGGGTGTAGAGAACACACTATTAGGAACTCAAAACCTATTGGTGTTGTTTGAGTGTGCTAGATACTCACTAGGAATAGCTTCCCTAGAAACCTTCCTAATGACTTTCCTAGGCTTCTTTAAAGCCTTAGTCTCACTAGTCTTCTCAAAGTCAACTCTAGGGATAACTTTCCTTATAACTTTGACTTGACTGTTAGACCTAGGATTAGTTCCATAGTTATATGAAACTCTATGGTATGAACGCATATCATTCTTGGCTTTAAGTTTGTATCTCAAACCCCTACAACTATTGGATGAATCTTGTCTATTTTAACCTAGGTTTTTATTCTTAAACTCTTTTATTTTATTTGTCATTATCTCTAGAGTCCTCTCTAATTTCTCAAATCTTGACCTCAAAGATTTGATTTTCCTTCCATTAATCCTCAAACTTAGATTTTTTATTTATCTTTTAAGAATTTTTCCTTTTAAGCATATATCTATTTTTCTTAGATTTCATGCCTAAATCATTTTCTTACCTTCCTATCCTTAGGTAAGGTTGTTCTAGCATAATGTGTTATATACTTTTTCTTAACCTTATCATACTTCCTATTTTCATGATAAATAGAATTAAAATGATATAAATTATTTATAGCATGCTTTTTATCATTTTTTAAAGAAATTGCATCAATAAATGATACCATGGATTTACTCTTAAGAACTCCCCCTTGAATTGAGCTTCGTCCTTGATTTTTGATCGAAATCTTCCTTCTTGGGCATTGATTCCAGTAGTGCCCCTTTTTATTATTTAGGAAGCATATAATATGCTCCTTGCCTTTGTGTATCACGGTTCTGACTTCCTTCGATTTTTCTTTTGTCTTGGAAGCCACTTGAACCTTCTTCATGACTAAATTAGGGCACTTACTCTTATAGTGTCCTCTTTCTCTATACTAAAAACAAATAATATGATTTTTTTTTATAACTTGAAATTGTTATACCTTTACATGTAGGAGTGGCACTTTCTTCATTCAATCCGGATGTAGAGGCTTCTTCTTTCTCTGGAACCAATGATCTACACTCCCCCTCAATCCTTGAGGTGGATGTCTCTTCATCTTCATCCTCAGATGTTGAGTATCTCTCAATCTCTGAATCCTCATGTAGATGAAACAAAGAGTTTCTCTCTTTGCCTTTGTCGTTGCTCTCAATTGAGGATGGAGCTTCACCAGTTTTCTCCATAGCTCTTTGGCATCTTCATAATCTCCAATTTGGCTCAAAATATTGCTTGAAAATAAATTGACCAATAATATGATCACTTTGTCATTAGCCTCACATCTTTAGATTTGTTCCTTGCTCCATTTGCTTCTTTTGATGAGTTTACCTTTGCTATCACTTGGAGCATCAAATCCCTCCATTAAAGCAAATCATTGCTCTATCTCTATCATGAAGAAATTTTTTATTCTTGATTTCCAAAGATAGAAACTTGACACTATGAATGGTGGAGATGTTCGAGTATCAAATCCGAATCCATCTTGGAAATCCATCTTGAAGTTGAGCTCTCTAGATGATGAGTCTTTGACTTGTTGACTTTAGGGCTTCAACTTCTTCTTCTTCCTCTAGCTTGTTGCTCTTTCCGGCCATGAGTCCAATGAAGAGCGATCTTACTCTAATACTACTTGTTAGGACCAAGGTGAGCTAGAGAGGGGTGAATAGCTTCTCTCGCTTCTGTTGGATCATTATGCACATGAGAAAGGGCGGGGGGTTGAATCAAGTGGTTTTAAAAAACTTATCTTTTTGGTTTTATAAAATAAGTACTTAGCGGAAAAGATAGAAATAGAAATAAAAAAAGCAAGAACTCGATCGGTTACTTAGTTCGGAGCCTTCGGCGACTCCTACTCCAGGATCCACGATCCCGTAAACCATATCAATGAACAATTCACTATAATCCTCTTCCGGAACTATCGGAAGAGAGAAATGAGTACAATAAAAAAGTTAGGACAAGTGTAACACGCTACATTTTCCTTTGTATAAAAATTAAGTACAAAATAAAACTTCGTTACCCAACACTTGTAGATGATCAGATTAAGCTCGGTGTTGAACGTCTCCTCAGCAGTAGTTAGGCGCAGTCATAGCAGAGCAGTAGGACAAAATCGAAGCAGTCGAAACATCGCACAAACGCATAGAAGCTCGTAGAGGAACTCAACCGAAGGCGCCTTCTAAGCTCTCAAAGGCGCCTTCCATCTGCTGAAAACACTTAGGTAATGTTCACCCAAGACATTTTTATACTCCTTTCGCCCTGCAAAATGTGTTAGTCCAACACAAAATATTTAACTTGCAAAATAAAGTTAGCACAATAAAAATAAGCAGTTTAGTAATTAGATTCTGTCTCTCCGAGACCAGGATCTAGTTGTTGGAACCCCAAGGTGTTTTGATGTGATCAAACAAGTTAAATTAGGTCCTGTTTGGTTTAACCCTTGTGTCTAAGTGTGCAGGAGCTTAGGAGCACAGGAAGTCGAGTGGAAGACGCGGTTAGCGAGAAGGACGGCACGGGGAGAGAGCCGAGGGGCTCGGTGCGTCCGAGGGACAAGATGCCTCAGAAGACTACACCGGTGGACGAGAAGAACGTACGCGACGTTCGAGGGAACCCCAAACAGTGCTATAAATATAGCACTGATTCTCACAGTTAAATTAATTCACTTGTAATCCAATTCTCTGTGCTATACTTTTCTGTTTGTGTTGTTAATGCTGTAAGAGGTTGCTCCACCCAAAGGAGAACTTCAGATAGCGTCATATTCTCCTTGGATTAGCAATCTTCTGATTGCAAACCAAATAACTCCTTTGTATCTACTTTCTTTTAATTATGCTCTTTGCTTTTTATTTACAAGTGTTTTTTATTTAGTTATAAGCCGAGAAAGAGTTGGTTTATTTTTCAGGGCAATTCACCCCTCCCCTCTTGTCGGCCTCCAAAGGGACCAACAAGTTGTATCAGAGCGATGATGCTTCAGAAGGACTAACCGCCAACCGAAGCAAAAGAACCAATGGTCGGACTAAGCATCGTTCCACCAAAATTCGAGGGAGATTTCATACACTGGAAACGTCGTATGGAGGTATTTCTGAAAATCGATTTCGAAATTCGTTTAATAATAAAATATGGTTTTGTAGCTCTGACGAATCAAAATGGAGAAGAAAAAGAAGAAAGTCTTTGAACGAAGAAGGATCAAAATGATTTTGTAGCGAATAACCGAGCGGAGTATCACTTGTTGAGCATGCTGCCACCGCAAGAAGTCAACCGCATCGGAAACTACTCGTCGGCCAAAGAACTTTAGGAAAACTTCCTAGAACTCCACGAAGGCACATCCGAAGCCAAGCTCGCAAGAAGAGATATACTTCGGAACAAACTGATAAATATTCGTCTGGAAAGAGGTGAGAAAGTAGCTGATCTACATGCAAAGGTAAAAGAGTTAATTACCGGACTCGAGAACCTCGGTGAAATGATAACCAACCGGGACACCATACCCTACACACTCAACGCCTTTCCCAGAACTCTGGAATGGACTTCGATAATCGACGCCTACTACATTTCAAAAGACCTAGAGGTTAGTACCCTAGAGGAATTATTTTCTACTCTTGAATTATATGAAACCAGATGTGCAGAGACAACAAAGGAATCAAGCCAGATTATGGCGCTAAATGCAACCAAGAAGGATGAACCCAAGTCAGACTTAGAAAAAGATCAAGAAGCGTATATGGTAAGGAATTTTTAAAAATTCTTTCGATCTAATAAATTTAAAGAAATGCAGAATAAGAATAATCCAAGAAATAGAAGAATGGTTCATTGCTACCAGTGTCAAAAGGAAGGACACTTAAAAGAGGATTGCCCAGAACTCAAGAAAGATAAAGTCAAGATACCCAAGAAGCACAAGGATCTAAAAGCAACTTGGGACGACACTTCATCATCTGAATCCGAAGTACAAGAATATGCCAGACTAGCACTGATGGTGAGCTATGAAGGGCAAAATACATTGGAACCCAACATCAATGAAGGGAGAGCGACTTCAGATGAATGCAGCAAAATAGGGGGAGAGTCAGGCTTCAAATCTGATATGGTAAGTGAGGTATGCCTCTTACCTCCTGATCAGCTTTATTTTGGAATTAAGTCTATGGCAAAATCCATGTTCAAATTAAAAAGTAAAAATCTCAAATTAAAAAATAAAATTTTAGAAATAAAAAGAATTTTGGCAAAATCTTGTCTAATAGAAGACTTTGAAAAAGTAAAATTTGGAAATGATAAATTAAAAAAAAATAGAAAACTTGAAAAATTCTGTTTGTTCAAATATTTCTTCTTTTAGAAATTATAGAGAATTAAATTGGTACTATAGGTTTCACAAAAACCAAATCAGAAAAATATCAAAGGTTTATATTCCTAAAAAATACCTAATTAACCCTGTAGGAAGGAACCTCTATTGGATTCCAAAAACCTGTTTAATTTAAATTTAAAATTAGACTTAGCATTTTCAGCAAGAAAATTAAACATTTAATTTCTTTTTAAGGCTTTGTCTAGAAAGTGGTTGTTGTTCCAATAACCAAGAAGGCCTAGTGCATCGCCACTGCTTGGAAGCCAAGTATTGAAATGAAAAGTTTAATTGACTAACTGAAAAAGTATTAATTTGAAATGCTTTAAAGGGTTACTCAATTTGTTTTAGACAATTCTCAAAAATATTTATGTTTGCAAAAACATAGAGAAATTTTCTAATTTTTTTAAAATTATTTTTAACTCAGAATTTTTTTTTACATAGAAACTTTTTACAACTCTTAACACTTATTAAAATTTCTTCTAAAAGTTTCACTTAGAAAAAATCAATATTATTTCTGTTAAAATATGTTATTCTGTTGCACAAAATGTTATGTTTAACTAAGAAAATCAAATTTCTTTTTACTTAGAAATTTTCATACTTAGATTTTTTTTAACACTTAAAATTTCCTAATTTATTGCAAATTATTTTTAAAAAATTAACCTTAAACTTGTTAAAGAACCTCATTTTTTTTATGTGATCAAAGGGGAAGAAGAATGTTAAGCTTAGGGGGAGGTGTATTCAAAATTTTTCATTGAAAAATCTTACTTACACTTATTTGCAAAATTATTTATTTCTACATTATGTTTGTTTTACCATAGCTTAACTTGGGTTGCTCACATCAAAAAAGGGGAGATTGTTGGAACTCCAAGGTATTTGATGTGATCAAACAAGTTAAGTTAGGTCATGTTTGGTTTAACCCTTGTGTATAAGTATACAGGGGTTTAAGAGCATAGGAAGTCGAGCGGCAGACGCGATTAGTGAGAAGAACGACACGGGGAGAGAGCCGACGGGCTCGGTTCATCCGAGGGACGAGGTGCCGCGGAAGAGTACATCGGTCAACGAGAAAAACGTACACGACGTTCGAGGGATGAGAAATCCGGGAGGAAGGCTGCTCGAGGAGAAGGTTGGAAGTTGGGTTCGAGTGAGCCCTATTCCAGATGGCCGAGATCACCCAAGCTAGCGGAGCCAGAGCGAAAGACCCAGACCGAGGCGAGCTGAACCGGAGCAGAGGTCCCAAACACAAAAAGTCAACCGGAGTTGACATTGGGGGTCTAGGCGCCCGGAAACCTTCCAGGCGCTCGGAACAGTCCGGGGCGCTTGGAACCCTTCCGAGCGCCCGGACCGAGTTTTTATCCAGATCGCGGTCAAACCGCGATCCGTGTGAAAGGGATAAAATTGTATCCCCCAGGGCGCCCGGAACCCTTCCAAGTGCCCTGAACAGTGCTATAAATATAGCACTGATTCTCATTGTTAAATAAATTCACTTGTAATCCAATTCTCTGTGCTATACTTTTCTGTCTATGATGTTAACGCTGTCAGAGGCTACTCCGCCCAAAAGAGATCTTCAGATAGTGCGTCATATTCTCCTTGGATTAGCAATCTTCTGATTGCAAACCAAGTAACTCTGTTGTGTCTACTTTCTTTTAATTAGTTTCTTTGCTTTTTATTTACAAGTGTTCTTTATTTAGTTATAAGCCAAGAAAGGGTTGATTTATTTTTCAGGGCAATTCACCCCTCCTATCTTGCAAGCCTCCAAAGGGACCAACACTAGTAAGGGTCTCAATTTAGGTTTTCGAAATAAACCTAAATTGTATAGGTCCTTGGTCGGCCGATTAGAGGGGGGTGAATTTCCTAAAATTGCAAACAAACCCTTTCTCGATCTTTGAACTAAGTTAGATAAACACTTATTTATAAATTGAAAGTAAATGCATAAAATAAAGATAGAGACAAGAAATATTTACTTGGTTTGCAATCAGAGGATTGCTAATTTAAGGTAAATGTGGCTTACTAAAATCTCCTTCTTTCAAAGACAGAGTAGCCTCTTATAATGTCGAAAGTGTAGAAAAGTAAAGAACAGAACTAGAAGTTGAAGCACAGAATTCGTTTAAAAGTGTTGTTCTAAACTACTGAGACTAGGGCTCTATTTATAGTCTACTGGTCGAATATGATCGTTTGCTGACATGACAACTTTGGGCGCTTGGAAGGGGATCGGGTGCTTGGGTGTGGATAAAACTTTATCCACGTCGCAATGGTTCAGCAAAGATAAAATTTATCTAGTCAGGGTGCTCGGATTCCTACACTCACGTAGACTCCTGCGGAGGCGCCCTGGACCGCCTAGGGCTTTCTGGGCGCCCGGATCAGTCCAAGCGCCTAGACAGTCAACAACCTATTCACTGTCTATTTTTCCTCCATTCCTACTCCATTAGTTTGGGTGATTTCAGCCATCCGGAATAGGGTTCACCCGAACCCATTTTCCGACCTTCTCCTCGAGCAAGCTTCCGCTCCGGCTTCTCATCCCTTGAAAATGCCGCACGCTTCCTTCTTGTCTGCTAGCATACTCTTTCGCAACACCTCATCCCTCAGAAGCACTGATCCCGTCAACTCTCTCTCGTGTCGTCCTTCTCTCTAGCTACGTCTTTCGCTCGACTTCCTATGCTCCTAAGTTCCTGTACACTTAGACATAAGGCATCAAACAAACACAGGACCTAACTTGACTTAGTTGATCACATCAAAATCACAACGGGGTACTTACAAATTGGACCTGCACCTAAAATCCCAAATTGGGACTTGTTCTCACTGGATCACTCTCTTCTAATGACTTACCTTACTTATCTTGCAAAATCGTTTGACTCTACCTCTATCCACCAGGTCTTCCCATTAGTTGTCAGGTTCGCAGATCGAACTGGACTTCGGCTAGCTGCCAGCTCCCATGGATTCAGCTGGACTTTCCGTCAGATATCGGGTCACTGCTTGACCTATTTGGACTTTTACACCAGCTATTAGGCCCTCTAGACCTAGCTGGATTTAAGCTTGATATCAGACAAGTCAAGTCCTACACACTTGGTAGATAAGGTTAGATCAACTATGCATCTAACTTTAATCCATTTGTCATTCATTAAAACTTAGTTTTGATCCTTTGTCTCAAATGCACCAACAGCTTTGACGAAGATGAGTTGCAGTGGAATACTTGAAGTAAAGAACTCTCCAATGCTAATACGAGGATTTACTTGGTATCCACCTCCTTGAGGTGACTAATCGAAGGATTTAGCCCTCTCTTATACATACACTATAAAAGAGCTCCTTTTCAGAAATAATCTAGAGGTGGAGAAGTCTCGTACAAACTTAGAAAAAAATACAACTTGAAACAAGGAAACAAATGTAAATACAAATTGAAACATGACTTAGCACTTTGAACCTTTATTTGCTTGAGCTTTTCTTGCCTTAGAATGCCTTTTGAAGGTAAGAAATACAGTAAAACTTGTCTCCTCTAAATCTCAAGAACTGCAGTCGAAAGCTCTATGGAGAACGGTTACAAAATAACCTTTTCTAGGGTTACCTCGAGCGCCTGAATCACTTAAGAATCTCCTAAGTGATTATAACGTCAACAACCTGCTAAGAACGGTTATATTTTTTAAACCTAAGCAATTATCCCAAACGCTTAAGAGGGGCAGAATCGATTAGCCTGATTGATTCCGCTTCCTTATGCTTAGCCTGCTCGATTTCGCTTCCTGCTTAATCGCTGACCACAGCTGAAGCGATTAAGGTAATCGCTTCAACACCTTTCTATTCTTCACAGAAAGGATCTTAAGCGATCACCTTGATCATTTAAGGCCTACTAAATTGCTTTCCCTAAGCAATTCAACACCCTTCTATTCATTCACAATTTTGGGCCTTAAGTGATTAAGCTCTGCCAAACCGACTGTCTCAATCAATTTAGCAACCCTAGGTCCTAAACCCGAGTCCTAGGGTTCCCTCTCCTAATATTCGATCAACCGTGACCTATTAGGATTCCTCTATCAAGTGTCTGGTCAAAATTTGAGCCACTTGGACTTTCCATCTCGTGGCAAGTGTCTGGTCAACATTTGACCCACTTGGACTTTCTAATCACCAGGTGTCCTATCAATCGTTGACCCACCTAGACTTTCTAATCACCAGGTGTCTGGTCAACCGCTGACTCACCTAAACTTTTCAATCACCAGGTGTCTGGTCAACTGCTGACCCACTTGGACTTTCCACTGCCTGGCTTCACTCACTACGACTTCTCATCTTCCTAGCTTCACTCACCAGAACTTTCCAACTGTTTATCTTCACTCACAAGGACTTTCCAACTACTTATTTTTACTCACTAGGACTTTCTCACTACCTGACTTCACTCACCAAGACTTTCCAACTGTCTGACTTTACTCACCAGGACTTTCTCATTATCTAGCTTTACTCACTAGGGCTTTTCAATTGCTTGGCTTTACTCACCAAGATTTTCTCACTACTCAACTTCACTCGCTGGGACTTCCTTACTGCCCAACTTTACTCACCAAGACTTTTCATACCAAGTGTTCGGTCAACATTGATCCACTTAGTTTTTTTCTTCTGCCAATCATCCCGTTGTTCTTGCTCTTACTTAACCTCCAATTAAAACTTTCCCGATCAAGTATCTGGTCAACATTGACTTACTTAACTAGTACTCTTTCACTTCAAATTGGTTAACCTTTGATCAGAGGAGACTTAGTACCAATATTCTCCCTAATAGATAATTGTATTTACAATCTTCATATATTATCAAAAATCAAATTTGAATCAAATAGATCAATTTTGATCCATAAACAAATTGCACCAACTAAATATTCTCTAAGAGATTTAAAGTAACTCAAACTTCCTATATTAGTTTATAAAAATTCATAATAAAATATAGATCACCCTGATCTATATTATTCTATAAAAATAATATTTTATAAAAAAAAAATATTTTTTTTTAAAAATATGATTCATCATAGAGTTTTAATTAAACCTATTGCTTAAGCGTGTGCATTAATTTTAGAGTATTTATAATAAAATATTTTGAATTGCAGGAAAGTTAATTTTTTCTTTAAAAAATATTTCTTAGTGCTTCTTTAATTTTTTTTCCTAAAAAAACAAAGGGATAGCTAAGAAAATGAAATGAAATATAAGAAAATGCTAATTGTTTTAATGGAAAAGGAAATTGAATTTAGCAATTATACATGCATTAATTTTCGTTTTTGGTAACTTACCATCCAGGAAATTATTGAAAATTAGCAACAAAATCTTCAAAGCCTTCCATGGATCTTCCAAGTGCACTAATTTTTCTTTGTTTGGAAAGTTACTATAAAATCAAATGAAATCTAGCAATCAAAGCTTCCCTCTTTTCCCTATGGCGGGAGATGTGTTTAAACTTTAAATCTGAATGATAGGTTAAATCGAAAAACACTCATCGTCAAATTGATTCATAGCAAATAATAAGACACTTCAAGTGACCTAAATTTGTGATTTTAAAACATAAACTAGTATTGGTATCAAATGATCATGCGTTTGACCTTAATAATTAGTTGTAATTGGTCGAGTAATGATAATATTTTTAAATTCTCCCCTTTGGAATCTCGTTAAAATATTTTTTAAAAATTCTAAAAATAATCAGAACATCAAAAATATATGTTACTTTTAGAACACCAGATTTATTTAAATATTTAAGAAAAAATGAACCGAATCAGTACAAAGAGAAAGATTATACACTAAATAATAACATTAAGAAGCAACACTATAAAGGAACTAGCTGAAAATTTTTACAAAGCCTTCCTAAACTCTATTTTTTTCATATATATTTTTTACCTTCATTTTTAATTTTTTTTTCATACAAAAAAAAATCTATCTTCTTGATTAATCAGTTTCCGTAATTTCTATTTATACCAATTCTCCCATTTAAAAGTTCATTCGAGATCGTTCTCTCCTCGTTCCTTCTCCTTCGAGAATAAAAGAAGACACAAACAGGGAGAGAGGGAGTTTGAGCACGTTTTCTTCTCTCTGTTTTTTATTTTTCTTTTTTTATCATAAATTTCAGGGGATTGATTGATTAATTATGGCGTTAGATTTTGTTGCAGGTTGAAGAAGAATGGATCGTCTTCCTCCTTCGCACCTGGCTCGTGTTAGCAATGATCAAAGACTGCAGCAATCCAATGTCGATGAGGAGGTCAAGAACACTAACAACAGTAGCAACGAGGGGAGTAGCAGCGGCGGCGGAGAGGCCGGAGTGCAGAGCCAGAGGAAGCGCGGCCGGCCGCCGGGATCCAGGAACAAGCCTAAACCGCCTGTGGTCATCACGCGCGACAGCGCCCACGCGGTGCGTGCGCACGTGATGGAGGTGGCCGCCGGCCACGACATCGTCGAGAGCGTCGCCGAATTTGCGCGGCGCCGTCAGGTCGGCGTCAGCTTGATCAGCGGCCGTGGGACCGTCTCCGACGTGACCGTCAGCGGGCCGGCCGGCGTCGTGATGCCGCTGCGTGGCCGGTTCGACATCGTCTCGCTCTCGGGGTTGGTCCTGCCGTCGTCGTCTCTGCCCGCGGCGTCATGGCTGACGGTGTACTTGGGCAGCGTGCAAGGGCAGCTGGTGGGCGGGAGCGTGGTGGGGCCGATGGTGGCGGCGACGCCGGTGATGATCATGGCCTCCTCGTTCGGGAACGCCGCCTACGAGAGGCTGCCTCTGATGCCGGAGGAGCCGCCTGATCAAGACATCCGCCCGTTGCAGGGTCCGTCGCCGGCGCTTCCTCCGGTGCCGCAACAATTGGTAGGCGGCGCGAACAACCCCCCGCCGTTTCATGGGCACCTGCCGCAGCTGCTGAGTCTGATCAACAACACCAACACCACCACCACCACCACCACCAATCAGAACATCCTACCGTCGCCGGCCGACGACGAGTTCCGATCTTGGGGAAAAGCACAGAATCACTAATTTGACGGAAATAGTGATTCGATTATATGTTAATGATGATTTTATTGTTTGTTTTAAATATACTCAAGTATGCTTAACTATGTTTAAATGTTTAAGGTCAGTTTTAAGTTTGGATGAAAATGTTCAAGTGTTACATTAAAATATAAACAGTTGATACTACATAGAGAATAACGTTTAGACCATAAATCTTAAATCGGCATGTTTAATTGAAAATTATTATTGTAATCTTGGTTATCTATCGTTATTTAATCTTGTTTAATTCAAATGACATTAGATTATGAGGTAATGAAGCATATCTATATTAATAGTAAGATACATTCGTGCAAAATGAAAAGACTATTCTAGAAAGTCGAGGAGGAAAAGTTTCTAATCCTTGATAATTACAGGATTTAGACATTGATTTAATCATTGTCAGAGTATCCCAAGATAGTAGCACACCATATATGGGGGTCTCTGAAGGGCATACCTTATATGCAGAGTTGTGTGTGAGGCTATTTCACCATGTGAAGCAAGAGGATCCTAAAGAATTTGAGAAAGATCCATAAGAGAATTCGAATATAGACCAAATTAATGGAGAATCCTAGAGTTGACCTACCTAAGATTGGAAGAAGAATTTGTCGTCGGAAGAATAATCATACACGAATCAAAAAGCTTTTCAAAGTTTCACGAACCAAAACCCTCTGTTTGCTCTTGATGCTCTCTCTTGATCTCACACCTTTCACCAATTGCCTTGACACCCTTTTATAAGAGGAAAATGACTATTTCCCTACCTCCATTAATGGAGGATAGTGAGAGGGCCGGAAGATGAAGGAGAGGAGGTGTCCGTTCACCTTCTTAATTCCAACATATCTCATTCGTCTAAGTTAATTCATAAAGATTATTTAGTCACAAAAATCATGTAAAAATATTCAATTCATACTTTAGGAAAAATAATTCGTACAACAACAAACACACTGAGCAATTACTACTAAAAAAGTCGTTACACCTAACTTAGCTACTCTATCAATCGAATCAGAGACGTAAATAACTTACTTTTACCCGAGATTATATTATTCACATCAATATGAACATCTCTAATCTCTCGTAATGACTATTATGTCGAGAGCATATTCAACATCTCCAATCAATACAATTATTTACAATCACATTTTAAGTATTTAACAAAAAAATATAATTGGTCAACCAATGAATAAATATCAAAGATGTAAATCAATATTGATCTTCCTTTTTAGCTAGAATCTATTCATTCTAACGAGTTGTTTTCCTAATTATGATCCATAGACCGAATCATCCATAGTCAATAGGAAACATGCTAAGGTAGCGGACACTAATAGAACTTCAAGTAGATAGCTAAATAGTCACTTAGGGTAAGATTGAGTTAACTTATAATCTCAAAAGTCTCACATAGTAGAGAAGCTAGGATTCATTCTTCTATACCCTTATTGTCATCATAATACATGTGGTATAAATCACATGTTACAATATTTTTCTCTTTATCAAAAAGAGTGCATGTTTTTTCTCAGAATTTAATCTCATATAGATTTTAATCTAGACATACCTAATATCTAATCCTGAATTCAACTTATGAATTTCAATCTGACCTTTAGCAGATTCAGTAAATTGTTGGTTCATTTACTTCGATCATCATTAATACATAAATGATCATATTTTGATACAATTATCAAGACGACCCCGACTTATGAGTATAAATTGTCTCATAAATAATGGTCTTACCTCTATTTATATTTAACAAATAGAGATGATTATCCATATAAGTGGACTTAATCTCAATCTGCTAACATGTTCACCAAAACTTTTATCCAAAATGTAACAGCAACATATACACTGAATAGATTATTACATTTTTATATATTTACTATGTGTTACATTTTACAAAATCTCAAAGATTTCACATGTCCTTGAAATGACTCTTTGATCAATAACTTTGATCAACACTTGTGAGCTTCCATTTCTAGTTTAGCTTCTCTTTTTGCACTTTCACTGCTGTAAGATGTTTATCTACCTGAAGGAGATCTTTTTAGTATGTGATTCGTTCCTTGTATTAATAACCTCCTTGGTTGTAACCAAGTCAAGTCTGTGAGCCTCTTCTATTGGTTTATTGCTTTCAATTTTATGCAAGTGTTTAAGTTATAAGTTCAAGAAGGGTATTTTGTGTTTGTTTTTTTAGGGTTTTTCAACCCCCCCCCCTTCTAGCCAGCCCAACGGTCCCAACAAGTGGTATCAGAGCCAGGATGCTTCAGGAGGACTAACCGCCGATCGAAGCACTGAATCAATGGTCGGACCAAGCATATACCTGCTGAAGTTCGAAGGGGAATTCACTAGCTGGAAAAAGCGAATGCAGATATTTTTTAAAACTGACTTTGAATTACTTTTAATAATGAAGTTAGGTTTTGTAGCACTCGAAGGTAAGGAGGAATATCAGTGGACGAAAAAGGAGCAGACTGACTACGTGGCAAATGACAAAGCAAAGTTTCATCTGCTAAGCGTCCTTCCGCCACAAGAAGTCAACCGGATCGGCACCTACAACTCAGCAAAGGAACTTTGGGAGAAGTTCCTTGAGCTACATGAAGGGACGTCCAAAGCCAAGCTCGCGAGACGAAATTTACTTCGTAACCAGCTCACCAACCTGCAATTCGGAGAGGGTGAAACCATTGCGCATCTCCATTTGAGGATTAAGGAGCTCATCACCATACTCTCGAATCTCGGAGAAAAGGTAAGTAACCGAGATTCGCTAAGGTACGCTCTTAATGCCTTCCCTAGGAACACAAAATGGGCATCACTAGTAGACGCTTTTTATATATCGAAAGACTTAGAAACTATTTCCTTAGAAGAATTATTTTTCACATTTGAAGTGCATGAATCGAGATGTGCAGGTACGAAGGAGACGAAGCACAACATCACCCTCAAAGCAACATCGAGAGACGAACCAAAGTCAGAGTCTTCTCTCGACGATGAGGAACTGGTAATGATGGTAAGGCGCTTTAAGAAATTATGTAAATCTAGAAAAACTAACCATCCGCAGGGTAGAAAGAAAAGGACGATCCGATGCTACCACTGCAATGAAGAAGGACACATCAAGGACAACTGCCCCAAGCTAAGAAACAAGGACAAAGGAAAGAAGCTTATCTAACCGAACAAATTCAAGACACTAAAAGCGACGTGGGACGATACGTCGTATGAATTGGAAGTTGAGGCTTTTCTGGACTTGCATTAATGGCAAGTCATCAAGACGAGGACTATGATTCAAGCTCATTCGAAATGTGCATCGAGAGCATCGATGAAGAGGGAGCTACGTCGGAAGAAAGCAGCAGTTCAGGAAGAGACACGGATAACGAGATCGACAAGGTAAGTCAGGTACATTCTCTTCCTCCCGATAAATTATTTAAGTTCATTAAATTATTAACTAAAGATTGCTGTAAATTTGAAAAAGAGATTAAAATTTTAAAATTAATTCTAGCTAAATCTTGCTCATTAGAAGAGTTAGACAAAGTAAAATTAGAAAATGAAAATTTAAAAAGACAAGTAAATAACTTGAAAAATCATACATGTTCATCAAATACAAGCTTTAGAAAATTCACTAATTTAAATTGGTATTATAGATATCATAAGGGACAAATTAGGAATATTTCAAAGAAATATACCCCCAAAAAATTCTTAGTTAATCCAGTTGGTTGGAACCTATATTTTTTTTTATGTGATCAAAGGGGGAGAAGGAAAAGGTTAAGTTTAGGGGGAGGTAGATTACAATTTTTTTATTTTTTGTACTTTATTGCAATATTAATTATTTTACTTTTATGTCTATTTACCCTATCTTAACTTAAGTTGCTCACATCAAAAAGGAGGAGATTGTTAGAACCTCAAGATTGTTTTGATGTGATCAACAAGTTAAGTTAGGTCCTGTGGTGTTTTAGCCTTGTGTCTAAGTGTGTAGGAGCTTAGGAGCACAGGAAGTCGAGCAAAAGACGCAGGTAGCGAGAAGGACGGCACGGGAGAGAGCCGACGAGCTCGGTGCGTCCGAGGGACGAGGTGCTGTGGAAGAGTACGCGGGTAGATGAGAAGGAAGCGCGCGGCGTTTTCGAGGGACGAGAAGCCAGAGCGGAAGGTTGCTCGAGAAGATCGAAATTGGGTTCGGGTGAGCCTTATTTCGGTTGGTTGAAATCACCCAAGCGAGCGGAACCGGAGCGGAAGACCCGGACCAAGGCGAGCAGCATCAGAGCAGAAGTCCCAGACCAAAAGTCAACTAAGTTGACTTTAGTGGTACGGGCGCCCGGACCCATTCCGAGCGCCCGGACCAGTCCGGGCGCTCTGAGCGATTCTGGGCTCTCGGAACCCGATTTTGATCGGATCGCGTTTGACCATGATCCGTTGCGAAGGGGATAAAAGTTTATCCCCCTTTCAAACACCTGGAACCCTCCAGGCACCCCGACCAAGGCTATAAATACAACCTTGGTCCAGAAGCTTTTTAACAACAACAAGAATTAGCAATACAACACTTGTGAGCTTCCATTTCTAGTTTAGCTTCTCTTTTTGCGCTTTCACTGCTGTAAGAGGCTTCTTCACCTGAAGGAAATCTTTTTAATGTGTGATTCATTCCTTGGATTAACAACCTCCTTGGTTGTAACCAAGTCAAGTCTGTGGGCTTCTTCTTTTGGTTTATTGCTTTCAATTTTATGCAAGTGTTTAAGTTATAAGTTCGAGAAGGGTATTTTATGTTTGGTTTTTTAGGGATATTCAACCCCCCCTTCTAGCCGACCCAACAGTCCCAACAATTAGACCCTGCCTTCTTGAGACTAGGATCTAGTCAAAGTCCCAATTTAGGGATCCAAAATGGACCTAAATTGGACCAACGCCTACTATCCCTCAACCGGGACACATCCTCACGAAGTCACTCTCCTCCAGTGATTTACCTTTACTTACCAACTTGTAGTTGGTTGACTAGCCTCTTGAGCCACCAGGTCTTCAAGCCAGTTGTCAGGTCCACAGACCTAACTAAACTTCTGCCAGCTGTCAGGTCCCATGGACCCAACCAGACTTTCTGCCAGATATTAGGTCGGTCCGTTGACCTATCTGGACTTCACATCAACTATCTAATCCCATGGACATTGCTGGATTTCAGTCTAGTGTCAAGTCCTTCAGACCGATCAATTCCTGCACACTTGGTAAAGTATTTAGAATACAAAGACTCCTAATTTAACTCACTTGTCATTCATCAAAACTTGAGTTAGTTTGTTAATACAAATTGCACCAACACACTATAATAAGACTCCCATTGTCCTAGGCAATCTTTAGATGCTTCAGAAATCTTCTCAACCAGACACCTTCTTGCACAGTCACTTTGCAAGCCACATACTCAACTTCCATTGTTGACAGCTCTACACAAGCCTATTTCTTGTTGTTCTATGAAATGACGCAATCATTCAACAAGAAGGTATAACTAGATATGAACTTTCTGTCATCAAGGTCTCTCGCCCAATCTATATTTCTGTAGCCCTTCCGGCTCATATTTAATCCTTGAAAATAGAGACAATAATCTGCTGTCCCTTTGAGATATCTAATATCCTCTTCACCTCTTTCCAGTGTATCAATCCTGGGTTTGACTAGAAATAGCTAACTAAGCCAACAACATAACTTATATCAAGACAAGTATGCAACATAGTGTACATTAAACTACTAATGACACTGACATATAGTTTTTTCTTTATTTTGGCTATTTCTTTAAGGGTCTTGGGATATATATTTTTGCTCAGAACAGTACCACTCACTGCAGATGTTTATTCAATGTTGTGATCTGATATGTTGAAGTGTTGTAGCATTTTAGTGATATAAGTCTCTTGAGATAAATCCAAAAGTCTTTTTGATCGAGCTCTAATGATTGTTACTCTTAAGATATACTCAATTTCTCCCATATATATTATGTCAAATTATGATGAAAGTCACGATTTGACTTTTATTATACATTTTATGTCACTTCCAACTATTAGTATATCATCAACATATGATAAGATCATAAACTTTTCTTTTTCCCTTTATTAGGTAAACACAATGATTTTTATTAATTATTTTTTAACCATAAAATAAAATAACTTCATTAAATCTTATGTTCAATTATTTTAATGCTTACTTTAACCCATATATAGACTTTTTAAGCCTACATACTTATTCTCTTAACCTTCAGCAACATGACCTTCTGGTTGTGCCATATAGGTTTTCTCGTCAAGATTACCATTAAAAAAAGTCATTTTTACATCCATCTGATGTAATTCTATATCAAAATGTACTATATAGCTAGGATAATATGTATTGACATAAACTTCACAACTGAGGATAATGTCTCTTCAAAATCAATACTCTCCATTTTGGTATAATATACTTTTGCAACTAGTTGAGCCTTTTATCGATTAATTGATCCATCTACTTTCCTCTTGATTTTGAGAATTCACTTATTCCCAATAGTCCTTCGACCCGAAGAAAGATTAACTAATTCCCAAACTTGATTCTTTCTCAAAGACTCAATTTCCTCATCTATTGTAACTTTCCATTTTTATCTAACTGAGCATTTCAAAGTTTCCTCAATTGTTCGAGATTCCTTATCGTCAACTGGGAAATCATTAATGCCTCATTCTCAATATCAAACATTCTCCAAGGAATAATTGGACGACTACTTCGAAGGTTAGAATATTGAGAAACTAAATCATTCATTGGCAAATCACTCCTACTAGGTTGACTAGATTCAGGCATCTCTCGTGATACCTCATCCATTGATAGTGGAACATTATCCTCCTCCTCTGTTGTAAATAAAGGAATGGTCTTATCAATTTCACCTCTTGTTGGAAACTCGGTTTTAAGAAAAGTGACATCTCTTAACTCTATTTCAGAGATAGTTCCATTTTGTTGCTCACCAATGAAGAAATAACCTTTAGAAGTATCAGAATACCTTATAAAGATACACCTCTTACCTCTGGATCCTAATTTTCCATATTTGTGAGTTTTATCATGAACGTAGGCAGCTGACCCTAAGGTCTCATATTACTTAAATCTGATTTTCTGCCTATCCAGCATTCATATGGAGTAGATGAAATAGATTTAGAAGGCACTCAGTTAAGTATATAAGTTGCAGCTAATAATGCATCTTCTTGATAGGAGATTAGTACATTGGCTTGAGCCATCATAGACTAGCCCATATTTAGAAGAGTCGATTTATTCTTTCAACAACCCTATTTTACTATAGAGTTTTAGGGATTTAGCTATCTAATAATCTCTTTTTTTATTACATATTGTCTTGAACTGATCAGATAAATATTCACCTCTATGATCAGTACATAAAGTTTTAACTTTACATTCTAATTGATTCTCAACTTCATTCAAATAACAATTGAAGTAATCTAATACTTCAAATTTATGAAAAATCAAATACACACAACCAAAACGTGTGAAGTCATCAATAAATGTAATGAAATAAGAACTTCCATGTCTATTCTTCGCATTTATTAGACCATAAATATATAAATTAATTAATTGTAACAGTGATTCAGGTCTAATAGCTTTACCAAATTGTTTCTTAGTTAATTTTTCAACAAGATAATGCTCACATATATATAAGTTATCTTTATCAAAAGTGTCGAACAGACCCTCTTTAGCTAATCTATTAATTCATTCTTGTCTATATGTTCTAATCTAGGATATCAAACTTCATCATCTATATCAACATCACAAGTAAGAGTAATGTTTGAAAAACAACTATTATTATCATAATTAATATCTGGTTCTATATCAAGAACCATGAAACAATTTGATACATAATCATATCCAATTAACACAGAGTTAATACTTAGTTCAATACAATGACTATAAAAGTTAACACAATAATCCAAATCAAGAAGACTAATAATGGAAACCAGGTTCCGTTAAATCTCAAGAGCATACAGGACATCATATAGAAATAAGATACGTCCACTACGTAGGTTGAGTTTGCAAGTATTAACTCCTTTGACTTCAATCCTTACATTATTACCCATAGATATCTATTTGTTGCTCACTGATACCTGACGATACTCCACATATGTAGCTCGATTATGATCTACATGGTTCGTTTATCTCATGGAAAGAAGATAAACATGAATCTAACTTTTCTGACTTAGTACATTCCCAAGCAAAATGATCTTTTTGTTGGGACCTTGACGTCTCTAGAAGATGGGGGGGGGGGAATAGATCTCTCACCCAACGTTTGCTTCCTACAATGGTTAGTATGCACAATAGAATATAAAAATAAATACTAACAAGAGAAAGCAAACCTAACACGTTGATTTAACGTGGTTCGGAGATCAGGGCTCCTACTCCACAGCAGTCAGAAGGTGGATGATCCTGATCTGTCAGTGGATGATTCTTAGAGAACTTTCGACTAGCTCACGCAGCTCTTTGTGGGTGGAGAAACCTCACCACAAGTCACACAAGACCACACTAGATCACTTGAGCACTTAGAGACTCTAATTAGAGTTAACCACCACTAATTTCATCAATTATGCCCAAGCACCTAGCCACCAATCGACTGGTTGTTGTACCAGTCGAGTGGTCCTAAGTGAAATTCGACTGTTACAAGCCAACGACCAGCTACCAGTTGACTGATGAAAACACCAGTCAACTGCTACAATAACACTATAGTATCACAACAGTAATGCTACAGTAACCTAGAATTTTGTCCTGGGTACAGTCTCTCATGCACTCACCCTTGCCCGTAGAACTAGCTTCCTCCATCACCCTCGCATCCCTCGGATGCCTCCTCATCCTTCATGTATTGCCTTCTGGAGCTTCCATCGGCTTTGGCATTGTTGTCAGGTCTTATTTTGCCAAGAGACCATGCCTCTGGGACTTCATTCATTGTCAAGTCATACTTGGAGTTACGTGTTGGTACCCCAAGGTGATTTTGATATGATCAACCAAGTCAGGTTAGGTCCTGTTGGTGTTTAACCATGTGTCTAAGTGTGTAGGAGCTTAAGAGCATAGGAAGTCGAGCAAAAGACACAGCTAGTGAGAAGGACAACATGGGAGAGAGCCGACGGGCTTGGTGTGTTCGAGGGATAAGGTGTTGCGGAAGAGTACGCGGGCAAACGAGAAGGAGGCACGTGGAATTTCCAAGGGATGAAAATCCAGAGTGGAAGTTTGCTCGAAGGCCGGAAGTTAGGTTCGAGTGAGCCCTATTCCGGAAGGCCGAGATGACCCAAGTGTAGCCGGAGCTGGAGCGAAAGACCCAGACCTAAGCGAGCGGAACTGAAGAAAAAACCCGGACCAAACAAGTTAACAAGTTGTTAACTTGGGTTCGGGTTTCTGGACCATCCAAGTCCTTCTTTCTTCCAAGACTTTCGGCCACCAAGGGATCAAAGCTAGGAACACCACCTCTTGTTCTTCTTTCTTCCTTGCAACCCGCCGGCCACAAGATGGTTGAAGCCTCTTGATGCCGCCGGCCTTAGGTGAGAAATAGAGGGGAGAATAAGAATATGAGGGGGTGGGTCACAAGGAGAATAGAAGAAGAATAGAAATTGTGTAGATGATTATTATTTCTAAGGCACCATCTATCGTCTTTTATAATCCTTGGTAATGGCTAAAAAGGAAAGATTTTAACAATAATTAAAATCTCTCTTTTAAATTTCCTATTGTGGATGGCTACAAAAGAATATTTTTAAAATTAAAAATCTCCTTTTTAAACATTATAGATGGCTACAAAAGGAAAGATTTTTAAAATTAAAACCTTTCTTTTAAATCATGGTTACAAAAAAAGGAAAGTTTTAACAAAAATAAAATCTCTCTTTTAAACCATTGTAGATGGCTACAAAAGGAAGATTTTTTAAATTTAAAACTCTCTTTTAAAACCATGTGGATGACTTCAAAAAAGAAAAGTTTTTAAAATTTAAAATCTCTCTTTTAAAACATTGTAGATAACTACAAAAAGAAATATTTAAAAAATTAAAAACCCACTTTTAAACTCATCTTGGTCGGCCCCTTGTTTGGGCACCAAGCAAGGGGTGGCCGGCCCCTTGCTTGGGCACCAAGCAAGGATGTGGCCGGCCATAAGGATGACTTGGGTGGTTGCGAGACTCTATACATAGAGGCTACAACAGGGACCTAGAGGAGTAATTGGTTTTGCCCTCCTGATGAGCTTGAGCTTCCTGTGTTTAACCCGAACATCCAACTCAAGTTCATCAATAATAACTCATACCACTAAAGATTTATTATTGAACTATCGCACCAATCCCATATTACATTATGGGCTTCTTCTTATCATGAGTGTGTTAATCTTCTTGTGTTTAAGATATCGAATGTCCATTAATTAAATGAGTTACTGACAACTCACTTAATTAACATCTAGCTCCAAGAGTAGTACCACTCAACTTCATTGTCATGTCGGAACTAAGTCCACATGCAGGGTTTACATAACAATCCTTATGAGCTCCTGAAGGGGACATCATCATCCTAATAAATAGAACACGATTTCGTTCTATAATCAACAACACACAATATAAATAATATTATTTTCCAACTTATCGGCCATATTGATTTAACGAATAAATCTCACCCTTTGATAAATTAAAGAAATAAATACTAAGTATATGTGTTTGTTATTATATTGGAATTAAGAGTACACACATCCATAATAACAGAGGTTCTGTTCTTTTATGCAGTCAGTATAAAAGGAACAACCTCAAATGGTCCTGCTCTATACACACATAGTGTACTAGTATAATTTTATAGTCAAGATAAATTAGTACCAAATTACACTACAACCATTCTAATGGTTTGTCCCAATCCATCTTGATTGTGAGCTTCTATTTATAATTTATAAGGAACTGATAACATGTTCTTCTGTGTGACACCACACACCATGTTATCTACAATATAAATTAAATGGACAACTGCATTTAACTAAATGCAGACATTTGACCAATGTGATTCTCATTTCAAAATAAATGTTTATACAAAAAGCTAGGCTTTTAGTATACATTCTAATAATCTCCCACTTATACTAAAAGACTTTGCTGTCATATATGCTGTCATACATCTGATCCTCATCCCCTCAACATGTCCATCAAAAGCTCTCGCCGGAAGGGCCTTAGTGAAAGGATCTGCCAGGTTATCTTCTGATGCAATCTTGGCGACAATAACTTCTCCTCGCTTTATAATGTCTCATATCAGGTGGTACTTGTGCTCAATGTGTTTACTTGCCTTATGGGCTCGTGGTTCCTTCGAGTTTGCTACTGCACCACTATTATCACAATAAATTATGATAATTTTGGGAGGAATTACATCTAAGTCTATCAAGAAGTTTCTGAACCATACAGCTTCTTTGGCTGCCTCAGAGGCTGCCACATACTCAGCTTCCATGGTGGAGTCTAAAACGTATTTCTGCTTAACACTCCTCCATGCTATGGCTCCACCTCCCAAAGGAAACACATATCCTGAGGTCGACTTACTATTGTCCCTATCTTATTGGAAGTCCGAATCTGTGTAACCCACAAGGAGCAAATCATCTGTCTGGTAAACTAGCATATAATCTCTAGTCCTTTTCAGGTACTTCAATATATGCTTTATGGCAGTCCAATGTCCTTGTCCTAGGTTACTTTGATATATGCTAACCATAACCACGGCAAAATAGATATCTAGTCTCGTACAAAGCATCGCATACATTAGGCTTCCTATAACCGAAGCATAAGGAACTGCCTTCATGCCCTATATTTCCTTTGATGTTTAGGAGACATCTCTTTAGATAAAGGTACTCCATGTCGAAAAGGTAGAAAACCTTTCTTGGAGTTTTGCATGCTAAAACGAGCTAGAATAGTATCGATGTATGAAGCTTGGGATAAGCACAACATTCTTTTCTTGCGATCTCTTATTACTTTGATCCCAAGAATATGTCCACATTCTCCCAAATCCTTCATATCAAACTGCATGGACAACCATACCCTTACGTCTGACAACACTTTGACATTATTGCCAATGAGTAAAATGACATCTACATATAGTACAAGAAATACCACCACATTTCAGTCACTCTTCTTGTATACACAAGACTCATCCAGACACTGAATAAATCCATAAGACTGGATCACTTCATTAAACCAGATGTTCCAAGATCTCGAAGCTTGCTTCAGTCCATAGATAGACCGACTGAGCTTACATACAAGATGCTCTTTGCCCTTCGCAATGAATCCCTCTGGTTGCTTCATATGGATATTTTCTTCAAGACCTCCATTAAGGAAAGTTGTCTTGACATCCATTTGTCAAATCTCATAATCCATATGAGCGGCAATAGATAAAAGAATCTAGATAGACTTAAGCATGGCTATCAGCGAAAAGGTTTCCTTATAATCGATTCCCTCTTTCTGAGTATACTCTTTTGCAACAAGCCTTACTTTGAAGGTTTCCACTATAACAACCACCCTTCTTACTACTACTCTCTAAAGGTGGCCGCTACCTATCTATTACTCTACTTACTAGTGTCACTTATGCTAATATTAGCATCAGTTAGATTTATCACGGCCCTAGAGGAATTCTTACCGAAAAATTTCAGCAGAGTTTCCCCTGTACCGGTGACCAAATCAACAATACAAACAGTGTATACTCAGCCACAGGCGGCTGGAACATATAATTACACAACCACGCAGTAATAAAACCCACTATTACTCAAGGAAAGCTATTCTAGCAATAGAAATCAAACATAACTCCAACAATAAGACGTATCAAACTACGAGTGCGGAATAAAACTTAATTACAATCTCACAAAACTTCATAATAGTATTTAAGAAGAAAACTAGAACATAAACTGAAACTCTAAACAGGTAAGTCCTGAACATTTGCTAGCAAACTCTGGATCTCTCCATAGTCCAGCCATCACACACCTTCATCACCACTACCTTGTCGCCTTCCTTTCATACTTTAGCTTTTCCTTTATCTGCAGTAGGAGGAAAAATAAATCTATAAGTGAAACGCTTAGTAAGTACTAATCTATCTCACAAAAACTCGAAATGCATAGAAATAATGCAATAATACTAAAACTGAAATGCTAAAAGAAAAGCTGTATGTACTCATCTAATAGCAAAGTACTCATGGTGTACAGAAATAAAACTGAACACTGGAAATAATACTAAACATGCTCACTAAACTGATAAGAAAATAATGAAACTAATGCTGTATATATGCTTAGAATTAAAGGAACTAAACTTCTGTTGATTCTAAACATAGATGATACTTGTTTCATTTTCTTATAGCCTTATACTAGAAATTAAACTTTTAATTTCTCTTTTACTTTCTTCTTCTTTTTCTTTCTTCTTTTTCTTTGGGCCCAGGCTTAGTACCATTTTATGCGCGCTCTCTAATAGTGACTGAGGTAGCGAGCCTCTAGTCCTATGAGGTAAAGACCTTGGTCTTACCAGGGCCAAGACCTTGGAATTGGTCACCTGGATTTGTTTAACGACAACCTTGGAAGTCGGGTACTAGCATCTTACTTTAAATGATCTACTGGTTAGCTTTTCTTAATTAGACCATGGTCTTTTTCTTACTTATAGCTACTTATTACAACAAAGAAGGTCCAAACTAAATGCTATGTGCATATATGTATATGCTAAAATCTGTTCATGCACATTTTAAAGCAAGAGAAATAAAAATCAGCATACTACTACATGCTAAAATCTGTTCGTGCATACCCTAAAGCAGAGGGAAGCAAAAATCAGCATACATGACTAATAAAAATCTGCACATATGACTAATAAAAATCTGCACATATAACTAATAAAAATCTGCACTTAAGCTCAATAAAATGCTTAAACCATTATAATTAAATGAAGGGATGTTCTTGCCCTTTGAGTAGCAAGGAAAGCTGACCGCATGCTTCAAACTAAAAATCTGCTGAACTAAAACCTCTTGCAAACATATTCACAGCATAAGGCAACAGAAATATTCAATTCCTTGTTTAAACCCTGACACACATCAGCAATCATCTTAAAACAACAAGATGGGTATATTGCCACAACAAGATCTACACTGGATTACTAAGGTCACAGGCACAACTGGAAATAAACCCTAGCATGTAACTCTACTCGGCACTGTGGAATCCGGAGCAAGGGAAGAAAACCTAAAGCTTGTCTCTGCCACCTGGGAAGTTAGCTACAAGATCCAACCGAAACTTAGAATACATGGCAAAATGTTTAAGCAGCAACTGAAGGCAAGAAGGAAAACAAAATCCGGTTCTGCATTTATTTTCTTTGCATAAGATCAGATTCATCTTACTGTAAAGCTAAAACAAGCATAAATATCATTTCACAGCTTAACTCTTCTTGTAAGGCAACCCTAAATCCCCTATTCTGTTTCATCCGATTGGCACAGAACAAGAAGTGTTACGCACCTGTTCTAAGATCCCTAACATCATCCTCTCCTACAACCCAAAGTCTGCAGCCATCCAAAACAGATTCCCCTCGGAACTGAGGCACAGCAAAAAAAATCGAACACGCAATTCACGGCAGCAACCCTAATTCCACTATCTTCACAGAAAATTTGGAACCAAAAAGAATAGGAAATCCGAAACAATCCTACAGCAGGTGAGTAGTACTTACCTACTGTTCTTGGACTTACAACCAAAGGAAGGGCTGCTAGGGTTCGGAGGAATGAAGATCTCGGCGGCTCTTTGGTGTTTTCGGCTTCCTTCGTCGAGGTAACCACGCACGGGTGAAGATTGGCTGGGAAAAGCCTTCGCCGGCGCCGGAGATCGAGTCCTAACGCCTGCTTCTTCGTTTCCGCCGAGAGAGGAGAAGGATCGCGCGACGTCGCGTGTGAGAAAGAGGGTTTCGGCTCGGGAGAAAAGGAATTAGGTCTTTTTAAAACTAGGGTTTTATTTATCAACTATAACATATATATTTCTCGCTTCACACTTATTAACAAAACACTCGCAGCTCGGTTGGTTGGCTGTGTTCGGTTAAGTCGGGTTCGGCCGGAGGTCTTGGGTTCGAGTCTCACCTTCAACATTTTTGGTCAAAACTTCTTTCTTTTTGTAACATACTAAACGACCTCCAAAAATTACATAAAAATTTCTAAAAATCTCTAGAATATTTTAAAAGTATTTCCAAATATTTTTATGGACTTTTAGAACTGAAAATAGGGAAAATTGGGTCGTTACATCCACCTTCCCGTCTGTCCCTCTTTTTCTTTTGTAGACCCATTTATATCCAATGACTTTTACACCATTTGGTGGTTATACAAGCTCCCAGACCTGATTAGAGTACATAGATTCTATTTCAGAGTTCATTGTACTTTGCCAAGATGTTGCATCTTTATCTTGGAGTGCTTCATCATATGTCCAGGGATCAGGTTCATATTCACCAGGGATCAAGTCCGAAGATTCTCCCAAAAACATGAATCTATCATGTTGCCTAATAACCCTCCCACTACGACGAGACACTACTTGTAATTGTGCATCATTTGTGACACATGTTGCAGTTTCTTGTGGTATATCATCTTGTACCGTTGGTACTAAAGTAGACGTGTCTTCTCTTGTTTCCTCAAGAATAATTTTACTCATGGGCTTGTGGTTCATTACATAGTCCTCTTCTAAAAATCGGGCATTGGTGCTAACAACGACCTTCTGATCTTTAGGACTATAAATCACCTTTCGTTCCTTTAGGATAACCCACAAACAAGCGAACTTCTGTACGTGACTCCAACTTATCAGCGTCTCCCTTCAGCACATGTGCTGGACTACCCCAAATCTGAATATATTTCAGACTAGGCTTACGTCCATTCCACAATTCTATGGGAGTAGGGGTTACTGACTTAGAAGGTACCAAGTTCAGAATGTACACTGTCGTTTCTAGAGCATATCCCCAAAATGAATTTGGTAATTCTGAATAACTCATCATTGATCTAACCATTTCCATAAGAGTCATATTCCTTCGTTCTGTCACACCATTCTGTTGGGATGTACCAGGTGCAGACAGTTGGGATTGAATCCCGACCTCTGATAAGTAACTCCTAAACTCTCCTAAGAGGTACTCGCCACCACGATCAGACCATAGTGTCTTGATACATTTACCATGATGTTTCTCCACATCAGCCTTGTATTCTTTGAACTTATCAAAGCACTCAGACTTGCGGTACATCAAGTAAATGTACTCGTATCTCGAATAGTCGTTTATAAAAGAGACAAAATATTTGAAACCACCTCTTGTCTGGATAGTCATAGGTCCACACAAATCAAAATGAACCAATTCCAACACATCTTTGGCTCTATACCCCTTGGTCTTAAAAGGTCTCTTGGTCATTTTTCCTTCCAAGCAAGATTCGCAGGTTGAAAAATTTTCCACCACTAATGAACCCAAAGGTCCATCGACTATTACCCTTTGAATCCTACTCAAATTAATATGACTAAGCCTTAGACGCCAAAGATATATTTGGTTTATTTCTGAAGGTTGCTTTCTCTTATTAGAATTAGAAGATGTGTTATTAATTTCCATTTGTTGTATCGTGGGATTAATTGGATTTAGAGTATACAAATTGCCAACCAATGTACCAGAACAGATAATTACTCTATTTTTCTTGACAACTACTTTGTCATCAAAAGAAACAGAATATCCATCCATAAATAGTTTAGAAACTGAAATCAAATTCTTTCTAAAACATGGTACATAAAGATAATTTCTCAAAATCAATGTTTTATTTCTATCAAAAGATAAATAAACATCTCCCACTGCAACAGCCGCCACTTTTATAGCATTGCCCATGTAGACGGTAATCTCTCCTTCATGTAGTCGTCGAGTTTCCTGAAACCCCTGCAATGAATAGCAGACATGATCAGTGGCTCCCGTATCTACACACTAGGTACCGGTAGATAACACCACTAAACATGTTTCAACCACTAGAGAATAAGATATACATTTATTGTTCTCCTTTCTGCGAGGACAACCCACTTTCCAATGTCCAGGCTGCTTGCATGTGAAGCACTTGCCCTTCGGCTTCTTCACACCTGCATGCAACCTAGTCCCTAGAGATCGATTCACATTCTTTGCTGAACCAACTTGTTTCTTTTTCTTCTTTCTGCCTTTCGTCTTAGAAGCAGAAACATTTTCAACAATGTGAATTTGAGAACTTTGACGAAATAACCCTTCTGCTGCTTGAAGTTCTGTTAGAAATTCCGCCAACAAATAAACCCTTTCGTCCATGTTGTAGTCCAGGCGGAACTGCTCAAAACTTTTAGGCGGCGTTTGGAGAATCATATCGACCTGGGTTTCCCCATCGATTTCTGCTCCAAGGACTTCCATCTCATTCAAAAGAGCCATCATTTTGAGGATATGATCCCTTACGAGTGTCCCCTCAGTCATGATGGTCATCATCAAGTTTCTCATAGCCTCTTGCCTAGCAGCTCGATTCTGGTGTCCGAAGAGTTCCTTGAGATTGTGCATCATGTCATAAGCGGTAGGCATGGCCTGATGTCGATGTTGCAGCACATTTGACATAGAAGCCAAAATGTAACACCGTATCATCTCATCTGCCCTGACTCATTTCTTATGATACTCAATCTCCTCTTCACTAGAATCGCTATTAGGCAGGCTTGGACATATCTCAAAAAGTACGAACTTGTAACCTTCAGCAGTTAAGACAATATCCAAGTTTCGTTTCCAATCAATGTAATTGGGACCAGTAAGTTTATTTTCTTTCAATATAACAGTAAGAGGATTGAAAGCCATTTGAAATTCTAAGAATCACAAAATATTTGGTCAAAACTTTAGAATTTAAAATAATATTGATTCCTCAAACAATATCATTTAAATTCACTAACACCTCAAAACACCGTGAATTTTGTATGTCACGATATTGTGGATGTATACAAATTCAAACATTTGTAAGAGGGGGTTTTACCCATTAATTTTATTATCTTGTCAACCTAACTTTATGACAAATAAAATTAATAGTTGATTTTTCTTCGGTCACACAAATAATAGCAGTGACTCCGATGGGGGGATACTATGAAATCTGCCTAAGTGTATACCATTACTTGATACTTAGTCAATTAAATAGGATTGTGCCCCTTCAGATGGAGAAGATCACACAAACCTAAATAATTTCCTATAATCATCCATAAAGGAAGTTTGATCTAGTGATCCACAAACAAACTCATCTGATATGGAGGAAGGCAAGCCAATGCACAAGTTTGAATGCATCACTTACAAACCAGTAATGGAGACCGTGAAATTTAAATAATTCCTCTACCACTTAGTTATTTAAAATGAGGAATTTTAACATGTACACACACACAGCACATATAAACAGCATAAAAGGCAATAAATATGAAAAATAATTTTTCAACTATTATGGCATCATCCATAGTTGTCCTCCGTGCGCCACCAACCCTAGCCGCCACCAACAGGTCATGTCGTCGCGTCTATCTTGCTTCCTTTTCCGTTATACCTCTGGTCCTCAAATAACACCACACCTCACAAGGATACGATCCGCGACAAAAATAAAATTTTACATTTATCGATCTTATATTCCACAAGGGAATGTACATGTAATCTAGATCGAACAGAATGTAAAATCCTAAAACTAATACAGCTTCTGCTGTATTTAATAATTACAATCATGCACACACATAAAATGCTCTCGACATACCCGAGGGTCCAAATCACACACAAACACAATAGGGTCATAATAGTTGGAACTAGGATGCTTGCTACCACAGAATTAATCTATTTGCACATCCTACTATTATCCTGCCTAAATTTATGTATGAAAAGTGCATAATTTAATTGAAAACCAAACACATAGAGGCATAAAACTAGCTCTGATATCAATTGTTGGCACTACTCGAAATTCCGTTCTGTTTCCCCTGTACAAAAATTTGTATAAGCACAGAACTTTTCCTAGCAACCCATGTGCTTTTCAGAAGTTAAACTTGGATTGCAAACGAAACTTAACATTATTAATCCAAGTTCAACCCATGTGTTCATTAGAAGTTAAACCATATTACAGAAGTTGATTAAATATCTATTTCAAGGATTGACTTCCAGGTCTTTGGCGAGGCACTCGGCCTTCTTGGGTATGGGATCATCCACCACTTCCTAGTCAAATCCTTTCAAAGAAATTGAATATTTAAACTCCTTACAGTAAACCCTAGGTTAAACTATAGAGAGCTCAATCAAAGCACAAGATTGCTAGCCTCTTGTGTTGGTACTTCAAGATTCATACAAAGGAAAAATAAAGTAGTACACAGCGGAAATAATTAACTAGTTATACCTTTCTTTGTAACTTAAAGACCTCTTAATCTTCTGCTATATTCCTCTCCTCCTCTTGGACATCGTGTGAGTGATGATCTACCAAGATGCAAAAACCACCCAAGTCCTTTTTGCTTCCAAGACTTTCGGCCACCAAGGGATCAAAGTTAGGAACACCACCTCTTGTTCTTCTTTCTTCCTTGCAACCCGCCAGCCACAAGATGGTTGAAGCATCTTGATGTCCCCGGCCTTAGGTGAGAAAGCAAGGGGAGAATAAGAATATGAGGGGGTCGGCCACAAGGAGAATAGAAGAGGAATAAAAATTGTGTAGATGATTATTATTTCTAAGGCACCATCTATCCTCTTTTATAATTTGGTAATGGCTAAAAAGAAAAAAATTTAACAATAATTAAAATTTCTCTTTTAAATTTCCTATTGTGGATGACTACAAAAGGAAAGTTTTAAAATTAAAAATCCCCTTTTAAAACATTATAGATGGCTACAAAAAGGAAAGATTTTTAAAATTAAAACATTTCTTTTAAATCATGGTTACAAAAAAAGGAAAGTTTTAACAAAAAATAAAATCTCTCTTTTAAACCATTATAGATGTCTACAAAAGGAAAGATTTTTTAAATTTAAAACTCTCCTTTAAAACCATGTGGATGGCTTCAAAAAAGGAAAGTTTTTAAAATTTAAAATCTTTATTTTAAAACATTGTAGATGGCTACAAAAAGAAAGATTTAAAAAATTAAAATCCCACTTTTAAACCCATTTTGGTCGGCCCCTTGCTTGGGCACCAAGCAAGGGGTGGTCGACCCCTTGCTTGGGCATCAAGCAAGGATGTGGCCAGCCATAAGGATGACTTGGGTGGATGTGAGACTTTATACATAGAGGCTACAACAAGGACCTAGAGGAGAAATTGATTTTTGCCCTCCTAATGAGCTTGAGCTTCCTGTGTTCGACCCGAACACCCAACTCAAGTTCATCAATAATAACTCATACCACTAAAGAGTTATTATTGAACTACCACACCAATCACATATTACATTATGGGCTTCTTCTTTTCATGAGTGTGTTAATCTCCCTGTGTTTAAGATATCGAATGTCCATTAATTAAATAAGTTACTGACAACTCACTTAATTAACATCTAGCTCCAAGAGTAGTTCCACTCAACTTCATTGTCATGTCGGAACTAAGTCCACCTGCAGGATTTACATGACAATCCTTACAAGCTCCTCAAGGGGACATCATCATCCTAATAAATAGAACACGATTTCCTTCTATAATCAACAACACACAATATAAATAATATTATTTTCTAACTTATCGGACCTATTGATTTAACGAATAAATCTCACCCTTTGATAAATTATAGAAATAAATACTAAGTACATGTGCTTGTTATTATATCGAGATTAAGAGTACGCACATCCATAATAACAGAGGTTCTGTTCTTTTATGCAGTCAGTATAAAAGGAACAACCTCAAATGGTCCTGCTCTATACACACATAGTGTACTAGTGTAATTTTATAGTCAAGATAAATTAGTACCAAATTATACTACAACCATTCTAATGGTTTGCCCCAATCCATCTTAGTTGTGAGCTTCTATTTATAATTTATAAGAAACTGATAACATGATCTTCTGTGTGACACCACATACCATATTATCTACAATATAAATTAAATGGACAACTGTATTTAACTAAATGCAGACATTTGACCAATATGATTATCATTTCAAAATAAATGTTTATACAAAAAGCTAGGCTTTTAGTATACATTCTAATAATGGAGGCATCCGAGGGACGCGAGGCTGATGGAGGAGGCTAGAGGCTAGGTCTAGGTTATGCGGGTAAGAACGAGTGCATGAGAGATTGTACTCAGGGTACCAATCGATTGATACTTCATCAGTCGACTGGGCAGTCGACTGGTGCAGTCGACTGGAGAGCAAACAAAATGTCTCTGTTTGCTCAGCCAGTGTGGAGCAGTCGACTGGTACTTTTATCAATCGACTGGTATCGAGCCATTAGATTATAACGATCGAATCTCCACAGAGGACAGTCGGCTGGTACTTTCACCAGTTGACTGATAGGCGGGGTTTTCCAACCTATTATCTATATAACCAAGCCTTGGGAGCTTGGTTAAGGTTAACGAAATAAAGGTGGTTAACCCCTATTAGTAGTCTTTCAAGCTCCTGTGTGAGATCCGTGTGTACGTGATCAAGATTATGGCGAGATTTCTCCACCCACAAGGAGATTGAGCTAGCTAGAGGTTTTCCAGGAAGTCATCTACCGACAGATCATAATCATCCACCTTACGGATAGTCGTGGAGCAGGAGTAAGTGATCTCTGAACCACGTTACATAAACGTGTTAGGTTTATTTATGTTTCTTGTCTTCTAGAGTCTAGCTTTTTCTTGTTAGTTTTATTTTGTATTTCCGTTATGCACTAACAAGTGTAGAAAGCGACGATTTGGGTGAGACGCTATTCACCCCCCCCCCCCCCTTCTAGCAGACGTCAAGGTCTCAACACAATAATCCTAACTTAAACTTTTGCCCAAACATCAAAATCTAGGGTGCCCAGATTGCTCCAACAATCTTCCCCTTTTCGATGTTTTTCATCTCATTTAAGTTAGGGAAACATAAATATAATAACAATGTAAATAAATATGCATATATGCTCATGCATAAGTCATGAAACCTAACCCTAGACTCCCCTTCACCTAAGCTCCCCCTTTACCTAAGCTCCACTTTGAGCTAGAATTTCCTGCAAAGTGAAACTTCTCCCCCTTTGACAACAAGTGAACAATTGCACTCCCTTCACCTAAGCTCCTCCTTGAGCTAGGTTTTCTTGCAAGAGTGTGTAGGTTTTCCACTTAAACCCAACACTTCTCCCCTTTTCCATACATAAAAAAGAGCTTCAAAAATATCCCAATTATTAGACTCTTTAACCTCTAATGACCATAAACATCATGTATTAATCCCACATAAGATTACATACATGTTCATTATCCTTTTAGTCATTTCCAATTGCTAAAACACATTTTTAGGTTGTATTAGTCGACTACCATTAACTCTAGTCAACTATCATCTTTAAAACGAGCTTACAAAGACATTCAATGCTCATGAAAAGTGTTACCAGTCAACTAGTAACTGTTTCAGTTGATTGGTACACTATTTCAGCTAAAAATAATATTTCTAACTCAACTTCAGAAATGCACCAAAAATTTTACAGACCTTCAAAAATTCTTAAATTTTGTGGAGAGATTTATTTTATCAATGTCTACTTGAAAAAATATATAAAAATATATTTATAAAAAATTCTAAGATTAATATAAAATCTAAAACTAGTTAAATGGTTCAATTAAATCTTGACCTAAAGTCCTAATTTTGGCTTCTTGATGTATCCGCCCATACTAAATGATAATGCATCCCTAACATTAGTTTATATGACATCTATACATCAATAATCAATTTTCATGTAATATGAACCCAAATATATTTTTATGGATGAAATTCAACCCAATTGTGCCAATTCCCTAGGTTTAAGATTCAAGTCTGTCTCCAAAATCCTATGATACATTCCATGGCTCTTCTAGAATCCCAAGTAATATCCACTTGAGATCCATTTATCGTATGTCCCAAAGACTCTTTGAACTCCCCCTAGAGTTCTTAGCCTTAGCCACCTCCTTAGATGACTCATTAACTATGGCTAGGCCACTTTGATGCACCTCGGGTGACACTTGACCTATAAACTTTACCTTCTTAACCTTAGATACCTTGTCTTTGGTTAATTTCTTCTTGTCCTTAACCTTGGACACCTCGTCCTTGTCATAATTATATGTCACCCTAGCATATTTCTTCTTATTGGCCTTGGATGACTCTCCATTGCCATTATCATTTGCCACCCTAGCATATGATTTCTCCTTGGTCTTGGAGAAACCCAATTTGATATTTTTAGGTTTTTGACCACCCAAACACATGTTAAGTCCTTTAGGTCCAATAATGAACCTATCTAGAATTTTCTCTAACCTATCAAGCTTTTCCCTTAAAGCTTGATTTTCCAATTCTAAGTTTTTAACCCTGGAATCAACATGTTCATCATGGACATTCCTAGACCTACCATATCTAGGCATATGTCTCCCCTTATTGGGATTAATGCATAGGTTTTCACCCACTTTCCTTCTCTTAAGCAAAGTGGTTTGGATCTTATTAGGTCTAACCTTAGTACATGATTTCCTAGAGTTATCTACCATGTTAACCCTATTCCTATTATTATACCTAAATTCATAATTATGCTTAGGTAAATAATTGTCAATATTCTTAACAATCATGAAGGAATTTGAAATTGGATTAAACTTCAAAATAGGGATTACCTTCCCTTTTACCTTTGAAGCTCCTACTTGACTTAAGCTCCTCTTCTTTTCCCATTTCTTCAAGTGCACCAATTTCTTGAGCTCTCCTCTCCTTGGGCGCTTTATGTGGTAGTATCTCCACTCACCATATGTGAAACACCTAATGTGCTTCTTCTCCTTGACTCCATTCATACAACCCACGTCAGTTCTTAAAGTAACTTTATTGGGTTTAGGGATTACCTCCTTTACCTTTTTGAGAGAATGACACCTACTCTTATAGTACCCCATCTTACCACACTCAAAGCATTTGATATAGTCCTTTGTGCTCTTCTTGGTAGTTGAGGTGGAAGGTTGAGCTTCCAAGATCTCCTCTTCCTTAGATTGTTCTTCTTCCTCTTCACTTGAAGATGTGGGCGGTTCCACTTCATCCTCCCTTGAAGATGTGGATAATACCTCCTCATCTTCCTTCTCCTCCTAGAATGTTGAGCACGTGTCAACATCCGATTGGTCCTTCCCTTCTATGTCTCCAAGTATGAATTCCAATAGCTGAAGTCTTCGCGCTCATATGGAGGTGGGATCCGGATGTCCCATCCAAGAGGTCCTTCCAACTCCATCTTCTTCTCTAGAGGTTGCTCATTTGGCGATTAGTACAACAAAGAGTGACCAAGCTCTGATACCATTTGTTGGGACCTTGATGCCGCTAGAGGGGGTGAGCAGCTCACTCACCCAATGTTTGCTTTCTACAATGGTTAGTATGTATAGTAGAATATAAAAATAAATACTAATAAGAGAGAGCAAACCTAACACGTTGATTTAACATGATTTGGAGATCAAGACTCCTACTCCATGGATGTCTATAAGGTGGATGATCCCCATTCATTGGTAGATGATTCCTCGGAGAACTTTCGGCTAGCTCGCGTAGCTCCTTGTGGGTGGAGAAACTTCATCACAACTCACACAAGACCACACTAGATCACTTGAGCAGTTGGAGACTCTAATTAGAGTTAACTACCACTAATTTTGTCAACTATGCCCAAGCACCCTAAGCTCTATTAAATAGGGATTAGGAGGAAAATACCAAACTGTTTTCCCGCCACCAGTTGACTGGTACAACCACCAGTCGACTGGTCCTAAGTGAAATTCAACTGTTACAATCCAATGGTCAGCTATCAGTTGAATGATGAAAATGCCAGTCGATTGCTATAGTAACTCTATAGTATCGCTACAGTGATGCTACAGTAAGCTGAAATTTTATCCTGAGTGCAGTCTCTCATGCACTCGTCCTTGCTCGCACAACCTAAACCTAGCCTTCTAGCCTCCTCCATTAGCCTCGTGTCCCTCGGATGCCTCTCTATCCTTCATGACTTACCTTCTGGAGCTTCTATTAATCTTGTCATTGTTGTCGGATCTTCCTTTGCCAAGAGGCTACGTCTCCGGAACTTTATCCATTGCCAAGTCACACTTGGAGTTATGTTGCCAAGACAACATGCTTAAACTTACACTGCTAAGACTCGCCCTTGGACTTTCCTTATTTACCAAGATCATACTTGGACTCTCTTTGTTGTACCTGTATCCTGCACACTCACAATGCATATCAAATACAACAATAACTTAACTTAAATCTTTGCCCAAAAATCAAAACACAGGGTGCCCAGATTGCTCCAACGCTTTCTTACCATAGTTATAGCAAGTTAGTTTACTTTTAGTTTCTTTTCATACTTATTTCCTTCAATTTTCTTCTTGATTGGGCCTTTCCCAATAACAACATCAACTTCTTTTTCCTTTCCCTTTCTTTCTTGAACTATCTTTTTTTATTCTTGAATCTTGATGCTTCAACAGTACCTTTATCTATAAAAATCTTATTTAGAAATCCTTGCGAATTCTATTTTCTCCGCCTTTAGTTCAATATAGCATGAGACATTAGTGAAAGTTTTGATACTTTCACTGAGTCAGATTCTGTTTCATCATGTCCCAAGAATCAGGGAAGAATGGATAACTGTCTAAACTTGTTATTTATCAATTAACTCATAATTGGCAGTCTTTAAATCTCAAATCATATTTGTCATTTCACTTAGATGTTGGGCCATGGATACATTTGAATGCTTTTTACAACTGTCAAACTTAATTGTCAACTTACGAAGTTTTCTTAGACTTACTCCACTATACTTCTCTTTAAGGGCTACCTAGACAGCATGCACTACAACAAAATCGCTCATAGACATCAGTTTTCCACCGGTGTCTATTTGATTTTCGACCGATGTCTATGAAGTCGATGTTAAAAGTCTGCCATTTTAGACATCGGGTTAAAACCGGTGTAGTATCACTTAACGACACCGGTCTTCGAATCGGTTATTAACCGGTGTAGTATCACTTAACGACACCGTTTCATCAACGGTGTAAAACCGATGTAATATTACTTTATAACACCGGTTTTACATCGGTGGAAAACCGATGTAATATGTATATATTTTAACAGCACAGATTTGATTTTAAAACCGACAATAACAAAAAAAAAATACACAAATATTCACAAATTGTACAAATATTCTTCATTCAATAATATCCATAAAATACACAAATATTCACAAATTATATAAATAATCTTCTTACAACAATATCCATAAAATACCCAAACATTCTTTTTACATCAAAAGCGATACATGTGACAACACAAGGGACACCATTGACGCAATACCTGAAGAACAAGTGATACACTGCATGCAAAATAGCCGAATAGCATAAGAGCAGAGCCTTTAAGCCAGGCATCGCCTTTCTCAGGACTTTCGAAATGAAGTTGGATCATAGGTGAAGTAACAAAGGCCCCCAACAAAATGACCTTTCCAAAATGTGAAGATCAGGGAACCAGTGATGCAGAAGATGGCCCCTGCAAGCTTGGCCCTCCCTCTTACAGTCTTCAAGTTGAGCTTTTCCATCCTGAGCAAAAAAAGACCAAATATAGAATGATATTTGAATGAACTAAATTCACTGTAAAATTACTTGGAATTAATATCTGAATCAACCTCAGTACAATTGCCAATAAGAAAGTAAAAGCAGGAATGACATTGCCCAAGGCACTGGCAACAGTTGGAGAAATGAGATGGAGTCCAACGTAGTATACATTTTGCTGAATTGTTATACCCAACATAGCAAGAATGAATATTTTTAGCATGACACCAAATGAGAAGTTGGGTCTTCGATTCCTACAACCATGAGATGAGTTTAAAAACATTCAATTTGTAGTCATATATCTTATTCTCAACAATTCTAATGAGACATGCTCCTTGAACCTTTCGAGCACATAAGCAAGAGGAGCCAAGATGAGCATGGCAATAAGGTGCCTGTACACTACGAAGACAAGTGCACTTAGTCCTTGTCCTAATGCAAGCTTGCCGAGGATGCTGGATCCAGCATACGCGAACTGGGACACAATCATATAGAAGTATGGAGCACATGCTTTCACAGAGGCCATGATCTCCTCACCAAATTGTTTGTGACAATTTTTATTGTCCTTGGTTCTTTATAAAGGAAGAAAATCATATTGATTCTGTCAAACAAACAAGTCTAAGATAGACAAATGCTTTGAAAGCTAGGAATAGAAAAAAGATGAGAGAAAAGCAGGCAAACAAGTGCCAACAAGCTACATCAGACTCCTCTAACTGTTGTATCATTTTCTCCAGCAAACAGACAAATAAATCATCTTGTCGACAAGATGAAGACGACTAGGGAGAAAAGCAGGCAAACAAGTGCACTTTATTCTCGTCGACTAGGGTTTCTGGAATTGAACAAGAAGAAGAAACCAGGCATACCTTTGCTATCAATCTCGTCGACATGGCTCTCCTGACCTTTGATTTTGATGCTGAACCATTTTTTGATGAAGGCCTTAGACCATGATGAGATTATACTATGTATAGCCAGCCGTGGTTATATTTCTTCAAATTTATTAACATATAAAGCAGTGGTATTCAAATTGTTCACACATGATATCTTCTATCTAGCCCTGCTAGACACGCAAGTCATATATAAAAATTCAAAGAAGATAAAAATTGTTCACACACGCAAGTGATATCTCCTCATGAAGCTCTAATCTGGAAAGGTCTGGCTCCCTGGATTCAACTACCATTTTCCAGATTTTTCCACTTCGTGAAACCAGAGGGAACTTGGACAACAATATGCAAAAATTGAAAAGGAAGTTATGAAAAACAATATCAAGATATGTCTGCAGAGCCAGTTTAAGAATGTAAACCTTGTGCAATAGGAACGATTGGCCATCCACATAAATAGTTACATCCCCAGCAACGTCCGAGAATATCCTACACAAAACAAAACGACATTTCTTTATAGAGGAAACGCAGCGATGTCACAATTCTAAAGATGCTAAGAACGATACCAAGTCATCAGACTGGCTATTCTCTTTGTCATTGAAATTAAAGAAAGAAAGGCAAAACTACAGGATAATCTCAAGAACCATAAAGATTAGAAGCGAGAAGAAGAGACAAGTTTCAGGAAAAAAAAAAAGAAGAGGTTTTCATGAAAAGAGCATTTGCAATAGATGTCCTTCAAAACCAATTAAACGATCCATATATAGTAGGAGATAGAGCTAGTGTAAAATGATCCATATAGTCGACCACACCTAGGGATAAGGTTTGGTTGTTGTTGTAAGGTGTAAAAGTGCACCATACTAGCTTTAGTCTTGCATGTCATGCACGCTAAACTTTCCAAACCTACTTGTCGCGCCAACTCAAGACTAGATTAACCTAACCCAGCCCATTCATTTCTAAGCCGACGTGATATTAGGCATGGAATGCGGGCTGGCCACATCTCGCTCAGCCCATGCCCATTGCCACTTCTAGGGATTGGCACTTAAAACAATAATGACATTGAAGGTAATTTCTACCAATTAAAAGATTTATGCTAGTGGATTAATAAAAAAGTATGACAACAATCTCTACCCGTTATTTCAACAGAAATTTGTCATAATATTGGATGGATAAATGACTGCCTTCTACTACAAGTTGGCAAGCTAATGTTATGTTCACGTACGGAAGACATAGCATGTGGAAGAGTTTTTTTCAAAGTTGCCTCAACTACAGCTTGTTGAATGTTCTGTCTACCAATGTAGTTTAGAAGAATATTTTCTGGAACTTTCTTTCCCTGCCGAAAGCCAGGAACCTGTATGAATAAGGTTTTTTATCAGGAATTGCATGGCATCACAACATACTACTTCAATAATGAGTATTCAAGAAGAAAAGGTAGATAAAGGAATTAGAATCTAGTACTAGAGATAGAAGGTAGAAAAAGAGAAGAAGCTTCCAGTGACATTTAAAAGGCCATTTTTACTTAGCATGGTCTTCCCTCAACTTTAGTTCAGCATAGAAATGACTAACCCCCAGTACAAGCAATTCCAATCATGCTTTAAGTGGAAATAAGTAAATAATAGGTACTGGAAAACATAACTGTCAACAAACTTGGATCGGATGAAAAGATAAAAGGGGAGAACAATATTGAATTCCTTGACATTCCAAAGAAAGAAAGAAGAAATATAGATTAGTATATGTCAGAGCCCAGAGGGCTTAGTAAAAGTTAGGTAGCATATTCAAATTTTTCTTATTACTATAGAGTGATAATGATCAAAACAGAAAATGGAAAATAATTTAAGTACAAAATTATCCTACAGATGAATTCCTATTCATCCTGTAACAGTAATATACCCCTTAAATGACTGCATACTGAAAATAATACCTTTGCCTTCTTAGAAAATTCATCTAAGACTTCTCCGTAACATTCTTGGCTTATTGCTGGAGGAACTTCTACGCTTAACCTAATCTGCAAATAAGATGAGCTATCAGGGAATTGACATAACCATACTTCCTGGACAAATTGATTCTCGTGAACTTGTAGGACTAACAATCGATTGAATGCACTCAGGCAAGGGGAAGAGAGATAGCAAGAAAGCTATAGCCTTGAAGCAAGATTGCCTCTTCATTTCAATTGCCAGATGAACAAACAAACATATTTCCAAATTATACAAGAAGATAGGTAGAAAGTAAGAAAATTATAGCCTTGAAGCAAGACTACCACTTCCACTTGACTATCAGATCAATTAGAAGTAAAAACGATTTAGAAGGTAGAAAAAGGAAAGGTACAGACAGTGGAGTGAGGCCCTTTGGTCTCCGTCACAATGAGGTTGGCTGGCAACCTATCTTTCGTCTTCTGAGCAGCGGAGACACTAACTTGGGCACGGAAAGGCCCCGGGTTTCGCGAGGGAGGTGAGTGAAGGCGCGGGAGGGAAGAGGTGGCGAAAGACAAAGGTTTGGGGAGGGAGATGGGGATAGCAAAGGACAGATTGCAGGAGCGCGAGGAAGAGAGGATGGGCGGGGCGAAGATGCCAACTATCTCCATCTCCAGATGCTCCAGATCCTTCCACCGCCACACCAACTCCGGGATTCGAAGGTCGTCCTCCAACATCAGGTTGTCCGGCAAAGCCAGCGCCTTCAATCTCAGGCATCTGCGCTAATAATCGATGAGCAAATTCGTCGAACAGGTAGTGAGCGATGAGGGCGACGAAACCAGAAGGAGGCGTAGACTCACTTGACAGAGGCATAGGCGAGGTCGTGGATGGGGACGGCAGAGGAAAGGGGGAAGGCGAGTTGGTCGACGACGCCGCGGGAGCAGTGGAGGGCGAAACGGAGGAAGGCGGAGAAGGAGAGGGGGGAGTGGAGGCAGTAGCGGAGCGCAAAGGCGCGGGAGAAAGGGCTCCAGGGCGTGAAATCGAGGGAGTGGAAGTTGAGGCGGCGCCAGCAGCTAGGGTCGAGGGAGGTGCGGTACCAGGACTTGCAAACGAAGGGGACGGCGACAGCGAGATCTCCGAGGGCGAGGCGGCGGAAGGGGAAGAGGGAGATGAGGCTGAGGTTTAGGTTTAGGCTGAGAGAAGGGGCACGATATTGGTTTAGGTTTGGAGGGAATTTTGTGAAGTGTTGTAAATTTTGGCCGGTGAAAAAATTAAATTATTTTTTTTTGTTCATTAACACCGGGTTTTAAAAACCGCTGTTAAAACCGGTGTCTATTAACAAAAAAAAGGTGCTCATAGACACCAGCTAAAAAACCGATGTCTATGAGCGAAAATCTGCGCTCATAGACACCAGTTTTTAGAAAAATCGGTGTAAAATACTCAAAGACATCGGTTTTTGCTTAAAACCGTTGTTGTTCCACCGATGTCTATGAGGGTTTTTCTTGTAGTGATGAGCCTATTAAAATGACTCGTACTCAAAGACTAGATCATCCACCATTGAACTAATCAATATACCCCTAGTAGTGGAATCCTTTTTCTTCCATGTATTATAGGCATCTATGTCTCGTTTATGCTGTATTGTAGAACCATATGTAGGTTCATCTATAAACTGATAAACAATCTCTAGGATTCTTATTCCTCAGAATATATTTTATCTTGAGGTGTCAGATTTTGTGGTTATCTCCATTAAATTTCTCTCCCTTATTAAGTTCAGCTATGATATTTTTAGTAGTCATAATCTATCATAAATAAATACATTATTTGGTATTTTAGTGTAATTCATATGTACGTAACTAATGATTAACTCAATGTAAATTAGAATTGATTTACAAAATCAAGTGGTAATTATGTTTCTACTCATTATTCATATGTTCTAATCTAATTAACATTGATCAGTTATATTACACACATCTCATCAAATAAACTAATCAGTAAGTGAACAAATCATGAAATAAACTCATCATTTAAATGAACTTATCATTCTTTTAAGACTGTTAACACATGACATTCCTTTTTTTCATAAAATATAACGATGTTCGTATATAACAACAATTTCTACTATATTATTTTCATAAATTAAATGAGTAAATATTATTCGTACATAACGATAGTAACAACAATAAAACTCTAATAAACTAAATAAGCTAATATCATTCTCACTAGGACAAACACTAGTGTAGTGGGCAACACTATCCCTTTCATTCTAAATTTGATTGGGCAATCTTAGGTAGGTCAACTCCAAGATTCTCCATTTGGTCCATATTTTGATCCTCTTTTGGATCCTCCTCAAACTCTTCAAGATTCTCTTGCTCCACATGGTGACATAGCTCCACACACAACTCTGCATATGAGGTATGCCCTTCAGAAACCCCATATATGATGTGCTACCATCTTGGGATATTTTGACAATGATTGAATCAATGTCCAAATCCTGTAATTATCCAAGATTGAAAACTCTTTATGCTCGAGTTTCTAGAATAATCAGTCAAGTCGTCTAATATGTCCTCTGACTTCATAAACTGGGTCATATTGATCTCTTGAATCTTCTCCCATAGCTCATTATGTCACACATCGCAACGAGTCATCATGTATATTATTCGTGATATTTGGAATTGAAAATAATAATGTTAGTATAAAATTGACAAATCAGTAACAAAACAAATTTAATTCAATTCACACATATGTATAGAACAAACACACATAATCCATAGGCAAATAAGAAAAATAAATTTTCTTTATTTGCGGAGCTCCAATTGACTGACTGATCAATTGAGAAACTGAATCATAAGCATTAGTTTAATTTCTTGTCCTCATTAAAACTGATTTAATTAGATAGGGATAGCCTAAACTTATTTATTGTTATTATTTAATTGAATCTCATTTAATTTAATCTTAGATTTATCAAATTCAGACCCAATTAATTATTTAATTTGATCTGATTGAATTAAACTGATCTAATTAAATTAATTAATAATTTAAACTATATTAGGATTAAAAAAAGTAATCTGATCTAATTAAGTCAATTAATATTTTAAACCTGAATTGATTGGACAAATTCACGTAGTTCATATGAACCAAATTTGTTCAGTCACGTGAGAGGTTCTCACATTTCTGATTGAAAAAAGTTTCAATACATGTATTAAAATAAACTTTTCGTTGACAGGATTCGCGTGAGAATTCCGAGAGAAGAGAATTTATTATTCTTTTTATTTATAAAAATCAAATATTTCTCATTCCCTGTGCTTCGTCACTTTTTTTTCTGCTCACGCCGGGCTTTTTCCGTCATGACAAACATGGTGGCCATTGGCCAACCAATCTCCAGATTTCCCATGCGGCCAGCTCAGGACGTAGGTCGCTAGTGGCCACGTCGGTCTTGGCGACGGAGAAAAATATGACAGTTGATTTTTCCTAGTGTGACTATGCGGCCTCTGACAGAATTTTTACTCTCCTGAAAATATGTTCTGATATCATTACTGGCAGTAAGATAAATTCGTATAAAATGATAAAATCTACAATGCTCAGAGAATAAAATTGGAAGAAGAATATGTCATTGGAAGAATGATAACGAAGGAATAAAAAAAAAAATTCAAAGTTCCACGAATCAAAATTCGCTGTTTGCTTTTGGTGTTCTCTTTTGATTGCACACTTTTCACCGATTGCCTTGGACCCTTTTTTATAAGAGCATCTTCGATGTAAATTTTATCAAAGATTTGTAAAATTTAAAAATCTCATTAAAATTTTTTTTATGATTGTGTAGGTGAGATTTGAAGTTTTTAATTTAAGAACAGGTTTGAATTTTCAAATTTATTTTTTCTCTTAAAGGTGGAGTTAATAATTAATGTACATGACCCTTTTTAAATAATTTAAAAATAAATTATTTGTTGAACTAATTATAATGTTTCAATTTATAAATAATTAGTAATAATTAAAATTATTTTTTAAAAAAAATAATATATTTGAGATAAGTTTAAAAAATATACAAATGACTATAATTAAATTAAATTTATAAAATAATTAAATATTAAATAAAACAATAAATTATATTAAATTAAAAATTATAAATTAATTAATTTATTAATTGTTAATTATAAATAAATTAAATTAAAGATTATAATTAATTAAAATATCAAATGAAAACTATATAAAGATATTAAATGAAAAAATTGTATGCAGGTTTTTTTAAAATTGTGGAGAGAATAGTAGATTTGTATTGAAATTGATGTAATATGTATGGAACCATATAATTATATGTTGAGAGAATTACAAAAAAAAGCTCACTCAAAGCTTTAACGATTGGGAATATTTCAATGAGTTTTTATAATATTGATGTGACATGTTAGAATTCTAAAAAAAGCTCATTCAAAATTTTAACGATTTGAGATGCCCTAAGAGGAAGATGACTCTTCTCCTACCTCCATTAATGGAGAAAGTTGAAAGGACGGGAACATGAATGGGAAAATGTGTCCTTTTACCTTCTTAATTCAACAGTCGACGTTAAACAGATGGAGATATAACTCAAAATGTGATTACTTTGGAAATGTGAGATTTTATGTAATTTTACAGTTAACAAAAAAAATATCCCAAAATTTTTTTTTCTAAATTTTCCCCCCTAAATTAGTATTCTAAAGATTAAACCAAACAACATTAGATTATATTTTATTCCCCATAATTTTAATTATGTGATGATTTTTTTATAATCATATAATTAAAGTTATGCATGATAACTTGAATTAATGCATCATAAATCCTAAGACTCGGAGCAAAATACAAATGACAAGGCAATAATGCCATCAACATGAACATTTAGGATTAATTCCCAACAAAGGAATTTGCCTAGCATGATTAATTTTAAAAAGTCCGACTGTGATTATCAGGCCACTTGATGTTTTCTAGATTTATTATGGTGGTCATTAGAAAATTTGTGTAGGATCAAATTAATCATCTCCAGAATTAATCGATTTAGAGAGTTGGATAGCTGAATTATTAAAAAAAAAATCAAGACGAAATTATCTAACATTATAAGGAACATAATACTTTTTGATCAAGTTACCTTATAAAATTTACTAAAGAGACAACTTTTATATAAAAGAAATACAATTATTACCATGATAAAAGTGATCAAAGTTTGCCCTAATGCTTTGAAATTTGGATTTGAGATTGAATAAGTAAATATACCCTTTGCCAAATTTTTAGCATTGTTATTGTTTCAACCAATAGCTACATAGATATTTCTTTTTTAAGTCACTTAACTATATTACTCAATTTGATGAGTAAGGGAAGGTATTTTAGGTAAAATAAAATGGTTGGAGTTCTTTCTTTCACAAAAAAGTCATAAAATTAAAATTTTCATTTGCCTTGCAATCAACTTATATGTTTCATTACATACACTACAAAAAATAAGGGATTTCGGGACAAAATTGGGGACGAATTTTGAAAAAAAATTCGTTGCAAAAATTTTTGCGACAAATTTTGGGACGAAAATTTTTTCGTCCCAAAATGGTTGATGCCAACTTTTGGAACGAATTATGGATTGTTGCAAATTTGGGGACGAATTTGGCGACGAAAAAAATTTTCGTCCCCAAATTCGTTGCAAAAAAGTATAGAAATTTGCAACGAAAACTGTTTTTGTTGCAAACCTAGGAACAAATTTAGGGACGAATTTATATAAATTATCCGCCAAAATTGTCTTGATTTTTGCAACAAATTTGGGGACGAATTCGGTGACAAATTATATTTTGTTGCCAAGTTTGTCCCTAATATTGCAACGAATTTGGGGACAAATTCGGGGACAAAATTATTTTTGTTGCCATCTTTGTTCCTAATTTTGCAACGAATAATAAATTTGTTGCAAAACTGGCAACGAATTTCGCAACAAAAACTTGCCAAGCTCATTACACACCAGATAATTTTTCGTCCCAGAATTCGTCCCAAATTCTGGGACGAAATTTGGGACGAAATTTGTGGATTCGTCCCAAAATTCGTCCCAGAATCTGGGACGAATTTTGGGACGAATCCACAATTCGTCCCAGATTCTGGGACGAAATTTGGGACGAATTTTGTGGATTCGTCCCAAAATTCGTCCCAAAATCTGGAACGAATTCTGGGACGAAAATAATTTTGTCCCAAATTACGATAGAATGGGGACAAATAATTTTCGTTGCCAAATTCGTCCCTATTTCAAATAATTTTTTCCAGCTTCAATCTCTTTCTGCAATACAATCCAAATACATACAAACCAAATTCAAATAACAAATAATATGCATTCAACACAATTTAATTTAACATTCAACACATCCTAATTTAACATTCAACACATACAAATTTAACATTCAACACATCGATCAACTCATAATTCAAGAAGTATAAAGTTTGCAACAAAGTTTACAATATCCATCTTGTTCAAGCTACTAGAAAATATGATACAAAGTTCAACAACCCAATGTTTTATAAATCCATCATCCAACCAACAACACTAAGAATACATATAGTCATCTTCATGAGCCACAAAATCTTTGATCCCCATCAAATCTCTTTTGCCTACATAACAACAAACAAATAAACTAGATCATGTCTAACAAGAAAGATTGTAAATATTATACGATATGACCATGTAAAAAGAATAATTGGAAACAAAACATAAATATGAAATTCCTTAAACATTCTAATAAAAGGCCTAAATATAATAAAAGTCATATTTACCAACGATATGAATCATCTATGTCATAACAACGGTAAAGAAAATTATAAGAATTATTTTGAAGCTAAGTACATGTATCGTAACTACGATACAACCTAATATAATTGACACATCATATAGAGAAAACGAGAGAGAGATATTGTGAAGTATGATATTAGGGTTTAAATTTTCTCACTTAGTTAACTTTATTTTTCATTTTAATTTGCTGAATTTATAGGTTTGTCTTTGGTTGATATTTAATGTAAACTAAAGGATGTTTAAAATAATTGTTCATTTCATTGTGTTAACTAGTTGACAATTTCATATGAATAAGTTTAGCACATTTTTAACAACTCTTTACAAAATATTAAGGTAGGAGGATGCATCGTTATCTAGTAAAGAATTTTAGAATAGTGTAATGTAATTCTAGATGAAATATAAAACTTTTATGTATCTATATAGTTTTGAAACTATACATAGATCAAATTCAGAACTTTTATGCATCATTATCATTGAAGATAAAACAAGAAAGAGTAACTTATCAAAAAGAATGAACACAATTAAACAACTATTTAAAGTTAATTTTAACATAATTATTTAAAGTTAACTTTATATAATTAAACAACTATAACATAATTATTTAAAGCTAACTTTATATATAGATCAGTCAATGCATATTAAAGAACTTAGGAATACCGAAAAGAGGTGAACAGCTGTCTTCAACTACACTGAGATCAGACCAACTTGAGACCTGCACAAACAACATTATCAAATCAGGAAAAAAATAAAGTCAGAGTATTAGAGACTTCATTCATATTGCCTAATTATGCTTTAATTTTGTTACTGGTACACAACTAAGAATCATATAGATTAGTCTACGTCAAAGATAAGTCATCTCATACATTGACAGTGGAACAGTGCAAGACTTAACCTACAAATGGCAGAGTTGAAAAGTTAAAAACCATTGATTAATGTGTAAAGCAGTAAACATAAGAAAAAAAAATCATTATACATTATTAAAATTATCAAAAATCATCACCGCCATCATCGTTATCATCGTAGGCATCATCATCGTCATCATTGGGAGGATTCTGACATTGAGCGGAGCTCAACTGAAGGTGTTGCATAATAAATTCTTGTTGTCGGCGCATTTCTCTAATATCTTTCTCCAAATTAGCCCGTTCTAGGTCTCTTTGCACCCTTTCTTGGTCTCTTTGCGAAATTATTTCCTTCAGATGGCTAACCTCATCAGTCAAGGTATTTACTTGGGTCGTAAGTGCTGATGTGGAGGAAGAAGTTCCAACTAATCTTTGGGTTCTACTCAAGGAACCCATCCCCAATATCCTTCCCCCTTTTGGTCCTCCACTGGCCTCTAACCATAAACTCAAATTATTGCCAACAGACTCCTCAGACCCCTGACTATCGATGCCAGCTTGTGAGCATGTTTGAGCTAGCTCGAGTTGATCATATTTTTCCTGTTTTGTAAAACACATACGATATTGATTAGATATAATAGAAACACATATAATATTAAGACAATAATGGTAGGTAAATAATTAAATTTAAACCATATATTAAGGTAAAATAAAAATTAATTCCAACCTTGACTGCTTTTGCTCTCGCCCCACTCCATGTGTTATCTTTTTTTTTAAAAGTGCGAGTGAAAGCATCAATGAAAGAAGGCTCCTTCCCTGTCTCCTTGGTCTAAAAAAACATTATTTCAAATAACGAAATAATTTGATATATATTAAAAATTTGTGAAAGAGTGAAACTATTACCATTCTCCGTCTATGCTCATCTATGTTAATAGAGCCTCCCGCATATATAGCACTTGAGTCACCAGAATTGTGAGATTGATTCATTCTATTCAGGTCACTCCTTTGTTTACTTTCCTCCGTTGCCCAAAATAGAGTGATCCTCTCCCAATTTTCTTCAGTGATGAAGTTTGGTTTTTTCCGCCGACTCTTTGCGTGACTTAATACATGTCTAATGTGATCACCACATTTCTTTTTAAATATTCTTCGTATCTCCATTTCGTCATTCGGGTCCCAATTATTTAAGCGCTGAAATAGAAATTTATTTTATTATATAATCACTGTAAAATTGAAGTAAAGTTAAGAAAATTTACTTTGAACTCGCTCCACCAAAGTTGTTTTGTGGCTGGTGGAGTGCTTGAATATGTCAAAGAATCCCCTCCCCAATGGTTGTTCACGATCCTATTTATTTCTCGAACAACTTGTACCGGATTTTCAAAGCTGCATTAAATTACAAAATAATGATATTATATAATTAAGATAGATCTAACAAATAAAATATTTTATAGTACTTACGAATCACCGATGGGGACTAAAGGGGCTCTATCATTCCTAAACTCAGCAAATGAATTTCTTGCTGAGTCAGGAGGATCTGAGTGGACAGGTAACTGTTCTGGGTAAGGTACTTGTGGCGGCGAATATGAAACCGGTGCAGAAGGTACATGAGAAGGGCCCGGCTGATGAAGGGGTGGCATAGGTACACTGGCAGGAGAATATGATGCCGGTGGAGAAGACACATGGGATGGGCCTGCTTGAGTAGGGGGTGGATTAGGTTCACTGGCAGGTGATGGATGTGTCTGGTCCTGTGGTCGCCGTCTACGTCCACCACGTCGAAATATATGCTGGAAATTTCAACAATTTAATAAAGTTAATTACAGATCTAATACATAACAAAGGATAATTAAAAACTTACCATTTTTATGTAAAGATTATGGAAAAGGATGGAGGGGAAATTTATGAAATGTGACCTCTGATGACCTGTAGGAATAAATACAATGTGTTAACAGATAAAGTAAATCAAATTATAAAAGAGACAGTATATACAATAAAATATGGGAAATTTCTTTAAATAAGCTAACAAAACTTACCCATCATCAAAAATCAAAGTCATCATTGTCATTATCATCCTCATCCTCCTCTTCCTCTTCCTCCTCCTCTTCCTCTTCCTCTTCCTCCTCCTCCTCCTCCTCCTCCTCCTCCTCATCATCATCATCATCATCAATTTCACTTCTATCTACGTTGATTACTACACCGTTGGGATCTCGTAAAGTTGGAATAATATATTCCTCAGTCTGAAAGGTATTTGAAACTTCCTCTTGTTGATATGCAATGTTTTCCCAACGTGCCTCAATTTTTTTTCGTGCTTTAGTTTTACAAACAGCCCACCAATCAATCTTATCGCGTTTCAAACTCGGATATGAAGAATAGAATACTTGAATTGCTTGTTGTGCCAACACAAATGGTTCATATCTCTTATAAAATCTCTTATGATTTATTTCAACTAAATTATAATGTGGATGCACTTTCATCCCTCTAACAGGGTCAAACCAGCGACACATAAATAATATAACTTGCATTTGTGGTCCTGGGTATTCTACTTCTATAATTTCATCCAACAAACCATAAAAATCATTACTTGGACCTCCTTCATTGGATGACGATACGCACACCCCACTATTCATGGTATTCTTGCCCATTCCATAGTCTTGAGTATGAAAATTATATCCATTTATGAAATATGCTGGCCAAGTGCGTACGCATGAATTTGGACCCCATGACAGATGGATTAGCCATTCTTGTTCAAGGTGAGATTGATTAGCTTGAACCTAAGGTCAAAACACAAATTGTTAAAAGTATGCATATGTATCACACAAATATAGATTTTTTACTTACATATGATTTGAACCATGCAGCAAATTCTTCTTCACAAAATCGATCGAACTCTTGTGCCGATAATTCAGAATATAAGTTGGTAAATATCCTACTCAAAAAAACATATTGTTACACAAATAATTGAAAAAATAAAGAAATAAAAATAAAAATATATACTTACTCGTAATATGATGATACTTCTGGACAATTTAGTAAAATATATGTTTGGGCTACCGCCATTCTTTACCAGTTAAGTATCTTTGTTTACATGGTCCACTTGGTCGACCAAGGTAGTTAAAAATTGAAAATGAGGTAACATTTGGATCAATAGGACCCTCATCATTTCTGCCCGCTCTTCGCCTTTTGCATTGAACATGAGGTTCAAAATAATATGATGCAAAAGTGGTGACTTCCTCCACAATGTATGCATTAACAATAGAGGCTTCAACTCGTGCTTTATTTTCACCTTTTTCTTCAAATGATATAAGAATCTGTTGAAGATATATAAAATTATATTAAATATATATATATATATAAATAATCCAGGAGTAGAAATATTTTTTTTTCATTCAAACATTCGAATTATACAAATAACACACTCTACCTCTCAAATGGATACATCCACCGAAAATGAACGGGTCCTCCAACTTTGGCCTCATATGGCAAGTGAACCAAAAGATGCTCCATGGAGTCAAAAAAAGAGGGTGGAAATATTCTTTCCAAATTGCACAAAATGATTGGAATATCTCTCTCTAACTTCTCCATGTGTGAACGTTTCAAAACTGTTGAGCAAATATCATGTAGGAAAATACTTAACTCCGTAATCGCTCCCCATACAAATTGTGGTAAGAGTTCCTTAAAAGCAATAGGAATCAGTCTTTGCATTATGATATGACAATCATGACTTTTCATACCAATTAACTTCCATTCTTTCATATCAACACATCTTCCAAGATTAGAGACATACCCATCTGGAAATTTCAAAGATTTCAACCATTCACATAGGACACGTCTTTGATCCTTATTTAATGTATAAATTGCCTTTGGCTTTGGTCCTCTACTATTTTCATCGACATCAAGAGTGGGTCTTTTACATATGAGTCGCATATCTTTTCTTGCATTGAGATTGTCTTTTGTTTTTCCGGTGATATCCATCACAGTATTTATCAGATTATCAAAAACATTCTTCTCAATATGCATTACATCGAGATTATGATGTATCAAATGACTAAACCAATACGGTAAATCCCAAAATATACTTTGTTTAGTCCATTTATGTGTACTCCCATATTCATAATTTGTACCATATGGTTGTTCAATAACAGAGGGAAAGTGATGCACTCTGTACCAAATATCTTGACCTGTCAATCTCAATGGCGGAAGTGTTCTTTCGATCCTATTTTTAGTGAATTCATCTTTATTCTTTCTGAACTTATGATTTGTTGGTAAGAATTGCCTATGACAATCAAAATAACTTGGTTTCTTTCCGTGTTTCAATCTGAATGACTTTGATCTCTCCATACATATTGGGCATCCCAAGATCCCAACAGTACTCCAACCTGATAGCATACCATAAGCTGGAAAGTCATTTATGGTCCAAAGAAGAGCAGCCTTCAGTATAAACATCTGGTTAGAATGAACATCGTATGTAGGAACACCTTCATCCCATAGTTGTTTAAGTTCTGCTATCAGAGGTTGCATATAAATATCTATTAACTTCTTTGGATTTTGCGGACCTGGTACAACCAATGTTAAAAACATATAAGGTGTTTTCATGCACATCCCAGGTGGAAGATTATACGGCGTTAAGATAACTGGCCAACAAGAATAATTTCTTCCTGATTTACCAAACGGAGCAAATCCATCAGCACAAAGACATAATCTAATATTTCTAGTCTCCTTTGCAAAATCTGGATATGTTCTATCAAAATTTTTCCAAGCATCTGCATCTGATGGATGACACATTAAACCCTCTTCTGTTTGATGAGTTGCATGCCAAGTCATGTGTTCCGCAGTTGCCTTTGATGCATACAATCTTTGTAACCTAGGAGTTAAAGGTAAATAAAACAACTGGCTGTGTGCTTTACGTCGTTGTTGACTCCTGGTTGTCTTATACCTATCTTGATTACAGAATTTACAAACCTCTACTTCTGCATCATCTCCCCAATATAACATACAACCATCTCTGCAAACATCAATTCTTTCAACTGGAAGACCTAAATCTTTCACCAGTTTTTTCATACTGTAAAAATCAAGAGGCAAACTGTGATCACGTGGCAATGTATCGTCAAACGCTTGAACAACATCATTAAAACAATCTTGCGACATATTATGATCTGCCTTTATATTTAATAAACTGGATGTGAGAGATAATTTAGTCTGACTATCACAACCGGAATATAATGGTTCATTTGCAGCACTCAATACTTCTTGAAATTTGTAATATATTTCATCCAGACCTGGTACATCAGGCTCCTCCAACGACAATGTATTAGTGGCAAACATTTGTTCACTTGTTGGAGGAAAACTAGAACTTGCACCAAGCGTCTCGGGAATATAATTCTGACAACTTGCATCAATTACCATCCTCTGATATGGATTGAATTGTTCATAATAACTCTGATCCCCACTAGCAGAGGCTTGAAAATTCCGTCCATAATCCTCATCAGATATGAACGGTTCGCCATGACTTGTCCAATTATAATAATTCGGAGTAAAACCAAATCTACAAAGATGTTCTTCAACTTTATCGGTGGATAAAAATTTCCCATTGTGACATTTTCTACACGCGCACCTTATCTTCTTGCCATCCATATACATAACTTGAGTAGATGCAAAATTTAAAAATTACCTCAGTCCAGTGATAAACTCAGGAGTTAACCCCTGACGATTAGGCAAATTTTTGTTATACATCCAACTTCGCTCATTCTGCATTTTACCTGAATTCAACTGTTTAGTTAAACATTATTAAAAGTAACTATACATAAATCTTATCATTGAAGACAAAACAAAAAACAACAGCTAATTAAAAAGACGGAACGCAATTAATCAACTATAATAAAATTATTTAAAGCTAACTTTATATACAAAGTAAATGCATAATAACGAACTTAAGAATACCGAAAAGAAGTCAACAAATACAGGTCTTCAACTACACTGAGATCACGTCAAAATGAGATCTGCACAAAAGAACATTATCAATTCAGACAGTAATTTTTGAATATTAACTTAAACAACTGATAAAATGGTGCACGGCGACAGGCATAAACAGTCCAGCCAACTGCCAAAATGGTGCACAGCGGCAGCCATACGCCGTCCAGCCATCGCCTAGCAACGGGCAGCCACACGCCGGCCAGGCAGCGGACTGCCGGAGGCCAGGCAGAGGCTGCCGGAGCGTACGGGTAGCGGCGGCGGTCCGGTGCAAAGGAGGAGCCGGGTTGTCGTTGTAGCTCTGCTCCCATGAAGGCGGCGGCGGCGGCGCTGGCTGAGGCTCAGAATATACGTCGTGGGCCGGAGAGAGATCAGAGAGCGTTTTGCTTACCAAACGAAAACCTTCCACCGCCGATCGTCGTAGATCACGCCGTCGTCGGTCGGAGATGTGGCCGAAACCAGGAAATCGCAGATGGGAAGAAGGGGGAACGGGGGAGAGAGAGGAAAGAAAAGAGAGAAGGGAAAAAGAATCGGGTTGGGAATTAGATCTAGGGTTTTTAGGAACAAATATTTTTTGTTCCCAATTTCGTCCCTAAATTTGGGACAAATTTATGTATTCGTCCCAAATTTTGGGACGAATCCAGGATTCGTCCCAAACTTTGGGACGAATCCAGGATTCGTCCCAAAACTTAAATTAATTTAAAATAAATTAAATCAAAGACCGAAAGCTTATATCTTGACCTAGATACATCGGAATTTGATGAAAAAAGTTTCTATGCGTTCGTATCATTGCCTTGATCGTAAATATGTCACCATCCATATTTTTTAAATATTATTTTAAGTGATTCAAATTTTTAATACCAAATTAGGTCAAATTGGAATTAAAAAATTCCAAAAATAAATATATTTGGTAAAAAATATTTTTTTGGATATATTTACGATCAGGACAACGATACGAACGCATAGAAATTTATTTCATCAAATTCTGATGTCTCTAGGTCCGTATATGACGCGTCCCATTTTGTTTTTTTTTTTAAGATAATTAAATTTTTGGGACGAATCTCTGGATTCGTCCCAAAATTTGGGACGAATCCAGGAATTCGTCCCAAACTTTGGGACGAATCTCTGGATTCGTCCCAAATTTTGGGACGAATCCAGGATTCGTCCCAAAACTTAAATTAATTTAAAATAAATTAAATCAAAGACCGAAAGCTTATATCTTGACCTAGAGACATCGGAATTTGATGAAACAAGTTTCTATGCGTTCGTATCGTTGCCCTGATCGTAAATATGTCACCATCCATATTTTTTAATTAATAATTTAATTTATTTAAATTTTTCATACCAAATTAGGTCAAATTTGAATAAAAAATTCCAAAAATAAATATATTTGTTAAAAAATATTTTTATGTATATATTTACGATAAGGACTATGATACGAATGCATAGAAATTTATTTCATCAAATTCCGATGTCTCTAGGTAGATATTTTTTAATACATATATAGGTTGCTATTAACTAAAAAGGTGTTGTGCAGTGAACGGTTGTAAATTAATGTCTGAAAACTTAAATATGGACCTACAGACATCAGAATTTGATGAAAAAAGTTTCTATGCGTTCGTATCGTTGCCTTGATCGTAAATATATCACCATCCATATTTTTTAAATATTATTTTAAGTGATTCAAATTTTTAATACCAAATTAGGTTAAATTGGAATTAAAAAATTCCAAAAATAAATATATTTGGTAAAAAATATTTTTTTGGATATATTTACGATCAGGACAACGATACGAACGCATAGAAATTTATTTCATCAAATTCTGATGTCTCTAGGTCCGTATATGACGCGTCCCATTTTGTTTTTTTTTTTTAAGATAATTAAATTTTTGGGACGAATCTCTGGATTCGTCCCAAAATTTGGGACGAATCCAGAAATTCGTCCCAAACTTTGGGACGAATTCCTGGATTCGTCCCAAATTCGTCCCAAAATTTGGGACGAATCCAGGATTCGTCCCAAAACTTAAATTAATTTAAAATAAATTAAATCAAAGACCGAAAGCTTATATCTTGACCTAGAGACATCAGAATTTGATGAAACAAGTTTCTATGCGTTCGTATCGTTGCCCTGATCGTAAATATGTCACCATCCATATTTTTTAATTAATAATTTAATTTATTTAAATTTTTCATACCAAATTAGGTCAAATTTGAATAAAAAATTCCAAAAATAAATATATTTGTTAAAAAATATTTTTATGTATATATTTACGATAAGGACTATGATATGAATGCATAGAAATTTATTTCATCAAATTCCGATGTCTCTAGGTAGATATTTTTTAATACATATATAGGTTGCTATTAACTAAAAAGGTGTTGTGCAGTGAACGGTTGTAAATTAATGTCTGAAAACTTAAATATGGACCTACAGACATCGAAATTTGATGAAAAAAGTTTCTATGCGTTCGTATCGTTGCCTTGATCATAAATATGTCACCATCCATATTTTTTAAATATTATTTTAAGTGATTCAAATTTTTAATACCAAATTAGGTCAAATTGGAATTAAAAAATTCCAAAAATAAATATATTTGGTAAAAAATATTTTTTTGGATATATTTACGATCAGGACAATGATACGAACGCATAGAAATTTATTTCATCAAATTCTGATGTCTCTAGGTCCGTATATGACGCGTCCCATTTTGTTTTTTTTTTTTAAGATAATTAAATTTTTGGGACGAATCTCTGGATTCGTCCCAAAATTTGGGACGAATCTCTGGATTCGTCCCAAAATTTGGGACGAATCCAGAAATTCATCCCAAACTTTGGGACGAATTCCTGGATTCGTCCCAAATTTTGGGACGAATCCAGGATTCGTCCCAAAACTTAAATTAATTTAAAATAAATTAAATCAAAGACCGAAAGCTTATATCTTGACCTACAGACATCGGAATTTGATGAAACAAGTTTCTATGCGTTCGTATCGTTGCCCTGATCGTAAATATGTCACCATCCATATTTTTTAATTAATAATTTAATTTATTTAAATTTTTCATACCAAATTAGGTCAAATTTGAATAAAAAATTCCAAAAATAAATATATTTGTTAAAAAATATTTTTATGTATATATTTACGATAAGGACTATGATACGAATGCATAGAAATTTATTTCATCAAATTCCGATGTCTCTAGGTAGATATTTTTTAATACATATATAGGTTGCTATTAACTAAAAAGGTGTTGTGCAGTGAACGGTTGTAAATTAATGTCTGAAAACTTAAATATGGACCTACAGACATCGGAATTTGATGAAAAAAGTTTCTATGCGTTCGTATCGTTGCCTTGATCGTAAATATGTCACCATCCATATTTTTTAAATATTATTTTAAGTGATTCAAATTTTTAATACCAAATTAGGTCAAATTGGAATTAAAAAATTCCAAAAATAAATATATTTGGTAAAAAATATTTTTTTGGATATATTTACGATCAGGACAACGATACGAACGCATAGAAATTTATTTCATCAAATTCTGATGTCTCTAGGTCCGTATATGACGCGTCCCATTTTGTTTTTTTTTTTTTTAAGATAATTAAATTTTTGGGACGAATCTCTGGATTCGTCCCAAAATTTGGGACGAATCCAGAAATTCGTCCCAAACTTTGGGACGAATTCCTGGATTCGTCCCAAACTTTGGGACGAATCCAGGATTCGTCCCAAAACTTAAATTAATTTAAAATAAATTAAATCAAAGACCGAAAGCTTATATCTTGACCTAGAGACATCGGAATTTGATGAAACAAGTTTCTATGCGTTCGTATCGTTGCCCTGATCGTAAATATGTCACCATCCATATTTTTTAAATATTATTTTAAGTGATTCAAATTTTTAATACCAAATTAGGTCAAATTGGAATTAAAAAATTCCAAAAAAAATATATTTGTAAAAAATATTTTTATGTATATATTTACGATAAGGACTATGATACGAATGCATAGAAATTTATTTCATCAAATTCCGATGTCTCTAGGTAGATATTTTTTAATACATATATAGGTTGCTATTAACTAAAAAGGTGTTGTGCAGTGAACGGTTGTAAATTAATGTCTGAAAACTTAAATATGGACCTACAGACATCGGAATTTGATGAAAAAAGTTTCTATGCGTTCGTATCGTTGCCTTGATCGTAAATATGTCACCATCCATATTTTTTAAATATTATTTTAAGTGATTCAAATTTTTAATACCAAATTAGGTCAAATTGGAATTAAAAAATTCCAAAAATAAATATATTTGGTAAAAAATATTTTTTTGGATATATTTACGATCAAGACAACGATACGAATGCATAGAAATTTATTTCATCAAATTCTGATGTCTCTAGGTCCGTATATGACGCGTCCCATTTTGTTTTTTTTTTTTAAGATAATTAAATTTTTGGGACGAATCTCTGGATTCGTCCCAAAATATGGGACGAATCCAGAAATTCGTCCCAAACTTTGGGACGAATTCCTGGATTCGTCCCAAATTTTGGGACGAATCCAGGATTCGTCCCAAATTTTGGGACGAATCCAGGATTCGTCCCAAAACTTAAATTAATTTAAAATAAATTAAATCAAAGACCGAAAGCTTATATCTTGACCTAGAGACATCGGAATTTGATGAAACAAGTTTCTATGCGTTCGTATCGTTGCCCTGATCGTAAATATGTCACCATCCATATTTTTTAATTAATAATTTAATTTATTTAAATTTTTCATACCAAATTAGGTCAAATTTGAATAAAAAATTCCAAAAATAAATATATTTGTTAAAAAATATTTTTATGTATATATTTACGATAAGGACTATGATACGAATGCATAGAAATTTATTTCATCAAATTCCGATGTCTCTAGGTAGATATTTTTTAATACATATATAGGTTGCTATTAACTAAAAAGGTGTTGTGCAGTGAACGGTTGTAAATTAATGTCTGAAAACTTAAATATGGACCTATAGACATCGGAATTTGATGAAAAAAGTTTCTATGCGTTCGTATCGTTGCCTTGATCGTAAATATGTCACCATCCATATTTTTTAAATATTATTTTAAGTGATTCAAATTTTTAATACCAAATTAGGTCAAATTGGAATTAAAAAATTCCAAAAATAAATATATTTGGTAAAAAATATTTTTTTGGATATATTTACGATCAGGACAACGATACGAACGCATAGAAATTTATTTCATCAAATTCTGATGTCTCTAGGTCCGTATATGACGCGTCCCATTTTGTTTTTTTTTTTTAAGATAATTAAATTTTTGGGACGAATCTCTGGATTCGTCCCAAAATTTGGGACGAATCCAGAAATTCGTCCCAAACTTTGGGACGAATTCCTGGATTCGTCCCAAATTTTGGGACGAATCCAGGATTCGTCCCAAAACTTAAATTAATTTAAAATAAATTAAATCAAAGACCGAAAGCTTATATCTTGACCTAGAGACATCGGAATTTGATGAAACAAGTTTCTATGCGTTTGTATCGTTGCCCTGATCGTAAATATGTCACCATCCATATTTTTTAATTAATAATTTAATTTATTTAAATTTTTCATACCAAATTAGGTCAAATTTGAATAAAAAATTCCAAAAATAAATATATTTGTTAAAAAATATTTTTATGTATATATTTACGATAAGGACTATGATACGAATGCATAGAAATTTATTTCATCAAATTCCGATGTCTCTAGGTAGATATTTTTTAATACATATATAGGTTGCTATTAACTAAAAAGGTGTTGTGCAGTGAACGGTTGTAAATTAATGTCTGAAAACTTAAATATGGACCTACAGACATCGGAATTTGATGAAAAAAGTTTCTATGCGTTCGTATCGTTGCCTTGATCGTAAATATGTCACCATCCATATTTTTTAAATATTATTTTAAGTGATTCAAATTTTTAATACCAAATTAGGTCAAATTGGAATTAAAAAATTCCAAAAATAAATATATTTGGTAAAAAATATTTTTATGGATATATTTACGATCAGGACAATGATACGAACGCATAGAAATTTATTTCATCAAATTCTGATGTCTCTAGGTCCGTATATGACGCGTCCCATTTTGTTTTTTTTTTTTAAGATAATTAAATTTTTGGGACGAATCCAGAAATTCGTCCCAAACTTTGGGACGAATTCCTGGATTCGTCCCAAATTTTGGGACGAATCCAGGATTCGTCCCAAAACTTAAATTAATTTAAAATAAATTAAATCAAAGACCGAAAGCTTATATCTTGACCTAGAGACATCGGAATTTGATGAAACAAGTTTCTATGCGTTCGTATCGTTGCCCTGATCGTAAATATGTCACCATCCATATTTTTTAATTAATAATTTAATTTATTTAAATTTTTCATACCAAATTAGGTCAAATTTGAATAAAAAATTCCAAAAATAAATATATTTGTTAAAAAATATTTTTATGTATATATTTACGATAAGGACTATGATACGAATGCATAGAAATTTATTTCATCAAATTCTGATGTCTCTAGGTAGATATTTTTTAATACATATATAGGTTGCTATTAACTAAAAAGGTGTTGTGCAGTGAACGGTTGTAAATTAATGTCTGAAAACTTAAATATGGACCTACAGACATCGGAATTTGATGAAAAAAGTTTCTATGCGTTCGTATCGTTGCCTTGATCGTAAATATGTCACCATCCATATTTTTTAAATATTATTTTAAGTGATTCAAATTTTTAATACCAAATTAGGTCAAATTGGAATTAAAAAATTCCAAAAATAAATATATTTGGTAAAAAATATTTTTTTGGATATATTTACGATCAGGACAATGATACGAACGCATAGAAATTTATTTCATCAAATTCTGATGTCTCTAGGTCCGTATATGACGCGTCCCATTTTGTTTTTTTTTTTAAGATAATTAAATTTTTGGGACGAATCCAGAAATTCGTCCCAAACTTTGGGACGAATTCCTGGATTCGTCCCAAATTTTGGGACGAATCCAGGATTCGTCCCAAAACTTAAATTAATTTAAAATAAATTAAATCAAAGACCGAAAGCTTATATCTTAACCTAGAGACATCGGAATTTGATGAAACAAGTTTCTATGCATTCGTATCATTGCCCTGATCGTAAATATGTCACCATCCATATTTTTTAATTAATAATTTAATTTATTTAAATTTTTCATATCAAATTAGGTCAAATTAGAATTAAAAATTCCAAAAATAAATATATTTGTTAAAAAATATTTTTATGTATATATTTACGATCAGGACTATGATACGAATGCATAGAAATTTATTTCATCAAATTCCGATGCCTCTAGGTCCGTATATGAGGCGTCCCATTTTGTTTTTTTTTTTTAAGATAATTAAATTTTTGGGACGAATCCTGGATTCGTCCCAAAACTTAAATTAATTTAAAATAAATTAAATCAAAGACCGAAAGCTTATATCTTGACCTAGAGACATCGGAATTTGATGAAACAAATTTCTATGCGTTCGTATCATTGCCCTGATCATAAATATGTCACCATCCATAATTTTTAATTAATAATTTAATTTATTTAAATTTTGTATACCAAATTAGGTAAAATTAGAATTAAAAATTCCAAAAATAAATATATTTGTTAAAAATTATTTTTATGTATATATTTATGATCAAGACAATGATACGAATGCATAGAAATTTATTTCATCAAATTCCGATGTCTCTAGGTCCGTATATGAGGCGTCCCATTTTGTTTTTTTTTTAAGATAATTAAATTTTTGGGACGAATCCAGGATTCGTCCCAAAACTTAAATTAATTTAAAATAAATTAAATCAAAGACCGAAAGCTTATATCTTGACCTAGAGACATCGGAATTTGATGAAACAAATTTCTATGCGTTCGTATCATTGCCCTGATCATAAATATGTCACCATCCATAATTTTTAATTAATAATTTAATTTATTTAAATTTTTTATACCAAATTAGGTAAAATTAGAATTAAAAATTCCAAAAATAAATATATTTGTTAAAAAATATTTTTATGTATATATTTACGATCAGGACAATAATATGAACGCATAGAAATTTATTTCATCAAATTCCGATGTCTCTAGGTCCGTATATGAGACGTCCCATTTTGTTTTTTTTTTAAGATAATTAAATTTTTGGGACGAATCCTGGATTCGTCCCAAATTTTGGGACGAATCCAAGATTCGTCCCAAATTTTGGGACGAATCCAAGATTCGTCCCAAAACTAAATTTAATTTAAATTACATTAAATCAAAGACCGAAAGCTTATATCTTGACCTAGAGACATCGGAATTTGATGAAATAAATTTCTATGTGTTCGTATCATTGTCCTAATCGTAAATATATCCATAAAAATATTTATTACCAAATATATTTATTTTTGGTATTTTTTAATTGCAATTTGACCTAATTTGGTATTATAAATTTGAATCACTTAAAATATTATTTAAAAAATATTCATGGTGACATATTTACGATCAAATTAATGATACGAATGCATAGAAACTTGTTTTATCAAATTTCGATGTCTCTAGGTCAAGATATAAGCCTTCGATATTTGATTGTCTTTTTTTAAAAATAATGTCATTTTTGGAACAAATCCTGGATTCGTCCCAGATTTTGGGACGAATCCTGGATTCGTCCCAGAATTTGGGACGAATTCTGAATTCGTCCCAGAATTTGGGACGAATCCAGTATTTGTCCCAAAATCTGGGACGAATTCTGAATTCGTTCCAGATTTGGCGACGAATTTAGCAACGAAATGTTCTATTGTTGCAAATTTGAAACAAAACTTTTTTGTTGCAATTTTCGTTGGTTATTTGGGTCGAAATTTTTTTTCGACCCAAAATTTGTCGCAATTTTGGGACGAATAATTTTCGTTCCAAATATTTGTCCCCAAATATATGTTTTTTTGTAGTGATATAAATAGACCGTGTGTTTTGATACATGAATTTTTGAGGCAAATTGAAATTTCATTATTCTTTTATTGCAAAAAACACTTTTTTTTAAGAAAAAAAAATGGAATTAAGGGGTGCCACTTGTAGTTTTAAGAAATAATTAAAATTAAGATTAGAAGATGGTCTTATTTTATGTTATTATTTTTGGTCCTTAATAGTAAGGATCTATTTTTTTAACCTAATTTGAGGATGAATTTCTAGGGTGGGGGTGAAGAGGACTAATGGCGGCCTATCCTCAAGCTCTTTCAAGGCCATGAGTTTGGAGCCGATTTGTGGCCGCAAGAACATGACTATATATGAGCTCATTATCGGTCGTATGGCTAGTTTGCAATTGTGAACTTGTGCCTACAAGCTCATTTATATTGAAATGCTACAATTATATTTCATCAAAATATTTATATCTATCAACAAAATTTATTTCAATTTTCAAAATTTAGCACAAGAAATTGACAAATATGAATTGTACAAATTCTCAAACGACAAAATACCAGTAAATATTGATAATACCTTAGAAAGTTCATCGTTAGAACTACCAAACATGACGCTTGCACCAACGACAAAATGTTATCGATCAAATGCCACAAAATTCTACAATGTTAGGTGATGTCGCGCACTAGTGAAAATTTCTAGTTAGCTCAAGTAACTTGAATTATAGAGGTTGAGCTCATTTTGTCTCAAAATGAGAAGTATGGACTTAAACACTACACCATACTAAAAAGCACCAAGTGCCCCAACCTTAGAAAAATTAAAGAATTCAGAAAAGAAGAAATTAAAATTGAGCAATAACAAAAATAAAATAAAATGGCATAAATAGTAAGAACAAAGAACCGATAAACTACAACAACAATACAAGAAGGAAAAATTAAAATGGTACAGATATTAAAAACAAAGAGCAATAAATTGAAGACCAACACAAGAAGCTAAGGAAGAATTGGAATGTCATCCACAGCAATAACCTGAGAAAAAAGAATTGGAATGTCATAAACAGAAACAACTAATAGCCACCAAACTCAACACAAGAAAGAATATATTTTTTTCTTTTTCATAAAATCATAAACAGCAAGAACTAATAGCCTATACACTCACCAAAGGAAGAGGAGCTGGAATATATGCCACAAACAGCAAGAACTAACTAGTGGAGATAAATGAAGAATAAGACAAGAAACGGTGCAAGAATAAGGCAAGGAAGATAACAGTGATGACAAGCCTTAAAAAAAAATAAACCCTAACCCTTTTAGCTTCCCTTTATTATATTTTTTTTTAACTTTATCTTTTTTCCTTTCTATTTATCTTGAATTTTCTCAATTTAAAATTCACATTGAAGCACAACTCAGTCAACACTGCACCCTGTAAGCCCTTCTCTCTGTCTAGTCTTAAACTGCTGTTTTTTGTTTCTTTGAACTCATAAGATTAACTGGTTTAGGGTTAGATATTGTAGCTCATCGGAGAAGAAGAAGAAGAAGGTGAAGGATGGAGAATCTTCTTCCCTACCTCGCTCAAAATCATCACCATCTTTACCAAGATGGAATCTTGCAGCAAGCCAACAATGGTGATCAAGAGGAACTGAACAATAGCAACAATAATGAGGGCGGCGGAAGCGGCAGCGAGCTTGGCGAGCAGGGGAGCAGCCGGAAGCGCGGTCGTCCGACGGGGTCGAAGAATAAGCCGAAGCCTCCGGTGGTGATCACGCGCGAGAGCACCAACGCGATGCGGGCGCACGTGATGGAGGTGGCGGCGGGGAACGACGTCCTGGAGAGCGTGATCGAGTACGCGCGGCGGCGCCAGGTCGGCGTCACCGTGGTGAGCGGCACCGGGGCGGTGGTCGGCGCGACGGTCCGCAGTCCGCTCGGCGGCATAGTGCCGTCTCTGCGCGGCCGGTTCAAGATCGTGTCGCTGTCGGGGTCGATCCTGCCTCCGTCGTCTCTGCCGGCGGCGTCGTGGATGACGGTGTACCTGGCGGACGGACAGGGGCAGGTGGTGGGCGGGAGGGTGGTGGGGCCCATGGTGGCGGCGGAGACGGTGATGCTCATGGTGCTTTCGTTCAGCAACGCGACGTACGAGCAACTGCCGCTGAGGCAAGAGGAACCGCCGGAACTCGATTGCGCTCAGCTGCAGAGGCCGCTGACGCTTCCATTTCCTCTGCAGCAACTGGCGGGGGGCAATGACGGCAACAACTCCATGTTCTTTCAAGGCCATCTCCCTCCGCCGCCGCCGCCGCCGACTAGTGCTGCCATGAACAACCTGCAACTGCCGACCGAGGCCACTAATTTGATGAATACATTTACGAAATACAACTAAAATGGCGAGCTCTTGAACAAGGATGCAATCGGCCAGGAGTAAATTAAATTTCACCAAGATCTTGCCGCTTGCAAGTCTTGTTCCTATTTCTCGTGCTTCTTATCAATGTCCTACCTCTAATATAATGTTTCATGGTTGCAAGAACTGTGTTGTTTTTTTAATCCCAAAGTTTGTGATGATGGACATTCTTCTTCTTATGTTCAAAGAATTTATGATGCTGCTGCTAAAATTCAACACCTTACCTTGTTGGGTGCTATGAGAAAACTTGAAAGTCAGCAGTTTGGGGGCTTCTCAAATTAATGTCGACCTCTAGCAAAGGAAAATGTCAGAGGGCACTGTGAGTGCTCCTAGCAACACCTCCATGCTTAAGTCAGTCGAATGATCCAAGTTTTTTTCCCCCTTCTTTTTCACTCTTTGGGAATGATTATACTTGTTGTTCATGAAGTAAATGATGATTTTACTCGTCCTAAACGCCCCTCATTGTCAGCCCCACAACATTATACTTGGCAATGAGGACACATTCAATGTGGGATGTAAAGTGATGATTATGTTCACCCCAACCGTCCCTCCACTGTCCGCTTCATGGCCTTGTGGAAGAGAGATAAATCAACGTGTTCGCATGGTAGATGATCATCTAGTAGGTTGAAACTACAAATTTACTAGCTCCACTGTCCGCTTCATGGCCTTGTGGAAGAGAGATAAATCAACGTGTTCGTATGGTAGATGATCATCTAGTAGGTCGAAACTACAAATTTACTAGCTCTTGAGATTTGTGGGTGGGAGACTTACGAGGGATTCTCCTAATGGACTATTTATAATGTATGTTTATCTAACAGGTTAACACAGACAATGGAGACTCGATGATTTGTAAGGACTACATTGGGGGTGTAAGAGGACTCATCTGTATATGCCAACCTCTAAAGTATGGTTGTAAATGAATCGAATGTTCGTGAACAAGTTTGGTGTTCAGCTAGGTAAGAATCTATTTATGTACGTTCAATACACAAGATCAATTAAATGAATAACTCGTTAAATTTAACGAACAAACTTTTTAACACATATGTGTTGAACTTGTTAATGTTCATGAAAATATATTCATGAATCATGTTCATCAGTAAAAAAGCTCTTATCAGCATGCTAAATAAATAAAAAATATAAAAAATAAATAAATAAGTTTGTATTATCAAGCTCAACTAAACAAGTTTAAAATATAAAAATTTCAAATAATCAAATAAGTTTGAAGTGAGAGTTTGATAATATCTAAATGAACCAAGCTCAAACTCATAAAAAAAAATCTAACCAAACTTGAATAATAATCATTTCAACGGTTTAATCATTTTAGGCTTGGGCGCTTGTCTTACTTAGTTATCTTATCAAAAAATCTTTTAACACAACAAACTTGACTCGGCTTGGCTTGCTTACAACCTTTGTTCCTTCGGCATGCGCATAAAAGTTCTACAACCTAGTGGCTTAATTCCTTAGGTACGTGCATAAAAATCCTACAACCAAGTCTTCTGATACGATATAAGCTGAATTTTCTTGAAGTTCTCTCTCATATATCAAACCCTAATTAAATTATAATTGAGATGTACTATTTAGTATATACATTTGTTGGCTTATTGATAAAACTTTTATCTTTCCATTTTTCTCTTGGAAATCAACCCACCCCTTTTGACAATCTTGGCACATTTAATCTCACTAAAAAATGATTTCATGTTATTTTATGAAAAACTATCCACAACTCAACCATACCATAAATACTTCAGCTAAACTACATCCAATTCGAGCAAACTTAACTAGACTACTTCAACCTTTTTTTGTTAGAATTCAAGTTTACTTGTACTTATTTAGCCATTTTCCTAGTTAAGATTAAGTCTAGGCTTCTCTAATTTGTTATAAAATTACCATAGAAGTAACTAGACAAGTTTCAAAAACGACAATCGATAAATAAATATCGATAAGGCCTAATAGAGGTTAATCGTCGAAACTACCTAGCTTGTCTTTTGTTTAAGCGACAAAATATATATTATTAGAGCAACTAACTTAATTCTCAAATTTAAATCATTGTTACAAAGTTGTACATATAATGGTTGTGGTTCAAATGCCACCACAAATTATATTTCCTCACTTTTTATTGCCTATTTCTTGTTCAACAACTTCAATTTAAAAGAGAATGGAGGCAATCAAAAAAATGAATTAGAATATTTGATTAGTGTACTTAGATATTAATTACAAGTAGAATTACTTCTTTTTTTTTTTTTTTTTTTTTGCAACCAAATCAACTTGTTCTACAAATAATCTAACCCATTTTGATATTCCGTACGTTACCTAATAGATTAGCTTGTAAAAATCGAAACATCATGAATAGAAAGAATTAAGAGCCAATAAGCTCAACAACAATAGCACAATAAACAGCAACAAAATTAAAGATAGGCAGGCCTTTGAATGTAGTTTGAAAAAACTTTCCAAGCTTAGTCACCTTCCACTTTTTTATATTTTTTATATTAAATTTTTTTGCAATATTTTATTTCCTTCCTTTCTAGTTATTCATTTCTCATAATTTAAAATGCACACTGACCCACAACACAATGCACTTGGTAAGCAATATTGCTCCTTCTATTCTATTCTCTTCCTTTCCTATGTATGTTTTTTTTTCTTTTTCCTTTTTTTAATTTGTTTATGTATGTTCAGTTTAGTTCATATGATTAATTGACTAAAATGTTTAGTTAATTGCAGAAGAAAGTGAAGGATGAATCATCTTCCTCCCTACCTCCCTCAAGATCAAAGAATGCAACTGCCCAATGTCAACAACAACAACACCGACAACAACAACAATAGAAACAGCAGCAGCAGCAGCAGCCATGTTAAAAATAACGGCGACGAAAATAAGTCGAAGCGTGGTCGTCCACCAGGATCTAAGAACAAGTCGAAGGCGCCATTGGTCATAAGACGTGAGAGTGGCAATGCAGTGCGAGTGCATGTGATGGAGGTCCCCACCGGCCATGACGTCGTCGAGAGCATTTCCCAGTTCGTGCGCCGCCGCATGGTCGACATCATGGTGACCAGCGGCTGCGGGACCGTCGCCTGCGCGTCCATCCGCAGCCCGACGGGCTCCACGTTGCAGCTGCGAGGGCCCTTCGAGATCGTCTCCCTCTCAGGGTCGATCCTGTCGCCGCCGTCTCTGGCAGCGACGGCGTGTCTGACGGTGCATCTGGCGAACGGGCACGGACAGATGGCGGGCGGCGCTGCAGTGGGGCCGTTGGTGGCGCTGGGGCCGGTGATGGTCACAGCCTTCTCGTTCGACAACGCGTACTTAGAGCGCTTGCCGCTCATACCCGAGGAGCAGCCGCCGGAACGAAGCAGCACGCAGTTTCAAGTGCCGCCGATCCTTCCGCCGCCATTGTTGGGCGGCGTTGGCAGCATCAACACCGCGCCGCTTTTTCATGGTCAACTCTCGGATCCGGTCAACGACGACTTCCAACTACCAACCGACAAGGATCTGGAGATACTAGAAGGAGAGCTGAGGTCGTTAATATAACTACTCTAATATTGCTGATGCAGTGCTCCTCTCGTATCTAGTTCGACAGAAGAGAATAATTTTGATGATTTTCTTATTTCTCCGGGTCTACTTTGAATCGATATTATGTTGTTGGGCTCTAACTATATATGAAAGTTTTCATGGCATGCTCTATTGCAAATCGATGCTCACCTAAAATTTCTGTTTATATTTCAAGAAAGGGAAAAACTTAATTAAACAGTACGTAGATTTGTAGTGCTCAGGATGTAAAACTTATAATATATTTACAAATATAGATATGATCTCTCTAAGTTCAGCACTTAGAAGGTTGACTTTTCATAAGACTTAAGTAAGTTTATCTATTTTTTTTTAATTTATTTTTAGTTGATACTAGATATTTAACTTATGTCAACTAATCTAGGGGTGATCGGCTGAACTCTATTGAAGTTCACTAACTATTAGGATAAATCGTGAAGTACTTGTAATGGGTGGTCTGTCAATTAAATGTTCTTAGATCAACCATTTATTAAAAAATTAATTCGTTGAATTTGAGACTCGGTTCTTAAATGTCTTAGTGTTCTTAGATCAACCATCAATTAAAAAAATTCATCCGTTAATTCATCGAATCTGAGACTTGATTCTTAAATGTCTAAGAAATTGAAACAATATTTTAGTGCTGCTGCACCATTTTCCTGGACGAGCAAATTCATCTATTTCTTGCACAAATGAAAAAATGTTATGAAATCATTTCATTGATGACTAGATAAAAATTGATGTAGATTTTGTAAAGTAATTTTTCAGAGAATATAATTTTTGACTCGAAATTTGGAAGCAGATTATGTTAGTGGTCATATGTGCATAATTCAAAAATCCATGATTATTACAGGGTACACGAAATTACCAAGTTTCAGACCTAAATTCTACCGTGTATACCTATTTTCGAGCATCCAAACATATTTTTACTATTTATAATAATTTTCATATTTTTGACTTTTTTTGGTTAATTTTGGTATTATTATCTTAAAATTAGGATATTTGGTCTATTTACGAGTTATGTTTCATGGTTTAAGATAATTTTAATTTAATTCTATTTTGAAACATCGTCTCCTTCCTGGAACAAGATATTTTCCTTATTTCTTGGTATTCTTTTTTGAATCAATAGAATGTAGAACTACAAATTTTGGTATTTGTCTGTGAATCTATAGAGTCGATAGTATCCACTGCGTCAGTTGATATTAGAGCTAAACTGATCCTGCGAGATCATGCCACCACGAAGACAACAATGCGTTGACAACGTCCACAACGTGTATGAACGTTGTCATTAACGACAAAGATAACAGTTCAAGAAATTCAGAGATTGATTTCAATTATTAATAATTTACCATGTTTGGATTGCAATCCAAACCATATTTATTATTATTTTTATATTAACTATTATCATAGTTATCATAATATATTATAATATTTATCATTATTTCTATATTCGTTATTACCATAGTTATCATAATATGTTACCATATTTAGCATAATACTTTTCTATAAATTATTTTGACCATATGTATAAATAGGCTTGTTAGTCTATGATAATTAATCAATAATAAAGAAGCAATTGTCTTCTATTTGTTCGTCATCTCTTTATTCTTTCCTATATATGCTTTCATATTATGTATTGCTATAGTATCGAGAGATGATGGATGAACAGGTGGGGTGAATCAAAGGGGGTGTGGATTGTCTTGCTGACAAGATGGAGGCATTGCTCGAGAACCAAACTAGAAGAAATCTAACCCATCGTCGTCATCGAGAGAACTTAGATGTGGAAACGGGTGAGGAGGAGGAGGAGGCCTATGAAGAGGGGGCTTCCTACAGGCGGCGCCAAGCAATAGTAGAGGAAGATCGCCAGTGTTGGGAGTCAGGTATGAGAATGAAAATTCTTGAGTTTCATGGAAGCCTACAACCTAAGGAATTCTTGGATTGGTTGACCTCTGTAGAGATAATTCTGGATTTTAAAGAACAACTTGAAGACAAACAGGTGCCCTTGGTTGCGACTAGATTACACGGGAGAGTGATTGCATGGTGGCAACAATTGCAATGAACCCGGAACGGGTTGGGTAAGGCAAAATTTACCAATTGGAAAAAGATGGAGAAGCTCATGTAGGAAACATTTTTATTGTACAACTTCCAACAACTAATGTATCAAAGGTTGCAAAATTTGAAGCAAGGTACCTAGTCAATGGATAAATATACCTCTAAATTGTTTTCAACTAATTGCGAGGAATGAAATACACGAGACGGAAGATCAGTTGATAGCACAATACATCGAGGGGTCAAGACATCATATTCAAGACATAGTTAATATGTTTGATCCTATTTCTATATTTGTTGCACACTAGAGGGCCTTAGTGGTAGAAAAACATGCACAATGAAATAGTCGATTTTCTCCTATGAACACTGAAAGTGGACAGCCTAGTGGTGTGAGTGATGTGTTTGGTAACAGGGGTGTCAGACAAATTAATAGAGGAAGTGACAACAATGGCGGTGGAATAAAGTTCTTTAACTGTGGAGAGATTGGGCATAGACAATCAGATTGTAAGAATATTGCGGCAAAGAAAATACTATTCATGGAGAATGAAGATTGTGAAGATGACATGGCAAAACTCTCTGGAGACCCTGAGTATGACGAGGAGGCCACAGATGAAGTGTTGTTGGAAGGAGATTTTGGGACAACTTTGGTTGTTCGACGTTCCTGTTTGATGCTGAAATCGGTAGACGATGACTAGTTGCTAAGTAATATTTTTCAATTGACATGCACCGTTCTAAATAGAGTAATGTCATTTTGTGATCGATGCTGGAGGTTGTGAAAATATCATATCTACTGAAGTCATTCAAAAGTTAAATATTAAGACAAAATCATCCCAACCCATACAAATTAGAATGACTCAAGAAGGGGGATGAGGTATCGATGTCAAGAAGGGCTCTTGTTTCTTTTTCTATTGGTCTAAAATATAAAGATATTGTTTGGTGTGATGTGGTAGCAATGGATGGCTTGTCACCTATTGTTAGGTAAACCTTGGTAGTATGATAGATAGGTGCATCATGATGGATGACTTAATACTTATAGTTTTGTGTTTGAGGGAGCAAAAATTGTGCTACTACTTGGCCAACCAGTAGTGGGAAAACAAAGCCTACAGGTGAAGCATCGATTTTATTGTCCATGGCTCAGTTGAATGAGGAGTTGCAGAATGCAGAAAGGGGGTTTATGTTGATGGGCAAAAGCATTTGAACCTAGTACTATTTTTGGTCCCGTTGATTACAAAGTTTTTTTTACTTTCCAAATGTAGCAAAGATAAACACAAGTTAGTTGAACAAGAGATAATATACGTAAATTAAAAGACGAGGCAAAATTTACTTGGTTTGCAATAAAGGGGTTTGTTAATCCAAAGAAGTAAAAGCTTTAATAGAAAGATCTCCTTTTTGATAAAGGTGGAGTAGCCTTTTACCGTGTTAAAAGCATAGAAATGTAAAAACAGAATTAGAATTAAAAGTACAAAGTTTGTTAACAAGTGTTGTGTTGAACTACAAGGACTAGGGCTCTATTTATAGCTGACTGATTGAGTTTAGTCATTGGCTGACGTGGCAACTCCGGGCACCTGGATCGAGTCCGGACACCTTAATAGTGGTGCGTTATCTACTTCTCAATGGCTCGCAACAGCTCCATGATAGGATTTTCTCGGTACCCAAGCACCTGGACGCGGTTCAGGTGCTTGGAGTTTTGTTGGCATAGACTATGAATATCATCCTCATAGCAACGTCTCGACAGAGCACCTTTGCTTGCCCAAGGTGGTCCGAGCACCCGGACTGGTCCGTGCACCTGGAGTTTGGGTGACTGGACAAGATCCAGGTACTTGGGACAAGGTCCAGGCACCTAGGACAAGTTAACTTCATGTTGACTTGTCTGACTATTCCGGTCGCTTACGTGATTCTATGGTCATCTAGAATTGAGCTTACCCGAACCCAACTCCAGCCTTCTCCTCGAGCAGACTTCCTCCTCAATTTCTTGTTCCTCGAAAGTGTCACGCGCGTCCTTCTCGTCTATCGGTGTACTCTTCTGTAGCTTCTTGTCTCTCGGATGCACCGAGCCTGTCACTCGCTTCTCGTGCCTTCCTTCTCTTCTGCTGAGTCTTCTACTCGACTTCTTGTGTTCATAAATCTCTGCACACTTTGACACAAGGCATCAGATAATGTAGAGCCTAATTTGACTTGATTGATCACATCAAAATCAACCTGGGGTACTTATAACTATTCCAGATTAAGTGGCTCGATTAATGACAAAATTTGGTGATATCTTTCTTGAAGAGCTACCTAATAAGTTACCTCCTCAATGAGATATTTAGCATCAAATTGATTTGGAGTCAGGGGCATCTCTACTGCATAGATCACATTACCGGATGAGTTTGAGTGAGCATGAAGAATTGCAACGACAGGTTGAAGATATGCTGGATAAAGGTCATATAAGGGAAAGTATGAGTCCTTGTGTTGTACTTGCCCTTTTGGTATTAAAAAAAATTTTGGCATATGTGCATGGACAACAATGCCATCAATAAAATCATTGTCAGGTACCGCTTTCTCATTCCTCGTTTGAATGATTTACTTGATCAGATAAGTGGAGCAACTATGTTCACCAAGTTGGACTTGAAGAGTGGGTATTATCAAATTTGCATTAGGCTAGGGATGAATGGAAAATAACTTTTAAAACTAGGGAGGACTTGTATGAGTGACTTGTGATGCCTTTTGGTTTATCCAATGCCCCTAGTACATTAATGCGTGTGATGAAACAATTGTTGTGGCCATTTATTGGTAAGTTTGTGGTGGTGTATTTTGATAATATCCTGATATATAGTGTGACTTCAAAAGAACATTTGCAACATGTGAGAGAGGTTTGTAATGTGTTGTGCAGTAAAAAATTTTATGCTACTATGAAAAAGTGTGTGTTTGTAAGACATACAGGTCAGGATAGGCGAACTAAGGCTTATAGGTCAGGACTTACGGGATACAGGTCAGGACTCACAGGATAAGACAAGCAGAACAGGAGACACGGATCAAGGCGTATAGGTCAGGACCGGCGGACTAAGGCTTACTAGTCAGGACTTACAGGATACAGGTCAGGACTCATAGAATAAAATATGTAGAGCCGGACATACGGACTAGGACATACAGTTCAGGGTAAGCGGACTAAGGTTTACAGGTCAGGATTTACAGGGCAAGACATGTAGAACAGGATATGTGGGTCAGGATGTATGATTCAGGACTTACAGGATAAAATACGGAGCAGGGTCGTGCATACGGGACGAGACTTAAGGAATGACAAGCGAAGGACTAGATTGGTAGGGCGATATGCGCAGGTCTGGATTTACCGAGATTTACCAAATGACAAATGCAAGGTTGAACATACAGATATGGATTTACAAGGCAACAAATACAAGCCAGGGAATGCGCCAGGGAATGCAAGTCTGTGCCCACAAGTCAAGATTTGCAGGTACGAGGACCTAGTCCAGGGTTAACGGACCGAGGCGAGCACACACTATATGACAATCAAGCCAAAGAATCGTAACAAACTGTCAGAGAATAATCACATGTCAGGAAATATGCTAACGGTCTATGACTCATTGCCCACTGATCCCTCTTAGACTTATAGGAAGATGTCATGTGTCATTTACCGTTAGATAAATCTTGACACTCTACATTGTCTGACACTCGTCAGACTCCAGAAGTATCCACTGCCATATAAAAAGGGAGACTTTTTCCTTACGCAGGTACGCTCACTCATCTTTTCACATTTCATCCTTTACTTTTCGTTCTTTTGTTTCACTGTACTTTTGGATAAAAAGTACCTAACTTGAGCGTCGGAGGGTCTGACCCGGGGACTTTTTCCCTGGTTCTTGGTCTCTAACGACCTGGGGGCTTGTCTGAGTGTGCGCAGGAGACCTTCGCCTCATCGTCCCAGTCATCACACCTCGTCATTCACCCGTGGGAACCTTTCCGGCAGGTACCAGGTCAACAAGGAGTCTCCACGACTTTCCGTCAACACGAAGGACAGCGCGGCCAGCCTCTATCCGACTCAGCTTCCAGACGGGATCATTCTAGATTTGGTCTTTTTACTTTTCTTGTTTCAAATTTTTAGAATTAGTTTTATTTTATAAAAATTAATGTAGATTTATCTCTTTTTTTATAGGATTAATTTTTCTAAAGTCAGATTAGATTTTTTTTTTAAAGATTAGTTATTTTTATTTTTTTCTTTTTCTGTTGCAATTTTTTTTACGACTTCTTCTTATTTCTTAGGTTATTTAAACAAAAAATTATAGCTCTTATAAAATGATGTTAAGTTTGGATTTGATTTGAATAAACAAATTATTTTCGTTTAAACTTATATGTGGCTCTTCTTTATTTATAAATTATCTTCCTATTTCTTTTTCTACAAACTTCTAATTCAAACGTCGCACCCAGATTTTCTTCCCCTATGTCACAGTGCAATAAGGTCGTATTCTGGTAGGAGCAAACTTAGGCGTTTATCTAACTGAAGAAACCAATAGAAGTTTCTAAGTTAAGATCAAGAAAATCCTAACTGTCATACTCATGCATCATTACTATCTATTGTGCTAACTTTATTTTGTAGGATTCTATTATTATATATTGCTTGTGCTAACTTTATTTTGCAATTAAATAAAGTTCCGAAATTGACTGAAGGTTCGGTAGACAAATTGTTAGGATCAGTCAACCGATCTAGCTAGCCTGGCACAGATCTATCTAGCAAATATGATGCATAATGTTTTCAATCAACCGATTAGTGGGATCAGTCGACTAACCAGACCGGCGTGACAAAGATTAGATCAAAGCTCAGTGAATATGGTATACACCTTGTTTCGTCGACTGATAAATTGGATCAGCCAACCAATCTATAAAAGGAAATGACAGCCGGTCAGATTAGATCTCACGGGAAAGGAAATCTAGAGGTTTAGTCGACAGATAATCTTGATTGGTCAACCTAATAGCGAAAATCATGGGATTGAGCAGATCGAATCGGGGCAAACAAGGAAGGGCACAAAGTTCAGTCGACTAATAGGAGGTTTGGTCGACTGATAGGTTCAATCAATTGAACGGGGTTTCAGTCGACTGAACGGTGCCTATAAAAAAAGACCTTGAGGTCCAAGCCAAATCATCAGTTCACTCTTTGCTTCATTCTGTTCCTACTGCTACTACTCGTGCAAGTAATGATACTTCTACGTTAAGAGGCTTACCAACAACCGCGCTTAACCTTTTACTATTGTTGTTGGTACTTTATGTTCATACTTGCACTTATTCATTGAAGATAGTAGTATTGTTACTATCCTCTTTCATACTTGTACGAATCTGCTTCTTTGGAAGAATTATATTCGACTTCCCATCGAAAGTGATCAAGGATTGTGAGTTTTGAAGTAGTAGCCACTAGATTATAAATCAAGTAAAATCGACTGAATCTTTGTCTCTTTTTTTATTCCGCTGCTATTCACTTTGATTCAGTTTTATGCAAGAAAAGAAAAGATATTAAACGATCAAGATTCACCCCCTTCTCTTGACTCTTACGATCCTACAACTTATTCAGCTCACTCTCATGGTCCACTGGATTTGTTAACATTGCCTAGCATAGGTCTAGTACATAGTAGGGCAGTTGTCTTCATGAATTGTTTCGAGGAGATCCATAAAATGGTATAAGATCATTTATCCATCCCTAATTCCAAGTACAAAGATAGAACAGACCAAAAGCGACAACACTTGGATTTTGATATTGGGGACTTATTGTGGGTGATTTTAACGAATGATCATTTTGTCAAACTATCAACCAAGAAGATTAGGTTGATCAAAATTCTTGAGAAAATAAACTGTAATATGTATTGCTTGAGGTTGTCTAATTATATTTGCACGACCGATGTTTTTAATGTGAAGCATTTGATTTTATTCTATAACGATTCTTCTGAAGATGAAGTGGTCTACAACTCGAGGGTGAATTTTTTCCACCTTGGGGAGAATGATGCAAGTTTCATAGAATAATCTTCTAAAGGGTATAACTTTTGACTCGAGACTCAGAATCAGACTCTGTTGGTGGTCACACGTACAAGATTCGAAGATCCACATTTATTACTGGGGTACTTATAATCGCAAAATTTTAGGCCCAAATTCTAACATTTAGATTCGTTTCGGAGTATCCGAACATTTTTTTACTATCTATAGTAGTTTTGTATTTTTATTTTTTTTTGGTTAATTTTGGTATTGTTATCTTAAAACTTGGGATATTTGGTCTATTTAAGGGTCTTGTTTCATCTTTTAGGACAATTTTGGTTTACTTCTATTTTGAGTCATCATCTTCTCCTTCTTGGAACGTGGTATTTTTCCTATTTCTTGGTTATTCTCTTTCTAATCAATAGATTGTAGAAGTATTAATTCTGATATTAAAGCCACCGCATTAAAAACCTTATCATTTCATATAATTGTTAAAAAAATATGTGTTGATAATTTTACACTAAAGTTCAATACAACCACATTTACACTAAAATGACACAAGTATGTGTGCGATTAAGTCATCAAACTCTTAACCCCATTAGAACTTATGTAAGACTTGTTGAAGTAAAATATGATTATACTCATTCTAGGCATCTTTCATAGTTTGCCCCCAAGTTATAGGAAGGTAAATCTCGGTGTCAGTTTATAGCCGACTGTTTAATTAAGGGGTGAGGAGTTTTTCCTAGGGCATGCATTTGTAGGAAATTGATCTCTATCTGACGCCGAGCAAAATATAGATTATTCTGGGTCGTAAAGTTACAAAGGGATTAACAAGAAACAAGAAAGAAATAATGAAATAAGAAGTAGCTCAAGATAAATTTTTTTTTTTAAAAAAAACTTCTTGAGAAAATAAGAGCGGGAAATAAAGAACAAAAGAGACGTAGTCATAACATGGCTTAAACGAAACCAATTGATTCATTATCAAAATAACTTGCCCCCAAACATCATCTAAGCATAAGTTTACATAGCTCTCAAAATCCTAAAAAAATCTAAACAGAAAAATAACCAACTAGACTTATTCTCTAAGATTAAGATTTAGGATAAATTAACTATCAAGACCCGGTTCCTAAGATTTAGGACAAAATTAAATATAAAAAATAAACTAAACTTAATTAACAGATAACTACTTAAAAAAACCAATTTTGGATTCTCTCCTACACCAGTTGCTTGGAGTTGAAGAGAACTCGTCCTCGAGTTTAGGGTGGGTGTATCCGGCTTCAGAGCACCATGACTTAGGTGTTTTACATTAAAAACATCAGAAGTTTTTAAATAACTAGGAAGTCGCAACCTTTAGGTATTGTCATTAATCTTTTCTAGTACCTCGCAAGATCCAATCTTTCATTCTTTGAGTTTGTCGTATTCACCAACAGGGAAACGATCACTAGTTAATACAGCCCAAACCATATCACCAATGTAAAAAAAAATCCTGACGTCAATGCCGATCTGCCTTGATTTTATATTCGGTGTTGCTTTCTTGAATAGCTTGCTTAACCTGCTCATGAATAACTCGAAGATGCTTGGCCATATCCTCAGCCTTGGGGTTAGCTTGTCCGGGACGCAAAATAGGGACTCAATTCAATACCCCCCGGATGAGTTTCGTCCATAAACAACTTCGAAAGGACTCAAAGCAGTGGTCATATTCTTTGATTTGTTATATGTGAATTCTGCTTGTGGTAAAACTAGATCACATTGCTTCGGTTTGGTTCCTATGAGATATCTCAGAAGATTTCCTAAGCTGTGATTCACTAGCTCGATCTGACCATCCGTCTGAGGGTGATAGGCGCTGATGAAATTTTGCTTCGTCCCTAGCTTTTCTCATAAAATCTTCCAAAATTGACTGACAAATTTAGTATCATAATCCAAAGTAATAATTCAAGAAATACTGTGTAAACACACAATCTCTTTAAAGAAGAGGGTGGCAATCCGAACAGCATCTATGGTTTTTCTGCACGCCACAAAGTGAGCCATCATGGAGAATCGGTCCACCACAACTAGAATAGAATCAGCATTGGTGAGGGTTCCCTTAGATTGCTAACAAACAAAGCAACGGTCCACGAAATGAGCTACATCACTGGTTAGCTTCGTCCAATAGAAGTCAGAAGAGATGAGAGCTAATGTCTTATCTCGGTCAAAGTATCCTTCGTTATGCAATTCAATAATGTGTTGTATATCTAAGAAAGATCCAAAGCCGACAACCTTAATGCTCATGGTAGTAAGCAGGGAAGAATGACAGCTTAGAGCATCTGCAACACAATTAAGACTCTTGAATTGATGTTTCAGCGTGAATGTGAACTTTGGAAGTGTTAGAACGGTGCTTCGGTCATCTTTTCCTTCACCAGCTGAAAACTAGTTGTAGCCGCCTCAGTCCACTTGAACCCATGCCCCTTGAGATACTCAGTGATAAGAACAATTAAGGTGCTGAAATTCTGGATGAATCGACGATAGAAAGAGGTCAATCCATGAAAATTTCGGATGTCATGAATGATTTTTAACTACGACCACTCTAAAACTGCATTTATCTTTGATGGATCTTCACGAACACCATCGGTAGACACTATAAATCCAAGAAACAAAACTGAGGTTGTGAAGAAAGAACACTTCTTGTTATTGATGAACAAGTGTTCCACCTTTAACTTCTCAAAAACAGTGCGAATGTGATCAAGGTGCAAAGCTCGTGTCGGGCTATAAATGAGGATATCATCCAAGTATACAAGTATGAATTTTCCCATGAAAGGTTGTAAGACTTGATGCATGAATCTCATGAATGTGTTGGGTGCATTGGATAGTCCGAAATGTATGACCATCCACTCGTACAACCCATGTTGTGTCTTAAAGGTGGTCTTCCATTTACTCATTAGACTAAACGTTTCACCCTCTAACTATCTAAACACCCGCATAATGAGCAAGAGGATAAGAAAAACATGATCTTGTAAGTGCATTGAGTAGTAGGTAAGTTCAATAATTTAGGTAAAATAAATAAAATAACATAGTTTAAATTAGTGTAAATTGCGAGTGAAAAGGCTTTCATTGATGCATTTATAAATCCTTCCTAGGACCTTCCCCCCTTTCAATATATTTTAAAATTTTCATTTCCTTAATTGCTCTTCTTTCCTTTAAAATTAATACACTGAATCACTCTAACAGATCTATTTCTATTTACCTTTTTTATAATCTTCTTCGCTACTCTTCTTCCAACAAGGAGAAAAGAAAACAGAGAGTGAGAGATTAAGCAGGATCAATCTTGTATATTTGTTTGATCTGTTGATTTATTTGTTTAATTATAGTCTTAGATTTTGTGGCAGAATTTAGAAGAAAGTGAATCGAATGGATCGTCTTCCTCCTTCCAACCAAGATCAAAGCTTGCAGGAATCCGATGTCAAAAAGAAGCTCAAGAACATTAACAATGGCGGCGCTGGCGGCGACAGTGGGGAGGGCAGAGAACATGGGAACAACCGATTAAAGCGACGTGGTCGACGGCGGGGATCCAAGAACAAGGCGAAGCTGCCACGCAACGAAGCGTGGGCTCACGTGTTGGAGGTCGCCTCCGGCCAGGACATACTCGAGAGCGTCGCTAGGTTCGCACGCCGAAACCGCGTCGGCGTCAATGTGATCAACGGCAGCGGAGCCGTCTCCACTGTGACCCTCCAGGACCCCGCCGGAGCCGACGTCTTGCTGCCTCTCCAAGGTCAGTTCGAGATCATCTCTCTCTCAGGATCGATCCTTCCATCGCCGTCTCGACCTGCGGCGCAGTGGCTGGCAGTGTGCCTGGCCGGCGAAAAGGGGCATGTGGTGGGCGGGAGAGCGATGGGGCCGATGGTGGCGGCCAGGATGGTGGTGATCGTGGTTTCATTGTTCGAGGATACCGCGTACGAGCGACCTTCACTGACGCCAGAAGTAGTAGGCGGCTCATTGCAGGGATCGCCGGTGCTTCCACCGCCGCCGCCGCAACAAGTACTGCTAGGCAACGTGGTCAACAGAAACATCATCTCTGACGTTCCGTTGCATCCGTCGCAGAAAATGGCGGCCAACATGATCAATCGAAACATCCCTGTTCTAGAATGGCTAAGCAATGTGGTCGCCGGAAACATCCCTGTGCTAGACGGCCCGTTGCAGGAGTCACCGGCGATTCAAACGCCGTTGCAACAACCGACAGGCGGCATTGTCGATGATAGCATTCCTCCGCCGTTCAACGGACATCTTCCGGCCGACGAGGAGCATGGATGGTGGGGCGATGGCCAAGTGATGGATTCTCTTTGGAATTGGGACACTTAAAATTGCGATTAGTATTTAGTTAATTGTGTTAATTAAACAATGATGGTCTTTTAAATTAGTTTAATTTGATTTCAACTATTTAATTATCTTTAAAATATAGATTAGTTACATTTACGTTTCTTTTAGAGTCGGCTCCACGGATATAGAGAAGATATATACAATACATATGCTTCATGCGTATGGTGGGATAAATCTCAAATCGTTAGTTCTCCTGACCACGTTAGAGATATCATGCGTCCACCGTCTGTGCTACGCCTTAGGGGCATCTTAAATATAGATCCGCTATATTAATGGTCCCTAATGTCGGCTCCACAGATATAGAAGGAGGTACATGTAAGTGAGGTAAACATCAGATCATCAATTTTTGATAATCGACCCTTGATTATTATATCAGAGATATCATTTGTCTATGCTACGTCCTGGGACTAACCTAGGGGCATCTTAAACATCTATTTCTCGTGGATTAAGAAAAGTCAAACATTGGATTTAATGATCTCTCCGCTTCTCCCTCTGCTCTCGTCCCTCTCCTCCTCCCTCTCCCTCTCTCGCTCTGTCGTACTCTCCTTCTCCGGCAAATGGCGAATGCCTCCGTCGTCCATGGCGACTCACTCGGCGATAATTCCATCTACTGTTACCGCGCCATGCTCACCACCTCCACCGGCATTTGGCTTGGCGACAACCCTCTGCACTTCTCCTTACCCATCCTCCTCTACCAAATCATCCTCATCTTCCTCCTCTCCAACCTCACTCACCTCCTCCTCCGCCGCTTCGGCCAACCCCTCATTGTCTCCCAAGTCGTGGTACGCCTCATTCTTATGTATTTTCCGACGCGACGCTCTCTATCTCTTCGTCGAATGATTATGTGAGTATCATTGCTGCAGGCGGGGTGGCTGTTGGGTCCTAATTTCCTTGGCAAAAGTCCCATCTTTGATAAGATGTTCACCCAGCAGAGCTTTGAGCAGCTCGGCACCATCGCCGGTTTCTCCTTCATGCTCTTCTACTTCGTGGTGGGCGTCAAGGTTGACCTCACCATGATCCCCAAGGCCGGGAGGAAGGCCGTGGCCATGGCCATGTGCGGCACCCTGTTCCCCTACTTATTCGTCTTCCTCGCCGCCAGAGCCATGACCAGAGATTTGCCACCACAGAACCCCCAATCACATTTCATGTTGATCTTTACTGACCGCTGGTCCGTCACGTCCTACGCCGTCCTCTCCGGCGTCCTTGCCGAGTTCAATCTCCTTACCACCAAGGTTGGTCGCCTGGCCATGTCCGCGACCATCCTCTCCGATATCGTCCACCTCTTCGTCATCGCCTGCATCGGCACGTTCGTGACCGGCTTCAGGAGACATGGCGACGCCCTGCAGGGCTTGACGGGGATGCTTTCCTTCCTCGCCATGGCGGCGCTCATCATGTTCGTCTTGCGGCCGCTGGTGCTCTGGCTCTGTCAGCGGACGCCCGAGGGAGAGCTCCTCGGCGAGGCCAGCTTCATGGCCATCCTACTCATGGCGGTGGGCTGCAGCCTTATGGGCATCTTCATCGGTTTCGATTGCACCACAGGCCCCTTCTTCTTCGGGATGGTGCTTCCTGGCGGGGCGCCGCTAGGGACCACGCTGGTGGAGCGCCTGGACCGCTTCATCACTGGGGTGATTCTGCCGTTGGCCTTAGCGCTCGCCGGGATGCGGATAGACCTGACGTCGCTTGTGAACGGTAAGGAGTGGGGGGTGTTTGTGATCTTGATAGCGGTCGCCGTTGCGACCAAATTCGTCGGCGCCGTCCTTCCCTGCTTTTGCACCAGCATGCCTCGCCGGGAGGTTTTCGCCACCGGCCTCATGATGATCAACAAGGGAATACACGAAGTGGGATGCGCTCTCGAGTGGATAGACACCAAGGTCCGTTCGTTCTAGCATTCCACCAAATCACCTGTGTGCATGCTTGATTGATCGAACAATTAATTTACAGGTTGTGGATGACCAAATCTACACCATCGTCATCATCTGCATCCTCCTCCTCGCCGGAAGCACCACTCCCCTGCTCAAGTCCGTGTACCGGCCGGAGGACCGGTTTCTGGTTCACGACCGGCGGACTCTGCAGCACGCAGAGCCCGACGGCGAGTTCCGCATCCTCGCATGCGTTCACGACCAGGACAACGTAAACCCCATTCTCTCCCTCCTCGAGGCCGCCGGTCCGTCGTCCCACTCCCCCATCTGTGTCTACCTTCTCCATCTCATTCAGCTCATTGGCCGCGCCGATGCCATCCTCATCCACTACAAGCTCCACAGCTCCGCCCCCATCTCCGACTCCGACCACATCGTGAACGCCTTCAAGCTTTTCGAGAAGCAGTTCGACAGAGGCTGCATCTGGGTTCTCCCCTACATCTGCATCTCCCCCTACAATAGTATGCACGACGACGTCTGCTCCCTCGCCCTCGACAAGAATACTACCATCGTCATCCTCCCCTTCCACAAGCAAGCCATCCCCAGCGGCAACTTCATCTCCGGCGGGGGCCACGCCATGCAGGCATTCACCGTCAACGTCCTGCAATATGCCCCCTGCTCTGTCGGCATCATCGTCAACTCCGAGGGGCCGCTGCAACTGCGGCGCGTGGCGGTCTACTTCTTCGGCGGGGCGGACGACCGGGAGGCGCTCGCACTGGGGGCACGCCTGGCGGGTAACTGCGCCGTCGGTCTGACGGTGGTGCGTTTCCTTCCGTCGACGGAGTGGCTGGTGGAAGGGCCGGATGCACAGGCGGACGAGCAGGCGCTGATGCGATTCCGCATCCAGAAGGTGGACGGGGAGCGGGTGGAGTACCGGGAGGAGGCGGTGAGGGACAGCGAGGAGACGATGGGAGTGATCAGGGAGACGAGCGGTCAGTTCAATTTGCTGGTGGTGGGGCGGAGGGTGGGGGAGGATTCGCCGCTGACAGTGGGGTTGTCGATGTGGAGCGAGTACCCGGAACTAGGAGCCATCGGAGACTTGCTGGCATCGACGGACTTCGGATGTCGGGCTGCGACGCTGGTGGTGCAGCAGCAGACGAGAGTGGCCGGAGATGGAACTGAGGGGTTCGAGGCCTTCGACGACCCGCCGAAGGCGAAGCGGGTGGTGCCTCGAAACGACGGCGATTACTAATTAATCGCCATAATTATCGGCCTAATCCGTAAGTTAGATTTTGTGAATTGTAATTTCTAAAATAACTCTTTTAGACATTTTTAATATTTTTCTCAATTCGATTGCGAATTAAATTTTGATTTTTGTCCATGAATATATGGGTTTTAGCTAATTAAATAAGTAAATAAATAAATAATTGTTTTTTAATTTCGCCCTAATAAGTCAAAAGAATGGTCAATTGGACCGGCTGGTCGGTTTGCAAACCGAGTTACATAGCCGGTTCCCTCCGCCGTCAGGGTCTCACACCGCCCATTTCAAAGCCGTCGTGGCCGCCACTCTTCGCCCCTCGCCGCCGCGGGTAAAGTGGTTCCTGTTCTTCGATCTGATATTTGTCTGTGTTCTTGTTTTCTCCACCGGCATCTGGAAGGACATCTCTTCGTCGGCGCTTCAGATCTCTGCTATGGGTGTTAAATGAGAAACTCGGGCTGATGCAGAAGGCGAAGTAGGTAAGGTAGAGGTTCAAGCCAAAGAAATGTGGTGGTCAAAGAGTCACTCTTAGGTAGATTCGTCCTCTCATCCAGTACTAAAACCTCTAATTCAAGAATGACTGGTCCTACCTAAGAAAAGAGCAACCAAGCCCTAGATACAGTCAATGACCTAATTGGATCTCAACAACTCAAGATATTATTTTAATGATTAGTGATCAATCTCCCGTTGTGAGGGCGCCCAACCGAAAGGTTGGTCTAATCCCTAGGAATTTGTTGCTCCATTCTCTAGAAGATGAGTAGCCTTATATATGGCAGGCCTTATATATGGCAGGACAGTCATAAAATCATCCAGGTTCAAAGAACCTACTTCTATGATTTCGCTCAGATCTTCGGACTGTCAACATATATTTGAGTGATCATAATAATCAAATGATATTTTACTTAGATTTTCAGACTCCGAGCATATATTCGAGCGACCCAAAGAATCAGACGATATTTCACTCAGATCTTCAGACTCTTAGCATATATTCGAGCAACCCAAAGAATTATACGGTATTTCAGCCAGATCTCCAGACTCCCCGTACATATTCGAGCGACTCTAAGAACCAGACGGTATTTCACTCAAATCTAGACTCCCAGTATATATTCAAGCGATCCTAAGGACGGGGCGGTATCTCATCCATACCTCCAGCATTACTACACATGCATATCAGTGAGGTGCAAAGTGTAGAAAGTTGACCATCTTTATAAAACTTAAGGTTCCATTTATTACTCGTCCAAGTAGGTCAACGTCTGGCCGAGATATGGTTAGGGAATAATATTATCAAAGAATCCTAACCACCTCTCAGAAAATAGCAACTGTCTGTCAGAGAATATTCTTCTAAGATAAGGTAAGCTTAAAGAACCTTCCTCGGAGGTGATTATACTTCCCCTTAACCGACACATTAGGACCGTATATTCTTTTAACCGTCTCATTAATGACGTCAGTTACAAAAAGGGTGCACACAGGTAGTAAAAGATTCCTCAGACTAGTCATACGCCTTCCAGGATGCATATACTCCGTTGCTCAATAACTTCTGACACTCAACATTCTCTGTCATCTCATAATTATGGAAGTTATAGAGTGATATATAAATAGTGGGCCATCTCTTATGGCAAGGTACATATACTTCATTATACTACGTGCGCATCCTGCAATTCATCATTATTGTTCTACTTCTCGCCCAGGTAATATACTGACTTGAGCATTGGAGGGTCTTCGTCAGAGACCCCTTCCTTGATTTTTAGCGCTAACGTTTTGTTGGCTCGTTTGAATGTATGTAGAGAGCTTAGTGCATTAGTCAAGAGTCTTCGATCCCATCTAGAGGTCTTCATCCGGTCAACATTATAATTATCTATTCAACACGTTATCTCCCGCTTTCAGACAAACCTTTCCAAGTTCTGTTGATGCGTTCAATATTCCAGGTAGAGGACAACATTTGCAAGTCTGGGAAGATCCTTTGTGATTCGCATTGCATTGTTCAAGTCAAGAGTATCACCGGAGCAAAATCCCCAAGGTCCTCAAGGCTCAATGCTCATGGTGTGTAAAGTTATCTTTCGAATTGTTTCTATGTTTTTTTTCCCTTGATTTTCTTCAGATTGATTACCGGCACCAGACTCCAAGTTCAAGCTCATTCTATAGAGGGCAGGACTATCACAAGAAGACTAAGAAGCTTCCTCTAAGTTGGAAATGGTATGTAGCTGCACCACATTTGCATCTTTAAATTTTAACTATGTCAACTTTATGTTGTCTCAAACAATTGAGAATTAGGAAGAAGACTCTGTTGGTGCAGCGGGATAGGCACGAGGGGGATGAATTACCTGTAAATATGAAAATACCCTCCTCAAAGCTTTCAACTTTAAAATAAAAGCAACAATTATAAAATTAAATAGAGTTAAAATAAAAACAGAGAAAAACAGACTCAGTGTTTTACTTGGTTACAACCAAGACGGTTGTTAATCCAAGACAGTTGGAAAGCGTACTAGGAACGTCTCCCTCTCTGAAGGCGGAGAAGCCTTGTACACTAAGAGCTCTTACAAGTTGCTTGGAAATGAAAATCAGAGTTGATTTTCGAATAGCTGTTCGAGGCCCCTTTGTATAGGGGTTCCAGAACTTATCAAATCACCTGATCTTCGGGATCAGGATTTGACTCGAGAGAGATCGGTCGATTGATCCTTAGGTTCGGTCGACCGAACCTGCTGAACCTGCCCAGTCTTCCGTCCAGATGCAGCCTCTCTGGATCGAGCCTGCGTTCGGTTGACCGATCACAATGTTTGGTCGACCGATCAGCTAACGATCTCCACCTGATCTGGCACGATCAAATCGCTCAACCAGGTCTCTGGTTTATCTTCGGTTCGGTCGATTGATCAGAAGGTTCGGTCGACCGTACGCTTCACCAACGGTTGGTTGCTGACATGTCACCAACAGCTGGTCTCTGATAATTGGGGTTCGGTCGACCGATAAAGACGTTCGATCGATCGAACACTTGTCAAGTCAACTTCCCGGTTGACTTGCTCTGGTTCTGCTCGCTTGGGTGATTGCGGCCAACCGGAATAGGGCTCACCCGAACCCAATTCCCGGCCTTCTCCTCGAGCAGTCTTCCGCCCCGGCTTTACGTCCCTCGAACGTCGCGCACGTTCTTCTCGCCCACCGGTGTACTCTTCCGTAGCTCTCTCGTCCTTCGGATGCACAGAGTCTGTCGGCTCCCTTCCCGTATAGTCCTTCTCGCTAGCTGCGTCTTCCGCTCGACTTCCTGCGCTCCTAAGTTCCTGCACACTTAGACATAGGGATCAAATAACAAAGCAGGACCTAACTAACTTGGTTGATCACATCAAAATACCCGCGGGGTCCAACAATCTCTCCCTTTTTGATGTGCATCAACCCAAGTTCAAGTTAGGGTTAAACAGACAGGTAATTTTGAAGAAATTACTAAACTAATTTTTTAAGCATAAATTTGCAATTTAAAATAAATTGAAGTATAAGATTTAGCTCAGATCTAATACAAATTTTTGAACAGAATATCATTTTATAAAAATTCAAAATAGAATTTAAAAATATTTCTAACTCCCCCTTAACTTGTGCCTATTTTTTTCCCTTTGATTACAGTAAAAACGGGGTCTAAAACATGTTTAATTAAGAGAAACTTTCTAAAGTATTATTTAATCTTAATTTTAATGCTTTATCAGAAAGTTAATTAAACATTTTTATTCCAATATTTTGGCTTCCAGGTCGTGGCGAGGCACTAGGCCTTCTTGGTTATTGGAGCAACAACCACTTTTTTAGACAAAACCTCATAAAGAAATTTTAATGTTTAATTTTCTTCTGAAAGCCTTAACTTAAAGAGAATTTTAACCTAGTAAAGATTTTGGAACCCAGTGTAGGTTCTTTGCTACAGGGTTAGCTAGATATTTGGGCGATACATAAGTCTTGGGAATTTTTCTAAGTTGTCTCTGATGTTTTCTTATATACCAATTTAGCTTTCCATTAATTTTAAGTTTTGATTTTTGAAAGTTATTTGTTTTTTGACATGCAGCAGTTTTCATGTTTTCAATTTGTAATTTCAAACTATCATTTTCTATTTTTAGGTTGTTAAATAACTCTAAGGAGCATGATTCTTTTAATCTTAATTTCAATTTAGCATTTTCTTTTTCTAATTTTGCTAGATCTTTCGTAAGTATTTTGATAAACCGAAAAAACTGAGTAGGGGTAAGATCACGTACCTTACTTACCTCACTTACCTCACTCGGTGATGCTCCCCCTTCATTGTAGCTCTCCTCTTCTGATTCTCCCCCTTGATCTATGCTCATCTCTGAGTCTGAGTTAGCTTCAAATAGTTGGTTGGCCATCAATGCTACTCTTGAGAAGGTTTCGACTTCTGACTCGGAGGATGAAGTATCATCCCATATAGTCTTGAGACTCTTGCGTGTAGAGGACGTCGGTTTCTGATGCTTCTCTTTGTGCCTTTTCTTCAACTTGGGGCAATCATCCTTGATGTGCCCTTCCTCGTTGCAGTTGTAGCATCAGATCATCCTTTTGTTGCGTTGATGTTTTTTTTGACTGCGATATGAATTTGTTAGTTTTAATAAATTTATTTAGTTTTCTTACCAATAGCGCCGCTTCGGGTTCATTGATCGACGCTTCGGAGTCGGGATCGTCCATCTCTGCTTGTAGGGTAATGTTGAGGTTTGACTCCTCTATTTGTTTAGGTTCTGCAATACGAGATTCGTAAAGTTCGAATGTAGAGAATAAGTTTTCTAAACTACTTACCTCAAAATCCTTAGAGATGTAGTAAGCATCTACTAAGGATGCCCACTCTGGAGTTCTTGGGAAGACATTGAGCGCGTACCGGATTGAGTCTCGATTTGTTACAGATTCTTCAATGTTAGTTAGTTGAGTTATTAGATCTTTGACTCTCGCTTGGAGTTGCGCTACCTTCTCGCCGTTGTTCATCCGGAGGTTCGTCAGCTGAGTTCGGAGGATGTTCTGTCTTGCCAATTTTGCTTCTGAGGTACCTTCGTGAAGCTCCAAAAATTTTTCCCAAAGGTCTTTCGCGGAGTCGTAGCTTCCGATTCGACTTACCTCCAACGGAGGCAGAACACTAAGCAGGTGAAATTCTGCCTTTCCATTTGCGACGAAATCTGCTTGCTCTTTCTTTGTCCATTGGTACTCTTCTTTATCTTTTGGGGCTACAAAACCATATTTCATAGTAATAAGAATATCGAAGTCTATTTTAAAAAATACCTCCATTTTTCGCTTCCATGTAGCAAAATCTCCGTCGAACTTTAGGGGATGAATATTCGCGCCGGCCATTGTTTTGATCTTTGTGCTTCAGTCGGTGGTTAGTCCTTATGAGGCTTTTGGGCTCTGATACTACTTGTTGGTGCAGCGGGACTGACAAGAGGGGGGTGAATTACCTACAAATATGAAAATACCCTCCTCAAAGCTTTCAACTTTAAAATAAAAGCAACAATTATAAAATTAAATAGAGCTAAAATAAAAATTAAACAGAGAAAAATAGACTCAGTGTTTTACTTAGTTACAACCAAGATGGTTGTTAATCCAAGACAGTTGGAAAGCGCACTAGGAACGTCTCCTTCTCTGAAGGCGGAGAACCTTTTACACTAAGAACTCTTACAAGTTGCTTAGAAATGAAATTCAGAGTTGATTTTTGAATAGCTGTTCGAGACCCCTTTATATAGGGGTTCCAGAACTTATCAAATCACCTGATCTTCGGGATTAGGATTTGACTCGAGAGGGATCGACCCCCATGGCATAACTTAGACGGTGAGTACATGACATTTCTGGTGCAACAACCAGGGGTTAAATCTCGCAGGAACTCATGACCTAGAATTCAACCCACCATGTACCTCCTGCCTGTGTACCTGAATTACTTCTGTTCATATCCGTGGGGCCGACTCTAGGGGGCCACTGAGGTGGTAGATCCACCTTAGGATCAAGTCGCACTCCTGTAAGTCTACCTAATCTATTAGGCTTACATTTTGCTTGAAGGTTCCTTCTCCAAGTCTACTAACAAGGGTCAATCCTTTAGGATCAAGCCACACTCTTATAAGTTTATTCGACCTACTAGGCTTCATGCTTGAACTATAGCCAAGACTTTACCACCTAATGCTTACTCCTTAGGATCTCACCACCCAAAGTTTATTCCCTAGGATTTTGTTTTGCCAAGTATCTAATCACCTTTAACCTACTTGGACTTACCCTTCCCATACATCCGGTCCTACAAACTTACCTGGACTTTGCCTTGCCTAATCTCTAATTAGGACTTGCACTCGCTAGTTATCCTAACTGGACTTATCTCTTCCAAACTTCAAGTCCTATTTGAATAAACTCTTGGTCAAACTAACCAAACTTAGGTACATTGTCAAACATACAAACCTTAGAGGTTGATTGCATCAACATGTATGATATAATATGTATTACTTTTCATGGCAAGATGAATATATAATATGATGTTATTTCGTGTGATAGTTATGTCTAATAAACAAATACCTAGATTTTCATTTTAGTGTTATCAATTAATCATTATGTAAAATTCACAATTTAACATAGGCGACCTTATCTCCTTCAAATGTGTCAAAATCTCAACTTAACACACTTTTGAATTCTATCCTATTTGTGTCAATTTGATTAATCTTAATACCTCAAATTTCTATTTTCACACTATAAACTATTCAATGATAAAAATTAGTTTCTCATTTTCAAGATATCATGATACCATGGAAATGCTTCAAAAATGCCAATTTTGCCATAATTGGGTTAACTATCCTTCCAATTAGAGTTGACACACCCTATATTCAACTACTGTGAAGAGAACACACTTTTAGGAATCCAATACCTATTGGAGCTCTTTGAGTGTATTAGATATTCACTAGGAATAACCTCCCTAAATATCTTTCTAATGACTTTCCTAGACTTCTTTGAAGCCTTAGTCATGCTAGTCTCTTCAAGATCAACACTAGGAATAACCTCCCTTACAACCTTAACTTGACTTCTATATGTAAGGTTAGTTCCATAGTTATATGAAACTCTATGGTATGAGGTCATGCTTTCCTTTGACTTAGGTTCATATCCCAAACCTTTCTTGCCCTTAAAGACACTTGTCTATTTAAGCCTAGATCTTATTTCTTTGACCCTTTAAACATATTTTCCATCTTGCTAGGGTTTTCTCTAGCTTATTAAGTCTTGACCTCAATACTTGATTCTCAATTCTCAAATTCTCAAAATTTGATTTTTCATTATTTCCTTAGAAATTTCTTTTTCTAGGCATATGTCTAGTTTTCTTAGGAGTTTTGCCTAGATCCTTTCTATCCTTAGGTGAGGTTGTTTTAGTATAATATGATTTATAATTATCCGTAGAATTATCATACTTCCTATTTTCATGATGATGAGATCTAAGAATATTAAAAATATTTCTAGTATGTTTTTTATCTTGAAATTAAAAAATATCATTAACTATGGTACCTTGGATCTAGCCTTAGGTGCTCCCTAAACTCTAGCTTCCACCCTTTTCTTTTCTTTGATGCCTCCCCCTTAGACATTGATTTCAGTAATGTCCCTTTTAATTACATGTAAAATGCATAATGTTCTCCTTGTCCTTTCGTATCATGGGGCTAACATCTCTCGACTTCTCCTTCACCTTCGGTGCTAATTAAGCTTCTTTTTAATCAATTTATGACACTTGCTCTTATAATTCCCCCATTCTCTACACTTAAAACGTAATATATGATCTTTATTTTTAATATATGAAATTATTTTATCTTCGTGAGTTGAGCTATCTCCACTCGTAGAGGTGGCACATTCATCCTCATTAGCTCTGGATGTCGAAGGTTCTTTTTCTTCCAATGTTAATGACCTACTCTCCCCCTCAACCCTTGAGGTGGATACTGTTGGTGCAACTTTAGGTCAAGGTTGACCTGGTTGACCTGACTCGAGTTGACTTGACTCGAGTTATGTTTTGATGTTTGACGATGTTTGACGAGAAGAGAGTTGTATTCTTGATGTTTGACAAGAATAGGTGTTTGGGAGATTGTAGGTGCAACCTGGTTGACCTGATTCGGGAAAAGTCCAAGCAGGGAGCTTGGCACGCGAAAAGTCCAAGTATGGAGACTTGGCACTGGAAAAGTCCAAGTACGGAGACTTGGCACGGGGAAAAGTCCAAGCAGGTAGCTTGGCACGTGGAAAGTCCTGGTGAGTGAAGCCAGGCAGTGGGAAAGTCCTAACTGGGATGTTAGGCAGTTGGAAAGTCCTGGTGAGTGAAGCCAGGCAGTGAGAAAGTCCTAACTGGGATGTTAGGCAGTGTGGAAAGTCCTGGTGAGTGAAGCGGGGCAAGGGAAAGTCCAGATGGATTAAGGGTGATCGAAAGTCTGGTGAGTGAAGTCGAGGGGAAAGTCCTAACTGGGATGTTAGGCGGTTGGAAAGTCCTGTGAGCCAGGCAGTGAGAAAGTCCTAACTGGGATGTTAGGCAGTCGGGAAATCCTGGTGAGTGAAGCCAGGTGAAAATCCTAGTAAGTGAAGCTAGGTAAAGTCCTGGTGAGTGAAGCCGGGCAAGGGAAAAGTCTAAGTGGGTCAAAAGGATTGACCGGACACTTAGCGGGGAGTGCTAGCAGGTCAAGGGAGTGACCAGATGCTAGGGATGATGTACCAACAGGTCAAGGTTGACTGGATGTTGGTGTGGAAGCCTTAGGTTTAGGGTCGAGAAGTTTGGATCGGTCCGGTGACCGATCCGGTGATACTGTTGCCCTGATCGGTCTGGTGACCGATCAGAATCAGATCAGTGGCTCACTGATTGTAATCTGATCGGTCTGGAGACCGATCAGGAGGCAACGCAACCTCGCGAGAAGAAAGCCGTGGATCGGTCTGTTGACCGATCCACCCATACCCTGATCGGTCGGCAGACCGATCAGGCATAGATCGATGGTCGGGATGAAGCTGATCGGTCTATGGACCGATCGGAGGTTCTGATCGGTCCACGCATCGTCAGAGACGCCGTCAGGCGAGGACGGCCGATCGGTGCGTGGACCGATCGGAGGTTCCTGATCGGTCCATGGACCGATCAGAATCTAGCCGTTGCGACGCAACGGCTAGTTCTTCTCTTTTCTTCTTCGAAAAGAGGCCGAGGGCTTCTACCGTGAAGCTTCTTCTTCTTGCTCTTCTTCTTGTTCTGCAAGTTTTTCTGATTTGAGTTTCTTGAGCTCGATTCCGCTTGAAGCTTCGCGTGAGCTTCCTTTCGGCTCCTGCTGTTGTAGGCGTCGCTTGAAGCTGTTGCTTCATCCGATCGAGAAGGCAAGTAAGCGAAGGTGTTTCATACATTTGTATTGTACTTTGCTTCTTGCTGCTTTCTACTCCTGTATTGCTGTTGCAAAGTTTGTGGCGAGGTTTCTCCACCCACAAGGAGTATTTATTAGCCGGTTATCCGGGGACTCATCCACCGACGGATTGATAGGCTTCGTCCACCTTACGGACACGCTGAGGAGTAGGAGTATCATCTCCGAACCTCGTTACATCTTCGTGTTGAGGTTTGCTTCTTCTTTTGCGTTTCTATTTAGTTATTTCCGCTGCGCTAACCTTAGTTTGTAGAAAGAAACGCGAGAATTTGGGACGGCTATTCACACTCCCTCTCTAGCCGTGTCCATCGATCCTAACAAGTGGTATCAGAGCGAGGTCGCTCTTCGTCGGATTAACACCCGAGGGAGCACAAGCTAGAGATGGATCAACTCGGAGACGACATCACCATTCGACCCTTCTACGATCGCGACGACTTCGCGTTTTGGAAGGATAGGTGGATACAACAATGCCAAGGAGTTGTGGAACAACTTGGCTAAGTTCCATGAGGGGAACTCCACTTCAAGCCATGAAGAGGAGTCAAGTGAGCAAAGTAGCTCACTTCATGGAGATGTGGATTTAGAAGTTGAGGGACACTCAACATCTAAAGAAGAAGAGGAGGAGAGTTCTTCTTCAAGTTCGGAGCAAGAAGAAGCTTCTACCTCCGGAAGGGATGAAGGAGAGAGCGTTCATCCATCCTCACCTCTAGGTAACTCAAGCCATTTAGTTTCTAGCAAATTACACATAATGTGCTTTGAGTGTAGGGAATTTGGGCACTACAAGAGTAAGTGTCCAAAGAGGATTAGAAAGACTCCACCGGCGCCAAAGGTCAAGAAAGTCGGAGTCCCGATACGCAAAGGCAAAGAGCACGTGGTGTGCTTTCAATGCAATCAAAGGGGACACTATAGGAGTCAATGTCCGAGGGGGAGACAATCTCACAAGGACAAGAGACCAAGCACGTCCATAGGGGGAGCTAAGGTAAACCCTAAGGTAATCTCTAAGGCTCATTTTTGCAATTCAAATAGAACACATGCTAGTAGTTTGATTGCAATTGTTAACAATAATGATAAGCATGATAATTATATAAATCGATACACATGCTTAGGTGCCAAACATGCGAGCCTAGATAAGGATAACACTAGGAAAGCCAACCCTAGGATCAACTCATCTAAGGTTAAGGATAACCTAGGTAGAAATCCCAAATCATCTAGACATATGCCTAGGAATACCTCAAAGACAAATGACAAGTTAAAACTTGAGGTATTAGAGAAGGAAAATCAAGTCTTGAGGTCAAGACTTGATACTTTGGAAAAGGCTCTTAAGAACTTGGAGAAGTCATCTCTAGGGTTTAAGGGTCAAAAACCAAAGTCCAAGGACAAGAAAGGTTTGGGTCACAAACCTAAGTCCCAAATGGTCAAGCCCACTTATCACAATGTTCCATTCGATTATGGAACAAAATCTAGGGCTAGGAAGACCATCACCAAGGTCACAAGGGGAGTCACCCCTAGAGTTGATCTTGATGAGTCCCAAATGACCAAGGCTTTAAAGTCTAGGAGGGTCATTAGGAGGGTTGCTAGGGAAGTCATCCCTAGTGAATATTTAGTGAACCCAATGAGCTCCAATAGGTATTGGGTTCCTAGGAGTGTGATTCCATCACGCTAGATGGATTAGAGTGTGCCAACCTTATTTGGATAGATAGTTAATCTATTCATAGCAAAAGGTGGCATTTGAGGAATTTTCAAGGGGTAATCAAGCCTTGAAAATGAAATTAACAATTATTCCTAAGGTGATTAGAATGTGTCAATCAAATTTGAGGAGTTTTCTAGAATCAATCTAGTTGGCACATAGTGATCTAAACATCTTTGGTATATGATTTGAGGTCTATCACACTTAGGAATATAGAATTTATGGCAAAATGATCAAAATTATCAAAAATGGCAACTAAAGCTAGAATTAGGTATTTTCTATACCTTTATGTGCTATTTACCATATATTGTTTGCCATATGCCATGTCATGACATCATATTTATTTTATGGTCATTTGAAATGTCATGATAATGCCTAGGTTAGTTATATGTCATGCTTTATTTAAGTTTCATACTTTATGTCATGACATCATGGCATTGGCACATGTTTTCATTTATGATATCATTTTATGTCATGTCATCATTTCTTGCATTTATAATCAATGAAATTGATCTAAGGATAAACAACACAATTTGATATGGAGATCAAGTTGTTGTTTTAGAAAATACATGAAAACTTAGCCTAAGATAACCTAAACCCATATCTCACATCAAAATTGACTTGGATGTGTTTGATACACCTTAGATGTGTGTGAGATATTAGGATGATGAGTTAGGATCAAGGTGCATAGTTCTTGTACCTAGATAGCCTAATTCAAAAATTGGGGGATCATAGGGAAAGCTTATGTACAAGTCATGTACATATAGCCCTAAGATTGTGGTCCTAAATTAAAAGGTTTAAAATCATTTTAAAATTGATTTGAAAAACCTTGATGAAGCTTTTCTAGTGATAGCATTCATCATTGAATATTGTGATACAAAGTTTAGTTAAACTTGAACTATTTCAAAGTTTTTGAACTTTGTATCAAGATTGAAAAATGGAAGTTATTTTCATAGAAAATTATTTTTCCATGATAGTGTATGATATGAGGAATGTATCCTCAAAGTTTCGTAATTTTTGGAATTTTCTTGAATTTATTAGGAGTTTCTGATCTTCCGGAAGGGGAAATCAGAAGTTCTGATTTCAGTGGCTGGATCGGTCCGGGGACCGATCCAGAAATCTGATCGGTCTGCGGACCGATCCAGTAGAGAGGATCGGTTTGCAGACCGATCGGTGAGTTCGATGCAGTGCGATCGGTGAAGGGCTGATCGATGCGGGGACCGATCGGGCGTCTTAATTCTGATTTTTAGTCGTTGTCGAAATTTCAGTTATGGAAGTGGTGTTTTGGATTTCTAAATGTTTGGAACTCTCAAAGACATTGTTGGTGCAATGGTCAAGGGAGTTGACCTTTAGGGAGTTTTACCTAATTGTCAAGGGGAGTTGACTTTTAGGGGAGTTTTACTCCTTAAGACTTTTGAGGATTAGTGATATGAGATTATCACTAAGTTGATTGTTGAGTTTAGTATCAAGGGGGAAATTAAGAGTTTCAATGAAAGGTATGGGACTTTCATTAGGAAGAAACTCTTGACCTTGATACCCTCCCTTTTCTTTTTGATGTGTGTCAAAAAGGGGAGAGTGTTCATTGGAGAATTATTGGAGAACCCAAGTTAGGTTATCGGATTAACCTAAGCTAGGGGAAGAATGTCAAGGAATGTTCAAGGAAGAACATTGGAATTCTTTTTGATGTGTGTCAAAAAGGGGGAGAATTATTGGAGAACCCAAGTTAGGTTATCGGGTTATCCTAAGGGGAGAATGTCCAGAGAATATTCAAGGAAAGAACATTGGACATTGGAAGATGGTTGGAAAACCTAAGTTAGGTTATCAGGTTAACCTAACTTGATTATGAGTTTTGTCAAACATCAAAAAGGGGGACATTGTTGGTGCAACTTTAGGTCAAGGTTGACCTGGTTGACCTGACTCGAGTTGACTTGACTCGAGTTATGTTTTGATGTTTGACGATGTTTGACGAGAAGAGAGTTGTATTCTTGATGTTTGACAAGAATAGGTGTTTGGGAGATTGTAGGTGCAACTGGTGGTCAAGATTGACCAAGCAGGGAGCTTGGCGCGCGAAAAGTCCAAGTATGGAGACTTGCACGGAAAGTCCAAGTACGGAGACTTGGCACGGGGAAAAGTCCAAGCGGTAGCTTGGCACGTGGAAAGTCCAGTGAGTGAAGCCAAGGGTGGGAAAGTCCTAATGATGTCAGCAGTTGGAAAGTCACAGTGAGTGAAGCCGGGAGAAAGTCCTAACTGGATGTTAGGCGGTGTGGAAAGTCATGGTGAGTGAAGCCGAGAGTGAGGAAAGTCCTAAGCGTGATGTTAGGCAAGGGAAAGTCCGGTGAGTGAAGTCGAGCAGTGGGAAAGTCCTAACTGGGATGTTAGGCGGTTGGAAAGTCCGGTGAGCGAGCGGTGAAAAGTCCTAAGCGGGATGTTAGGCGGTCGGGAAATCTGGTGAGTGAAGCGGTGAAAATCCTAGTAAGTGAAGCTAGGTAAAGTCCTGGTGAGTGAGGCAGGAGAGGAAAAGTCTAAGTGGGTCAAAAGTTGACCGGACACTTAGCGGGAGTGCTAGCGGTCAAGGGAGTGACCGGATGCTAGGGATGATGTACCAACAGGTCAAGGTTGGCTGGATGTTGGTGTGGAAGCCTTAAGTTTAGGTGAGAAGTTTGGATCGATGCAGTGACCGATCCGGTGATCTGCGGTTCGATCGGTCGTGACCGATCGAATCGATCGATGGCTCGCGGTAATCTGATCGATGCGGAGACCGATCGAGGCAACGCAACCTCGCGAAGAAGCCGTGGATCGGTGCATTGGCCGATCCACCCCTCTGATCGGTCGGCGGACCGATCGCATAAAGTTCGGGAGAAAGCGCTGATCGGTCTATGGACCGATCGGAGGTTCCTGATCGGTCCTCGATCCGATGGAAGAGGTAGGCGAGCACGGCGGGCGCGGCGTCGGTCCCGATCAGAGGTTCCTGATCGGTCCATGGACGATCGAGAATCTGGCGTTGACATAGCGGCTAGTTCTTCTGTCTTCTCTTCTTCGCAGGTGGATGCAGGTATAAGAGACTGAGGGCTTCTACTGTGAAGCTTCTTCTTCTTGCTCTTCTTCTTGTTGCTGCAAGTTCTACTGCTGTGATTTGAGTTTGCTGAGCTCGATTCTGCTTGAAGCTTCGCGTGAGCTTCCTTTCGGCTGGGTTTCTGCTGTTGTAGGCGTCGCTTGAAGCTGTTGCTTCATCCAGTCGAAGAGAAGGCAAGTAAGCGAAGGTGTTTCATACATTTGTATTGTACTTTGCTTCTTGCTGCTTTCTACTCCTGTATTGCTGTTGCAAAGTTTGTGGCGAGGTTTCTCCACCCACAAGGAGTATTTATTAGCCGGTTATCCGGGGACTCATCCACCGACGGATTGATAGGCTTCGTCCACCTTACGGACACGCTGAGGAGTAGGAGTATCATCTCCGAACCTCGTTACATCTTCGTGTTGAGGTTTGCTTCTTCTTTTGCGTTTCTATTTAGTTATTTCCGCTGCGCTAACCTTAGTTTGTAGAAAGAAACGCGAGAATTTGGGACGGCTATTCACACCCCCCTCTCTAGCCGTGTCCATCGATCCTAACAGATACTTCTTCATCTTCCATCTCAGATACTAAGCATCTCTCAATCTTCGAGAGTCTTGTTCTTGGGCTCATCTTCACTTTGTGTTGAGGTTGAATCTTTATAAAGTTTTGCAAGCTTGTTCCATAGATCTTTTACATCCTGATATTGATCTATCTTACACAAGACATTGTTAGGTAAAATATTTTATAATAATTTAGTTGTCTTTTCATTTTCCTTAGATTTTAAAACTCACTCAGTTCATTTGCTCCTCCGAACAAGTTTTTTTTTTTATCTCTTGGAGCTTCGAATTCTTCTATTAGAGCAAACCATTATCCTATACCCATCATGAGGAAATATTTCATCCTTGACTTCCAATGCTCTAATCCTCCCAATCTGAATGGTTGAGGTACTCGGATGTCATATCCGAATCCATCCTGGGATTTCATCTCAAAATCCAAGCTCCCTTTGGCATTGGTTTCTTTTGACGGTTAGTCCAATGACTTGTTACTATTGAGAGCTTAAAACCATACCTTCTTCTTCTTCTTTTTTAGCTTGTGCTTCTTTCGAAAGCTAGTTTGATGAAGAGTAACTTGGCTTTGATACCACTTGTTAGGACCCGTGCGAGCTGCATGTAGAAGGGAGGGGGTGAATAGCTCCAATCGATTCGTCTTGATCTTATGCTTGTCGTTTGGATGAGCAAAATAAACTTTGATTCAGATTCAAAACTAACTCCACATGCACAACATTTGAATTTTACTTAGTATTCACCTCCTTGAGAACAACTCTGATCCAAGGATCCACTCCTAGCTCTTCACTTCCATTAAGAACTTTCTCCTTCTCAGAAATCTTCCAAAGGTAGAGAAGCCTCTTATAATAAATTCACGACAATACAACTTACAAATGAAAGCCAAACAACTTTACAAGATGTGAACTTCGCTTTGATCATTGTTGATAGCTTTAGAATGCTTATTGTTGGTCTGAAAATGTAACATCATTTCGCCCTCAAACCTCCAAGAACTGACACATTCAAACCTCTTTGAAATCACCATTTAAAGGTTAGCTCGAGCTGATTTCTATCTATTAGTCAACTGATTTTATCAATCAGTCTATTGATCTGAAGATTTTGACTATTGAAACCTGCAGAATGATTCTTTTTTACCTAGTTCACCATACCAGTCAACAAATCAATTGATTGATTTTTTCAAATCAGTCGAGTTGCTTTTCTTCTAGATTAAATCAATTTGACTGATTTTCCTAATCAGTTGAATTGATTTGCTTCTACTTGCTTCTGGATCAAATCGATTTGATTGATTTTCTAAATTAGTCGATTGATTTGCTTCTAGATCAAATTGATTCAACTGATTTTCCCAATTAGTTGAATCAATTTACTGTTGGAGTAATCTCAATGGTCCGCGGGACCATGTGTTTTGGTGTTTGGGCAAAGGGTTTAAGTTAGGTTCACCCTTGTATTTGATATGTGTATTTGAGTTGTGCAGGTTTGCAGGATACACATGTGACTCAGGTTGATGGCTTCGGGTCCGGTGAAGGATGGAGCATCCGAGGGACCGTGGACAAGGCAGCGAGGACAAGGGCCGAGGGAAGTGACTTCGAGGCATACGCGAAGGATGGCATTGGGGACGAGTCGCGGGCTTGAATGCATCCGAGGGACGAGAGCCAAAGGAAGTAGACTTGAAGACAAGATGTCAAAGCTGCAAATGAAGCGTCAAATGAGTCATAAGGGTGAGGGTACGAGTGCTTGAGAGATTGCACTCGGAGTAAAATCCTAGTTTTAGGGTTTTACTGTAGTAGTACTGTAGCGCTACTGCAGCAGTACTGTAGCAGTCGACTGCATGTTTTACCAGTCGACTGGGGCAGTCGACTGGCAGCGAACAGAATGTCTCTGTTCGTATGTAATCGAGCCGTTGGGATGTAACGGTCGAATTTCCACTGAGGGCAGTCGACTGGTAGGCAGGGTTTTCAACCCGCGACCTATATAACCAAGGCTTGGAAGTTTGGTTATCTCTGACGAAATTAGTGGTGGGTAACCTCTAATTAGTAGTCAACTAGTGCCCTAGCAATCCAAGTGCTCTTGATCGAGTTGTGGCGAGGTTTCTCCACCGACAAGGAGGATTGTGCTAGCCGGAGTTTCCGGGGATTAATCCACCGACGGATTGAGGGATCGTCCACCTTACGGACAGCCGTGGAGTAGGAGCCCTAATCTCCGAACCACGTTAAATGATCGTGTAGCTTGGTTTGCATTTCTTTCTTGCCTTTATCTTTAAGCTTGTTTGTTTTGTTTGTATTTCCGCTGCGCAAACTAACGTTGTAGAAATAAGCGAGTATTTGGGGGTACCGTCTATCCAACCCCCTTCAAGCCGGCCGTCCGATCCCCCAACATTTTCTTCTGGATCAAATCGATTCAACTGATTTTCCCAACTAGTTGAATTGATTTGTTTCTAGATCATTACCACCCTTGCATCCGATCCAATGATTAGTTCGAGCTTCCACCTCTCGCCAAGAATCTAGTCCTCAACCTTTTTGGACTTTTCTTGCCTTGCATCCAACCTTATAATCTTCAAGGATTTTCTCTTGTCTAGTATCCTATTGACTTCAACCTATCAGAATTTCCTTTGCTCAACATCTGTTCCGTCATGAACAGATGTTTCTACCTTTTATATGCCTTCTAGTTTTAGGGTTTGTGGTTGTCCCGTAAAGGCCTTGAAATATAAAGTGAACTATCTGTAAAAATATCATACTAAAATATATTGATGATATTGTCATTAATAATTGTCAAACATATCAGGGATGATAATTTTGTATGAATTATATAGAGGATTCGATATTCAATCCGAATGAATAAGAGTATGAGCAAATTTTTTTTTGAATCCGATTAAATAATCAAATAATTAGGTATAAATATTTGGGTATATATATATTAAATTAGGACTGACTATGAATATTTAATTTTTTTTAGATATAATATTAATTCTAATATACTTGGATTGAATGATGATAATTAAATAGAATGAAGAAAATTATTAGTATAGATAATATTCGATTATATGATGAGTAGAAGTATGAGGATATCTGATTTCTAACCTGTACAAGAATGAAGAGGAGGATAAGGATAAATATAATAAATGAGGATGAAGAAACATGATATAAAATTTACCCAAACATGACGTATTGTCATATCAAAAACTTAAATATATAAGCAAAAGTTTACTTATCTGCTACTAAACTAAAATTTCAATCATATCATATCAATCATGCATAATGATATATTCTACTTAATTTTTTTTTAAAATAAATATATATGATTAAAATCAATCAAACTTAATCTTATGATTAAGTTAAATTATATTAAAAAATTCTATTAAATCCATTTTATCCGAATTGCCGACTTCATTAATACTAATTTAGCTTGAGAGGTAGGTGAAGAAAAGGAAGAGTTTGTTTGATCTCACCAAACCCACTTTATACTAAAATATATGCTCGTGTGAATATATGTAAAATGTTTGCCTCACCAAACACATTTCATGTGCCCTCCTCCTTAAGACTTCCAAACTACCCACCAAACTAAACTAGCCTTGTCTAGGGGCACAACTAGGTCACACCTAAGTTGGATTTTCGGAAACAAGAAACCGATTCGATACCCGAAACCCACATATACCGAATAACTTAATGAGCTAACACTTTCACAACAAGAAAAAGTTGAACTAAACAAATAAAATGTGGTTTTTTTTTATAGCTTTTATAGATTTTTAGATATTTTTACCAATAAAACATATTAAAGTGGACTTATTTCGGAACCATTATCATAAATTTTTGAAACATTAGATCTAAGTTTTGGTTTGGTATCAAAGTTTGCTTCGGTTAGGATCTACCTTTCCTATCCACCTCTACTCTTTACCTAACTACTTAATCCCTAAAAGAATTTATTATTTTAAATCCTTTGAATGCTACTTTTGATCTAGTTATGTAGTACCCTTCTTTTGAATGATTAAAAATAATCCCAAAGCATGATTGGAGAATAAAGTTTATCATTCAAAAGTTGAAAACAAATTGCCTTTTCAGTCAAAGCAATCTTTAACCTTAAAAATAACATTATTTTCTTTCCTGAACTTGTCTTACTTTCTAAAATCTTAAAATTTTAAGAGTGTTTGGTTTCATTTTTATTTTCTAAAAAACGTATATTTTATTACTAATTCTCCTTTTCTAAAAAAGACACAAGAAAATTGCCAACCAAATAATTTTTTCCTTTTTTTTCAAAAAATAAAAAGGGGAAATAACCAAACCAAATGGTTTGCTTTAAATTAAGCCACTGAGTTATTTTTTTAATCTTTGAGGGCAAAAGATAAAAAAAAAACATTGTTGGGTCGAAGTAGAAAAGTAGGAGGCCTTTAATAATTGTTTTTGTTTTGAGAAGATGAATTAGATAATTGATTATAAAATAGTTGGACCAATCCAAGTGCCGTAGCTTTGCAAATGCCTCATTTGGCCACAATAACAATTTAGTTCCTTAATTTATATTTTGGCAAAAAAATCTCAACAAACATAAAATCATTTTAATTTCATAATATTAGAATTTGGTGGTGGGTCAGTTGAATTTTATTAATTACAGTGTTGTTAGTTGAATAAAAGCTAATTTAGTCAAAAGAATATATGGAGGGTCAACCACGCTGTCATATGCACGCATTATATATTAAAATAAATAAATAAAATATTTTTTTTTAAAAAAAAAGTTAAACTTTTGGATGAGACAATTCAAACTAATAAAACGAATGACCCAAACGAGACTAATAAAGCAAAAGGAAAGTAGTTTATTGTTAAAATGTTAGAGAATATGCTTAAAGGTCGATAATCTTTGGAGTGAAATGAAATTTTCCTTTATTTAACATAAAAGCCCAAATTAATTGAAGATTTAGCTCTTAACCACTGATCAAAATGTTGTCCTGAAAAACAAAAGCGTGCTTCTCCAACCAACGCGAAGCAGTCATCCGCTACCCTCTTCTAACGGTCCAGATCCAATCTGACCTTTGATCTAACGGTTCAAAGTGCTTCTTCTCCAGCTGTTGGCCAAGTCGCAGTCTTTTTATTTCCACGCAAGTTCCTCCAAATCCAAATCTCGAGCGAAGAAGAGGCGGAGGAATCGAAGACATGGCCGCCTCGTCCACAGCGAACGCCTCCGGCGCCATCACCGGCCTCGCCGTCTCCAGCCGCAGCTCCCCCTCGGCCTCCCACGCCGACCGCCTCGCCGTCCCAGCCTCCGCCGCTGGGTTAGCCCTCGGCGCCCGCTCTCTCGTTGCCTCTTCCTCCTCCCTTCGATTCCATCAGCATGGCCTTCCCCGAATCGCCGCTCGCCGCGCGATCGCAGTCAAGGCCGCCGCGGTCGAGACGCTCCAGACCGCCGCCGCTGAGGCTCTCGTCGAGAAGTCCATCAACACCATCCGGTTCCTCGCCATCGACGCCGTCGAGAAGGCCAACTCCGGACACCCCGGCCTCCCCATGGGATGTGCGCCGATAGGACACATCTTGTACGACGAGGTCATGAGGTACAACCCGAAGAACCCTTACTGGTTCAACCGAGATCGATTTGTGCTCTCCGCCGGCCATGGATGCATGCTCCAGTACGCCTTGCTCCACCTTGCTGGCTACGACAGTGTTAAGGTTTGGCCTGTAACCTTTACTGAGTTTTACATCCAGATTTGATGTGGATATTACCGATCACGCTGGGAGCTTGACGTTTATGGATTTTTTTTTCCCCTTATCATCGGCTTGTTAGATCGGAATATTGTTGGATCTTGGTTGTCGATGCTTCTTCTCGTTGTTCTTTATTTCAATTATCTCTTTGTCTGGTAACTTCTGAATTCTCGTTACTACCCCTTTTCCTTAGCTATTTGTTCGAATACTTGTTTGCTTGCTACTTCGTTTGTCCTTTTATCAGAAATACTGACAAAATTGTTTTTCCTCTGTTCTTAACCATGGTATGTTTACTATTTTTGAAGTATAGATCTTAAGATGCCAGCACTTTTTCCAATTGATCTGTTTGATTTAGCCGTGTTTGCGTTTACCAGCAAACTAACTGATCTGTTTTAACCAATTTGATTTTAGATTGAAGACATACAACAGTTCCGTCAATGGGGAAGCAGAACACCTGGTCATCCTGAGAATTTTGAAACACCCGGCATTGAAGTTACTACTGGTTTGTTTATTTGATATGTTTATCATTAAGGAATTATTGCTCATTCTAGATCAATCCTTCCCTTGCTTCCTTTAATTCATTACTTTTAAGAGTTTAAGATACTGATTGGTTGTCATGAAATGATAAAGGGCCACTGGGTCAGGGTGTTGCCAATGCTGTTGGTTTGGCACTTGCTGAGAGACATCTAGCTGCCCGATTCAACAAGCCTGACAATGAAATCGTCGACCATTACACGTAATTGCTCTTTGCATCCTATTCTTTCCTTGTTATCTTGCTTGGTTCATTCATTTGACTGATTTGGTAATATGTTTCAGATATGTTATACTTGGGGATGGTTGCCAAATGGAGGGTATTGCTAATGAAGCATGTTCTCTTGCTGGGCATTGGGGTCTTGGAAAACTCATTGCATTTTATGATGATAACCACATTTCTATTGATGGTAACACGGAGATTGCATTTACAGAAGATGTTAGTGCTCGTTTTGAGGCTCTTGGATGGCATACCATCTGGGTAAAGAATGGTAACACTGGCTACGATGATCTTCGAGCTGCCATTAAGGAGGCAAAGGCAGTGAAAGACAAGCCCACACTTATCAAGGTTTGTTGAGCTTTTTTCTGAGCAATAAGAATGTAGTTAAGTAGTTGTGTTTACTGTGGGATTCAGAGTGTTGATTGAGTACTGTATCCTTTCAGGTGACTACTACAATTGGATTTGGATCACCAAACAAGGCTAACTCATACAGTGTACATGGAAGTGCATTGGGTGCCAAAGAAGTCGATGCAACTAGACTAAATCTTGGGTGGCCATATGAGCCTTTCCATGTACCTGAAGAAGTCAAGAAGTAAGCAAATATGGAATCCCTATTCTATTTGTCAAATATATTTAAACCTTCATATATAAATTTTTCTTTATATATTCTAGTCATTGGAGCCATCATATCCCTGAGGGGTCTGCTCTTGAAGCCAAATGGAATGCGAAGTTTGCAGAGTACGAGAAGAAGTACACCGATGAAGCTGCAGAGCTAAAATCTATTATATCAGGAGAACTGCCTGCAGGTTGGGAGAAAGCTCTTCCGGTGATGCTACTTTACTTTATTACCTTTGTTCTTTTTCCTGTATTTCCATAGGCAATTTGATTATATTTAACCCAAATGCTTTGCTCCTTCTCCAGACATATACCACCGAAAGTCCTGCAGATGCTACCAGAAACTTATCACAACAGAATTTGAATGCACTCGCTAAAGTGCTTCCAGGACTTCTTGGTGGTAGTGCTGATCTTGCTTCTTCGAACATGACTTTGCTTAAAATGTTTGGTGACTTCCAAAAGGGCACGCCTGAAGAGCGTAATGTTCGATTTGGTGTTAGGGAACATGGGATGGGTGCTATCTGCAATGGCATTGCCTTGCACAGCCCAGGCCTTATTCCATATTGTGCCACCTTCTTTGTCTTTACTGACTACATGAGGGCAGCCATGAGGATCTCAGCTTTGTCCGAGACAGGAGTCATCTATGTGATGACACATGATTCGATAGGCCTAGGTGAAGATGGTCCAACCCATCAGCCAATTGAGCACTTGATAAGCTTCCGAGCGATGCCCAACATTCTCATGCTCAGGCCTGCTGATGGGAATGAGACTGCTGGGGCCTACAAGGTTGCAGTGCTCAACAAGAAGAGGCCATCGGTTCTTGCTCTCTCTAGGCAGAAGCTGGCTCAGCTTGCAGGGACATCGATTGAAGGGGTTGAGAAGGGTGGATATGTCATTTCAGATAATTCCTCTGGTAACAAACCAGATTTGATATTGATTGGAACTGGTTCCGAATTAGAAATAGCAGCCAAAGCTGCAGATGAACTGAGGAAGGAGGGCAAAACTGTACGTGTGGTATCTCTTGTTTGTTGGGAGTTGTTTGATGAGCAAACAGTCGAGTACAAGGAGAGTGTCTTCCCTTCAAATGTCACTGCTAGGATTAGCATTGAAGCTGGAGCCACGCTTGGATGGGAGAAGTATGTCGGAAGCAAAGGCAAGGCCATCGGTATTGACCGGTTCGGCGCTAGTGCTCCTGCTGGGAGAATATACAAGGAGTTCGGCATCACAGCGGAGAATATCATTGCCGCAGCCAAATCTCTATAAGCTGAACTTGTTCAAGATTTCTCTCCGTCTTGATTCCAAAGACAACTAGGTAATGATATCTTGAGTTTGAGAATACTTGAGGAATTAGAACTTGCTTAAGACACTGGCTTTTGCCCCCCTAATAAATTTTCGTATGTTCTTGAGCATTTCATTCTTATATTTGAAGAAAACAACTTCTTAATATCTAGGACAGCAGATGATTATATTGGATTGTGTAATCATACGTTGCTCTTTGTTATTTGTCGAAACTTTCAACTTGTGCTTAAACCTTGTCCAGGTAAATCTTTTTGTGGTTATGCCTTATTATTTGTTTTATCTTTGTATTATTATACTTTGTTTGTATGCATCTATTTCTATAGATGAAGAACCATGGCAGACACTTCTTTCTAATTAATTAAACAAACATAACTCTCACTAGAATACTTAATTGCTAGAACTGATAGTTCATCTTGGGAGGAACACTTAAGATGGCAACTTTAGGGACCATATCTTTACCTGGCACATTCAATATGCAATGCAACCTCTGAAATACAACTCGTGTTACTTGTACACATTTGAGCAGATGATGTAAGAGGATGGAAGCTATCGATGTCCTCAGCATTTGATGGTGTCCATGAGTGCTGCTTGAACTTTCTCATGTTGTTAGCTGGTCGCCACATCCTTCATCGTAGGTCTTTCTTCTCCCCTTGCACTCAAGCACTGCACTGCCAACTCTCCAATTCTTTCAATCAGCTGTACATCTCCTTCACCTGTCCCTTGATTATTTAAGTGTTCCGCTAGTCGACCCTCTTTCCTGGCCAACATGAAGCATGCAAGACTCGTTTGTTATCCTAGTGTTCCTCAAGTCGACCCTCTTTCCTGGCCAAAATGAAGCATGCAAGACTCGTTTGTTCTCCATTCTCTTCAAAATAAATTATCTTCTTACGTGTCAGTAATTCTAAGAGCACTACACCAAAGTTATACGCATCCCTTTTTTCGGTTAATTTGCATGCTTTGAACGGGTCCAAGTAACCGTGGGTCCATTGAGTGGGAAAAACTAGAGGATCGTGATTGAAGAGGTAAGTAGATAGAGGATGAGTTATACAAGATATAGATATTTATATTCCGTCAATTTTGAGATTCAACTATTCGACCTTAAATGATAAAGGTCTATTCATTTACTATCTTAGCTATGCCCGTGAGGACAACCATGGGTCTTTGATGCAAAAAGGTGGAATCGTCATCTTAGTGGCCCCCTAGGTCCGACCCCATAGATGTTCAGAGGGGGTAAATCACAGTTAAATTAGGCGGGAGGGGTGACTGGGGGTTGAGTGGAATTTAAGCACAGCAGACCGAGGTTTTACGCCCATGTGCAGCTGGCGACCCTCGACTCTACGACCTTCGATGCAAGCGTCCAGGCACCCAACCAACTGATCCAGCCCATGGGGGCAACCATGGGTCTTTGAACTAAGGTAGCAAATTGCTCTTCATTCTTGGGATTTAATCTTGAAGCTCTGAAATCAAAAACTTTTGCATTGCAATTTTCATGTAGGAGGATGTAATCAGACTTCATGTCTTCATGAATGATTAGAGGCGCCAGTTGTATTAGGATAAAATATCTTTATAATTTATTTGTTTGTATCTAATAGGGGGACCGATGATACTAAATTATATGGGATGAATATTATCATCTTTTGCTTTGATGAATGATCAAAGGTGAAGTCAAAGAATGTAAATAAGCAAGAGCATCAATAGAATCACAAGCAAAGCTTAAACGCACAGCCAAAGGGAGGTTATCTATGTTCCTGTTGTTGATTAGATCAAATAAGTTACCATTAGGGATAAACTCATAGACCAACATGGGAACCTCCACTTCCAACCAATAATCCAACAGCTTGACTATGTATTTTGGTAAAAATATTAAAGGCGTTTCAATGCTACTGAAGATTAAAAGCATTGTTATTAACTATGTGAGGTGTGAGGTATGATGATTTTTAAAATATTTATGTGAAACTCAAACTTAGGAGATCACTCCAAGCAACACTGAATTGAAAGATCAATCTACATATTTGCTCACGTCAAACCAATTTATTTTGAAATTTAAATGACAAAGCAAACAAAGAAGAATCAAAGAAAACCAACAATTAAATTTAAATGCCAAAGGGGTCTAGAACGAAACTTGGCCGATTACTTATAACTTGATCAGATGGTCCGAGAGTCTTGGATTTGAACATGAGGATATGCTCACTTATAACTCGGTCAAACGACATGAGAGTTTGAGACATATAACTCAACTGGATGGTCCGAGAGTTTGGGACTTGGTCATGAGGACATGCTTACTTATAGTTCGGCTGAGTAGCATGAGAGTTTAGAACATAGGCATGATGGTAGCCTCACTTATAACTCGGTCGGATGATCCGAGAGTCTGAGATTTAGTTGTGAGGGCATGCTCACTTATAACTCGACTGAATGGAACGACAGTCTAGGACATAGGCGCGAGGGCATACTCACTTATAATTCGGCCGAGCGACATGAGAGTCTGTGATATAGGCACGAGGGCAGGTTCGCTTATAACTCGGCCAGATAGTCCAAGAGTCTAGGACATAAGTGCAAGAGCAGAGTCACTTATAACTCAGCCGGATAGTTTGAGAGTTTAGGACATAGGCGCGAGGTCAAACTCGCTTATAACTCGGTCGGATGGTCTGAGAGTTTGGGATTTGGTTGTGAGGACAAACTCACTTATAACTCGATCAGATGGTTCGAGAGTTTGGTACTTGGTCGTGAGGGTATGCTCACTTATAACTTGGCTAAGCGGCATGAGAGTTTGGGATATAGGCGTGAGGATAGACTTGCTTATAACTCAGTTGAATGATCCAAGAGTCTGGGATAGTCGACTGGATGATTGCTAGTGTTTTGGAGGTACGGTGTATGACTTGAATGTCTTGAAGAGTGGAGGCATAGTATTTGACCTGATTACCTTGGAGAGTGGAGGCACGGTGTATGACCCGAGTGCCTTGGAGGGTGGAGACACGGTATATGATCCGAATGCCTTGGAGCTGGGATATACGATATATGACTTGAATGCCTTGGAGTTTGGATTTTTTGCTATGCCAGAAGTAGGGATATATTTTAAATTTTAAAAATATAAAATTTAGATAATAGACTTATCTGTCGAGCTGACCTTAGCTGATAATCTCCAGTCGTTAAGTAGGGACGAGGAGCAGCCTGGTATGGATGAGCTGTCAGTTGGGGCTACCGAGTGGATGACAGATTGAGAATTATCCTGAATGGAGATGCTGAATAGATTTTCCGAATGAAATTGCCACAATTTAAAATTCTTGCAATTGGAGCTATTTTTAGGTGGTCGATCCGATTGGAATTTTGGTCCTTTAGAATTTTGGACTAGATGCTCATTTTGTCGATCAGACTTGCCTTGCCAGTCGGACATTTCTCATTTTGATTTTTGTCGATCAACTTTTACTTGGAGATGTCGATCATACTTTACATGAAGATGCCAATTGGATGTGCTTTTGGTTAATTTGGAGAACCTGTCGATCATGACCAATTTGGAGATCTAGCGGATTAGATGTATGATTTGAGCGTTAGCTAGGATCTGCTCCCTATGCTCTTGAAGGAGGCCCTCAAGAGGAGAGCGAGGATGATCATTTATTCTCTTCTTCTGACTCCGCCATTCAACGGAGCCTTTTGACATACTAATGGCATTCACTAGTAGCATGATGATGAGATTAAAGGTAGTCACAAAAATAACGGGGCTTTCAGGAAGCGACCAATTTGGTGTGACAGTCGATTCTGGGACATCTTCCACTTCTTGTACTGCTCTTGCTTCCTGAACTAGCGGAGGGTTTAGTGAAGGATTTCGAGGGCGCATTGGAAGTGGTGATGGTTTCCGATCGATCTAGTCGATCGGAGCTGGAACAATCACTTTCTTTTTCTGGGTGGACTGTGCCTCCTCTACATTGATATACTTAGTTGGCCTTTCTATTAGATGGTTGAAGTCTCTCGGGGGCTTCTTAATCAAAGATCGGAAGAAGTCCCCATCAGTGAGCCCTTGCAAGAAGGCACTCACTAGAATTTCTGTGGTGGCCGTAGAAACGTCCATGGCCACTTGGTTGAAACGTTTGATGTACGCTCACAGGAATTCCTTGGTTCCTTGCTCGAGCGTGAACAGACTCAAGCTGGTTTTTTTATATCTCCTGTTGGAAAAGTGGTGTAGGAAGACTTTTCTAAATTCTCTCGCCAACGGCTTTAATCCTGCGCAATGGTCATTGCTCAATCGATCGGCTGATCGATTGGGGAGGCTGAATCGATTGACTAATCGATTCAACCTTCTTCTATTCTCTCACGTCTGCGCGAGAAACCTGACCCTAATCGATTGGGGAAGCTACTATGTGCGTAATATAGGCTCCCAATCGATCGACTAATCGATTGGGCTGCCATTTGTCGCAGCACTGTGCCCAATCGATCGGTTGATCGATTGGGCTTCGGTTCAATCGATCGGCTGATCTATTGACCTCCCTTTGACTTGCTTAACTCAAGTGTAGGATTTCTAAATCCAACATCCGGTCAATCATAACCTGTTGGAACTCCTCATGCCTAGCATCCGGTCAACCTTGACCTGCTGAGACTTCTTCGCCAAGTGTCCAGTCAACCCTTTGACCCACTTGGACTTTTCTCCTCGTGCAAAGTGTCCGGTCAACCATGACCCACTTAGACTTCCACTAGATGTCCGGTCACCCTTGACCCATCTAGATTTCCTCGTGCTAAGTATCCAGTCAATCCTTGGACCTACTTGGGCTTCCCAACACCAGGTGTCCGGTCAACCTTGACCCACCTGGATTTCCACGTGTCTGACTTCACTCACTAGGTCTTTCCTTTTACCTAACTTCACTCACTAGGGTTTTCCTTCTGTCTGTCTTCACTCACCAGGACTTTCACCTAACTTCACTCACTAGGGTTTTCACCTGACTTCACTCACCAGGATTTTTCCACCGCCCGACTTCATTCACCGAAAATTTCACCTGCCTAGCTTCACTCACTAGGTCTTTCACTTGGCTTCACTCACCAGGATTTTCCCTTACCTATCCTCCAGTTAGGACTTTCCCAGTCAAATATCTAGTCAATCTTGACTTACTTGACTGTTCTTCATATCAAACTGATCATCCCTTGATCAGATGAGAATTGTATCAACAATCCACCCAATCGGATGATTGTATCTGTAATCTCCATATATTGTCAAACATTGAAACCAAAACATCAAGACTCAAGCTTGAATCAACTCAAACTTAGTCAGCCTGACCCAGGGAATATTGCACCAACATTTATCACTCAGTTGGAGTCTCCATCGGTTGGACCCCCGAATATCATGTTGATATTTTCCAGGGTGGCATTGTTGCGGTTCTCTTCTTGCCAGTTTGGTAACTCTGGTTGAACTCAGTCTAGAACTTGCGCTCGATCTGCTGGCGGTGGAGGTGTTCTTTAGTGTCTCTCGGTCTCACTGATTTCTTCTAGGCGGGTCATTTGGTTGTTAATAAGGGTGGCTGTTGGGTGACGGAGTGCGCCGGTGAAATCTCTTATTACTCCCCTAGCGATTAGCAAAGTGTAGCAATCTTGTGTGTCATGAGTAGTTGACCGGTGGAGGGTACACCACCGTCGTAGAGCTCCTCTGGGGGGGGGGGGAGGGGGACTCGGGGTACCTCGCTGGCTCTACCTCCACATGCTACACGGCCTGAGGTCGTGGTTCTCGATGATGAGGCTGAGGACCTGCTCGGGGTCCCCTAGGTGGAGGAGCATGCAAAGTTTGGCACTCGGGCGCGGGAGTTACAGCTGGCACGGTGACCTCCTTCCTTCGGGCGGATTGTGCTTCTTCAACATTGATGAGTTCGACCGCCCTGTCTAGCAGATGATCGAAATTCCTTGGCAGTCTCCTAACCAAGGAGACGAAGAAGTTATTATTGTTGAGCCCCTGGAAAAAAACACTCATCAGAATCTCGATAGTAGCCAAAGGGACGTCCATGGCGACTTGATTAAAATTTTTGATATAGGCCCTTAGCGACTCCTTGGCCCCTGTTTGAGCAAGAAAAGGTTCAGGGGAGTCTTTTGATAACATTTTCTATTAGCAAAGTGCTGAAGAAAAGCTTTGCGGAAGTCTTTTAAACCTTGAATGGATTCATTCAGTAGTCGCTTAAACCACCTTTGCGCAAAGCCACCAAATGTGATAAAGAACACCTGACATTTACTCCATCAGTAAATTGGTGAAGAAGAGAAGCGTGCTCAAATTTAAGGAGATGATCCTCAGGGTCAGTTGACCCTGAGTATTCACCTTCGCCAAAGTTTGATAATGCTTTGGCAGCTTGTCATCTAGTACCTTTTGAGAGAATGGGGTACTAATTTCTTCAAGGGAGCTACACCTTGTCGGAGCTTTTCCCCCACATCCTTCTCGGACAGGTGCTTCTCTAGAGGATTCTTAATGTAGTCTCCCTTAGCCAAAGTGCTCGTGTGGCGTGCGAAAGAGCGCGCGATGGCATGGAATCGACAAGTGAGATACCTATGGTAGAGGAATTGGGACTTCCTCCCCAACTCCTCTCTCCCTTTGGTGAGATGTTGTTGATACAATGGGATTGGGTGGTAATAGGGCACCACTTGTTATTGTTGTTATTGTAATAATTTTTACGCTCGGACATTGATGTCAGATCCAAGTCTTCTTATGTCAGGATAACAGTAGTGAGTCTTCTAGTTTCTTTCATCTCTGATTTTCAGATTCAGGTGAAAATTTTCACAGACGACACCAAATTTGATTATGTATGAAAACTGCAGAGATGACGCGTTGGGCACAGTGGATTGGTGGTTGATTGATAGAGGACCTTTTACTCTACAAAAAAAGATTCCTTATGTTCCTGCACACATGGAAACGAGCCAATAAAACGTCAACGTCCAAAAACTAGGGGGAGTCCCTGGTGAAGGTCCTCCGACGCTCAAGTCAGTACCAATCCAGATGAGTAGATGAAGAACAATAAGAACGTACACGCGAGAATAAAGTTACAGATGTTCAGAGAATGTACTTCCGCCACGGAGAGGACTCCTTTACATACCACCTCACATAACCTCCACAATTATGAGGTGACAAAGTGTGTCAGAGTTTATTAGGTAAAGGGAAGTGTACAACCCAGGTAATGGGCAATAATCCTTTGAAGAATTTTTTTTACCCACATATATACCATTTTTATTATTTATAGTTTCTGTTATTACTGAGGTTGATGAAGGAATATGATGTTATAAATGGTTTGCTGATGGAAGACATGATAGTTGTCAAGAAGTTTTCAGAAGAATATTCTTAACATAGTTATTATTCTAACAGGTTGTTAGGATGCTGCCTGCTGAGTATATCTCACCCAGTCCTTAAGGTTGGCCATCTCTATTGAATTGCCAGGTTATATTCTATATAATCTACTCTGCTGTGTATTATACTGTCTGTATCTTGGCTGGCCAGTAAGGTTGATCGTCTTTATATCTGTCTCGTCATTAAGCCGTTTGGTTATGCCAAGAATCTACTTGAGAAATAATATGATGCCCTAAACACGTTGGGAATCTATTTGAGAAACAATATAATACCCTGCGCGTGCTAATAATCCGTCCGATCTACAATATGAAGCTAAACGCCTTAGGTCTGGTCGATATTTTTTCTGACCGAGTGTACAACAAGCTTATGGAGAAATGTTGTGTTCTGAGAGGTTCGGTCAATATCCTGAGCCCAAGTGTCTTAGGTCCTATAGACCTTTTGTCAGACCGAGATTATAATAACTTGTAGGTAGAGTGCACCTGGCCATTCGACCCGATTTATAAAACTATCCTACTTATACATAGAAGAAATGGGTAGGGTGTCATATAAACCTAGTCAGTTCTACTTCTGAATAGATACCCATAGGGTTGGTCGGTGATTAGATCAACCGAACGTATGTAGAGAGGCTCCTACAGAGTAATGAGTTCGACCCTCCCTTGGACGGTGGATCGATTATTCTGGCTGGCCTGTAAGGGCGACCGTCTTTAAACTTGATTGGCTATTAAGTGACTAGGCACGTTGTTTCTTTAGTTCATTATTCGATCGGCTTAAGGGCCGGTCAACCTTTTTCCTGCACGGCTCGGAAACCGGCCAGACCCATTCAACGAGCCCTAGTATACCAGGCCACCAATCAGAACAAGATGAGGAGATGTTCTCCTTCATTGACTTTGACTGCCACTTCACCTTGACTTTGATCTCCATGTCATCTCCTGGACCCGCTCATTACAACCCGTATCAAACACATAAATGAAAAGGATAAGAAACTAGAAAACACACATAAGAGGATTAAACTAGGCAAACAAACACACAACCATTGTAGCAACATACCTTAAGCTCATGTCTCTTTCTTAATGTTACAACCGATCTTGTATATTGCTCCATCCTGTGAGTTGGATCTCTATATTGAAAGTAGTTTTGGAATTGACATTGTTAACATTTGGTAACTCACCAAGCAAGCTCTAGGTTTCTTAGCAATGTGATGTACTTTGATTGATTGTTGTATATGAGTTCTCATTCGATCTAGCTCTTCAGCCACTTTTTTCATAGTCAGCCGTTTCTTTCCCTTTGGTTTTAAAGTTCATAAACTTCTTGAATAAATTTCATGTTACCTTCCAATTTCACTATTATTCTGCTCCTCAAACATAGCAAAAGACGACACCAAACTACCGTGTTCTTCAAATTTATCTTCATGATTAATAGCCTTTGCATTGATCGTCCTATCCTATTTTACCCTTATTTCTTTCAAGATTTGCTATGAACAAAAGTTAATTAGTACACTATTGCTTTGATTATGTCAATGGACTAATCTTATAATAGAAATTATATAACTTCTCTAAGAATTGGCTTCTAACCACTCCATAACAACTCCGACTAAAACACTTGTATATGATCAATTCCAAGCATGGTCACTTTGAACGCAATGAAGAAAAAAATAATTACTTTTCCTACAAATTTCTTGAATAGATTAGATTAGTGTTGCATATCAAGTCATTAACCTTTTGTGTTGTACTTTGATCTTTTATTATATTTTTTTTCTTTTTTTAAAGAATTAATGTTACTATGAGAATATTCATGTTCCTCTTAGTAATAGTTTCAATGAGTCGCCATCTTCGAACTAAGGAAGTCCTAATTCTTGTGACAAGCAAATTAAAACACATTAGTGGTGCCACTGAGCATGCCTAGTCTGATACAACCCAAGTCGGGCATGACTTGGGTTGGATTATTCAAATTTATTCATTTTGTTTTAATTCTATTTCTTATTCGATATAAAATCGCTTTCAAATGATTCTAAAATCTGAAAACTTTTGGAGCTGAGAAAATTCTTGGATTTGAACCATAGCAGACACTTCTTTCTCTTACTGCTGAATAATTAGTAAACAAGCATAACACTCACTAGAAGACTTAATTGCAAGAACGATAGTCCAACTTGGGAGGAACACTTGAGATGACAACTTTAGGGACCGTTTCTTTACCTTGCACATTCAATGAGCAACGCAACCTCTTGAATATGACTAGTGTTACCGGTAGACGTTTGAGTATCTGATGGAACAGGAAAGAAACTCTCAATGTCCTCAGCATTTGGTGGTGTCCATGGAACAGGATGGAACTTTCTCATGTTGTTTAGCTGGTCGGCCACATCCCTCATAGTAGGTCTCTCTTCTCCCCTTACACTCAAGCACTGCACTGCCAGTTCACCAATCCTTTCAATCAGCTCTGCATCTCCTTCACTCGTCACTTGATTATCCAAGAGTTCCTCAAGTCGATCCTCTTTCCTGGCCGAAATGAAGCTTGATGCAAGGCTCGTTTCTTCTCCATTTTCTTCAAAAAAAATTGCCTTCTTACGTGTCAGTATTTCTAATAGCACTACACCAAAGCTATAAACATCACTTTTTTCAGTTAATTTGCATGTTTGAAGGTACTCGGGGTCTAAGTAACCGCAGGTCCCTTGAACCAAAGTAGCAAACTGGTCTTCATCCTTGGGATTTAGCCTTGAAGCTCCGAAATCAGAAACTTTGGCAGTGAAATTTTCATGTAGGAGGATGTTGGCAGACTTCACGTCTCCATGAATGATTGGAGGCGAAGCCGAATAGTGTAAATAAGCAAGAGCATCAGCAGAATCACGAGCAATGTTTAAACGCACAGCTAAAGGGAGGTTATCTATGTTTCTGCTGTGGATTAGTTCAAACAAGTTACCATTAGGGACAAACTCGTAGACCAACATGGGAACCTCCACTTCCAAACAACAGCCCAAGAGCTTGACTATGTTCTTATGATTTACTTGGGAAAGAATAAGCATTTCCTTTCCAAATTCTTTCTTTTGTCTCTCATTTATAACCTTTGGCTGCTTTATGGCAACAAACTGATTGTCTCCTATATCTCCTTTGTAAACAATTCCATATCTGCCTTGCCCAAGAATTCTGTTGTTCTTATCAACTCTATTTATCGCCTTCTCTAATTCTTCTTTTGAAAAGATCCTAAATGCAAGACTTAATTTTCTCATCTCTTCTAGTAATTGCATGCCCCCATGTTCACTGAAATATCTTTTCCTGGACTGGACAAGTTTTCTTCTCTGATAAATCATACAGATGCACATGCCAAATACTAGTAAGAAAGTCAAGCTGATGGAGGTGCCTGTGTACCCATCAACATCACATAACGTGAGCATCCAAACTAAATAAACCAATGAAAATTAAGATGCAGTAATTTATTATTCTTTCTCAGATAATTAACCTTTTGTTTTGTATTTGGTGTTTTAGTTGGATGGAAAAGTAACAGAAATTGCACTCGAGTGATTCATGTTCTATGTGCTATTTTGTGATCTAGAGATGAAAAAGCAACCGAACAGAAATTGCTGAAGGATCGATTGATACGTCAGGTACTTGGAAAGAGAGAAAGAACCATTCTGCAGGGAAAGAACCTCACCTATAGCCGCTTTCACCGCCAAGGAAAGCTTCTGATTTGGGGTGCATGTTCCATTGTAAGCGTCACCGTGCTTGCCTTCGGGGCAGTCACAACTATAATTACCTGGCAGGTTATGGCAGATGCCATTTGGGCATGGATTTGGTTGCAGATTGCATTCGTCGACGTCTAAAATATATTCAAGTGCACAAACTACAGCGTTAAGCATCATCGCAGTAATTGAAAGCAGCTAGCTAGCTAGAATAATTACTTAAATCGATTGGTATAGACGACGACAGATATACCTTGGCATCCGTCGGAGACGTAAGGATTGCCTTGGTATCCCTCGGAACAGTTGCAGAGATAACCAGGACCATTGGAGGAGTCGACACAGTCGCTGTGAGCACTGACGCAGACATAAGAGCTGGTTAGGTTGCGCTTAGCTACCTCGCACGTCTCGCTGCCGATGGCCCAGTCCATAACCACCGGCACCCAGCCGTCGTTAATTTGCATGAATTGGTTCGTGGTGATGTAAGACGTCTGAAACCGGAACCACTCGGCCTCCAACAAGACGGCGTAGCTGCAATTGCTAAATCTCCAAGTATCCGAGTTGTCGGAACGGCTTTCAAACTTGACAGTATACTGTGTGAGATTCTTGGGTATGGAAGTCTGGCAGCAACCGAGTCCGGAGCAGGAGCCATCGGCGCCGATGCTCCATTCATCCCGGCAGATGGCCGCACAGCCACTGGCGTAGCTATTGTTCCCATGGTTGTCTTGGATGTAGGCAAGGGTATCACAGCCGATGACAGTGAACTTGTTGCGGAGATCTGAGAACCTATATGGGCCATCATCCCTTCCAACATTCAAGGCTCCTCGACCCATTTTAGGGGCCCTTTGTAAAGGCTCGTTACACTGCGAGATTATGCGGTTGAGCATGCGCACGTAGCCCATCGTCAACGAAATCCTGAGGACCTCAAGATGACCATAGAATGGCTTCTTGAGGCCACTTTCCATGGTGTTGCAGGTTAGATTGAAACCTCCTCCTATGGAACAGTTAGCGCCGATGCCGAAGGGGTAAGGGATCTCCACGTCGCCGCATCTTGTCGGGCATCTGCTGACAGGCACAGCAGATGCAACTGCAGGTAGCTGCAGAAGCAACAGTAGGGAGAGGAGCAGAGACATGGCGAGTGCTGCAGCAGCTGAATGCATAGCTTCTGCTTAATTAGTTGATCAATAAGCCAATACCATCCTCATTATATATATAACATGGTCACTAAACTCCACGCATATATAGACAAATACTTATCCTTTTGGATGAGTCTAGTGGTTAGTGCATGAAATGTTACCATAATAAAGTCTGAGGTTCGAATCTCAGTAAAATCGAGGTAAATATCTCCTTTATGTGCTAGTCACTATTCCAAAGACTAGTAGCCGCTCTTGATTTACCTCCTCTGTGTTGACCCTGGGATGGATTGATGGGGGTGCTGGGGACGAGCTATTCGTCTTTTTTGCCACAATATATAGACAAATACTTATCTTCTCGGACAGTCTAGTGGTTAGCATATGAAGTGTTATCATCATGAGATCTGGAGTTCGAATCTCAGTAAAGTCGAGATAAATGACTCTCTTATGTGCTAGTCATTATTTCAAAGACTAGTAACCGTTCGTGATTTACTTCCTTCGTGTTGATCCTGAGATGAATTGACGGAAACACTAGAGACGAACATATTCACCTTTTACCCCCATAAATACTCTCATAAATCATTGTCATTCCAAACACACAACAAGATCCTAGCCATTCACATACTTCGATCACATGTAGCCTCGGCTCCAACCGGCGATCTACTAAACTAGACACACATACAAAAAAAATCAGTAAGTCAAATCATCCTTTTAATATGTGGTTTCAGAAATTGCACTGAATTCTTTGGGTTAAAGATGGCTTAGACTGATGTGAGATGTAGTCAAGTCAAGACAATTCAACAATTAGTCATCCTTCTAATACATGGTTTAAGAAATTACAGAAACCATTTAAATCGCTATGTAATAGAGCATTTGTGGATATCTAATTAATCCATATATATAGTTATGCTTAATATGCTCTCTAAGTACTTATTTACTATATCAAATATAAATAACATAAATACTGTAGTGATTGATCAGCCAATCAACTTTATCACAATGCTCGTCCTTTTTGGTTTTTGAACACAACAAGCTGATCTCACCACATTGCTACTTCTTATCTTCTTACTCTTTATACTTGTGCAGTTAGATTGACTCTGTTCCATTGCACCTTAATTGTTGTGACATTGCGGCAGAAAGTACCTTTTGAAAAAAAAAAAAATATTGTAAAGTTGATATATATCTATAGTTAGGTACCAACTACATACATCTTTATCATACGTATTCAATTATCAAGAATAATTAGAGCTACCACTAAATATTTGATGAGCATATGATGGAACAGGATATGCAAGATCTCCCTACCATTTTGTAGTAACAGCATTGAACTTTATCAAAGTAGCCAAGTCGTCTTCATCCTTGGAAATTAGCGTTGAAGCCCTGAAATCAGAAACTTTTGCATTGTAATTTTATGCAAGCAGGCTTCATATCTCCTTGAAAGGCTAGGATATTTAATGTAAGATTTATGAGAGATTTATAAAATTTAAAAATTATTATAGAGATATGGTTTGAGATTCGTAGTTTAAAAACAGTAGTAAAAACATAAATTTATTTTTTTTATCTCAAATTTGATATAATATGCACGAAGACATGCAACTCATAGTATGAATGAGATCATACAAAAACTTATTTAGAGCTTTGACCATTGGATATATTTTAATAAGTTTTCATATTATTGTGATATATTGGAATCATGTAAAACCCACATTTAAAATTTTAACTATTGAAGATGTTCTTAAAAATTTGAGGAGAAGCCAAAGAGTGTAAATAAACAAGAGAATCATCAACATCATTTAAGTAAACGCACATCCAAATGGACTTTATCTATGTTTGTACTACGGATTAAATCAAATAAGTTACTGATCTTGTCCGAAATCTGAATTAGATGAAGACCGGATGAGCTATCACTAGTGTTAACGAAGAGGCGACTAGGACACCCTTCTCGTATGCGCTTACAAGAATAGACCTCCACGTGGTGCTGATGGACGACGATGACTGTACCGGTAGTACTTGAGATCTGCACGCACTCAGACAAGCACACGGAACGTTAGAAGCTAGAAACCCAGGAAAAAGTCTCCAGAGTAGGCCCTCCGACGCTCAAGTCAGATGCTTTTTTCCCAGAACAATAATGTACGAAGGAGAAAGAAAAGTATAAGACAAGTGCGAATGTACGAGAGAAGCGTACCTACGTAATTGAGAGGACCTCCCTTTTTATATGACAGTGCGTACCTCTAGAGCCTGACTGATATCAGGGAATATCGGGTGTCAGGACATGTCTGGTGATGGAGGACATGTGACACCCTCTTGTGGACTGGAAGAATGTTTCATTCACAGATGATTGCAGACCATTGGAATATTCCCTGACATACAGTAGTTATTCCCTACAGGCAGTTACGATTCCCTGACTTTGTTGTCGTGTAGCACCTTCTGTCATACCCGGGCATGACTAGGGTAGCTCGAGATGATCTGGTAGGTATAACACCTAGCCTAAGTCTTGATGGGCAGGGAGAGCTGTGGTGAGATCGCTCTAAAGTTGATCGGGAGTTGGTCTACTGAGAGAACCAGGCCTGGGTATGATCAAGCTGTGAAAACCCAATCAGTCGGAGCAGGTCAGGCATCACCCCGATTGCACATCCTGATTCAGATCTAGGATCCTGATTTGTAAGTGCCCGACCGAGCGGCATCCTACGTCTGACGACACGCGACGATCCTACCTCTTCTTTCCTTAACTGTTGACTGTCACGTCTTCCTGACTGTTAACTGTCATATTCTCTTGACTTCTGACTGTCACGTCTACTTGACTGTTGATTATCACATCCCCTTGACTTATGACTGCCACGTCTCCTTGGTTGTTGACTGTCACATCCCCTTGACTTCTGACTGTCATGTTTTCTTGACTCCCAATAATCGGGCCCTACCATTATACACTGTATCAATTACCATTAAGGACAACATGAGAATTAATTCTACTTTTAAACAACAATCCAAGAGCTTGACTACGTGCCTATGGTTAACTTGGGAAAGAATATGCATTTCTTTTCCAAATTCTTTCTTTTCTTTTATCTCTCATAAATAACTCTGGCTTTAATATGGCAATCAAATTGATCGTCTCCCATATCTTCTTTGCAAATAGTTCCATATCCGACTTGCCCAAGAATGCTGTTCAAATCTATTTGTTGAACTCTCTAATTCTTCTTTTATAAAGATCCTAAAGGCATGACTTTGTCTTCTCATCTCTTCCAATAATTGCATGTTGTTAGATTAAACCAAATTCAAGAATCAAATTACAAACTAATTTCAAATGTCTCTTTTATTTCTACAAGAAGCAAAGTACATTTTCATCTCAAGTGCCTCTTTATGGATATAAGTGAATAAAGAAGAGGTGGAAGAAGAAAGAAGTTTCATTATAAATGAGACTTTAGTCTCACATTGGGAGTTTCAAGATATATTAATTAGTTTATATTGATTCACATGCATTGATAATGTGAACAAATGGATGAGAAGATACTCTCTCTCATGAGTGGGTGCGAAGGAAGGTGCAAATCCAAGACTCGAATTACACTGAACCATGTTGACTTGTGTGCGAGCATAACCTACGCGCGCTGAATACCGGACCGGTCAGGGTTAACCAAGGTTAATAGAGATTTTGTAACCTTCCTAATAAAGGGAGATCATGGTCTTGAGCAAAGGAACACACATAGAAAACTGAAGCTCTCCACCTATGTTCCCCCTTCTCCTCCTCTGGTCAGGGTTATCTAAGGTTAATAGCGATTTTTGCCGGACCGGTCAGGGTTAACCAAGGTTAATAGCAATTTTGTAACCTTCTGAATAAAGGGAGACCATAGTCTTGAGTAAAGGAACACACACAGAAAGCTGAAGTTGAGGGATGGGTCTCCTATATAAAGGGAGACCATGATCTTGAGCAAAGGAACACACACAGAAAACTGAAGCTCTCCACCTATATTCCCCCTTCTCCTCCTTTGTGTGCATCACAGTTAATTGTCCTATCCTCTAGGAATCAAATGACCCTAGAAAACCTCAAAGCACAGTCGAAGGTTGAGAGAATTTGTTTCAAGGAAATTGCAACCATCGTAGGCCTCGGTCCACTCACCCGCTCGGCTGTTCTACCTCTGCTCAGGCTACTATGTCACTCGGGCTGCCCTACTTTTTACTGTAAGGCTACTCTGCCCGATCGATCACTTAGACTGATCTGTTGCTCGACTGTACTACTCGCGACTACTCTGCCCGATTGGTAACTCAGACTAATCTACTGTTCGACCACACTACTCACAGCTACTCTACTATGCTCGGTCGGATACTCACTTGCTCGACCTAATCTACTGCTCTACCCACTTGGACGGTTTTCCCACTCGGCGAATAAGCTCACTTAGCTGACCTACCAGCTCTTGATTTTACTGCATTGCCACTCGACCGCCTGATCGGTTGCTTTGCTTGCTCAGCCACCCTGTAATCAATACTTGGTAGAAACCAACCCCTACTAACAATTTGAGATTATCTGCTCAGGTCATCTCGATAGATAAGTTGAATTTAATTTTATGTATTTAAATTCGACTAATTTCCCTAAAATCTCTGGCAAATTGTCCAAAAATCTTGGAACAGAATCCGATTCTGTTGAGATGGCCACAGAACAAAGTGTTGAGGTGCAAGGACTCAACACATGAAGGCCTCCTCCGTCCTGATTGGAACTGTACTAATCAATTATTGGAAAAGGCCAAAGAAGTTCAGTAGACTGAACTTCAAGAGATGACAGCAGAAGATGCTCTTCTACTTGACCACGCTCAATCTGACTTAGTTCTTGATCGAGGACCCTTCGAAACGTGCTGAGGATGCTAATGCATAGACCATCAGTGCAGTGGAGGCATGAACTCACTTTGAGTTCATTTGCCGAAACTACATCTTGAACTTCCTTGCCGACTCGTTATATGTTGTATATATCATGAAGAGAACAACTAAGGAGCTGTGAGAGTCCCTGGACAAGAAGTATAAGATGGAGGATGTAGGGGTCAAGAAGTTCATTGTGGGCCCATTCCTAGACTATAAGATGGTTGACTCCAAGATGGTGATCAACCAAGTCGAAGAGCTTCAGATGATCTTACACGAGATATACTCAGAAGGGATGGTTATGAGTAAAAACCTTCCAGGTGGCTGCTATCATTAAGAATCTGCCTCCTGACTGAAAAGACTTTAAGAACTACCTGAAGTATCAGCAGAAGAAGATGAATGTAGAGGAACTCATTGTTAGTCTTCACATCGAAGAAGATAACAAGAGTTCAGAGAGAAAGTTATTCTCTCGGGCTATTGTGAAAGCCAACATGGTTCAGCACGGTCAAAACTCGAAACGGAAGAACCCCAAGTCTTCTAAGATGGGACCCAGAGGAGGCATCAACAAAAAGAAATTCTCTAGAAAGTGCTTCAACTGTAGTCGAGCTGGTCATAAATCTTCGGAATGTAAAAAGCCAAAGACAAAGTAGGAGGCCAACCTAAACGAGAGACCAGAAATGGACAATCTCTACGCAGTGGTCTTAGATCTAAACCTGATCGGTTCAAACCCGAAACAATAATGGATCAATATTAGAGCCACCAGACATGTCTGCTGCAATAAGGAGTTGCTCCACAACTTTAAAAAGTCAATGGAGACAAGCTGTTCATGGAGAACTCAGCAACCTTGAATATTATGAGCTAAGGAAAAGTGGTGCTGAAAATGATCCTGTGAATAATGTGTTGTATGTTTTAGAGATTCGGAGAATCTAGTGTCCGGATCATTGTTAAGTAAGCATGACTTTCTCATTATTTTTGAATTAGACAGAGTTGTACTCTCCAAAAATGGAATATTTGTAAGAAGGGGCTATGTATCTGATGGGTTGTTCAAGCTCAATATAATGACTATTAGGCCTAAGATAAATAAAGATGAAAGTTCTTCCACTTATATGTTTGAGCCTTCATGTTTGTGGCATCATAGACTAGGACATGTTAATTACGATATGCTGTATAGATTGATAAACATGTAAAGCATACCTATATTCCATCTTGACCCAAAACACAAGTGTGAGATTTGTGTTGAAGCGAAAATGACAAGGTCATCCTTTCAATATGTTGCAAGAAGAAACGAACCACTCGGGCTAATTCACACCGATATGTATGACCTCAAAGGTACACCAACACGTGGTAGGAATAAATAATTCATCACTTTTGTAGATGATAACACAAAATACTGTTATGTGTATCTTCTCAAAAGTAAGGATGAAACTATAGAGAAATTTACTCTCTATAAGAATGAGGTTGAAACTCAGGTTAATAGAAAAATTAAGGTAGTTCAAAGTGACCGAGGTGGTGAATATGTATCACCGTTTGTTAAGTTGTATGCTGAACATATGATCATACATGAAACAACAGCTCTTTATATACCTCAGCAAAATGGTATTGCTAAGCGAAAGAACCATACTCTAAAGGAGATGATGAACACTCTTCTATTAAACTCTGAACTACTAGAGTTCGTATGGTGTAAAGTTGTGTTAACAGCTAATTAAATAGATAAGAGCTCTTATGAGTTATGGATTGGAAGACAACCATTCTACAAATATTTACTAATGTGGGGGTGTCTTACCAAAGTGTTGGTGCCTGATCTAAAAAGGATTAAGATGAGACCAAAGACTGTTGATTGCATATTTATTATATATGCACATAATAACAATGCATATCAGTTTTTTGTGTATGAGTCACAAATACTGGATATACACAAAAACTCGATAATAGAATCAAGAAATGATTCATTCTTCGAGCATATATTTCCATATAAGACCTGAGAGGAAGCTAGCTTATCAAAACGAGCATATAAAACACAAGATGAAGATAATGATGAGGAACCGGTCAAGGTTGAGTTTAGATGAAGCAAAAGAGCTTGGGTAAAAGAATCCTATGGATCGTATTTTATCACTTTCATATTGGAAAGTGAGCCCCGAAGTTACTCAAAAGCAGTAAGCTCTTTTGATGGATCTCACTAGAGAGAGGTAATTGCTTTTCAGATAGAATCTATCTTACAAAATCACACTTCGGAACTTATGGATCTTCCTCCTGGAAGTAAACCACTAGGTTGCAAGTAGATTTTCAAGAAGAAAGTGAAATCAAATAGCACAATTGATAAATATAAGGCTAGATTGGTAATCAAAGGATACCGACAATAAGCAGGCATTGATTACTTTGATACGTATTCTCCTGTGCCAAGAATAACTTCCATTAGAGTATTATTGACTATAGCCGCTCTATGGAATCTTGAAATACATTAGATGGATATAAAGACAACCTTTCTAAACAGAGATTTAGAAGAGAAAATCTACATGAAGAAATTTGAGTTTTCTGTAATAGGATAGAAAAATAAGGTTTGTAGATTGGTGAAGTCATTATATGGCTTGAAACAAGTACCAAAGCAGTGACATGAGAAATTTGATAATGCCATGAAGGAATATGGATTCAAGATTAATGAATGTAATAAATGTGTTTACATAAAAGTCATAGAAAATGACTACATCATCTTGTGTCATATGTAGATGACATATTTATCATTGAGAGTAATGATAAGATAATCAAATTCACTAAATATATATTGAACTCAAGATTTGACATGAAAAACATTGGCCTAGCTAATGTGATTCTAGGAATTAAAATTTTTAGAACAATAGAAGGACTTATTTTTAATCAGTCCCATTACATGGACAAGATTCTTAAGAAATTCACCAAGGGTAATACTGCGTTGGCACGAACGCCGATAGATACAAGTCAACATCTATCGAAAAATTGAGGTGAAAGTAACTCTCAGATAGAGTACTCTCGAGTGATTGAAAGTTTGAAGTACTTGATGAGTTGCACACGATCAGACTTGGCCTACTAGTAAGTAAACTGAGTAGATACATAAGTAATCCCGGTGTTGAGTACTAGAAAGAAATAATAAGAGTATTGAGGTTTTTGTATACTCGTGAATATGAACTACACTATACGAGATATCCTGCTCTGATCGAAGGGTACATAGCTACGAGTTGGATATCTGACATAAAAGACTTTAAGTTTACAAGTGGATATGTATTTACTCTAGATAGTGCACTCATTTCTTAGAAATCTTCTAAGCAAACGGTAATAATTAGATCCACGATGGAATTTAAGTTTGTGGGTCTTGACAAATATGGTGAAGAGGCTGAATGACTACGACAATTCTTAGAAGATATTATTAGATGGTCGAAACTTGTGGAGACAATTTGTATACATTGCGATAGCCAATCAGCAATTGGTCGAGCACAAAGCCATCTGTATAATGGTCAGTCTAGACATATACGTTATAGATATAATACTGTTAGATAACTATTCTCAATGGGAGTTATTACTGTATCTTTGTGAAGTCAAAGGATAACCTAGAGAATCCGCTAATCAAAGGTTTAAATCAAGAGTTAGTTGCAAGCTCATCATGAGGAATGAGTTTAATGTCGTTGTTAATGATCAGTGCAGAGGACACCCAACTTATGCTGACTGGAGATCCCAAGAATTAAGTTTAAAGGGATAACCAATTTACATTGACTAGACACACTATGGGGGATAACCCAATAAAATAGTGACCGGACCAGGGTAAGCTGATGGACTTTTAGTGATCAAAGAAGAGTATATGGTTACTCTCGAGGGATCACCAATGTGATAAAGAAGTGGGGTCACTTCAAAGAAAATTGGAGGCACAATTCTTATAGCTTCTCACCGAACCAAGCATGTTCATGGCCAAGAATGAACACACTCATGAGAATTAAGTTGTATCAGGAAGAGTCTTGGGTGAGATATGTCAATGCTTACACAGACGGCAAAACAATTCAAGCACATCATGTCTACTATCAACCAGTAAGCAAATAGATCTTCATAAGGGAAAGTTCAAAGAGTAAAACCTGTCTGTCAACTGTTGAATGCTATTGAAGGATTGATAGAGAGCAATAGGGGGGTGAATATCACTCCTTGAAACTTTTTCTTTTCTTGTATCGTAAAACCAATCAGAATAAGCAGCAAAAAATAGAATAACAAAAGAAAGACAAGTGATTCAGGTGGTTACTTGGTTCATAGCCTATGTCGACTCCTACTCCAAGATCCGTGATCCTTGATCACACCGTTGGAAAATTCACTATAACTCTTATTTTTGAAATACTTCGGAAAGAAGTAATTCATACAGATGCAAAGTATAAGACAGTAACAACCTACTATCTTATTTGAAATCAAGTACAGTGCAAGCTAAATGAAAGTATACCGAAAAGGATAATAATGAAGATCATCGGTACTTTGTCGAAGCAGCAACTTACTTGATGATAAGTAGTAGAGTAGTAGCACGAACAAAGACTTTGCACAGAGATGAATAGAAAACTTCATTATTTTCTTGGACCTCGAGCTCCCTTTATACAAGCATGGTTTGATCGATTGATAAACCCTTTGGTTGACTGATCTGTTTAGTCAACTGATTCTCCTATCGGTCAACTGAACCCTATACTTTCCTTCTTCGCTGAGATCCGATCTTCGTGTATTTATGAGCTTTAATGGTTCAGTCGACTGATCACCTTGTTCGATCGACCGAACAGTGTAGTTTCCCTATTCGCTAAGATACGCCATTAAGGCTTCATTAATGTCGTGATCATTTGGTCGACCGATCCCTGGGTTCGGTGGACTGATCATCCTAGCTTCCTTCTTTGATTCGGCTTGATCTAATCTGTGCTTAATGCGACATCATTAAGGTTCGATGGATCGATTTGCTGGTTCAGTCGACCAATCATGCTTTGATCGATCTCTGCTTTGTTCTGCTCTGGTCTGAGTCGATCTGGTTTGGTCGATCGATCCCCTGGTTCGGTCGACTGATCAGGCCGGTTCCCATAAAATAGAGTTAAATAATATATCCTTGGAAAACAAAGCTTAGCATAGTTATATGATGCATGAGTAGTATTTGACAGTAATACTGTCTTGATCTTAACTTGAAAATCTTCCAAGTTTCTTCAGTTGGATCAGTGACCTAGGGTTTGTTCCTTTCCGGAACATGACCTCATTGTCGCTCTTCTCTATTTGTTTACCTCAACCTACCTGCCAAATATGGTCCTCTAGACCTGTTTGGACTTTCTCTACTAAGTATCTGATCCTTGATCTACTAAGACTTTTTCCTGCAATACTACATTAGCCAATAGAAAAAATAGTAATACAGAACACTATAATAAAATTAAACTTAGATTTACCAAGATTTGCTGGTCTGGTTGACCGCGCTATCTTTGTTGGAGTTCACTCCTCCAAAACTTTCCGTTGCCTAATGTTACCTCCCCCTAGGATTTTCTCCATCTGGCTTCACTGACCAGAACCTAGAGTTACCTCACTCTATGATTTTCTCCACCTGGCTTCACTCACTAAGACTCAGCATTGTATCATTTCACCAGGGATTCAATATTGGGCCCTCCAAACCTATCAAATCCTTCTACGTGGCTTCCACGATCTACTAAGATTTCCTTTGCTTAGCTGTAACTAGGACTTCCCTTGCCTAACTGTAGTTAGGACTAGTCATTCAGTTAACTTCTCACCCTTGCTTAGCCATGACTAGAACTTCCCTTGATCAAGCTCTATTAAACATATTTGTCGGATATTAAAACTTTGCAGTTCGATTGCACCAACAACTATCACATACCCTATCTCCATTCATATGGGGGATTGTTGGATATATATGAATGAAAAAGAGGTGGAAGAGAAAAAAAGTTCCATTGTGAATGAGACTTTAGTTCCACATTGGGAGTTTCAAGACATATTAGTTAGTTTATATTGATTCACATGCATTGATGATATGAACAAATGCATAGGGAGAGGATTTCTCTCATGCATGGGTGCAGGAGGAGTGTAAATCCAGGGCTCCGATTGCATTGAACTATGTTGACTCATGTGTGAGTACGACCTGTGTGTGCCGAATGCTGGACCGGTCGGGGTAAAATTTGCCTTAAATGGAACAACTAATATTTTACCACCTAGATTCTTTTTATTTTCTGCTCAAGAAAGTAACGGAAGCATTAACCATGGTTAATGGTGATTTCGTAACCTTCTGGATAGTAATAGTCTACCATTGATGGTCGCCAACTATCATTAATCCATGGGTATTGAATGACCATTACTCGGTGATATGGGTTATGATAAGTAGGCCCAAGAAATGATCTAGTAGGCACAGTCAAGATGACATGACTATCAAGGTTAAGGTGACGTGGTCATTAAAATTGGGATAGGAGTGTACTCCCCCCCCCCCCGTCTAACTTAGTTGTTTCGCCTAGTATCAAGGTTCTTAGCTTGGATTTAGCTTGCGCAGAGTGCACTCGGTCGGATAAAAGACCGGTCAGGTCTAAAGTACTCAGCATCATAAAGCTTTATGTGGGCCCGACTGGATGAAAGATTGGCTGGGCCTAAATCCCTCAGCATCATAAAGCTCTATGTGTGCCCGACTGGATGAAAGACCGGCTGAGCCTAAAGCAGACAACATCATAGATCTCTCCATATACATCCGACCCAAATCTTTCTGTATATGTCTGAATGGATAAAAGGTCAGTCAGATGCAAGGAGGTTACCTTCATAAAGCTCTTCATGTATAGTTGGTCATAACGCCGACCTGAATTAAGAAACTTAGTTGCATACTTATTCTTAAATGGATCTTTAGTGCACACAGTTTATCAGAGGGTTACTTAGGTTGATTTCTAGCATGCTTAACATATCATATGAATCTCTGACCAGATTTATGACAACATTTAATACATAATAGAGCAGCTCAATGCAAGGATAAGCATAAGGATGGTCAGCCTTATTAGTAGGCCGAGATATATTCAACAGACAAGCAGCAGATAATATTTTAACAACCTATTAGAGTTATCAAGGAATATTCCTTTGGAATCTCCTTTGGAAGCTATCTTGTTTCCTATTGGACAACCATTTATGACAATATACTCTTGTAATGGCTTCATCAAAGGCTAAGCTAAAAACGACAAAAGAGGTACATCTGTGGGTAGATAAAAGATTCCTCGAATACTCATTACAGAACAAACTAACAAATTCCTATAAACGATGCTATCTCATGATCACGAAGGTTATGAGAGGTGGTATAAAAATGGGTGGTCATCTCTGTTGGCAAGATACTCAATTTACATCATTTGAGCTTTATTCTCATGCAAGCACTTCTTTGTTCTTGATTGTTCCATCCAAGACTGTGCTAACTTGAGCATCGGAGGGTCTTGCTAGGGATCCCCTTCCCTGGTTTTTGATCACTAACTCTCTATTGGATTGTCGGTGTGTGTACAGGATCGCAAGGAAGCTTTGCCGAGAAGTATCAAGTCCTCCTCCAGTCAACCATTCAACCATTATCGCTAGCATGTCGTCTCTTTAGCTTTCAGACAGAATCAAATTTGGCATCGTCTGTAAAAATCTTCTCCTGAATCTGAGGCTTAGAGATGAAGAGGTGGCTGGTGAAATAACTGCATCCTAGGCTGATGGTAGAGTAAAAGTGATCGGCGATTGATAAGGTCGACTCAATGTAGTACTAGTGGTTTTTGCACAAGGAGATACAAAAAATGCGGGCTATGAGAAACTACCTAGTTGAGAGAGGGCCTCCTGTGTTGGACTGGATCCTTGGAGGTATTGTTAGAAGGACGAGCGGATAAAGTTTGTTTAGAAGATTGTGCTTCCTCCTAGATGAACACTGTTGGAGATGAAGGTACAAGCACAGAGGGCGAGTCCATGGAAGATGCTCATCTTTTAGGAGCAGAGGCAAGGATAATCTTGCGCCCTTTGCGTTTCCACTTTGAAGAAGTTTCCTTTCCTGCAGGAGAGTCCTCGGGTATTGTTACAAGATCGGAAGGCACTTCTCCAGAGGCAACAACCACATTAGACTCAGTTGCATGACTGTCCGAGGCCCCACCAAAAGGGGCATCCAAGGGTAGACCCCGTTCAACTAACAGTTCCTGCCCCTTGAGGCAGAGCTTTTCAGTGGATAGGTCAATTGCTTCGACCAAGGATTTCCAAATATCATCCATTGCATAAAATTAAAAATATCTCAATTAGCAATAACGCAAGGCTTCAATTATTAAGACTTACCAAAAGAGCAGGATAGTTTCTTTTAGATGGGGTTTAGACCAAACAAATACAGAAAACTTTCATATAGCCACTTATGGATTTTGAAATGTTGATTGTTCAACTTGGTGAGGTAGGAAACATAGATTGGATCTTCCTTAAACTTTCTAGGATCAGGAAGAGGAGGAAAGGAAGATTGCCACTCGGTGGACCAGCTAGCAGGATCAGACATCTCCATGAAGAAGAAATGAGATTTCCAGCTTTTGTTCGAAGACAACATGTCCTCAAAGAAAACCGCCTTTGGTTGAGACTGGAAAAGAAAAGCTCCGGATTTTGATTTCTTGGGATAGGAAAAGAGATAAAGATTGCAGGGAGTAAGAGGGATGCAAAATAGATGAAACAACATGAACATCCTACACATATGTCGAAAGGTGTTCGGGACGAACTGTTGTAACGAGATATGGAAGTTTTGACTTACGACTGAGAAAAAAGGGATGGACAAGAAAGCAAAGGCCGGCTGCTAGCTGGTTGGAAAAGAAAGTGATGTGGTTGAGAGGAGGGTGATGAGGATGATAGTGCGAAGATAGAAGGGTGATATGATAATTATTGTGAATGACATATCTAGAGTGTAGGGGATCTCTATTAGAATCGTCAAAACTAGAAGTGGTGAAGGCATACCAAGGGCGAAGGATTCTTGAGCCATAAGAAAGGGTAAGAGAAGTAGAGAATGAATGACTTATTGATCATGTAAGGAAAGATTGAGGAATAAGGTTCACCAGAAGAAAAATGGGAGAAGATGAAGTGCAAAGTGCTGAGGATGTCAACTGCTTAGGATTTTTATAAAGAGCGGTCTAATGGCAGCTGTTTGATTAAAACAGCATGCGCTTGAAGAGCCATTGATTTGCTGGGAAAGGCATGTCGTTGGGTCGCACAAAGTAGTGTGCGTTAGCACCCGCTTCGAGAGATAAGGAGTGATGTCACGTGGTGTCTACCATTATGATGGACATGCCAATCAAATAATTTCGCTGCCTGAGTGCATTTCAGCTTGCCTTTGGTACTTTTTCCCTACTGAAGAGTTAGCCACCAACACGCAGTTTTTGAAAAAATCGCTAAGTGCTGGGAGGCGCAAACAAGAGCATGAATGGTTGGATAACCCTAATAAAAAGAGGAGAGCGGGTGAAAATAGGACTTAGGTCTAGTCAGTCGGTGACACCTCCTTTGAATTGACTTGAAGGAGAGGCTAATGATATGGATTGTGATAAGTAGGTCCAGGAAATGATCTGGTAGTCAAGGTCAAGGTGACATGGTAGTCAAGGTCAAGGTGATGTGACAGTCAAACATATCATATGAATCTCTGATAAGATTTATGATGACATTCAATACATAACATAAAAGCTTAATGCAAGGATAAGCATAAGGATGGTCAACCTTGTTAGTCGGCCGAGATATATTCAGTAAACAAGCAACAAATAACATTTTAATAACCTGTCAGAGTTGTCGGGAAATATTTCTTTGGAACCTCCTTTGAAATCTATCTTGTTTCCTATTGGGCCACTATTTATGACAACATACTCTTGTAACGACTTCATCAAAGTCCTAAGCCAGAAACGACAAAGGAGGTATATCTGTGGGTAGATAAAAGATTCCTTGGATACTCATTACACAACAAACTAACAAACTCCTACATACGATGCCACCTCATGATCACGAAGGTTATGAGAGGTGGAATAAAAAGGAGTCCTCTCCGTTGGCAAGGTATGCAATCTACATCATCTGAGCTTTATTCTCACACGAGCACTTCTTTGTTCTTGATTCTTCCATCTAGGACCGTACTAACTTGAGCGTCAGAGGACCTTACTTGGGATCCCCTTCCCTATTTTTGGTCACTAACTCTCTGTTGGATTATCAGCATGTGCGCATGATCGCAAGGAAGTTTCACCAAGAAGGAATAAGTCTTCCTCCAATCAACCATCCGGCCATCGTCACCAGCGCGTTATCTCTTCAGCTTTCAAACAAGATCACTCAACATTCAATGTAGGTGAGGGATGATGCTTCTATATAAAGGGAGACCATGGTCTTGAGCAAAGGAACACACACAGAAAGTTGAAGCTCTCCACCTACGTTCCCCCTTCTCCTCCTCTGTCGTGCTTATTTTGCTCGGCAGAATATCCGTGATAACAGTTGGGTACTTCTCAGTTTACTATGACCACCAGTACTTGGTGTACATCACCGTTAACAGTTGTATCTTAGAAAATAGATGACTCAAGAAAACCTCGAAGCACAGTCGGAGGTGAGGCGAATCTGTTTCAAGGAAACTACGACCATCGTAGGCCTTGGTACACTCACCCGCTCAGCCACTTCACACGCTCGGCTACTCTATTCGCTCAGGTCGCTCTGTCACTCAGGCTGCCCTGCCTTTTATTGTAAGGCAATTCTATCCGATCGGTCACTCAAACTGATCTGCCACTCGACCACTATACCCGGTTGGCTACTCTGCTCGATCGATCACTCAGACTGATTTGCTGCTCGACCACACTACTTGCGGCTACTCTGCCCGATCAGTCACTCAGACTGATTTACTGCTCGACCGCACTAGTCATAGCTACTCTTCTCTGCTCGGTTAAGTACTCGCTCGCTCGGCCTGATCTACTACTCTGCCCGCTCGGATGGTTTTCCCGCTTGGCTGACAAGCGCACTTGGTTGACGTGCCAGCTCTTGATTCAACTGCACTGCTACTCAGCCCTCTGATCAGCCGCTCTGCTACTCTTCTTGCCCAGCCATTCAGCTGCTCTGCTCGATCAACCACTTTACAGTTAGCACTTGATAGAAACTAGCCCCTGCTAATAGTCTGAGATTATCTACTAAGGTCATCTCTACATATAAGTTGAATTTAATTTGGTGTATTTAAATTCAGTTAATTTTCCTGAAATCTTTGACAGATTGTCTAACAATAATTAATGCATTTAATATTTTTAATGTCTTATTGATTTTTATATCATCCAAAATGTATAAATAGGGATGACGTGTTAAGTTTTTCATGAAGAGTTGTAGCAACAAGAAATCCAATACAAAGAAATAGAATGTGCTTCATAATAGCTTTTTCCCCTTAATTTCCTTACTTCTGTTTCTATCCCTTCTTTTTGTTCCTTCAATTTAGTATCAGAGGCTTCAGAGCCAAGTTCTTGTGTAGACGACGAGCTATGACATCCGCTGGACTTCAAAAGATGCTAAAGCCCATCTTTTGGTTGTTTCTACTTTAACTGTCATATCTAACAAAAATAGCCAACAATATTGTTTCCCTTGTACCTTGGTTCAATGGTGAAAATTTTGATTATTGGAGTACTCTTATGAAACTATGTCTTGAATCTCAAGGACTATGGAGTATTGTTGAAGGAGTAAATCTACTAGAGGATGAAGACCAACTCACTAAAGCACAAAGAAATATTTTAAAGAGCATGAAGCAAAAGGAAAGAAAGACTCTTTTTCAAATTTATCAAGCGCTTGAAGTTCCGGTTTATGAAAGAATATCAAAAGTAATCAATGCTCAAAGAGCATGGGAGATTCTACAAACAACTTATTCTGGACAAGATCAAGTAAAAAAGGTTTGTTTACAATCTCTACAAGCAAAATTTGAGAAGCTAGAGATGAAAGACAATGAAAAAGTCTCATACTACTTCACTCGAACTAGTTCTATTGTAAATTAGCGATTTAGATTTCTTCAAACTTGGTACCACTATGAAAGGTTGAGCGAGGAGAAGGTAGATATGGTGTCGAACTTTGTTTCTAATCATTGTCAATGAAGTTCTTGTGACGTACTGGTTGACACGAAATAGTGTAACTGCTAGATTTCAATAAAGAACACCCCTCTCAAGTTTAAATTTACAAGAACAACAACACCAAATTTGTAAAGTCATAACTTAGAGTTAAAACCCAATTTAGAATCCTATTTTAAATTTTCAAGTACAACCTATAGATTTGAAACCCACAGTTGGATCTATCCTATTTGGATTTATGAAAAATCTCAACCATTAGGAAGGGTTGAACAAGGAGAAGGTAGATATGATGTCAAATCATGGTTATGATCAAGGAACAAAGTGAGCCTAGTATTGGGATATTAGGACTACATTGTGTTTGATATGGGATCATATCAGACCCACATTCTAGTGAAAACTTATTGTAACATTAGAGCACCTTCGAAGAGCCCTAAATATGACATGGAGGGCACCATTGAAGTCCTTTCAGTACGAAAAACCCATAGAATTTGAAATGGATGCAATCGAGCATGTTTAAGTTCATTACTGACTTTTGACTGAAACTCATTAATGGACCTAAGCTATTTGGATTTCTGTAAACTTGGTATCACTAGGAAGGGTTGAGTGAAGAGAAGGTAGATATGGTGCCAAACCTTTGTTCTAACCACTGTTAATGAAGTTTTGTGGTGTGCCAATTGGCATAGAATAGTGAGTAGCTGTATTTCAATGAACAACACCCCCTATCAAGTTTAAATTTACAAACACAACAATACCCAATTTTTATGGTCATAAATTAGAGTCGAAACCTAATCTACAAGTCTATTTGAAATGTTCAAGCATAGCCTATAGAGTTGAAATCCATGGTTGGACCTATCCTATTTGGATTTCTAAAAAAATTGCAACAACTAGGAAGGGTTGAGCAAGGAGAAGGTTAATATGATGTCAAATCTTGGTTGTGATCAAGAAACAAAATGAGTCTGGTATTGGGATATCATGACTACATTGGGCTTAATATAGAATAATATTAGGGCTAATGTGGGTCTCATATGATTTCATATTAGATCTAATGTGGGCCTGATATGATTCTATATCAGGTCCAATGTCAGTTTGATATTATCCCATATCGAACCCATGTTCTAGCGGAAACTTATCATAGCATTGGAGTACCTCAGGAGAGCCCTAGATATGCAATGGAAGGCACTGTTGGAGTCCTTGCAGCACTAGAAACTCATAGGACTTGAAATGAGTGCAATCAAACATGTCTAGATTCATTAGTGGTTTTAACCAAAATCCACTAATGAAAGCTATTTGGATTTCTACAAACTTAGAATCACTAGGAAGGGTTGGGCCAAGAGAAGGTAAATATGATATCAAACCTTAGTTCTAACCACTATCAATGAAGTTCTTATGGTATTCTAGTTGGCACGAAAAAGTGTAGCTTCTCAATTTTAATAAACAATACCCCCTGTCAAGTTTAATTATAAGCACAAAAATACCCAATTTACAAGCCTATTTAAAATTTCAAGCACAACCTATAGAGTTGAAACCCACGGTTGGACCTATCTTATTTGAATTTCTGAAAAATCATAATCGCTAGGAAGGTTTGAGCGAGGAGAAGGTAGATATGGTGTCAAGCCTTGGTTGTAATCAAGGAACAAAGTGGCTATGGTATCAGGATATCAGGATTACATTGGTCCTGATATGGGATGATATTAGGCCTAATGTGGGCCTGATATGATATCTTAGAAGAAACTCATCGTAATGTTGGCGCACCTTCGGAGAGCCCCAAATCCATTTTATTTCTTGATCACAACCAAGATTTGACATCATATCTACATTCTCCTCGCTCCTAACGGTTGTGATTTTTTAGAAATCCAAATAGGATAGACCTAACTATGGGTTTCAACTCTACAAATTGTGATTGGAAATTTCAAATAGGATTGTAAATTAGATTTCAACTCTAAGTTATGACTTTAAAAATTGGGTGCTATTGTGCTTGTAAATTTAAAGTCGATAGGGGGTGTTGTTCAATGAAATCATCCAGCTGCATTGTTCCGAGCCAAGTAGCACACTACAAGAACTTCATTGATAGTGGTTAGAACCAATATTTGACACTATATCTACATTCTCCTCACTCAACCATTCCTAAAGATACCAAGATTGTAGAAATTCAAATAGCCTACATCCATCAATTGGTTTGGATCAAAATTCACTGATGGACCTAAATAAGTTTGATTGCACCCATTTAAAGTCTTATGGATTTTTAAAAAATTACAACCGTTAGAAGCGAGGAGAATGTAGATATAATATCAAATCTTGGTTGTGATCAAGAAATAAAGTGAATGTGGTATTGGGATATCAAGACTACATTGGGCTTGATATGAGATCATATCAGGCCCAACATAGGCCTGATATGACCCATATCAGGCTCACGTTCTAGCTGACAATTATCGTAACATTGGAGCACCTCCAGAGAGCCATAAATAAGTAATGGAGAGCACCGTTATAGTCATTGTAGAAACCCATATGACTTGAAATTGGTGCAATCGGATATGTATAGGTCCATTAGTCGATTTTAACTAAAATCCACTTATGGACCTAAGATATTTGGACTTCTACGAACTTGGTATCACTAGGAATGGTTGAGTATGAAGAAGATAGATATGGTGTCAAACCTTGGTTCTATCAACTTTCAATGAAGTTTTTATGGTATACTAGTTGTAATGGAATAGTACAGCTGCTGGATTTCAATGAACAACACCACGTCGAGTTTAAATTTACAAGCATAATATCAAACAATTTTTGAAGTCATAACTTAGAGTTGAAATTCAATTTACAAGCCTATTAAAAAATTTGAAGCACACATTGTAGAGTTGAAATCCATGGTTAGACCTAGACTATTTGGATTTCTAAAAAATCTCAACTGCTAGGAAGGGTTTTGTTTACAAAACATAGATATGGTGTGAAGTATTAGTTTTGAGTAATGTGGTGTTATTTGAAACAGAGCTTTAAACAAGATAATCCTTTTATGGCTTGCTAGGATTGACTTACATTGACATTTTTCACCTATCAACACTACTGTGCCAATCACTTTTTACTGATCAGTACCATTATGCTAATTTGAATATTGTGATTTCTATTTGGCTAGGCAATCATGTTGTTATTCTTGTTGTTGGGGTTGCAAGGTTCCAAATAAAATCTCACATTAAAAATACATGAGAAAGATATCTCCATTGGTATGCGTCCTTTTCAGTAAAATCTAAAAATAAAACCATGAGAGTTTAGACGTAAAGTGAACAATATCATACCATTATGGAGATATGTAATTTCTTTTGGTCCTAACAATTGGTATAAGAGTTCGGACTGCCAGAAGGTCTAACCACCGACTATGCATAAGAGTTGTGGTCTAATTGAGCCATGTGAGTAGAATATTGACCTTGAACAAAGGAAGTGGAGGCTCCCGTGTTCGGATCAAGAGGATCAAACACCAAGTAGGAAGTCTTGGTGGATAGCCAGATAGAGAAGCCCTAGTTACGGCTAAGCAATGAAGGTTTAGTAAATCAGTTAGACTGAAGGGCAAGAAAGTCTTAGTAGGTCGGGTGGATCGAGGGACAAAAAGACCTAGTAGGTCGATTGGATTGAAGGGCAGAAAGACCTGGTGGGTTGAGGATCGGACGTCAAATAGATAGACTTTATGCTTGAGGGGACCCTGTGGTCCTTCATTTGAGGGGGGATTGTTGGGGTTGTAAGGTTGCAAGGTTACAAACAAAGTCCACATTGAAAACACAGGGAAATATCATAGGCTTATAAGAAGATATCTTCATTGATATGTTTTAGGTAAAGCCCAAAAATAAAATCATGAGTGCTTAAGCCCAAAGTGGACAATATTATATAATTATGGAGATATGTGATTTCTTTTGGTCCTAACACCTGTGACCATTCGGTATGCATTTCTTATATCATAAATAACACTATCTATTAAACAACCAATACTATATACTTAGATATAAATATAACAACACTTTACACAATTATAACTTTACATTCCTACCCAATTATGTTAATTACAACACTATGGATGCACTACATACAAAGATATAAAAGTAACAATACTCAACACAATTATAGCTTTACATTCCCTATTGAATTATTTTTCATACAACACTATGGATAATTAATCTAATATTTTTCATAACCTATCCTTCAAAATTGATACTATTACATCAATTATAATTTTTTTCATGTCTCCTTGTTTGAAGTCCATCTTCAGATCATATAGTAGACATCAAATGTATTGCATTACAAAGAAGTCATAGTCAAAGTTGTAAATAACATCAACAACTTAATATACTAATTTTATATTCATACTATTTTTCATTTACTTACCTGCTTCTTGTTGTGAACATTCTACTATGAGAGAGACCCACTAGTCCAAGGTATGATGACTTACCAAATATGGATAAATAGCAGCAAGTTGCTCACGAGTATATTATTTTAACTTTGATACTTGTAAGAATGAATAGGAAATTAAAAATATACATCAACTAGAATTTATACTGCAATACTAATATACACATAAATCTTGGATGCTCACCGATGCTTCAAAATCATATTTTAATTTACAGCCACTTGCAAGAGAATTGTAATGATTGAAAGTCATTATTTTGATGTCCACTGACAACAAGTGAAAATGTACCTTATCAGTGGACAAAGGTATAAAAATATACCTAACACATTCATCTTCCATATCAATCTTTATCACTTGTTGCATGACAAACTTCCTTAAGGATTTTATTGTTAACTACAAATATGTAAAGGTATACATACTTAACTAAATAAAAAAATATATTATAATATTATATATTCTTTAATCATTTACATTCCTTACTATAAAGAAGGTTGACTTGTTAGAGTGTATACTAAAAGCCTAGCTTTTTTTAAACATTTATTTTGAAATAAAAGAATCACATTGGCCAAATGTCTACATTTATATGCTAAGTGTAGTTGTTTAATTAATTTATATTATAGATAACATGGTGTGTGGTGTCACACATAGAAGATCATGTTATCAGTTCATTATAAATTATAAACAGTAGCTCACGACTAAGATGGATAGGAACAAACCATTGGAATAATCGTAGTGTAATTTGATATTAGTTTATCTTGACTATAAAATTACATTAGTACACTCTGAGTGTATTGAGCAGGACCATTTAAGGTAAGTTCTTTTTATACTGACTGTATAAAAGAACAAGACCTTTGTTATTATGGAAGTGTGTGCTCTTAATCATGATATAATAACAAGCACATATACTCAATATTCATTTATTTAATTTATCAAAAGGTACGATTTAGTTCGATAAATTAATAGACCCGATAAGTTGGGAAATGATATTATTTATATGGTGTATTGTTGATTATAGAATGAAACTATGTCCTAGTAATCTATGTTGATAATGCCCCCAAGAGGAGCTCATAAGGATAGTCATGTAAACCCTGCAGGTGGACATAGTTCGACATGACAATAAGGTTGAGTGGTACTACTCTTGGAGTTAGATATTAATTAAGTGAATTGTCAGTAACTCATTTAATTAGTGGACATTCGATATCTTAAACACAGGAAAATTAACACACTCATGATAAGAAGGAGCCCATATAGTAATATGAGATTGGTGCGGTAGTTCAATAATAACTCTTTAGTGGTATGAGTTATTATTGATGAACGAGTTGGGTGTTCGGGGCGAACACGGGAAGCTCAAGTTCATCGGGAGACCAAAACTAATTCCTCCTCTCGGTCCCTGTTGTAGCCTCTTAGTTATAAAGTATTATACTCACCTATACCCACCTTCTTACCCACCTTAAGGTGGCCAGCCAAGCCTAGCTTGGAGCCCAAGCTAGGGTCGGCCAAACCAAGGTGAGTTGGTTTCAAGAGGTGGCCGACCCTAACTTGAACCCAAGCTTAGGTGGTCGGCCACAATAAAATAAAAGGGATTTTATTTTTTAAAATCTTTCCTTATGTGGAAGCCATGATTTAAAAGAGAGTTTAAAAATTAAATCTTTCCTTTTAAAGTTTCTACAAAGGATTAAGAGAAAGGTTTGATATCTTTCCTTATTTGTAGTTAAAAGGAAGGTTTTAATTTTGAAGAAAACTTTCCTTTTTGGAAATCATCCACATGTTTTGATAAAGAGATTTTAATTTATAAAAGTTTCCTTTTATAACCAATCATAAAGGGAATTTTAAAGAGAAATTTTATTTTAAAAATTTCTGAAAATAAATTAGGAAGTTTTAATTTTGTGTTTAAAACTTTCCTTGTTTGGAGGATTTGAGGTGGCTAGCCAATAGAAACAAGAAAAGGAAATTTTAATTAAATTTTCCTTTCATTGGCAAGGAAATTAAGGAAGTTTAATTAAACTTTCCTTATTTGCCAAGACCAAGGAATATAAAAGAGAGGGTAGAGGTGCCTCACCTCATAACAATACATCTATTATTTACTCTCCTCTCTTCCTTGGTGGTGGCCAGCCCTCATCCTCTCCTCCTTTTCTTCTTCTTTGGCCGGCGACATCAACTCTCTAGGAGACTCTTGGTGGTCGTATTATTCTTGGAGAAGAAGTAGAGAAAGGAGACTTTGTTTCTTTGCATCCCTTGGAGTTTGGTTGGTGGCCGAAGACCTTCATCTCTAGGAGATTCTTGGTGGCCAAAACTTGCAAGGAGAAGGAAGCTTGGGTGGATTCTCGTCTCGGTAGATCGTCGCTCACACAACGTCCGAGATAATAAGAGGAATACGACAGAAGATCGTGAGGTCTATATGCTATAAAAGGTATAACTAGTTATTAGTTTTCGCATCATAACTAGTTCATCCTTTTATTTAGATTTTGAAATACCAAACATAAGAGGCTAATGAATCTAGGTTATCAAATTTATGTTTTCGATTTTGTGTTTCTTTTGCTTTTTTGAATTTGTGATTCAATTGTTCTTTTTGGTTAAACCTAGGGTTACTATAAGGAAATTAAATATTGAATTTCATTTAAAGCCTTTGTCTCGAAAGTGGTGGATGCTCCCATACCCAAGAAGGCCTAGTGCCTCACCATGTTTAACTTGGAAGCCGATCTCTGAAATTAATATTTAATTGAATTTGTAACATGGGTGGATTTGGATCAATAATGTTAAGCATCGTTTGGGATCCAAGTCTAAACCTCTAAGAACAGATAAGTTAAATTTGGAATCAATAATGTTAAGTTCTGTTTGCGATTCCAAATTTAATTTCTAAAGAACACAATAGGTTATTATGAATGGTTCAGGACTTGTACAAAATTTTTGTACATGGGAACCGGTACGATATTCCCAGTAGCAACCAACATGAACAATATATAGACTTATTATATAACCTACCAGACGAAGATGACCCCCTAAATAAAATTTTACAATAGGTGTCAATTAACTCTCCTTATTGTAAAACCTCTTCATTCACACTAGATAAGAAGGAAGACACAGTTAAACCAAAAGATGGTTTCTCCCGAAATAATTCAGTTGTAAATATGTAAAGTAAATTAATTATTATAAATCAGGAAAATAAATTAAAGACCCAGATAATTATCTTAACTTGCCACTTAATTAGATAAACTATGTAATTCAGAATTCAGACTACCATACTTTAAGTTCTTCAATTGTTTTAACAAGTAGGTCACATCTTTTTCTTATTTTTTCTTCTTCGAAATCTTAAATTACTTTTTGACAAACAATGACCATAAACATAAAACACATTTAATTAATGATTTAAATCAAATGACTAAAACTACTTTAAATGCAAATATATAGTTACAACAATAGGTTGTTTCCTCATTTTGTTAAGCTGGGCAATCCTAGTTGCCACCTTCTCTGTATCTTCTTTAGAATTGCCTTCCATAATTATGATAGTGTCTCTTTCTTCTTCCATATCATTCCCATCAATGTTTCCTTTCCCCTTCTACACAACATCAAGTTCTTATACAAAATTTTCACCCTCTCCTTATGCTAAACTATTCTCTACAAGCTCACATATTTGTATCTTACTCTGCTTCCTCTTAGGTAAAAACTAGATCCATAGTGGAATATCAATTGAAGTATCGCTATAATCATAGTGGCTTTGGTCACGTCCTCTCTTACTTCTTATTCCAAAAGAAACTAGTTCAGGATGAGGATCGACTACAGGGTCGCTTAATTGAGCCTGCATACCTTTATTTTCTATTATTTCTAGTAATTCTTTCACCCTTTCATTCAGATACATGTTCTCCAATGTTAGCTCCTTGATTCAGTTTTGAATGATGCAATTACAACATTCCTTATTACATTGGTTTCCAGCTTTTATATTATCTAATTATGATGTCTCCATTGGATGTGGAACGCCATTAATGAAATCAAGGTTCTCAGCCAATATTTTTTTATATTGGGTAAGGATTAGTTCAATCATAATCAGTCAAATTATAAAAATAAATCTTTAAAATTGAATATTAACCTAAGTCAGGTGATAGTTTTCAATATTTATCTCTTTAGGTGAGACTCAGTCAAACTAGATCCTCACTTACTAAAATGTGAAGGAATATTCCTCCACCTGTTTATTCATGCTTCTTCAATATTGTATGGTTTCTGAATTCGGACATGCTCCAAAAATCATGCCTGATTCATCATAACAAGTGTTACATATTCATAAATGTCCATAAAATATTATCACATTTAACATAAAAATAAACTTAGCCAAAAGATTGACAAATTCCTTTAGGTAAAGGAGTGTGGTATTAGAGTGATATGCCTGAGTTGATAAAAATAAATTTTTATTCTTAGATAATTATGGAGTCATAAATTGATAGATGACTTCAACCCACTTGAATCTACCAAGATTGTCAAAATAATCTATTATATCTTCAAGACCTAAAGGAACCTTATATATACTAGAAGAAAATAAGACACAAATAAATATATACAAAATATAAAATTTGCAAAATAATAAAACATCATCATCTACTTCAACTCTATTAGAACAAAATATACACAACTCCTCAATTCTTGATCTAGTAAGTTCTTTTTTATTTGAGAAGTAAGAAAGAGATCACCTAATGCTTTAGTTGAATTGATAAGAACTGAATTGCTCTAGTGAAGGCAATTGGTACACCTAAAAAATTAAAATGATTAGTTATCTTCTACGACATGTTGGGCATGATATAGGATAATATCAGACCCATGTTAGGCTTGATATGAGATTATATCAAACCCTTTGTAGTCCTGAAATCCCGATACTATAGCCATATGTTGACCAAAATAAAAAATATTAAGTTTCTCAAACTATTTGGTTTTACTATAGTAATTACTACTTCGTGCTTAAATTTCACAACTATAAGTTGCCTAAGAATCTAAAGGTTTGAGATGTTGAACCCCAATTTTGAAATATATTGACCAGTATACCATAGATATGCTGCATATCTTATATATCCAAGAAACATCAAAGGGGAGATGTTTGATCATCGCTATATATCGACCATATAAAATAACAGATCCATGATGTCTTCTTTTCATTGTGGATGCTCAAAAAAATTATTAAAGTGACCTAACACACTATTTCAATGTAGTTTCTGCCCAATATCAATTGAAGCCTACAATTTAAAAAATTTAAATTATTAACAACTAAATTCAAACTACTATAACTTTTTCAAATCCATATGCACATTGTTCTGAATATATTCAGCAGTAGTGCTGTTTTGACTTAGTTAGGTCATATGGGCTTTTAAGGTGAACATGTCTATGATACATACCTTTACGGATGATTAAGAAACAAAGGCTAAAACACTCATCTCACCTTCTTGTGCCATTATGAAAGGAGAGTATTAATGATAAACAAAACACTGAATCCTTAACAACAGAGAGTCGACCAATGTGGATTTCATCAAAAACCCTTGACACCACCTGAGAGGGACACACGAATATACTTGTGAAGGCTTTCGGTGGGGGGACAATCTCGCCAACTAAAAAAATCGTCAAATTTTTATAATCAGAGATCTAAGATCTAGAAGAAATTAGGTCTGCACACGTCGACAGAGGGAGGGAGAAAAATATTGATTTTACAGGTATGCGAATCATCGAAATTATTTTTAAATCAAAACTATTCAAATATGGCTCAGATACCTTAAAAAATGACGTTCAAGAAGGGAGGTTGATGGTAGGGATAGAAAAGGAAGAACAGATAATTAAGCACGTCTTTTAATAATTACAAAAATCTAGTATACGTTTTAGTAAATTTTAAAATCCATGTGCATCCTTCAATAAAATCTTGTTTAATATATGGTTTTAGAAATTGCACAAAGAATTATTTGTGTTAAAGGAGCTTAGACTGATGTGATAAGCAGAAAAGCAGTCACCCTTTTAACATATGGTTTTAGAAATCGCACAGTGTTAAAGCAGCCTTATGACTGATGTGATAAATAGTCAATTCAGAAGCCATATAAATCAGATCCACTTTAAATTGGCAATTATAATCATTTTAAATGAATTCGAGTCTAATGATTAATATGCTATCTTACATATTTACTAAATCGAATATAAATGTCGTAATGATTGGCACCACACCCTCCTTATCTTCGTACTCTTTATACTTGCAATTAGATTAAGGAAAAATTTACATGTAGTCCCCATTAATAAACATAAGTTTATATATACTCCTCATTAGAAAAAATCTTTCTTTTCACTCCCTAATTTAATATACTTACCTAATTGCCCCTGATATTTTAAGTATAAAAAGTCTAAAAATGAATATAAATCCTCTTAAATTCAGTACAATTAAATTAGAATCTAGTATATTTTCTATCAAATTGAGTACGATTCTTTTTCCACCTTAATTGGATGGAAAATATACTAGATTTTCTTTAAATGGTACTCAATTAGATGTAAAATATATTAAATTTTCTTTAAATGATACTCAATTGGATGAAATATATATTAGATTTTTTTTTCAAATGGTACTGAATTTAGGAAGAATTATATTAAATAGGAAAAAAGTCGTACTCAATTTAATAGAAAATATACTCGTTTCTAATTTAAAATACTAAATTTAATAAGAATTATACTCATTTTAGACTATTTATACCTAAAATATATGAAGGATAATTTTAATTAAAAATATACTTGAATATATTAGATTTTCTTTAAATGATACTCAATTGGATAGAAAATATACTAGATTTTTTTAAAATTATACTCATTTTTTGAATCTTTTGTACCAAAAAAATCTGAGGGGCAATTAGGTCACAATATTTGTATGAAAAAATTGAAATAAATAAAACTTTACATGCAAAGAGTAGAAATAAAATTTTTTATGAATAAAAATTACATACAAAATTCAAGTTCTGATTGAATATTTTTCTCTACTTTACTCTTAAATGAACTATGTCCCATTGCACATTTAGTTATTGTCACTTTGACAGCCCGTCATAATATCACATCATTGTCAGAAAGTAATTTTGGGAAAACACTTAAAGTTATGAGCATCTGATCAGCACAAAGATGCTAGGTACCACATCTTTACCTTGCATATTCAATCTTTACCTTGCATATTCAATTATCAGCAAGCTTTTAAGCTTTTGAAGAGCATCAGATGGAACAGGATGCATGATCGGTTGGAAAAATATAAATGAAATACAATTGGTAGGTTGTTAGGTCCACATTGGATAAGTGATAATACGACTGATCTAGATTATACTAATTCAAAAGATTTTTATTGGAATGATATTGTACGCAGCTAGCGGACCATGATCATGACACAAATGTCTATGTGAACCAGTTGATGATTGCTGTCAGAATTCATTTTTGCTTGCTCGAGTCCGAGTATCACTGGAAAGCATGCTGCAAAATCCATATGCATGTTCAAGTGTCACGTGTTGGTGTTACATATGCTTTTGCATGCAAGACATATGTCACAGCATGCCTACTCAAACTGCCGCATGTTGCTACAGAATGCATGGCATGTTGAGCGGTTATTCACGGTAAAGGCATTTCTTTATAAGCTTGTGCAGACGAGAGACATGAGAATGAGAAATCGCCGTGAGTAGACGAGTGAAAAATTTGAGTCGTTTTTAACGCGGAAGAGAAGCAGAGAGAAGGTGTCCGAACGAGAGGGCAGACCCTCTCGTTTCTTCCTCTATTTTCTATCGACCAATTTTTCATTCGGCAGATACTCATACTCATGCTCAGTTCACCACGTCAATCGGTACTAGATTGTATCGTGGTCTTATCATTTTATCTTAAAAAATAGAAGTCCAAGTGTAATCTCTTAGTGCCGTCGGAAGGGACGAATTTATTATAAGGAGATTGTCTCGTTGCAAGACTTGACATCTTTGTTTTTTGGGTGACACTCCTCATACAACTCGAATTTAGGCTCGCTGAGTTTGTTTAGCGTTCGTCTCGAACTTTCAACAGTAGCTTCATTGATTCAGCAGTACTCGTGCTGACTTGACAAATTCTCTCATCGGCGTCTTGACAAATTCCCTTTCTGATTCAGACTTGAGCAACTACAAATGACATTGGCGATCGACTTACTCAGTCAGGTCAACAGCTTGAGCTTATCAGCGATCAAGCCATCTTGATGGATAAATAAGTATTGTCTCTACGGCAAATTATGGATAGAGATCCAACAATCTTAAAACAGATTCATTCTATTAAGACGGTTGTAGAAGATGTTGAGATAAAGCAAGCTCAATATACAGATTCATTCTATTAAGACGGTTGTAGAAGATGTTGAGATAAAACAAGCTCAATATGTGCTGGTCTCTTCTGCTTTAATTGGAAATGTTCCAATCAATTATCGGGGAAAATCAGAGAAGTTTACTAGATTGAACTTCAAGTGGTGGTAGTAGAAGATGCTCTTCTACCTAATCACACTGAACCTGACACGATCTTGACTAAGGAACCTCTCAAATATATTGAGGGTGTAAATGAAGTGAAACCATCATTGCGGTCGACAAATGGAACGAGTTTGAGTTTCTATGTCAAAACTATATTCTCAACAGTCTTGCCGACTTGTTGTACATTGTGTACTATGAGAACAAAATGATAAAATAATTGTGGGAGTCATTGGAAAAAAAATACAAATCAGAAGATGCTGGGGCTAAAAAATTCATTGTTGGTTGCTTCCTGGACTAGAAGACAGTTAACTTTAAGTCAGTGATCAACCAAGTCCAGGAGATTCAGGTGATCTTGTAGGAGATTCACTCAGAAGGCATGATGTTGAGTGAAACCTTTCAGGTGGCATCAATCATTGAGAAGCTGCCGTCTGGCTGGAAGGACTTTAAGAATTATCTAAAACATAAGTGGAAGGAGATGAATGTAAAAGAACTTATTGTAAGAATTCAAATTGAGGAAGACAATAAGAGTTCAGAGAGAAAATTGTTCTCTTGGACTACTATAAAAGCCAACACGGTCGAGAACGATCTAAGCTTGAAATGGAAGAACCCAAAATCTTCCAAGATTGCACCCAAAGGATACAATTTCAAGAAAAAAAATCTTAAGGAAATGCTACAACTGTAATTAAGTTGGTCACAAATCTTTAGAGTATGAAAATCAAAGAAGCAGGAGGCTAACTTGATTGAGAAACCAGACATGAACCTCTGTGTCATGGTCTCTAAAGTGAACTTGATAGGTTACAACCCGCGATAATGGTGGATTAATATCGGTGCCACCAGACATATTTGCTGCAACAAGGAGTTACTCAAAGAAGTTAAAGATGGAGACAAGTTGTTTATGGGTAATTCAGCAACCTCGGACATTAAGCGTTAAGGGAAAATGGTGTTAAATATTACCTTTGGCACGGAGCTGACTCTGAACAAGGTATTGTATGTTCTAGAGATTAGAAAGAATCTAGTATCTGGATCACTTTTCTACAAGAATGAGTTTTGAATTGTGTTTGAGTCAAACAGGATTGTGCTGTCAAAACATGAAATATTTATAAGAAGAGGCTATTGTTGGGACCGAAATGTAGCTAGAGGGGGGGAGGGGGGTTAAATAGCTCGTCGCGTGCTCGTGGTCGGCATTGCTTGTTTCTTCAAAGATGTGCAGCGGAAATACAAGAAACAACTACAACAACGCTAACAAATGGATTTTACTTGGTATCCACCTCACAATAGGTGACTAGTCCAACGATCCACGCACACACACACACCTCCACTAATAAACACTCCTTTTCAGTAACTATCGAAGGCGGAGAAGCCCTACAAGTTCACACTACAAGAAGAAAGGGAAAGGATACACAAATACAAGCAAAAGCTTACAATGAGTATAGAAAACCCTAACCCTAGCTTTCTTCCTCTTGCTGTAGATCCGCCTCTTGACTTGGAAAAACCTCCAAGAGCTTCAAGAACTGGCGGTGAGAACTTTGTAGAGAAGCTCTATGATCGCTGGTGAAGATCGGGAGAAGTGGCCGAAAGTTCTACCGAAGGAATCGAACGCCTGCAGCTAAATACGACGCCAACGGTCGGATCCCGATCGATTGGATTGCTCCCAATCGATCGGGGAGGCTTTGGATCGATCAACCGATCGATCCAGAGCACCTCTGTGCTCTGGAAATTTGCTGGATCGATCGGCTGATCGATCCAGGGCTTATCGCGCGAAATCACAGCTCCCAATCGATCCACTGATCGATTGGGGGCTCTGGATTGATCGGTTGATCGATCCAGAGCTGTTCTGTTCGCGCGATGCTTCTCCCCAATCGATCCACTGATCGATTGGGAAAAGGCTTGTCGCGAGGACTCACCCAATCGATCGGCCGATCGATTGGGCTCCAGCCAATCGATCGGCTGATCGATCCAACTGCTGGGTTTTGCCCAAAACCAAGTCCCAAGCTCCCCAAACCAACATCCGGTCAACCTTGACCTGTTGGTACATCATGCCTAGCATCTGGTCTCCCTTGACCTGCTAGGACTCCCTCACCAAGTGTCCGGTCAATCCCTTTGACCCACTTGGACTTTTCTCCTCGTGCCAAATATCCGGTCAATCCCTTTGACCTACTTGGACTTCCACCAGATGTCTGGTCAACCTTGACCCATCTAAATTTCCCTGTGCCAAGTATCCAATCAATCCCTTTGACCTACTTGGACTTCCACCAATGTCTGGTCAACCTTGACCCATCTGGATTTCCCTTGCATGGCTTCACTCACCAGGACTTTCACCTAACTTCACTCACCAGGACTTTCACCTAGCTTCACTCACTAGGATTTCCATTTGCCTAGCTTCACTCACTAGGACTTTCCAACTGCCTGGCTTCACTCACCAGGACTTTCACCTAGCTTCACTCACTAGGATTTTCACCTGGCTTCACTCACCAGGATTTCCTTCTGCCTGGCTTCACTCACCAGGACTTTACTTCTGTCTGACTTCACTCACCAGGACTTTCCTTCTGCCTGGCTTCACTCACCAGGACTTTACTTCTGTCTGGCTTCACTCACCAGGACTTTCCAGTCAAGTATCCTATCAACCTTGACCTACTTGGCTCTCCTTCACATCTCAACTGGTCAACCTTGACCAAACAGGAATTGTATCAACAATCTCTCCAAATTAACAACTGCACTTGCATTGTCCATATCATCTAAACCCAATATATTATCAAACATCAAAACCCAAACCAAGACTCAAGCTTGGTCAACCAGGTCAACCTTGACCTAAGGGATATTGCACCAACAATCACCCCCTTTTTGATGTTTGACAATACCTTTAAGTTAGGACACCTTTGAGTTAAGCTAATCCCATAGTCTTAACTCTCTTCATGCCAAAGTATGAATGATGGTTCCCTTCATTCTCCTCATTTCCTAGAGGGTAACCTTCCTCTTCAGGAAATGAAGGCCTAACTTAAACCACATATTCTCCTCCTATTGGCACACATCAAACACAACCTCTCCCCTTGAAGAGTTGCTTATCGTTGTTCACAGCTTCACTCGTTGTGATCAACACGATAATGAAGATCCCATACCCTTCATTATCATCAAAGCTCACCCTTGATACCACTTGAATAACTCAAATGAAGGTCTCATATCCTTCATTTGTATTGAATGCTCATCCATGAGTAAACACCACTTAAACAATGAGGATATCCACTCCCCATTAATTTCCAATGCTCAACCTTGAGCATTTTCACGCAAGAAGGTTAACCACCTTCCAAGGTTTATAAAAAAAATAATTTTCATGTCCTTAAAGAGTACCTCCCCCTAAAGACATGGTTGTACTTCTGCCATTGTACCAACAATGACTTGGAATCCCTAAACCTTTAGGAAACCCAAATTTAGAAGTTTAGAGGTTCAAATGTTCAAAATTTGAAGCAAACCTCACTTAAACTTCTACCTAGTCTACCTTAACCAATCCATCCTTGTTTTCATCATGAAAACACCCTCTAAATGTGTACAAACATGTCTTGAGGGGTTAGAAATGGTTACATAGACTAACCATGGTTCAAAGATGTTGAAATCAGGTCTTCCCAGCCAAAATCAGCATCTTCGATCGATTGGAGTTGGTCCCAATCAATCGAACCTTCTTGAATCGATCCACTGATCGATTCAGATAGTGTGGATTGATCGGTGGATCGATCCAGCGAGCTTCTGCTCGCGGGATTTGCCTTCTCAATCGATCGTCCGATCGATTGAGGCACTCCAATCGATCGGGTGATCGATTGTAGTTTTGATAGTTGCTGAAATTCCATTTCAGTCAACTTCAGAAACCCCTAGAAAATTCTACAAAAATCCAAAAATCGTGAAAATTGTTGTAGACATTATTTAGGGCATATATTATCATAAAAAAAATAGTTTTCTAAGAAAATACATCATATTTTCAAAGATGAACACAAACTTAAAAACTTATAAAAACTTTAGTGTTTTTTTCAAGTTTGTGCTAAACTATTCAATGATGATTACTATCAAAAGATAGCCTTCACCAAGGTTTTCCAAAACATAATTGAAATCATTTTCAAAACCAATTTCCCACCATGTTCCTTAGGCTTAATGTACATGACTTGTACATTAGCTTTCCCAATGATGGGAAACCACATAACTATGTGTTTTGATGAACTTAAAACTCAAGGAAATGCACTAAATCAGCATGTTGAGTTTTGTTCATCATCTTAACATCTCACTTGTATCTACTGTGCACAAAACACATACAAGTCATCTTATAGGTCTTTGTGAGATGTAAAATTTGGTTTTGCCCTAATCTAGGGATCATGCATATCTATCTAGGCATTTTGTGGATATTGAACATCCACCTAGGATGTCACTTGTTTATATCACCTGTTGATAAATGCCATTTGCCCTTAATTTTAAGGAAATAAACATAATGCATGATAATGTTATGGCATACATCAAAAAGAAATAATTTTCAAAAGAAAATTTTCCTATAACTACATGATGTATGTATGTCATGACATAGTATTTTTGTGTTTTTCATCATAAGGTATGAATGCAAAAATAATCATGATGTCATGGCATATAATGGGCAAACAATCATGGTAAGGTTTAGCATAAATAAAATATACCTAGATTATCTATCTAAGTATCCTTAAGCACATAGCTAATCTTAAAACTTAAACCCTAAATTGCCCAATTTCCTCAAGAAAATGCCAAAACCCAACTTGGCATTTCTTTAATCTCTTGAATTAATTATGCCAATTAAAAATTTAAAACATTCCTCAAATGTTGACATATTTCATTTTTCACAAGAGTGATCATAAGAAAATACCAAAATCCCACCTAGGTATTTCTTAAGCTTGTCCCTAACTTGTGCCAATTTAAATGATATCAATATCTTCAATTTTGGCACATTTTACTCTTTCCAAGAGTAAACCCTTTATCCTTTTCATTTTCAAAGGTTAATAATAACCTTGAAAATGCTCCTTGAGTGTCAACTTCATCATGATTGTGTTAACTACCCTTCCACTTAGAGTTGACACTCTCTAACCCATCTATGGGGTAGAGAAGATGCTCCTAGGAACCCAAAACCTATTGGTGCTCCTTAGATGCTCTAAGTACTGACTAGGGATAACTTCCCTAGATACCTTCCTAGTGACCTTGTTTGGCTTCTTAGAAGCCTTGGTCACTTTTTCTAAGTCAACTCTAGGTATTTCTTCCCTAGTGACCTTCTTAGTGACTTTTTTAGACTTCTTAGAAGTCTTAGTCACATTTGTTGCAAAAATACTCTTGGGGATGACCTCCCTAGTATTTTTGGCTTGCCCACTAGGCCTAGGGTTGGTTCCATAGCTATATGGAACCCTATGGTAAGAAATTACATCCTTCTTGGTTTTAGGTTTGTATCCCAAACCCTTATGACCATTGGATGACTTTGACACTTCTAGACCTAGGTTTTGACTCTTGGACCCTTGTGTCATATTTGTGATTTTTCTAAGAGTCCTCTCTAATTTGTCAAGTCTTGACCTCAAGACTTGATTTTCCTTCCATAATTCTTCAACCTTAGGTTTTTACTAAAACCTTGATTTTTATTCTTCTTAGGCAAATACCTAGAATCCTTAGGGTTCTTGCCTAAATTCCTATCTACCTTTCTAAACCTAAGTTGAGAGGTTTTAGCATGATAAGCTACATGATTTTCCTTAACTTTATCATGCCTCCTATTTTCATGGTAAATAACATTGAAATGATATAAATTAGAACTATCATGCTTTTTACCATTATTTAAGGGAGTAGGCTCAATAAATGATACCTTTCTTTTTACCTTGGAGACTCCCCCTTGAGGTGTGCTTCCTCCTTGAGCCTTGACCGCCTTCTTCCCCTTGGGACATTGACTCCGGTAATGTCCCTTTTGATTGAACAAAAAGCACACAATGTACTCCTTGCTCCTTTTTGTTCCGGGAGCGGTCTCCTTGGGCTTCTCTTTGCCCTTTGGTGCCACTTGGCCTTTCTTTTTGGCCAATTTAGGGTATTTACTTTTGTAATGCCCTTTTTCCCTACACTCAAAGCAAATGATATGATTTTTATTATTTTCTATTGAAATTGATATACCTTTTTTTGTTGGGCTGACATCTTTTCCTTTTGATCCGGAGGTAGAAGCTTCCTCTTAACCCGAACTTGATACTCCTCCAATAGATTTGTCTTGACTTGTGGAGGTGGAAGCTTCTTCGTCCTCTTCTTCTTTTGACCCGGATGTGGAGACTTCTTCTTGCTCCGGGGTCAATGATCTACACTCCCCCTCAATCCTAGAGGTGGAGGCTTCATCATCTTGTACATGGAACAAGGATTATGCTCCCTTCTTGTTCCCTTCATTGCATTCCCTCGAAGATGAAGCTTCTTCTTGGACTTCTTCTTCGGAAGTTGAGCATCTCTCAACTTCGGAGTCCTCCTCTTGGTCTTGCTCCAATGAGTCGCCCTCTTTAGATTCCTCTTGATTCGGTACAGTGGAGGGTTCTTCATGGAGCTTAGCCAACTTGCTCCAAAGCTCCTTGGCATCTTCATATTGTCCAATTTTGCATTGAATTGTGCTAGGCAATAAATTAACCAATAATTTGGTTACCTTGTCATTTGCTTCGCACCTTTGGACTTGCTCCGGGCTCCATTTGCTCCTCTTGAGAACTTTGCCCTTTGAATTTGTTGGAGCTTCGAAGCCTTCCATAAGAGAAAACCATTGCTCTATCTCCACCATTAAGAAGTTTTTGATCCTTGATTTCCAAAGATCGAAACTTGTAGATGTGTACGGTAGAGCCACCCTTGTGTCAAATCCAAGTCCATCTTGGAATTGCATCTTGAAGTTGAGCTTCTTGAATTCTTTGACTTTGATAATTTTGCTCCAACTTCTTCACCCTCTAGCTCTTCTTGTTATGTTTGCCCCTTCCGGCGATGATTCCGGTGAAGAGCGACCTCGCTCTGATACCACTTGTTGGGACCGAAATATAGCTAGAGGGGGGGGGGGGGTGAATAGCTCGTCGCGTGCTCATGGTCGACGTTGCTTGTTTCTTCAAAGATGTGCAGCGGAAATATAAGAAACAACTACAACAACGCTAACAAATGGATTTTACTTGGTATCCACCTCATAATAGGTGACTAGTCCAAGGATCCACGCACACACACACACCTCCACTAATAAACACTCCTTTTCGGTAACTACCGAAGGCGGAGAAGCCCTACAAGTTCAGACTACAAGAAGAAAGGGAAAGGATACACAAATACAAGCAAAAGCTTACAATGAGTATAGAAAACCCTAACCCTAGCTTTCTTCCTCTTGCTATAGATCCGCCTCTTGACTTGGAAAAACCTCCAAGAGCTTTAAGAACTGGCGGTGAGAACCCTGTGGAGAAGCTCTGTGATCGCTGGTTAAGATCGGGAGAAGTGGCCGAAAGTTCTGCCGAAGGAATCAAACACCTGTAGCTAAATACGATGCCAACGGTCGGATCCCGATCGATTGGATTGCTCCCAATCGATCGGGGAGGCTTTGGATCGATCAACTGATCGATCCAGAGCGCCTCTATGATCAGGGAATTTGCTGGATCGATCGGCTGATCGATCCAGGGCTTATCGCGCGAAATCGCAACTCTCAATCGATCCACTGATCGATTGGGGGCTCTGGATTAATCGGTTGATCGATCCAGAGCTGTTCAATTCACGCGATGCTTCTCCCCAATCGATCCACTGATCGATTGGGAAAAGGATTGTCGCGAGGACTCAGCCAATCGATCGGCTGATCGATTAGGCTCTAGCCAATCGATCGGCCGATCGATTGGGCTCCAGTCAATCGATCGGCTGATCGATCCAACTGCTGGTTTTTGCCCAAAACCAAGTCCCAAGCCCCCCAAACCAACATCCGGTCAACCTTGACCTGTTGGTATATCATGCCTAGCATCTGGTCTCCCTTGACCTGCTAGGACTCCCTCACCAAGTGTCCGGTCAATCCCTTTGACCTACTTGGACTTTTCTCCTTGTGCCAAATATCCGGTCATTCCCTTTGACCTACTTGGACTTCCACCAGATGTCTGGTCAACCTTGACTCATCTGAATTTCCCTGTGCTAAGTATCCAGTCAATCCCTTTGACCTACTTGGACTTCCACCAGATGTCTAGTCAACCTTGACCCATCTGGATTTCCCTCGCCTGGCTTCACTCACCAGGACTTTCACCTAGCTTCACTCACTAGGATTTCCATTTGCCTAGCTTCACTCACTAGGACTTTCCAACTGCCTGGCTTCACTCACCAGGACTTTCACCTATCTTCACTCACTAGGATTTTCACCTGGCTTCACTCACCAGGATTTCCTTCTGCCTGGCTTCACTCACCAGGACTTTACTTCTGCCTAGCTTCACTCACCAGGACTTACCTTCTGCTTGGCTTCACTCACCAGGACTTTACTTATGTCTGGCTTCACTCACCAGGACTTTCCAGTCAAGTATCCGATCAACCTTGACCTACTTGGCTCTCCTTCACATCTCAACTGGTCAACCTTAACCAAATAGGAATTGTATCAACAATCTTCCCAAATGAACAACTGCACCTGCATTGTCCATATCATCTAAACCCAATATATTGTCAAACATCGAAACTCAAACCAAGACTCAAGCTTGGTCAACCAGGTCAACCTTGACCTAAGGGATATTGCACCAACAGCTATGTAAATGATGGGCTATTTAAGCTCAATGTAATGACTATTTAGCCTAAAATAAATAAAGTCGAAAGTTCTTCTATATATATATACATATATATACATGAGTCTTCTAGTTTATGACATGGTAGACTAGGACATGTTAATTACACTATTTATATAAATTAAATTATATGCAAAGCATACCTACATTCTACTTTGAGCCGAAACACAAGTGTGAAACTTGTGTTGAAGAAAAATTAACAAGGTCATTCTTTCAACATGTTGAAAGAAGAGCTGAACTACACAGCCTAATTCACACCGACGTATATGACCTTTAAGGTACACTGACATATGGTGGGAATAAGTACTTGATCACTTTTGTAGATGATCACACAAAATATGATTATGTATATCTTCTCCAATGTAAGGATGAAGATATAGAGAAATTCATTCTTTATAAGAGTGAGATTGAAAACCAACTTAATAGAAAAATTAAGGTGGTTCGAAGTGACTAAGGCGGTGAATGTGTCACTTTTTGCTAAGTTGTGTGCTAAAAATGGGATCAGACACAAAAGAACAGCTCCCTATTCTCCTCAATAAAATGGTGTTGTTGAGCGAAAGAATCATACTATGAAATAAATGATGAATGCTCTTCTATTGAGTTATGGACCATAAGATCAAATGTGAGGAAAAGTTGTACTCATGAATAATTACCTTTTAAATAAGGAGCCCTAAAAGAAAATAGAAAAGAGCTCATATAAGTTGTGGATTGGAAGACCATCATCCTACAAATACTTGCAAATATTGGGATGTCTTACCAAAGTGTTGGTTCCTAATCCGAAGAGGATTAAGATAGGGCTAAAGACTGTTAATTATATATTTTTTTTGGATATACACATAATAGCAGTGCTTATAGGTTCCTTGTGTTTGAATATCAAATATAGAAGATACACAATAACTCAATTATTGAATAAAAAATGTCTCATTCTTTAAACATGCATGTGTTTCTGTATATATAAGACCCAATCAGAAGTTAGCTCCTCAAAACGGGCATATGAAACACAAAGAAAAGAATAAGTTGATGAACCTATTAAGGTTGAGCTTAGACGAAATAAAAGAGATTGGGTAAAAAAATCTTTCAGAACGGATTTTATCACTTTCGTATTAGAAAGTGATCTCCAAAGTTATTCAGAAGCAATAAGTTATTTTGAGGGATATTAATAGAAAGAGACAATTACATCTGAAATTGACTCTATCATGCAAAACCACACTTGGGAACTTATGATTCTTCCTTCTTGAAATAAACCACTCAGTTACAAGTAAATTTTTAAGAAGAAAAGGAAATCAGATGGCATGATTGATAAGTATAAGGCTAAATTGGTAACTAAAGGTTATCGACAATAAGAAAACCTTATTTACTTATATATATATTCTCTGGTATCAAGAATAACTTTCATTAGAGTATTGTTGGCTATCACCACTCTATGAAATTTGGAAATATATTAAATAGATATAAAGATTGCTTTTCTAAATAGAGATTTAGAAGAGAAAATCTACATAGAGCAACCTAAAGGATTTTTTTCTAGGGAAAAATAAAGTTTGTAGATATGTCAAGCCGTTATACAGCTTGAAACAAGCTATGAACCAATGGCATGAAAAGTTTAATACTGCCATGAATGAAAGTGGATTTTAGGTCAATGAATGTGATAAATATGTCTATATGAAAACTACAAGAAATAACTATGTCATGTTATGTTTAAATGTAAATGACATCCTTATTATTGAGAATAGTGATAAGATAATCAAATCGACTAAAGTTATGTTGAACTTAAGATTTGATATGAAAGACATGTGCCCAGCTGATGTGATTCTAGAAATTAAAATTTATAGAACAACAAATGGAATTATTCTCAATCAGTCACATTATGTGGACAAGATTCTTAAGAAATTCAACAAGAGTGATACAGCGTTGGCATGGACTTTGATAGATATGAGTCAATATCCATCGAAAAATTAATATGAGAATATCTCTTAGATAGAGTACTACAGGACAATTGGAAGTTTGATGTATTTAATAAGTTGTACACGATCATACTTAGCTACGCAGTAAGCAAGATGAGTAGACATACGAGTAATTCTGATGTTGAGCACTTGAAAGAGATAACAATGTTGGTGCGGGAAGCATCCGATGATCGAACCTAAGTTTTGATAATGGCAAAGGATTCAAAGTTAAGGTGTGTTGTTATCTAACATGTTGAATGAGTGTTTCAGGAAAGTCCTAACTGCGGTTAGGCAGGTGAAAACCCTAGGGGGTGGTAACCCTAGCTCCTAGGGGGTGGTAATCCTAGGTGGAGAAAAGTCCTGGCTGCGGTTAGGCGAAGGGAAAACCCTAGGGGTGGTAACCCTAGGTCATAGGGGGTGGTAACCCTATGCGGAAAGTCTTGGCAGGTCGATGGCTTCAGGCAAAAGTCCTAGGGGGTGGTAACCCAAGGTGAAAAGTCCTATGTCGCGAACCAGGTGAAAGACTGGACTAGCCGGGAAGCGGATGTCCAGCAGAAAGTCCGGAAGCGTCGAGTGCTGAGCAAAAGTCCAGTCGATCTGGAGGATCGCACTGACAATAGGTAAATCTCCTGAGTGGAGTAGGTGAGGACGTGTTCCTCGTAGAGGGAACAGTAGGCATCGGGTCGACCAAGTATTTCCGGACGGAAATCCGAAGTCAGACCCGGATAGTCTGATGACTATCGATAATATTTTGTTACCTTATTTATGACTTTATGTGCTAACTTTGTGTTGCAGGATATTGTTCGGGACTAACATGTCTTGCAGGTACAAAATAATAAAGTCTTCCCTCTGATGAACAGTGTCCGAGGCGCCTCCATGGAGCTTGGAGGCGCCTCGGGTGCAAAGCTGGAGTTGGCTGCGAAGCACCTTGGGAGGCGCCTTGAAGAAGTCATAAGGCGCCTTGGAAGGCGCCTTGAATAGGGCATAAGGCGCCTTAAGCAGATGAACTTCGACCAGTTCAAGCTTGATCCACGCGGGAGACTCGGCAGCATGGAGGCGCCTTGAATAGCCTTCAAGGCGCCTTGAACACCCTTTATAAGGGGGTTTCGAGCAGCACCTTGAACGATTAACTTCCAGGCTTCCTTTCTTCAACGTGTCGCTAACAAGATCATTCCGAAGTGCTGCTGCAACATTCCGACGACCCGGAGCTCTGTAACTTGTGGTTTCTATACTGTTGTTGGTATAACCGTGTCTCTTTTTACTGTACTTATTTGCAATACTTGTACTCTATTCGAACTTATAGTTGTTGCCCACGGAAAGCGATCAAGGATCGCGGACCTTCGAGTCGGAGTCGTCTTAGGCTCCGAACGAAGTAAATTCCCCTGTGTTTGTGTGTTTGTTTTTATTCCGCTGCGTTTTAACTCCGATAGTTTTGCGATTCGAAAAACGAAATAGCCGCGAGTGCTATTCACCCCCCCTAGCGTGTTTCGATCCAACAATTGGTATCAGAGCGGGGTCATTTTGAATTGGCGCAACCACCATTCAAAACATTTTTTCGTGGTATTTTTTGGTTTTTCGGAGTCAATTAGAAATTAGCTTAGTAGCTAAAATTCTAATTCTTTTCAAAATCGATGTTGCTCAAAGTTGGTCAATACCACTTGAGCTCATTTTTTTCCTATTCTTCCCGCACTACTAATCCAAGACTCAGTCTTGGAATAGATCTTCTTGTTTTTAATTTTTGCAAGATTTAAATGGCCCATCAAGAAGGCTACAACACTGCTCGCCCACCGCTCTTCTCCGGAGATGATTTTGGATATTGGAAAGGCCGAATGGAGTCGTACCTACGAACCGAGTTCGATGTCTGGATGATCACCAAGACCGGGCTCGAAATACCAACTGACAAAGCCAGCATGCCACTACCGTACGAGAACTGGGACGCGAACCTTATCAAAAAGGTAGAAGCAAACGCAAAAGCAACGTATACACTTCAGTGCGGCTTAATGAATAAGGAGCTAAATCGCGCCGGCCCATTCTCAAGCGCCAAGGAGCTGTGGGAGAATCTGATTCAGTTACACGAAGGTAGCCAAGTAAGTAAGCATAATTTAATAGATGATTTATTTGAATTAGATGAACAACATGATACTACTTCGGCCGAGGAAGGTATTACGTTGGTTGCAAGTATAAGCAAGACAGAGGAAGCTAGAAAGAAACAAATGATGAAGGCAACATGGTTTGAGTCTTCAGACGAATCCAAGACTGACGTAGAAGAAGAACCGACAAGCTTCCTCGCACTACCGGTACTAGCATCTGTGGCGGAAACTGAGTCCGAATACGAGACATATACCGAGAGTGAATCCGGATCCGAGTCCGAGAGAAGCCACGGATCTATATCCGTTTCTAAAGGACCCAAAACCACTGTAAGCTCTTTAATGTCTAGTATTGACTTAGAAAATTCGGAAAACTTAATTCCTTACATGCTTAAGAAATTGGCTAAATCCAACATCCGGGTCAAGTCGCTCCAAAAGGAGGTAACAACCCTTAAGGAAGCGACTGACTTGAGTGCTTTAACTGAACCAGTTCAAATTGGAAGTTCGACTCAAGTTCAACAACTTGAGGAACAAAATTCCAATTTGAAAACTCAAATTAAAGAACTCAAGGACACGTTGGAACGGTTCACCTTGGGTTCCAAGAATTTGGACCTAATTCTTGGAAAACAGCGAGCCGTTTATAACAAATCCAGACTTGGATTTAGAACCAACAGAAATTATAAATCATATCTATCTCTAGTTAATAGACAAAATAATAAATCAGTCCAAGCATGGGTCCCCAAGTCCAAATTGATTAATCAAGTTGGACTTGGTCAATACTGGGTTCCGAAGGATCAAATACACTACATCGATAGGCCATATCGAGGCTATGATCCAGGGGGAGTTAACAGAAAAATCATTAAAATTAAACTAAATATTCGAAATTAAATTCAAAATTTGAAATTAAATTCAAAATTCGAAATTAAAATTCAAAATTTGAAATTCGAAATTAAAATTCAAAATTCGAAATTAAAATTTAAAATTCAAAATTAAAATTTAAAATTCAAAATTAAATTTTAAAATTCAAAATTCGAAATTAAAAATTTAAATTCAAAATTCGAAATTAAAATTTAAAATTCAAAATTTGAAATTAAAATTCAAAATTCAAAATTAAATTAAAATAAAAAATTCGAAATTAAATTAAAATTAAAAATCAAAATTTAAATTTAAAATTCAAAATTAAAAATAAAAATTTGAAATTAAATTCAAAATTCAAAATTCAATCAAATAAAAATTTAGAAGGAGAATTCAGAATAGTTGGCACCCCTAACTAAACTACCCGATTGGGTAACCAAACTTAATCTACCCGAAATGGGTAAACAAGAGTAGACTACCCGGCAGGGTAATTAAGGTTAGATTAAAACAGGCTAGGTTTAACTTGACCCACAGTACTGGTGAAGTTTTTGGATGATAGTACGTTAGGGAAGCTTGGGCATCGCATGTCTAGGAAGATATGACTTCGACCTGGTGCATTTGGCTAAGTGGAACTGATCGAAGCTACCCTTAAATGGATCCTAACTAGTTAGACCAAGGTTTAGTATTAAGTTCAATGGGTAGGACTATTTGGAAAACCTCGAAGGCATGATTACTTTAATGAGTTCCTTGTGACTCACCATAGCCCAGAAGTTTATCCAAAGAATGCTTACTTGTTGAACCCAAAGCTAAACCTGAATCTAACATAAAGTTAAACCAAACCCTTAAATTGAACCTCAATTCATCTGACAACAATTATAGGGTTCCCTGATTGAAAATTTAGATCGGGTGAGATGACTAAGAAATTAAAAATTAAAATAATTTTAAATCTTAATTTCAAAATAATTTTAAATCTTAATTTCAAAATAATTTTAAAACTTAAATTCAAAATGATTTTATAACTTAATTTCAAAATGATTTTAAAACTTAATTTCAAAATAATTTTAAAACTTAATTTCAAAAATAAAAATTCTTTTAAAAATCTTTTAAAATCCTTTTAAAAATCTTTTAAAAATCCTTTCAAAAATCTTTTAAAAATCCTTTCAAAAATTCCTTTTTAAAATTCTTTTAAAAATCCTTTTAAAATTCTTTCAAAAATCCTTTTTAAAAATCCTTTCAAAAATTCTTTTAAAAATCATTTGAAAAATCCCTTGAAAGATTAATTTCAAAACCCTTTTCAGAAGTTATTAAATTCTTTGAAATTCTAAACTCAATTAATTTTTAAATCTTCAAAATAATTAAATGGTCACTTATTTGGAATTCTAACTTATATTCTCAATATTTTAAAACAAAGTTAACTTTATCTAGCGCTCACTCATAAGCTAAACATGCCTGAAAACCTAGAATGGGTGAGATGGTAATTTAGGAAAATATAAAATAACTTTTTTTTAATTTACATGCTTGGACTCTAGAACCCTCAGAACTTAATGTGGCATTAATTAAGGGGGAGTGAGTGGAGTCAAGCTAAGTTTCTTTTAAAATAAATTTTATGGTTTTAATTATCTTTAAAAGTTAAACTCTTTGAAAAGTTAAAGCAAATCCAATTTTTGTTAGACTTTAAACTTTTCATCAACTTATATGTCTAAGACTGAGCGTGCTTGTACTTTAGGGCTCTGATACATGATCAAAATAATTTAGATAACTTAACATCTATTTAACTTGACTCATGCTTGGACTTAAGGACCAACCAATTTGATTAAATAAACTAAATTAAACATTTAGTTTCTCCCTCTTCGTCCTAAAAATTAACAAGTTCTTACTTCTAATTTTTCAACAATAAGTATTGTTAAGATAAGTGTCTTTTTAACTTAAGCTATATTTTCAATGTTTGCAAAAGACTAAGCTAAGTAGTTCATATAAAAACCTTCAAACTTTTGCAAACTTAGCCAACCTTTCAAATCTATCTCTTTATAAATTCTTACTAAGCTAATTTTTTTACCTTAAAGTATTAAAAATCATAGTTTTGCAAAATTCTTACTCATTGCCTTCAAAATATTTTTGCTAAGTAAAAAGAGACTTCAATATTCTTTAAGATTTTCAAAATTTAGCTAAGTATATTTCAAAAATCAACTAAGTTGCAAAAGTGGCTAAAATCGTTCTTAATAGTCTACTAAGTATTAGCCTTTTAAACTTAGTTAAAATTTTCTCCAAAGTAATTTACCATTCATAAGCCTAATCTATTTTTTTCCTAAGAAAAATTAAAAATTGCTTGAAACTGGCTTATTTTTTGATAAATGGCAAAGGGGGAGAGTAGGGAAATTCAAAGTAAAAAAAAATCAAAATCTAATTCAAAAGTAAAAGGAAGCCCTGTATTGAAGGGGAGCTTCACAAAAGTTTAAGTGTTAGCTTAAGTTATGCTTTTATTTGAATTTATATACTTAAGCTTGTTCACTTAAAATCTTTTAAGATATTCATGCATCTGTTTTACTTAACCTTGAATTTGGGTTGCCATAATCAAAAAGGGGGAGATTGTTGGTGCGGGAAGCATCTGACGATCGAACATAAGTTTTGATAATGGCAAATGATTCAAAGTTAAGGTGTGTTGTTATCTAACATGTTGAATGAGTGTTTCAGGAAAGTCCTAACTACGGTTAGGTAGGTGAAAACCCTAGGGGGTGGTAACCCTAGCTCCTAGGGGGTGGTAAGCCTAGGTGGAGAAAAGTTCTAGCTGCGGTTAGGCGAAGGGAAAACCCTTGGGGGTGGTAACCCTAGGTCATAGGGGGTGGTAACCCTATGCGGAAAGTCTTGGCAGGTCGATGGCTTCAGGCAAAAGTCCTAGGGGGTCGTAACCCTAGGTGGAAAGTCCTGGTGTAACGAACCAGGTGAAAGACTGGACTAGCCGGGAAGCGGATGTCCAGCAGAAAGTCTGGAAGCATCGAGTGCTGAGCAAAAGTCCAGTCGATCTGGAGGATCGCACTGGCAACAGGTAAATCTCCTGAGTGGAGTAGGTGAGGACGCGTTCCCCGTAGAGGGGACAGTAGGCGTCGGGTCGACCCAGGATTTCCGGACGAAAATTCGAAGTCAGACCCGGATAGTCTGATAATTATCGATAATATTTTGTTATCTTATTTATGACTTTATGTGCTAACTTTGTGTTGCAGGATATTGTTCGGGACTAACATGTCTTGCAGGTACAAAATAATAAAGTCTTCCCTCGGATGAACAGTGTCCGAGGCGCCTCCATGGAGTTTGGAGGCGCCTTGGGTGTAAAGCTGGAGCTGGCTGCGAAGCACCTTGGGAGGCGCCTTGAAGAAGTCATAAGGCGCCTTGGAAGGCGCCTTGAATAGGGCATAAGGCGCCTTGAGCAGATGAACTTCGACCAGTTCAAGCTTGATCCACGCGGGAGACTCGGCAGCATGGAGGTGCCTTGAATAGCCTTTAATGCGCCTTGAACACCCTTTATAAGGGGGTTTCGAGCAACACCTTGAACGATTAACTTCCAGGCTTCCTTTCTTCAACGTGTCGCTAACAAGATCATTCCGAAGTGCTGCTGCAATATTTCGACGACCCGGAGCTCCGTAACTTGTGGTTTCTATACTGTTGTTGGTATAACCGTGTCTCTTTTTACTGTACTTATTTGCAATACTTGTACTCTATTTGAACTTATAGTTGTTGCCCCCGGAAAGCGATCAAGGATCGCGGGCCTTCGAGTAGGAGTTGCCTTAGGCTCCGAACGAAGTAAATTAAATTCCCCTGTGTTTGTGTGTTTGTTTTTATTCTCTTGCATTTTAACTCCGATAGTTTTGTGATTCAAAAAATGAAATAGCCGCGAGTGCTATTCACCCCCCCTCTAGTGCGTTTCGATCCAACAAACAAGAGTATTGAGATATTTGTGGTATACTCGTGATTATGGATTACACTATATGAGATATCCTATTGTGATCAAAGGATATAGTGACGCAAATTAGATATCAGACATAAAAGACTCTAAGTCCACAAGTGGATATGTATTCACTTTGAGAAGTGCAACCATTTCATGAAAATCTTCTAAGAAAACTATAATAACTAGATCTATAATGGAGTAAGAGTTTGTAGCTCTTGACAAATGTGGTGAAGATGTTGAATGATTACGATAATTCTGAGAAGATGTTCCTGGATAACTAAAACATGTGCCAACATTTGCATACATTGTGATAGTCAATCGACAATTGACTAGGCATAGAGCCATATGCATAATAATAAGTCTCAACATATATATTATAGACATAATACCATTAGACAACTACTCTCAATGGAGGTTATCACTATTGACTATGTATAGTCAAAGGATAACCTAGTGGATTCATTAACTAAAGGGTTAAATAGAGAGTTAGTTGCTAGCTCATCATGAGGAATGAGCTTAATGTAAGTGTCAATGTCGACTGTAGGTGCAAAGAAAATCAAACCTATGCTAACTGAAGATCCCAAGAACTAAGTTCAAAGGGACAACCTAATTACACTGAAAGGCAAACACTATGAGGGAATGACACGATGCATCAGTTTAAATGAAGGGTAAGCATTCTTGCTTTTAATGATCGTAGTAGAGTTATGTGAAAGACTCTCGAGAGATCATGTATGTTAGAAACAAATATGGCTATTTTGAAGAGAATTAGAGACACAATTCTTAACGTTTCTCATAGAACCAAGAGTATTCATAGCCAAGAATGAATACACTCATGAGACTTGAGCTATATCAAGGAGAGTCCTGGGTGAGATCTGTCCATGCTTACATAAACAGTAGAATAGTTCAAAGATATTGCGTTTGCTGATCATTCGATGAGCAAACAGATTTTCACAAGGGAAGGTTGAAAGAGTTACACCTACTTATCCTATACATGACTCAATTGCTGAACGCTATCGCATACATTATTTCCATTCATGTGGAGGATTATTGGAAAAATATGAATGAAAACATGACTTGTGGGTTATTATACCCACATTGGATGAGTGACAATATGATAAATCTACAGTGTAGGAGGGAGTGTGAATCCTGGGCCCAGATTACACTAGCCCAAAAGGATTTATGTGTGAATGCTTGTACACAGCGAGCCGTGGTCAGGACACACATGTCTATGTGAATCAATCAGTGATTGTCACAATTCATTTTTTCTTGCTCAAGCCCAAGTGTCACTGGAAAGCATACTACAAGTGAAGTTTTCTTTAGAAGGAATGAAAATCCACCGTTAGTAGAAGAGAGAAAAACTTGAGCAAGCGAAGCTTTCTATAGATGGAAGAAAAGCGAAGAGGTGTCTGAAAGATAGATCCCCTCGTTTCTTCCTCTACTTTTTGTCGAGTAATTTTTTGTTCAGCAAATACTTGTAATAGCGTTTAGGTATACACTCAGTTGGCCGCATCAATCTGTGCTAAGTTGTGTTGTGTTCTCACCATTTTATCTTAAAAACAGATGTCTAAGCGTGACCTCTTGGCACCGTCGGAAGCGAAAAATCTGTTTTAAAGAGTCTGCCTTGTTGTAGAACTCAACATCTTTGTTCCACAGGTGGCGTTCCTCATGCAACACGAACTCATGCTCTAGGTTTGTTCGGCATCCATCTCTAGCCTTCGACATCAGTTTCATCGATTCGACACTCGGAGCACTCGCCAACTCAACAACTTGGCATATCAGGGTCTTAACTCTTAGATAAAAAATGGGAGGAGGATAAGAGGACAAGATGGACAAGTGGAACATAATAATTTTTTCACACCTCCGTTCATAAAACACATAGCCTATTTATAAGCTACGCACATGATTCATGAAAAACCACTAACTCCATTTTCTACTCAACTAACTCAACTAATGTAAATACATTGAATATAGATTTTTTTCTTTAACCACTACTACCATTCATTGTTACCTCACCACCCACTAACTCAATTATTAATTTTGAGTCATTTTATCAACCCCCTGATTCAAAATTACAAACACCAAGACATAATCGGAAATAAATAAACTTTAACTCTTGGAAGTGACTTCATCAAGATATCTACTACTTGTTCATGTGTGTTGAATGTTCCAACATAATTTCATTATTGACAACTAAGTCTCGAATGAAATGCAGACAAATATCAATATGTTCAGTCCTCATATGTAAAGTCAGATTTTTTTGTCATTGCAATTGTCACCTTGTTATCACAAAAAAATAGTACTTGCATCTTTTTGTTGTTGGTGAAGATCTATAAGTATTCTTCTAACCCAAATTGTTTGATATGCCACTGAAGTTGTTGCTACATATTTTGCTTCTGAAAAGGATAGGGTTGTAATAGCTTGCTTTTTTGAACTCCATGAAATTGCTCCTAATCTAATATTAAAAACACTAGTTGAGGTGCTCTTTCAATCATCTACTGAACTTGCCCAATTACTATCAGTGAACTCACAAAGATCAAATTTTGAAACTTTAGTATAATAAATTCAATAATCCATGGTTCCAACAACATAGCGTAAAATCCTATTAGCTACTCTAAGATGATGCTTTGTAGGATTTTGTTTAAACTTGAAAATTACACCAACAGAAAAGGCAATATCTAGTCTAGTATGACTCAAATAAATTAAACCTCTAACCAAACTTCTGAAATTTTTTACATTAGCTTTATCTGAACCATCTTCTAGTTGTAATTTCTCATTTATATTCATGGGTGTAGTAGCTGGATTGTAATTAAATAAGTTAAAACTTTTCAGAAGATCTGCCACATATTTTCTTTGTGAGTTAAAAATCCATCAACTCCTTGCTTTACTTTAAGACCAAGAAAATAATACAATATTCTCATATCTGATATCTCAAATTTCTTCATCATATTAGATTTAAAATCAGCTAGTAGAGAATCAGAAGAACTCATATAAATTATATCATCGACATAAAGGTACACAATAATATAATCATCTCTACCTTATTTCTTCACATAAAGAGTGACTTCATTTGCACTTCTTGTAAAATCATATTGTCAAAATTAACAATCAATCTTGCTATACCATGCCCCCGTGGGCCTTGTTTAACTCATAAAGTGTCTTTCTCAATTTATACACCTTCGTCTCTTTGCGTTCAATTATAAAACCTTCTGGCTGAGCTACATAAACTTCTTCTTGCAAGTCTCCATTTAAAAATACAGATTTAACATCAAATTGATAAAGAGGCCAATGCAATTGTGCAGCCAATGCTAGGATAATTCTCATAGTTTCAAATCTAGCAACTAAAGAAAAAGTTTTTTCGAAATCAATACCTTGTTGTTGTGAGTAACAAGGTGAGCCTTGTGTTTCTGAATGGATCTATTAGCATGATATTTTGTTTTAAACATCCACTTGAGACCAATCACGTTCTTGCCTTCGGGTAGATCCACCATCTCCCATGTTTCATTTTTATGGATTGCAATTAAATCTTCTTTCATTGCATTCCTCCGTTCCTCTTTTTTTACTGCTTCTTCAAAGGTTATAAGATCTATAACAAAAAAAGTAAATTGACTTGACTCATATATTTCTCTCAAAGATCTAACCTTTGCTGGAGGTGCTTCATCTGAAGGTTCTTGTAAAGAGGATGAACTACTACTTCTTGAATTTGATGGTGAGGAAGCTGGTGATCCCAAAGGAGATGATTCAACACCTTCTGTTGTTAGAGTTCTGTTCTCCATTGGGATATGAACTTGAGTCTCTTCACCTTGTGTATTCCAATTTCAGCTTGAATTTTCATCAAAATCTACATCCCTCCTTATAATCAATTTGCCAGTAAGAGGATTATACAACCGATATGCTTTTGATTGATTGCAATCTCTAACAAAGATGCATTTTCAGATTTCTTCTCAAGTTCATGACAAATTTGAGAATTAATCAAGGCATATGCAATGCAACCAAAAATTCTTAAGTGATTTTCCGATGGTTTTCTACCTCACCATGCTTCATATGATGCTTGATTCAAAACAACCCTTGTTGGAGAAACATTCAGCAAGTAGACTGATGTGGCCACTGCTTCAGCGCAAAAATATTTGGAAGCCCTCTAATATTCAACAAACTTCTAGCCATTTCTACAATAGTTCGATTTTTCCATTCTTCCACACCATTTTGCTCCAGTGTATAAGGTGTTGACAACTCCCTGTGAATACCATGTTCTTCACAAAATTTATTAAATTTTTTAGATAAAAACTCACCATCTCAATTTGTATGAAGAGTCTTTATTAAGGTACTCTTATGATTTTCCACAAGCGCTTTGAATTTTCTAAAATTTTCAAAAGTTTCTGACTTGTCTACTAGAAAATATACCCAACTCATCCGACTAAAATCATCAGTAAACGTTAAAAATATTTACTCCCACTAAATGATATAGTTCTCATAGGACTACATAAATTAGCGTGAATTAGCTCAAGGCATTCTAAAGCTCTCCATGATTGCCCACTAGGAAAAGACTTCCTTTTTTGTTTTCCATAAACACATCCTTCACATAAACCAAGAGAACTAATTTAGGTAATCAAAAGATCATACCTTTTTGACTTAAAAGTTGCATGCCTTTTATGTTGAGATGCCCATATCTCAAATGTCACATCTTATCTTGGATTCATTATCTTCACTAGCAATAAAAACTTAATTTCCCACATTAGAGATCTTCAGTAGAAATATCTTATTTTCTATCATTTGCACGCTAACAATAGACTATTCAGAATCTTTGTCAGAAATAACACAAGCTCCATTATTAAATAAAATAGCATAGCCACACATCATCAATTGCCCAACACTTAATTAACTATGTGCCAAACTAGGAACAAAATAAACATTGTAAAGCATCTCTAGTCTCCATGGCAATAGTGTCTTAGCCTTCGACTTGTATCTGCTTATTATCTCCAAGTCTTACTAGCATTATCTGTTATTCATCAAACTCTTTAAATAATAACTTATTGCCAATCATGTGATTCGAACATCCACTATCCAAAAACCAAATATCGTTTTAAACTTCGTTAGAATGAGAATGAACCATAAATAACTTACTTTCCTCATTTTATTCTTTCACATAATTTTCTTGTGAGACATTTCTACAATTTGCCTTTATATGCCTAAATCTTCTCCAGCCATAACATTGAATGGAACTTTTATTCCATTTTTGATCCCCGTTGAATTACTTCTCTTGTCCATTAAAATGACTTCTTCGTCTACCACGAAAACCTCCTCTTCCGTGACCTCTACCAGTAAAGTCTTCTTTTTTTTCTATCTCCCCCTTTACTTGAGAATCTTGAAATGTCTTTTCTTCATTTTTCTCAGTAGATCTATTTCACCTTGCCTCATGAGCTTGCAAAGAACCCATTAGTTCATCAAAAGATATAATAGAAACATCTTTTGCCTCCTCAATCGTAGTTACTATGTAATCATATTTAGGAGTCAAACTTCACAAAACTTTTGAAACAATAATTGCATCAGTGATCTTTTCTCCATAAGATCTCATTTGACTGATAATTGAAATTACTCTAGATAAAAAGTCTTGTAAAGTTTCATTACTCTTCATAAGCAATGCCTCAAACTCACTTCTGAGAGTCTAGAGTTTCATTGCTATCACTCTGGAGGAGTCTTAAAATTCTTTCTACAATATTTTCCATGTTTCTTTGAAAAATGGGGCAGATGAAATTCTTGAGAAAATCGTCTCATGTACTTCTTGTTGAAGAATGAACAGTGCTTTTGAATCTTTCTTTCTATTCTCTTTTAATCAACCTTTATCGACATCCTCGTTTACTAAATCCCAAAGATCTTGAGATCTAAATAGAGTTTTTATTTTTATACTCCAAAATTCATAGTACTCTCCTTTGAAAATTGTGATGAGGCATTGAGAAATTCCGTTGATTGTCATTGCAAGCAAACTAGGACACGTCAAACCCGACGCACTAATGTCACGGTTAGATAAAAAATAGGAGGACAAGTGCAACACAATAATTTTTTCACACCTCTATTTATAAAATACACAATCTATTTATAAGCTATTTACATAATACATAAAAAACCACTAACTCTATATTCTACCCCACTAACTCAACTAATGTAAATATATTGAATATATACTTTTTTCCTTTAACCACTACTACCACTCATTTCCACCTTATCAACCCACTAACTCAATTATTAATTTTGAGTCATTTTATCAACATTGACAAATTCCCTCTTTGACTCAAACTTGGGCAACTCTAGACAACATTGACGATCGGCCAACTCAGCTAGGCCAACAGTTTGAAATTATCAGCTCAAACTATCTTAACAGATAAGTAAGTACTATCCCTCCGATAGATTATCCCTCCGATAGATTATGGAAAGAGATCCAACAAGATATCCTCACCATTTTGTAGTATCCATCCATATCTGCTGCCTGAACTTTATCAAGTTGTTTTATTGATTTGTGATGTCCTTTCATAGGCCTTTCTTCTGCCTTTAGACTTAAGCATTGTACTACGAGCTCTTTAATCCATTATATCAACTCTGCATCTCCTTCTCTTGCCACTTGATTGTCCAAGATTTCCCCAAGTCGGTCCTCCTTCATGGCCAACGTGAAACTCAATGCAAGACTCGTTGCTCCTCCCTATTCTTCAAGATAAATTGTATTTTTAAGTGTTAGTAATTTTATGAGCACATTTTCATGACCATCAGTTCTTTATCAGAAATTGCAGCCAAGGCTGTGGATGAGCAAACAATTGAGTGTAAGGAGAGTACTGACTTTACTTCTGATGTCACTCCTAGGATTAGCATTCAAGCAGGACCACACTTGGAATAGGGATAAATTTGTTGATTTAGGAGGATCCAAAGATTTTTATTATTATTTTTGATAATTTTTATTTTTTTTTTAGTATTTAAGATATTTTTGATATTTTAGGTTTTTTTGATAATTTTTATTTTTTAGATTTTTAAATTTTAAGTCCATTTAAAAATTTTAGTATTGTGAGATGTTAAAATATTCTTCTTTTTTATTAGGATCTCTTTTTTTTCTTTACAAATTAGGAATTGGAGCCTATAAGTTAGGATTTCTTTCTATCTTGGTATTTGAAATTTATATAAATATTTGTTTAGCTGTTTGAGGAATTATCTTCAGTTACTAAATATTATTCTTTTCAGAAAAATTTGGAGGACGGCGATTACTTTTCTTGTCTTTTACTCGCTTTTCCTTTCTCATCAGTCCACATGATAATCATTATCCTATCCATCATCATTTGCTACGACAAATTATTTTAGGTAAAAAAAATTTAAACGGGAAAACAAGCTAAGTTAAAAAATAGCATTGTTTTTATAAAGATAACAATAAATAACCTTAAACACAATTTAACATTCAAGAGTAACATAAAGTGAAGATAATTTTATACAATACTCATGAAAGGGCAGGGCAGTTCGGTGCACGAAATTTCTACTATACAAGGTTCTGAGGAATGATCCATTGTACGCAGTTAGTCTTACCTTACTTTTTAAAAAAGTTATTTTCAAGAGTTTTACACAATACTCATGAAACTAAATTCTTCTCGAAAAAAACTAGACAATAAGTACACATAGATACAAAAATAAGAAACTAAAAAAACACACAAATAAGAGAATTACATAACTAGGCAAACAAACACACCCAAACAAAGTAACAACATAACTTGAGCCCACGTCTCCTATTCGATGTTAAAGCCTGCCTTGCATATTGCTCCATCCAGTGAATACGGTCTCTGTACTAAAATTAATATAGGAATCATCATGGTTAACATTTGACGACTCACTGATCAGGCTTTCAATTTCCTCAACGTCTTGTTGTACTATGCATGGATGTTGCTTACGAGTTCTCAATCTGTAAAGCTCTTCGGCCACTTTCTTCATGGTTGGCCTTTCCTCTCCTTTTAACTTTAAACATTGCTTAATAAGTTCTATAAGCTTTGAATAAATGTCGTATTAACTTCCAAGTATACTTGATTGCCTAAGATCTCTGAAACTCTTTTTTTTTTTTTTTTATTTTCAAACATAGCAAAAGTTGACACCAAACGCCTTTTTTCTGTTGAGTTCTGTGTCTTTTAATTCAAATTATTTTTTTTTTATTTTTTTTTTTTGTTGTTCGTAATGCATATATGTATGCATTTAGTCCTATATTACTAAGCTAAGAAGGTTGGAAGATCTTATATATGGAGCTCTTTCATCCTTGTTTAGCAAAGTTAATGTGACCTACACGCATGTGCGGGTCGAGCCCAAATCAGGTGGTTTCGAGAGTTCGAGCCGGATATCCATAAACCGGGTGCGACGCACGCGATCATCGCGCGTGCCAGTCTTTGGTTTGGTTTGGTTCAATCCCGCGCGCGTGAGGAAGCGACGTACGGTTTGGTTCTGTCCAGCGTGTGAGGGAACCGACGCACGCTTTGTTTCGCTGGTGAAGCAGTGGTTCAGAGTGAATAAATGTTGCGCCTCTGTTCGTTGTTCGTGTGCTCTCAAGCAGTCTGCTTTCTCCTCCTTCCCTCTCTGTGTCCGCGTGCGCTGCCTTCTTTTCCTAGAGAGTTTTCCTTGTCCTGAGGCTTGGTGTTCAACGATCTGACGTTGGGTCCGGAGTGCGACATTCATCTTGGAGTGCACCTACGGACGACGTGAGTGGTTGTCGAATCTTGGGAGAATTTTGCCGGAGAGCCTCTGCACCGTGAGTGACAATATATTCTCTAAAGACAGTCGGCACGTCGACGCTTCAACCGGAGGATAACAATTTCTGAACCTTACTCTTTTATTTACCTGTTTATTGCATGCTTGCTATTTTGGGCAAATATATTACTGTGTTAGTGCTCTCATACAACAACAATGTTAGAGAATATAGTGCCAGCATCAATAGACATGATGAATGATAGGGTAACGGGGTCTGATGAGGCTAGCGCCATACCCGAGAGATTTTTCGGGCAAAACTTCAGACGTTGGCAATAACGGATGAAATTTTGGCTTACTACGCTAGGGTTATTCTCCGTTATAGAAAAAGATCCTCCTTCACCTGATGAAGAGAAACCTACCCATAATGCTGCCTTACAGAGGTTTAAGCAAAGGGATTATCTCTACCATGGGAGGATCCTGTCTGCCCTCTCAAACGCACTATTTGATGTATACTGCTCAACGCCTTCGGCTAAAGAACTGTGGAAATCTTTGGATAAAAAATACAACTTCGAAGATTCTGGTTTACAAAAGTACACTGTGGCAAAATTCCTAAACTTCAAAATGGTTGAAGGCAAATCTGTGGTTGAGCAGACACATGAATTCCAAGTTCAAATTCATGGTCTTGCTGAAGGAGATATGTCATTACCCGAAAAATTTCAGGTCTTGTCTATCATCGAAAAATTACCTCCGAGTTGGGAAGATTTTGGCATGATTCTTAAACATAGGAGAGGTCAAATCTCTCTAGAAGATTTGATGATTGTCTTAAATATTGAAGAAGAACATCGGAAGCAACATAAAGATGATGATGAAAGAATGCCTATTGATTTTATTCCAAAGGCAAACATAGTAGTCTCATCTGACAAGAATAAATTCAAAAATCAGAAAATGAAGAACAAGATGAAACCCAAACCAAAGGTTTAAAAGAAAAATGGAACCAAGTCGTGCTGGGCATGTGGACAAGTTGAACATTATGCCAAATTCTGCCCTAAGCAAAAGGACAAGAAGAAAAACCAAAGCAATACGTCCAACACCAAGGCACAAGCAAATATTGTGACTGCTAGTGACGACACCAGCAATAGGTTTGTTACCTTCAAACCCAAACTAAACTTGATCTATCAACCCAATGAATGGTTAGTTGATACAGGTGCTAATGTGCACTGTTGTGTTGATCGCTCTGTCTTCCTTACTTATCAGGTAATTGAAGGCACTTCCGTGACCATGGGGAACCATTCTGCAGCTAGGGTGTTTGGGATAGGATAAGTTGACCTGAGGTTCACCTATGGAAAAATCCTGTCACTGCATGAGATGCATCATGTTCTAGCGGTCCGTCGGAATTTGATTAGCGGGTCAAAGTTAGTCCACGCTAGTTATGAGTTGAACTTTAAATGTAATAAAGTTGTAATATTACATTTAGGAATATTTATTGGAAAAGATTACCTTAATGAAGGTTTATTTAAACTCAATGTAGAAAATGCTACCTTAAATAAATCTACTGATATTGCTTGTTCATATAACATTGAGTCTTATGATATATGGTATGACAGATTAGGACATGTCAATTTTAATACTGTAAAAAGGATGATGAATCTAGACTTGATTCCTAAGTATGCTATAAATGATAAGAAAAAATGTGAAGTTTGTGTGCAATATAAACAACCCCGTAAACCCTTCAAATCAGTTGATAGAAATTCTAATATTTTAGAATTGATTCATACTGACTGTTGTGAGTTTAACGGTGTAATAACGAGAGATCATACAAGGTATTTCATTACCTTCATTGATGATCACTCTCGTTATTGTTATGTTTATTTGCTGAAAACTAAGGATGAAGCTTTAAATAAATTTATGATTTTTAAATCTGAAGCTGAGAACCAAACAAATAAATCTATTAAGAGGTTAAGGTCTAATAGGGGTGGAGAGTTTACCTCGAACCTGCTTCAAAAATTTTGTCAAGATACAGATATAATTCACAAGGTAACTGCTCCATATAGTCCTCAATCCAATGGTATAGCAGAACGAAAAAATCGAACCCTTGAAGATATGATTAATTCCATGTTAGGCAGTTCTGGGTTACCCAACTTCATGTGGGGGGAGACACTACTAACCTATGTTGGATAGTTAAACTTTCTCCAGGGATGACTTTGTAATTTTTACCGATCTTTCTATCCTTTTTCCTAACCATAAGAAAGTCGTTTTGCGATTTATTTTTCCCACTTTTGAACCCGACAAAGTGTTATTATCTTTTTTCTTAAAAAAATGTATTAGCTAATATAAGGTCATATGTTATCGCAAAATCTAATATAGTTTTCCTTTACTCATTTCTCGTTTCAAACCCATAACCCCCATATACCCTCTCATATTCCTCATTTTTTACTCTGACATGTCTATTTAGATCACCTCTTATTAAATTTATTTCATTTGACGGAATGTTTTATAATATTTCATTTAAGTCGTCCCAAAACCTTGATTTGGTAGCTTCATCTAATCATATTTGTGGTGCATATACGCTAATTATATTCATAGTTTCTTTTACCACTATTATCTTAAGGGTTATAATTATATTCCCTTTTTTATCTACAATAATACCTACTTCATTTCTTGCATTACTTTTTTCAATGTACCATAACTTAAAACTCAAGTTCTCTATCATCTCGCCTACCTATTTTGTCTCTTGTATACATAAAATATTAATTCTTCTTATAATTATCATGTCTACTACTTCCATTGATTTACTAGTGTGAGTTCTTATGTTCCATGTTCAGAATATTAGATTATTGATTTTTCCATCATACTTATTTTTATCCAAACTATGGTGTTAGAATTCTTACCTATTTAACATTACGCTCAAGTTCTCATAGACATATAGCGGTTCTTGCCGATAGTAAAAAAAATTAAATTACCAATATACATGCATAAATATATCATATCATATCTTCAATCTTCCGGACTATGGTGTAGTGACAAACATCCATATAAGCTCAGGGCGTAGCACAGACAGTGGGCGCATGGTATCTCTGGCGTAATGGCCAGGGGTCGATTCTCAGGAACTGACGACCTGGGGTTTACCCCGCCATGCGCCTATGGCCTGTGTACCTGCATGAACCTCCCTCCATATCCGTGGGGCCGACACTAGGGGGACCGCTAAGATAACGGATCTATCTTTTTTCAAATATTTATTATTTTATTCTCAACTATGGTACACCACAAGATATTTTACTTTAATGGAATAATAAATCTAGAATATTGAGCTAGTAGACCGTTCATTAAAAATACTTTTAAATTTTCTTTTATAATCGATAAAAAACCTTTTATAGAATTAGATGGATCATCCTCGTAATTTGCTCGTGCGCTACGATTGAATGAAAGGTGTTAATTAAAAATAAATAAATAAATAATATGGTATAATGCATGTTCGAAAATTAGGAACCGAATTAACGTTGTCCGTGGAATTTTGCATATGCCAAGTTACGGTGCTAGCTGTTTGCCATATATAATAATAATTTTAGTTAATCTTATTAATTATTTATGTATGGACTAGTCCAACTCTACTAATATTTTTTTATTAATTATCAGGATAAATTAAGAAGTACGGTCAATCTAAAAACCTAACATTTTTTAACTGCACCTTCTAAAAATTTCTATAAATACATAATAAATAGGGTTCAAACTGTAAATATTTAAGTAACAATTTGAAGCCCTTGCTGTTTGCCAGAGGCTACAGCCGTAGATTGTTTATCAAGTTATGACGGCTTTAATTAGGGCCCAATAAATCGAATCACGGATGTGCACAACTTACATACATTTTTACTATTCGATCTACTAGCTGATGAGAATTAGGGGCAGATAACAAAGCCGACATATTACTGATAGTGTGTGATTGATAAATATATATGAGTCTAATCTTAAATAACAAATATTTACTTTTATATCTACAATTTCATTTCTGTTAAGAGAAGCATAGAGCTTCATTGAAGGAACCCTATCTAGTTATCTTGTTCTGCAGTATTACCCTTTTGCCCAAGTCGAGCTAAATCATCTTACTCCTCTTCAAAAGCTATCATTCTAATTTTAGTACTCTAATAAACTTATTATTCTTTTGTTAAGTTAAAATTTAGTTATTGGCATTGTACTTTTATATTTTAGCTTACAACATAAAAATGTTAAGAACTAATATTATAATCAATCTCCATATGATGAAATACGAAGTGAATGTAGCGAATTCATTTACAAATATTTGGGTGTCTAAGGATCGTGCTTGTTGTGATATAAATTTTTGGATTGTATTTAGATATTTGTGGAGATACTTTTAGGTGAAGTTGGTCAAACATGTCTCAAGTTTGAATTTCTAGATTTCATTTGTTGATTCTAATACTTTATTTGGGTCAATACAAGTTGGATTTCATTTTTTATAGATACTTATGATATATTTGTTTAATTTTGGTGAAGTGTTTTTTTTTACTTCAGTATTTTATGAAACTGTGCAGAAGTAAAAGTAGACATTTACTATACCACAATACAAAAACTATGAAATCATATAAATAATTTATTTTGTTAATCAATATAACTTATAAAGTCATATATAATTAACTATTTTGATATGTTTACCGAACTGATGAAGTAAAAGAGCTTTTTTATTTCGAAATCAATCTAATTGCGAACTGGTTTAGACCAGACAAAGATTTTGGTATTTTCATAGCAAAGTAAATAAATTGACATTTTTTACTTCACGTTCCTATATTTCAACAATTGTAAATATGGTTTATGCTTTTTCTCTTGATGCGTGCAAAAGTTCACCGCCTAATTTAATGTTTATTTGTATTTTTTTTTATTTTTTGTTTATTTATATTTTTGTTAAATAGTTTTTTTTATTGAATTATTATTTTTTTCATAAATAAATGTATAGAATTTAAAATACTAATATAATTATAAATATTAAATTAAAATACTAATTAATATTATATCTAGTAAATAAAATTAAAAATAAAGATAAATAAAAAATATAAATAAAAATAAATAAATAAATAGTGGATTATATAAAAGTTGTTAGAGAGATTTACGGGAGCAATGGAGAGATTTTTAAAAAGAATAAATTTAACTTTTTAATATGAGTGATACGGTGGCGTATAAATCTCTGCAAAATAATTACGACTGCGGAGTGGAATTTCGTACGTGACACAAGTGGCTGAACTGCTACAGGTTAGTCTAGGGCTGCACATGAATCGAGCCGATTTGTGAATTTTTCGAGCTAAATTAAAAAATATTTAATTCGAATTCGAATTTAACGAATTCGAGTCGAACTCAAACATGTACAATTTTTTTTTTCTAATAAAACTCAAGCCCAAATTATATTATTTGATAGTTCACGAATCGCTTACGAACCTTAATATTTTATTAATATAAGTGAAATATATATTAAATAAATAAATTTTGAATCTTTCGAGTATTTATTTTGGAATAATAATTCGAATAATTCACGAATATGTTTAAATCTTTCGAGTCAAAATTGAACTCGAGCTCTAATTCAAACCGAACTCGAATAAAAAATTTTAAATTTAATTTTTCAAACTTCCAATCGAATTCAAACTCAAATATACATATTTCGAACCGTATTCAAATGTTAAATTTTACAACATATTTGACTCTATTCCATTTATTTACACCCCTAGATTAGTGTCCTTATCTCTTTGCCACAAGTTAGAGTTATAGATAGATTTTCGAGTTATGACAGCTTTAATTAGGGCCCAAAAATAGACTCACTGATGTGATACGTACACAAGACCAAGTCAACGTAGCTTCCAGCACCGAATATATAAAATACATAACAAAAATCTCAACTCGTCCTTTTAATATATTCTTTCATAAATGCTACAAATAGGATATGATTAAATAAATTCAAAAAAATAAACAATATTTAAATAAATTCAAAAAAATACCAAGTCAAAGTAGCTCCAAGCACCGAATGAGGTAGAATTTTCTGGATCATTTTTTTTAATCCAAGGAATGTGTCATTCGTATTTACGATTAGATTATGGTTGTGATCCGATCACAAATAGTTACGATCCCTTCCTAGGTTCATCGTCTCCACTAAATTATAATTTTTGTTCGGAGCGAGGGGTCGGAGGTCGCCCAGAGGACACCCTCGCTCGGCGCCCAGTAACCTGGCCATTTATCCATCACCGGAGGCCTCCAGGCGGCCTCCGTCCATTCGCTCCGAACAAAAATTATAATTTGATAGGGACGGTGGACTCAAGAACGGATCGTAACCATTTGAGATCGGATCACGACCACGATCCGTCCATAAATACGAGTGACATATCTCCTGGACCACAAAAAAGTGGTCCAGGAGATTTGTGCTCGCACCGAATATACGAGGACAGATCCTCTGGTCCGCAATTTACGGACCAGGGGATGGTCCACTATTATAGATCCTTAATTTAGATGGACCCTACCAACTTAAAGGTGGACTCCATCTAAATCAATGGTCCTTGTATAGTGGATCATCCCTTGATCCGTAAATTGCGGACCAAGATCCGGCCCTCGAATATACCAAGTCAACTTATGAATATTTAAATAAATTCAAAAAAATAAACATTTAATAAGTATAAATGCTACAAATGTGGATCCTTATGATTAAATCTTGTATATATATATCCATTTACATTTTACTAATTTAAAATTCTAACATCCTTATGAATGTCCTAATGATTAGTCTATATTATTGTGGACCCAATCAATTTTGTTTGACTGCTCATCGTTGTATTGTTGTTGTCATCGTCTTTCAAATTGGTCTAACTAATCCTATTAATTACATTGCCTGTGGCGTCTAATTAGTTTAGTAGTGCATCTAATGAGTTATCCATAGGCCAATACCATCCTCATTATCACGGTGGTCAAAAGAAGATTCGTTCACCCTAGCATCTCCGTCAATCTATCTTTAGGCTAACACTGAAGAGGTAAATTATGAATAACTACTAGTCTTGGATAGTTAAATAACACATGAGGAAGGACAGACACCCGATTACTAGTATGGATTTGACTCCAGATTTCAAGGCGGCAATATCATCATACACAAACTAACTATCCGTTCATCCTCATTGATATGAGGTGTTAGATGTGGACCCCCAAGCTGACGTAGAAAAATAAAGTCAAGATAAGATGGCAATTCAAATCAAATCAAGTTACAAACTAACCATTCTAACTGCAGTTAGGTAAAGAAAAGTTCAAGTTGGCCAATGAGGATTGTACATTGACAAAGGGAAGTCCTAACTGTGGCTAGGTAAAGGGAAGTCTAAGTTGGTCAAGAAAGACCGTACGCTGGCAAGAGGAAAGTTCTAACTGGGGTCAGGCAAGCCAAAAATCCAAGTGGGTCAAGAAGGACCACACTTAGTAATCGGAAGTCCAACAGGAAGTTGGAACAAAAGAAAGTTGAAGTGGGTCAAAAGGTTGATCGGACACTCGATGAAGAAGTTTCAACATGTCACAATTGATCAGGGGTTGGGCAAGGAAACCCTAGACTTGCGTTAATCAAGTTAACATTGGGCAATCGATTGAGTAATCAATTTGGCCAAAGCCAATCGATTAGGTGATAAATTGGGAGCTGGGCCAAAGCCAATCAATTAGTTGATAAATTGGGAACTTTTTCTTCGTGAAACAGTAAGTGTCTTAAACGATTAGGTAACCGATTAAGAGCATGCTTGATCGATCAGCTGATCGATCAAGATGAGTTGTTTTTTTTTTTTTGCGAAGCACAGTAACCTCCTCGTGAGGAGTTTAATCGATTAGGTAATCGATTGGGAGGAATTTGCGAATATACAATGGAGTTTATAATCGATCAGGTGATCGATTGAAGTTAGTTAATCGATTAGGTAATCAATTGGGAGAAGCAAAAAAGAGTCGTTGCTAGGTTTAAACAACTAGATTTGTTTGGATCTGACATGACAATCAATTGGGAACCCTAATCCATAGGATATAGAGTCGTTTGAAGATTCAAATCATATTATCCTCTTCTTCATCCCTCTCTGCCAGTTCTTGAAGTTTCTTAGAGACAAGTGTTACTATAATTTCTAAGTATCAAGAAACAATCCACAACAACAAGAGATCAAGAGCAAAGGTTGTTCATTGTTGTATTTATTTCTTTGTTCTTGTTATATTTCTTATTGTATTGCTCATATTTTCTTGTGTATTTACTTGTACGATACTCCACCTCTTAAAATGAGGTTTTCATAGTATACTGTGAGTGAGGAGAGTGGACATTTGGATTAGTCACCTCAAGGAGGTAGATGCCAAGTAAAAGCAAGGGTGTTAGTATTGCTTCAAGTTTTCGACTGCAACAAATTATCAATTAAGCAATTGGAGCTAATCACCTCCCTCTCTATATCCTGAAGTGTCCTAATAGATTGAAAGCTAGCAATCAATTGGTATGACTCACCAATAGATTGGTTAAGCAAAAAGAGTCATTCTATAGGTTTGAACGACCATATCTAACGTGACAATCAATTGGGGGTATGACCAATCAATTGGGAGGTATTTGTTGGCCCAAAAGCAACTCTAAAAAAGGAGGTTTCATGAAGAGTTGAAGCAGCTAGTTCTTGGAGATTCTGAAGTGAAGTGCTGATGCATTTCCATGTCAACTAGAAGCATTTATGAGTAACAAGAGATCAATCAAGCAAGGTGTTGATTGTAAAGTCGTTTTCGATTGTATTTGTCTTTGCTTTCTTATTTCTTATCGTGTTCTTGTAAGAACAAATTTGTAGAGGTTTCTCCTCATCCGGAAAGTTTATGAGAAGGAGAGAGTTCATAAAGAAAGTTGTGAGTGCATGAGGAGTGAACCATTGAATTAGTCACCTCAGAGAGATAGATACCTATGAAAATTAGATGTGTTAGCGGTTTGTGTGTTTTGATTCAAGTTTCCGTTGCCATTCAAATTCAAATAAGTGAAGCAAACTATTCACCCTCCTCTCTATAGCTCGCACGGATCCTAATAATCGGCATTGACCGGTTAAGCACTAGTGCTCTTGCTGAGAGAATATACAAGGAGTTCAGCATCACAGTGGAGAATATCATCGTAGCCAAATCTCTATAAACTCAACTTGTTCAAGATTTTTCTCTATCTTGATTCCAAAGACAACTAGGTAATGCTATCTTGAGTTTGAGAATACTTGAGGAATTAGAACCTGCTTAAGACACTAGTTTTTGCCCCCTAATAAATTTTCGTATGTTCTTGAGCATTTCATTCTTATATTTGAAGAAAAAAACTTCTTCATATCTAGCTAGGACAGCAGATGATTATATTTGCTTTCTGTGTTATTTGTTGAAAATAACGTTTCTGTGTTATTTGTTGAAAATTTGAACTTGTTCTTAAATGTAAATCTTTTTGTGGATATTCCTTATTATTTGCTTTCTCTTCCTATTATTATGCTTTGTTTGCATGCACCTATAAAAGCACTTGAACACCAGCTAAGATCCTCTAGTCCACGTTCGCGGATTAGAGGATGAGCCACTCTCTACTATTGGTGGAGAGTGATGGCCCCATGTGTAAAATAACTGGGGTCGTCACTCTCCACCAATAATAGAGAGTGACCCATCCTCTCATCTGCATTTTGCGGACCAAAAGATCTGCGCTCCTTGAACACCATTGAATTTACTTGTAATAAGAGTTATCTATCACTTATATATTTTAGGTTTTATGATAAAAAAATGCAACTAAACAATATTGTAATGTGACGTGGGTGGGATTGTAAACAAGTACAGTCAGGTTGGGCTCAATATTGTAATACTTATTTATTAAAAAAATACAAATAAAAATCAAGCCTAGCATAATATTTTGTGTTCAATCTTGTCTGTTAAAAAGTCTATTGTTATCAAATTAGGCTCAAATAGAGCATGATGTGCTTATAATTTAGCTAAAGCTTAGCTTAGAAGAATAGAGAATGTATTTTGGTCTTGCAGTAAAACAAAAATATTAAAGATGTTTCAATGCTAATGAAGATTAAAAGCATTGTTATTAACTATGTGAGAAGTGATCGAGGTATGATAGTTTTTTAAATATTTATGTGAAACCCAAACTTGAGAGATCACTCAAAGCAAAATTAAAGTGAATTGAAAGATCAATCTACATATTTGTTCACATCAAACAAATTTATTTTAAAATTTAAATGACAAAGCAAGCAAAGAAGAATCAAAGAGAACTAACAATGTTTTTTTTTTACAAAGACAACACAAATAACTTTAAATAGAGTTTTACATTCAAGTGAAGATAGTTCTACACAATAACTCACACAAAACCAAATTATTCAGAAAATTAGACAGCAAACACACAAATGCAAAGGATTAGAAACTAGAAAACACATAGAGGATTACATAAGTAGGCAAACAAACACACAAATAAAGTAGCAACATAACTTGAGCTCATGTCTCTTTCTTGATGTTACAACCAATCTTGGATATTGCTCCGTCCTGTTAACCTGCTCTCTATATTGAAAGTAGTATTGGAATCAGCACGATTATCATTTGGCAACCCACTGAGCAAGCTCTCCATTTCTTCAGCATTGTGTTGCACTACGAACGGGTGTTGATTAAGAGTTTTTAATCCATTTAGCTCCTCGGCCACTTCCTTCATAGTTGGTCTATCCTCTCCCTTCAACTTTAAACATTGTTTGATAAGTTTAGTAAGTTCTTCGATAAATTCTATATTAGCTTCCAATTTCACTTGATTGTCTAAGATCTCTGAAACCCTATTTTGATTCTCCAACATAGTAAAAGTCGACACCAAACTCCTTTGTTCTTCGGATTCTTCAAAATTAATAGCCTTCTTACCTGTAAATAGCTCCAAGAGAACCACACCAAAGCTATAAACATCACTTTTATAGGTCAACTCATATGTCACTAGGCATTCTGGATCAATATAACCATGAGTGAATTGCAACAATGTAGCAAATTGTTCCTCCCCCTTGGGAATCAACTTTGAAGCTCCAAAGTCCGAAATTTTTGCAGTGTTATCCACATCTAAAAGTATATTAGATGATTTCACATCTCCATGAATGATTTGAGGTGAAACTTTTGAGTGCAAGTAGTCCAAAGCATCAGCAGATTCATAAGCAATTCGCAATCGAGTATCTAAGAAAGTTGTAGCTCTGTTCTCATTTTCATGAATTAAATGAAATAATGTTCCATTCTGGACAAACTCATAGACCAGCAATGGCATCTCCATCTCCAAACAACAACCCAAGAGCTTAACTATGTTGACATGGTTAACATTTGATAAAATAAGTGTCTCTGTTCCAAATTGTTTCTTCAAGTCCTCATTAATAATCTTAGGTTTCTTTATGGCAACAACATCTTGGTTTTCCAAAACTCCTTTATACACAACTCCATTTCCTCCTCTCCCAATAATATTTTTGTCATCAAAATGATTGGTTGCCTTCTCCAATTCTTTGCTTCCAAATATTTTAAATTTGTTGAGGCTTTTTTCTAGCTTCATCCTTTTCTCTAATTCATGACCTCCATATTGTTTGAAATATTTTCTTTTCATCTCTTCTAGTTTTCTTCTTTGATAGACTATATAGAGACACATAACGCATAGTAATAAAATGATTACACCACAGCAACCACCTGCAAGGTCATCATACACACGTCATCTTTATGTTATTATTTTCTTTCATATTAATTTTTGATGATTTAATTGATATAAATTAATCTGAATAACATACCTTAATTAATATATTATATTAAGAGTTGAACAAGAACAAATAAGTAATCTGTCCGGAGAAGCTTCTTACCTATAGCCACCTTCACTGCTAAGGGAAGTTTCTGATCCGGGATGCATGTTCCATTGTATGCGTTTCCATGCGTGCCCTTGGGGCAGTGACAACTATAATTACCGGGCCGGTTCTGGCAGATGCCATCTGAGCATGGATTTGATTGTCGACTGCATTCATTGATGTCTAAAATATATTGAAAGGACAAAAGCTACAGAATTAGGAGACGATCGCATTTAGAAAGGCAAAGCATAATTGAAACCAGAATAATTAAATCGATTGATATAGACGACAGACCTTGGCATCCGTTGGAGAGGTAAGGGTTGCCTTGGTATCCCGTCGAACAGTTGCAAAGATAGCCAGGGCCGTTGATGGAGTTGACGCACACGCTGTAATTGCTGATGCAGGCATAAGAGATTGGGTTATTGCGCTTAGCTACCTCACAGGTGTCATTTCCAATGGCCCAGTCCATCACTACCGGCATCCTGCCATTGTCATTCATTTGCATCAATTGGTTCGTGGTGATGTTACTGATGTAAGATGTCTGAAACTGGAATTGATCGGCTTCCAACAAGGCGGCGTAGCTGCATCTGCTAAAATTCCAAATATCCGAGTTGTTGAAACCCCTAGCAAACGCGACTTCATAGTATCTGAGATTCTTGGGTATGGAAGTCTGGCAGCAACCCATGCCGGAGCAGGAGTCACCGACGATGCTCTCTTCATCCTCGCACATGGACAGACAGCCACTGGCGTATCTATTGCTCCTCTGGTAGTCGAGTATGTAGGCAAGGGTCTCGCATCCGATGACAGTGAACTTGTTGTGGAGATTAGAGAACCTATATGGGTCACCCAGATTCAATGAATACCAGCCTGAGTTAGAGACAGTGTTGTTATTCGGATTGTAACACGCCGAGAATATCTGGTTGAGCATGCGCACTTGGCCCATCACCAATGAAATATTGACGACCTCGACATTGTAATAGAAAGGCTTCATGAGGCCACTTTCGATGGCGTTGCAGGTTAGATTGAAACCTCCTCCCAAGGAACAGTTAGAACCGATGCCAAAGGGGTAAGGGATCTCCACGTCGCCGCATTTCGTGGGGCATCTTCCATCAGGCACAGTAGATGCGACTGCAGGTAGTTGCAGCAGCAACTGTTGTGAGAGGAGCAGAGACATGGCGAGTCGTGCTGCTGCAGCTGAATGCATAGCTTCTAATTATCTAGCTGATCGATAAGCCAATGGTCCCTTGCTAACATTGAGTTGATTAACACGGAGCAGAGTTATCATTATAGGACAAGACTTGGAATCTTAATAAAATCGAAAAAAAAAAAATCCTAACAGATTCCATCTTTGTTTTTGCTACTATGCTTACTAAACAAGTTTCATATCAAATATTCCTGTACAATAGCGTTGGACAAGCATATGTTTGAAAAGTAGTAGCAGAATAATGGCGTCTCGTGGAATTTTGTACGTGCCGTCAGTGGCTGGACTGCGACAGGCTACAACCCTGGCCTCTTTGCCACAGGCTACACTTGAAGATGGCTTCTCGTGTTTGTCGGCTTTAATTAGGGGCCCATTAAAACGACTCACTGATACGACACATAGACAGGTCCAAGTCAAAGTCGCTTAGTTAATCATTTTAATAAATTGTTTTAGATATTACTAAAGAAATTTGTGTTAAACATTAATCATCATCTAGAATAGTTGATCAACGGAAATAATTATATATATTAATCCTAATTAATTTTATATTGTTGTAATTTGGATTGTAACACGCCGAGTACATGGGGTTGAGCATGCGCACTTGGCTCGTCACCAACGAAATATTGAGGACCTCAACATTATTGTCATAGAATGGTTTCTTGAGGCCACTGTATGCAGTGTTGCAAGTTAGACTGAAACCTCCTCCTAAGGAACCGTTAGTGCCGATGTTGAAAGGGTATGTGATATTAGATTTCTGGATTGTCTATCGTAAATACTTTTCTATTTATTTTGACAGTCAATAAACAATTTTATAGGATCAAATCCATCGTCCTAAATTTAATTACTTGATTCATTAATTTGTTTTATTATTGTCTTTCGCCATTCTTATACTTAAAACTTTTATATATCCTTGCATATTTGTAAATTCAAAATTTTAATATCAATATAACTAGTCACTACTGCCGTTACACCCAGTCAACTTTGTGCCCTTGTTCTTATCTTTTGAATTGGTCTAATTAATCTTATCATATTATTTACTGTTCATATAATTGCAACCTCTCATCTTGCTCTTCTTATAACTCTGTGCTTGCAAATAGATTGACCTTATCGCATTGCATCTTAATCATCGTCACACCAACGGTCTACCTCAGTTGTCCTCAAAATCTATCCCTGATTGAATGTCTCAATTGATAGATCAACTAACCACTCTCATTCAGTCAGTCTGGCTACTCATCTAACTTAGCTACATACTGGATAGGATAATGATTATTCTATGTATTAACGAGAAGAGAATAATTGAGGAGTCAAGTAGAGGAACTTCCAAAAAAAAAAGATTATTAAAATTATAGAGTTAATCTCTCAACATCTAAACGAACTCTTATATAGACCACAAATAAGAAAAGAAATTATAATTAACATATTTTAATTTTAATCTTTAAAGAAAATAAATATTTTATCCGAAAAGAAAAGAAATTATAAATAATAGATCTTAATTCGAATATGGTAAAAAAAGAAAATAAATTTTTACCCCAAAAAAATAATTAACTGAACGATCTTAACTCAAATAGGATACGGATTAAGACAAATCCTTTCTAATAAATACCAGAAATACAAAAATTACCCTAAATATCCTCAACATAGAAATGACCAAAAATAGTAAAAAGACCCTGAAAATGGATTAAATGGTGAAATTTGGGGCTGAAATTTGGCAGTTACGGTTTCACCCATAACAAACATAGACTTTCGAATTATGTATGTGTGGCGACAGACAGAGTCTAATTCTGAGTCCCGAGTCAAAAGTTATGATCATTTGAAGTTTGAAGACTCATATTAGGCTTCAATATGAGTTGGGTCTGTACCAGTCTCCTCGAGTTGAAAAGAACTCGCCCTCGAGTTCATATTAGTTTCATCAGCATTCGTCGAATAAGAAGTTAGGTGCTTCACATTGAAGACATCGGATGTCTTCAGATGACTAGGAAGGTGCAACCTGTAGATATTGTGGTTAATCTTCTACAGTATCTTGCATGGTCCGATTTTTCAATCCTTTAGCTGATTATACTCTTCAACAGGAAAACAATCACGAGCTAATATAGCCCAGACAAAATATCCAATCTCAAAAAGTACTTGTCGATGATGACTATCAACTCGAGCCTTATACTTGGTATTGCTTTCCATAATTACCAGTTTCACTTGCTCATGAATACCTTGAGCATGCTCTGTCATCTTATTCGTTTTAGGACTAATTCATCATACATGTAAAACATAGGCTAAGTCCATAACACTTGATGGATTTCGGCCATAGACAATCTCAAAAGGACTTAGTCTCATTGTCCTATTTTTCGATCTGTTATAGGCACTCTATTTGAAGTAATGCCAAGTCCCACTATTTTAGTTTAGTTCCTGTGAGGCATCTCAGAAGATTGCCCAGACTTTGATTCACCACCTCTGTTCGTCCATCTATCTAAGAGTGGTAAGCACTGCTAAAGTTCAACTGAGTGCCCAAATTTTCCTATAATCTCTTCCATAAGTAGCTGATGAATTTGGTATCTCGATCTGAAGTCATGAACCGAGGAATGCCATGTAAACACACGATCTCCTTGAAGTAAAGATGGACAATTCGGGTAGCATCAATAGTCTTCCTGCAAACTATGAAATATGTCATCTTTGAGAATTTGTCAACCACAACAAGAACAAAATCTAAAGTTTGTTGGGTGCGAGGTAATTTTAATACAAAATCCATGTTGACATTGAGCCAAGGAGCTTCAAGAATAGATAGGGGAGTGTCATGCTGTAAGGGAGTCCATACCGAGAAAATTTCGACACCATCTCCCCTGTATGGGTGACAATATGAAACTCATCTACAAAGCCCTCAAGACTCACAACCATCAGCCAACATGACTGGAATATATAATAGACAAAAATAAACAATCCACGCAGTTAAAAATAAATTAGCCTCCGGCTGACTACACAACCACGCAGTTTATAATAATGCCTACTCCACTACAACGAGGGCAACACACACATCAAAAAAACCTTTGCAGCTGAAACGTGGGCATCAGACCCGAAGCACGATATAAAATCCAAAGTGAAAAACACATACATCACAAGTATGTAGTTCATTAACAAGGAAACACAAATCCGAATATATATAAAACCACCTCGACACCTAGTGGGAACTAGCGACTGGAATCTCCTGGCAGCTTCAACCTGGAATAGAAAGTATATCAACGGGGTGAGTCCAACACTCAGCAGATATCAAGCTGACATGCATAGTAGGAAATAACCAATAGTAACAATTATGTGTATAGTCTCCTAGAATAATAATGGAAAATGCAATACTGAAGGAAATGGGAGAAGCTGTACTCACCAGAACCTCCTATCAGAATAATAAGGTCGTCAGACTGAGAATGTCATATCTCCTGTATGTATGTCAATCATATGCATCCACCAAATATGCAGCAAACAAAGTGCAGCAAACACAAGCAATAAATGTAATCATGCATATGGTGCAAATGACATGTCCTGGTCACTCCTGACGTCAGTCAGCTATCTCACACGCGATGGTGAGACCGAGTGGGTAGGGCTATGATAACTGTGCACTTTGCCATCACTGCTCCTGAGTGACCAAGTGGACAGGATGTTGTCGGAGTACACCTATACTCCTACCCCAAATCATAAGTTGGGGAGCTCAATGCTCTCATCTCCCTGAGACAATCCAGAGGAGGGATCCCTATCCTGCTACCATGGTGTGTTACGTTACCCATGAGTGGACCAACGGAGCACTGAAAGAGTAATCTGCTGCAACACACCCTGCCAGAATAAAAACCACTAACCCATGAGTGGTTGTGTGTATAAATCCATGTAGCTGGCGATGTGCTCAACAATAATGGAGCCGACAATCGCTCAACATGCAATCATGCGAGATGGTGCATGACACTAAGCTTGAAAATCCTGACCATATCTACCTCCATAAAACATGTACCAAAAATAAATGGCTCAAATAAGATCTAGGTACACGTATCAGATATGGTAAATGTCTAGTCCGGTATATCATAAGGCATGGTATGTCACTACCTCTATGTGTTGGTTGCTACTCGGAAAACCTAGAGGTTCCACTGTACAAAAATTTTGTACAAAGGTCTGAACCTTTTCCTAGCTACCATGTGTTCTTTTAAATTAAATTTTGGATCGCCTGCGGATCTTAACACGTTTGATCCAAAACTTAATCTATTTGTTCTTTTAGGTTTTGACTTGGATCTCCTGCGGAACTTAACACGTTCGACCCAAGTCTCCTTAAGTTATTAATTCCATTAAATATTAATTTTCATAAAAGGTTCCCAGTACTGACGTGGCGAGGCACATGGCCTTCTTGGATATGGGAGCAACCACCACCGACTAGACAAAACCTTTAATAGAAAGCTAATATTTAATTTCCTAAAATAACTTTAGGTTAACCAAAGAGAACAATCAAATCACAAGGAAAAGAAAGAAAACAAAAGAACACAACATCGAAAAACATATTCGAAATACTAGAACGTAAGCCTCTTGTATTTGGTATTATTTTCATAAATAACTAGCATGATGCGGAAATAAAAATTACTAGTTATACCTTGTAGAAAAACCTCTTGATCTTCTACCGTATTCCTCTTCTAACCTCGGACGTTGTGTGGGCAACGATCTTCCGAGACGAGAAACCACCAATCACCTTCTTCTCCTCCTAGCTAGGTTCGGCCAACAAAGAGGAAGCTTCACCAAGGAAGAAAATCAAAATACTAACCAAGCTCCAAGAGATGCTAGCTTTCTCTCCTTCTTCTTCTTCTTCTCCGAGTAGTATCCGGCCACCACAAGAGCTCCAATGGAAGAGTAGGGTTCGGCCACCACAAGAGGAAGAGAGGGAGAGGTTGGCCGGCCACACCAAGGAACAAAAGAGGGAGAGAAATAATAGATGTTGTGTCTCATGAAGGCACCCCTACCCCTTCTTTTATATTCCTTGGCCTAGGCAAATTAGGAAATTTAATTACCATAAAATTTCCTCAATTTCCTTGACATGATTTTATTGAGAAAAATAAAATAAAATTTCCCAAATTAAAACCAATGGCCGGCCACATCATTGGAGAACAAATTGGACAAGTTTTAATCAACAATTAAAACTTCCTAATTTATTTCCGGAAATTTTAAAAAATAAAATTTCTCTTTAAAATCTCTTCATGGTTGATAAAAGGAAATTTCTATAATTTTAATTTTATCAATATGTGAATAATTTTTAAAGAGAAAATAAAACATCTCTCCAATCTACAAATAAGGAAAGAAATCTAATCTCTTTCTTTAATCTTTTGTAGATCTTTTACAAGAGAGATATTTTAATTTTAATTCTCTTTAATAAATTATTTCTTCCACATAATAAAAATTAAAATTAAAATCCCTTTTAAATCTAATTTGGCCGGCCCCCACTAGCTTGGGTTCAAGCTAGGGCCAATATTATACCTAGGCCGGCCCTAGCTTGTTCCCAAGCTAGCTTGGCCGGCCCCTATTGGGTGGGTTTAGAAGGTGGGTATAGGTGGGTATAGAACTCTATAAATAAGAGGCTATGATAGGGACCGAGAGGAGGAGTTGGTTTTGGTCTCCTGATAAAATTAAGCATCCCGTGTTCGCCCCGAACACACAACTTAATTTTATCAATGATAATTCATTCCACTAGAGAACTATCATTGAACTACCGCACCAATCCCAAATTACATTTTTGGGCTCCTTCTTATTATGAGTGTGTTAGTCTCCCTGTGTTTAAGATATCGAATGTCCACTAATTAAGTGAGTTACTGACAACTCATTTAATTAATATCTAAGTCCAAGAGTAGTACCACTCAACCTTATTGTCATGTCGGACTAAGTCCACCTGCAGGGTTTAACATGACAATCTTTATGAGCTCCTCTTGAGGACATTATCAACCTAGTATCTCTAGGACACAGTTTCCTTCTATAATCAACAACACACACTATAAGTGATACCATTTCCCAACTTATCGGGTTTATTGATTCAACGAACTAAATCTCACCCATTGATAAATTAAAGAAATAAATATCAAATATATGTGCTTGTTATTATATTAGGATTAAGAGCACACACTTCCATAATAACTGAGGTCTTTGTTCCTTTATACAGTCCGTATAAACGAAACGACCTCAAATGGTCCTACTCAATACACTCTGAGTGTACTAGTGTAATTATATAGTCAAGATAAACTAATACCTAATTACACTACGACCTTCTAATGGTTTGTTCCTTTTCCATTTTGGTCGTGAGCTACTGTTTATAATTTATAAGGTACTGATAACATCATCTTCTGTATGTGATACCACATACTATGTTATCTACAATATAAATTAAATGAACAACTACAAACAAATGTAGACAATTAGACCAAATGTGATTCTTTATTCATAATAAATGTTTACAAAGCTTAGGCTTTCAGTATACACTCCAACAATCTCCCACTTATACTAATGACTAAGCTGCCATATCTTCTACTATACATCTGATTCCCATTCCTTCCACATGCCGATCGAAAGCTTTCGCCGGAAGGGCCTTAGTGAAAGGATCTGCTAGGTTATCCGCTGATGCAATCTTGGCGATGACAACTTCTCCTCGCTTCACAATATCTCGTATCAGGTGGTACTTGCGCTCTATATGTTTACTTGCCTTATGAGCTCGTGGTTCCTTCGAATTTGCAACTGCACCACTATTATCACAATAAATTGTGATGATTTTGGGCAAACCAGGAATCACATCTAAGTCCATTAGAAAGTTCCTGAGCCATACTGCTTCTTTAGCTGCCTCAGAGGCTGCTACATATTCAGCTTCCATGGTTGAGTCAGAAACGCATTTCTGCTTAACACTCCTCCATGAAATGGCTCCAGTTCCTAAAGTAAACACATAGCCTGTTGTAGACTTACTGTTATCCCTATCTGATTGGAAATCTGAATCCGTATAACCCACAGGGAGCAGATCGTCTGCTTGGTAAACTAGCATATAATCTCTAGTCCTTCTCAGGTACTTTAATATATGCTTTACCGCAGTCCAATGTCCTTGTCCAGGGTTACTCTGATATCTGCTGACCATGCCTACGGCAAAACAGATATCAGGTCTCGTACATAGCATTGCATACATTAGGCTTCCTACAGCCGAAGCATAAGGAACTGCTTTCATGTCCTCTATCTCTTTTGATGTCTTTGGAGACATCTCTTTAGATAGAGCTACTCCATGTCTAAAAGGTAAGAAACCTTTCTTGGAATCCTGCATGCTAAAACGAGCAAGGATTGTATCTATATATGAAGCTTGGGATAGACACAACATTCTTTTCTTACGATCCCTTATAACTTTGATCCCAAGAATGTGTGCACATTCTCCTAAGTCCTTCATATCAAATTGTTTGGACAACCATACCCTTACGTCTGATAATACCTTGACATTGTTGCCAATTAACAAAATATCATCTACGTATAGTACAAGAAATACCACCACGTTTCCGTTACACTTCTTATATACACAAGACTCATCCGGACTTTGAATAAATCCATATGACTGGATTACTTCATTAAACCGGATGTTCCAAGACCTTGAAGCTTGCTTCAGTCCATAAATGGACCGATTGAGCTTGCACACTAGATGCTCTTTGCCTTTTTCAATGAACCCTTCTGGTTGCTTCATATGGATGTTTTCTTCAAGACTTCCATTAAGGAAAGTTGTCTTGACATCCATTTGCCAAATCTCATAATCCATATGAGCAGCAATGGATAAGAGTATCCGGATAGACTTAAGCATGGCTACCGGTGAAAAGGTCTCCTCATAATCGATTCCCTCTTTTTGAGTGTACCCTTTTGCAACAAGCCTAGCTTTGAAGGTTTCTACCTTCCCGTCTGTCCCTCTTTTCCTTTTGTAGATCCACTTGCATCCAACGGCTTTTACACCATCAGGTGGTTCTACAAGCTCCCAAACCTTATTAGAATACATGGACTCTATTTCAGAATTCATTGCCTTTTGCCAAGATACTGCATCTATATCTTGGAGTGCTTCGTCATATGACCGGGGATCAGGTTCATGTTTACCCGGGATCAAGTCCGAAGACTCTCCCAAAAACATGAATCTTTCAGTTTGCCTCACAACCCTCCCACTCTGACGAGGTTGTGTATCATGTGTGACACGTGTTGCAGTCTCTTGTGGTACTTCATCTTGCACTGTTGGTACTGAAGTAGACATGTCCTCTCTAAGTTCTTCTAAAACGACTTTACTACTGGGCTTGTGATCTATTATATAGTCTTCTTCTAAAAACTGGGCATTGGTGCTAACAATGACCTTCTGGTCTTTAGGACTATAAAATAAACCACCTTCGTTCCTTTGGGATATCCTACAAACACGCGAACTTCATGCGAGATTCTAACTTTTGCATCTTTGACACATGTGTTGGACTACCCCAAATCCGAATATGTCTTAGGCGGGTTTCGCCCATTCCACAATTCTATGGGAGAAGAACTGATTTAGAAGGTACTAAGTTCGAGCATTATCTTCGTTTCAGAGCATATCCCAGCGAATTTGGTAATCTGAATAACTCATCATCGATCTAACCATTTCCATAAGAGTCCTATTCCTTCGTTACGCTACACCATTCTGTTGGGGTGTTCTGCAGAACAATTGGGATTGAATCGACCTCGATAAGTAATTCCTAAACTCTCCTAAGAGGTATTCGCCACCACGATCAGATCGTAGTGTCTTTATACTTTTACCTAATCGTTTCTCCACATCAGCCTTGTATTCTTTGAACTTGTCAAAGCACTCGGACTTGCGGCGCATTAGGTAAATGTATCCATATCTTGAATAATCGTCTATGAAAGAGACAAAATATTCAAAACCTCCTCTTGCACAGACAGACATAGGACCACACAAATCGAGTGAACCAACTCTAACACTTCTTTGGCTCTATACCCCTTGGCCTTGAACGGCCTCTTGGTCATTTTACCTTCTAAGCAAGATTCACAAGTTGGAAAATTTTCTAACTCTAATGAACTCAAAAGTACATCGGCTATAAGCCTCTGAATCCTACTTAAATTAATATGACCAAGTCTTAGATGCCAAAGATATGCTTGGTTCATTTCTGAAGGTTCTTTTCTCTTATTAGAATTAGAAGATGAGTTATAAATTTCCATGTTTTGCTTTGTGGAAGAAATTGGATTTAAAATATACAAATTGCCAACTAATGCACCAGAACAGATAATCACTTTATAACTACATCGTTACTGAAAGAAACTGAATATCCATCTATAAACAGTTTAGAAACTGAAATTAAATTCTTTCTAAAACTGGGTACATAAAGACAATTTCTTAAAACCAAATTTCTATTTCTACTAAAAGACAAGTAGACGTCTCCCAACAGGTGCCACCTTAGTAGCATTGCCCATATGAGCGGTAATCTCCCTTTAGATAGTCGTCGGTTTCCTGGAACCCCTGCAATTGCAGACATGATCGATGTCTACACACCAGGTGTTGGTAGATAACACCGCTAAACATGTTTCAACAACGAGCATGAGATATACCTTTATTTTGGTTCCTACGAGGACGATCCGCCTTCAAATTTGCAGATGAAGCACTTGCCCTTGGCTTCTTCACTCCTGCTTAATCCCGTACACTGAGATTTATTCACTTTCTTTCGAGCGACTTGTTTCTTCTTCTTCTTTCCTTTCGGTTTAGAAGTAGAACCATTTTCAACAAAGTGAATTTGAGTGTGACGAAATAATCCTTCTGCTGCTTGAAGTCAGTGGTTCCCCTAATGAATAAATCCTTTTATTCATATTATAGTTCGGTGCGCTTAAAACTTCTAGGTAGCGTTTGGAGGATCATATCGATCTGGGTTTCCCTATCATTTTCTCCTCCAAGGATCCGTATCTCGTTCGGATAAGCCATCGTCTTTAGGATATGATCCCTTACAGAGTACCCTCTTGCATGGTGGCTGTCATTATCTTTCTCATAGCTTCTTGTCTAGAAGCCCTATCACGATGACCGAAGAGCTCCTTGAGATTGTTCATAATATCATAAGTCGTTGGTAAATCTTGATCTCGATGTTGCAATACATTTGACATTGAAGCCAAAATGTAACACGCGCCATCTCATCCGCCTTTACCCATCTCTTATGATATTCAATCTCCTCTTGGGTAGATTCACCGGTGGGTGCATCGGGACAAAGTTATAGCTTTCAGCGGTCAGAACAATGTCCAGGTTCCTTTTCCAATCTATGTAATTAGGTCCAGTAAGTCTATTTTGTTGAAGTATGATGGACAGTGGGTTGAAAGTCATCCTAAGAATCACAAATAACTTTTGGTCAGAACTCTAAATTTAGAATAATATTGATTCCTCAAACAATACTATTTTAAATTAACCAACACCTTAAAACACCGTGAATTTTGTATGCCACGTTAGTGTGGACGTATACAAATTCAACATTTGTAAAAGGAGGGTTTTAACCCATTAATTTTATTATCTTATCAACCTAACTTTTTGACAAATAAAATTAATAGTTGGTATTATTTGGTCACACAAATAATAATAGTGACTCCGTTGGGGAGGATACTATTAGATGTGTCTAAGTGTATACCATTACTTGACACTAAGTCCATTAATAAGATTATGCCCCTTCCGTTGGGGAAGATCACACGCTCTTAATTAATTTCCTATAGTCATCCAAAATGGAAGTCTGTTCTAGTGATCCACAAACAAGCTCATCCGTTATGGAGGAAGGCACTCAGAGCCAACGCGCAAGCTTGTTTGCATCACTTACAAACCAGTAATGGAGACCATGGGATTTATTTAAAAATCTCTCTCCCACTTAGTTATTTATAAATGAGGAATTTTAACTATGCTAGCCTACTAAACTTGTAAACTAACATGCACACACAGCACAATATAAAAGCAATAAATAGAAAATTTAATTTTCAACTATTATGACTTTTATCTCTTAATTGTCCTTCGTGTGTTGTCATCCCAAGCTGCTGCCATATTTGGCCACCGCCTCCGGGCCTAGCTGTCGCATCCATCTTGCTCCTAGTTCGAAGGTTCCACGCTTTACAAGATTCGATCCACGACATAAATAGAATTTACATTTTGATCCTATATTCCATAAAAGGAATGTACATGTATCTAGATCAAAAATAAAATCCTAATAAAACTAAATACTGACTCTGCTGTATTTTAATACAATCATGCACACACATATAAATTGCCCTTGACATGTCCAGGGGTCCAATCACACACATAATTAACTAAAAACCATAATAGAATCCTGCATCCACAAAGTTAGCACATCCTACTATTATCCCGCCTAAATTATGTATGACATGTGCATAATTAAACTAAATACCAAATACAGAGGCAAAACCCTAGCTCGATACCAATTGTTGGTTGCTACCTCGAAAACCTAGAGGTTCCACTGTACAAAATTTTGTACAAAGGTCGAACCTTTCCTAGCTACCATGTGTTCTTTTAAATTAAATTTTGGATCGCTGCGGATCTTAACACGTTTGATCCAAAACTTAATCTATTTGTTCTTTAGGTTTTGACTTGGATCTCGCGGAACTTAACACGTTCGACCCAAGTCTCCTTAAGTTATTAATTCCATTAAATATTAATTTCCATAAAGGTTCCCGATCTGACGTGGCGAGGCACATGGCCTTCTTGGATATGGGAGCAACCACCACCGACTAGACAAAACCTTTAATAGAAAGCTAATATTTAATTTCCAAATAACTTTAGGTTAACCAAAGAGAACAATCAAATCACAAGGAAAAGAAAGAAAACAAAAGAACACAACATCGAAAAACATATTCGAAATACTAGAACGTAAGCCTCTTGTATTTGGTATTATTTCCATAAATAACTAGCATGATGCGGAAATAAAAATTACTAGTTATACCTTGTAGAAAAACCTCTTGATCTTCTACCGTATTCCTCTTCTAACCTCGGACGTTGTGTGGGCAACGATCTTCCGAGATGAGAAACCACCAATCACCTTCTTCTCCTCCTAGCTAGGTTCGGCCAACAAAGAGGAAGCTTCACCAAGGAAGAAAATCAAAATACTAACCAAGCTCCAAGAGATGCTAGCTTTCTCTCCTTCTTCTTCTTCTTCTCCGAGTAGTATCCGGCCACCACAAGAGCTCCAATGGAAGAGTAGGGTTCGGCCACCACAAGAGGAAGAGAGGGAGAGGTTGGCCGGCCACACCAAGGAACAAAAGAGGGAGAGAAATAATAGATGTTGTGTCTCATGAAGGCACCCCTACCCCTTCTTTTATATTCCTTGGCCTAGGCAAATTAGGAAATTTAATTACCATAAAATTTCCTCAATTTCCTTGACATGATTTTATTGAGAAAAATAAAATAAAATTTCCCAAATTAAAACCAATGGCCGGCCACATCATTGGAGAACAAATTGGACAAGTTTTAATCAACAATTAAAACTTCCTAATTTGTTTCCGGAAATTTTAAAAAATAAAATTTCTCTTTAAAATCTCTTCATGGTTGATAAAAGGAAATTTCTATAATTTTAATTTTATCAATATGTGAATAATTTTAAAGAGAAAATAAAACATCTCTCCAATCTACAAATAAGGAAAGAGATCTAATCTCTTTCTTTAATCTTTTGTAGATCTTTTACAAGAGAGATATTTTAATTTTAATTCTCTTTAATAAATTATTTCTTCCACATAATAAAAATTAAAATTAAAATCCCTTTTAAATCTAATTTGGCCGGCCCCACTAGCTTGGGTTCAAGCTAGGGCGGCCACCCAATATTATACCTAGGCTGAGCTTTTCCCAAGCTAGCTTGGCCGGCCCCATTGAGTGGGTTTAGAAGGTGGGTATAGAACTCTATAAATAAGAGGCTACGATAGGGACCGAGGAGGAGTTGGTTTTGGTCCCCCAAAATACACAACTTAATTTTATCAATGATAATCATTCCACTAGAGAACATCTACTGCACTGATCCCAAATTACATTTTGGGCTCCTTCTTATTATGAGTGTGTTAGTCTCCCTGTGTTTAAGATATCGAATGTCCACTAATTAAGTGAGTTCTCGACAACTCATTTAATTAATATCTAAGTCCAAGAGTAATACCACTCAACCTTATTGTCATGTCGGACTAAGTCCACTGGTTTAACATGACAATCTTTATGAAGCTCCTCTTGAGGACATTATCAACCTAGTATCTCTAGTTTCTTCTATAATCAACAACACACATTATAAGTGATACCATTTCCCAACTTATCGGGTTTATTGATTCAGCGAACTAAATCTCACCCATTGATAAATTAAAGAAATAAATATCAAATATATGTGCTTGTTATTATATTAGGATTAAGAGCACATTTCCATAATAAGCGAGGTCTTTGTTCCTTTATAAAGTGGGTATAAAAGCGACCTCAAATGGTCCTACCCATACACTCTAAGTGTACTAGTGTAATTATATAGTCAAGATAATTACACTACGACCTTCAATGGTTTGTTCCTTTACATTTTGGTCGTGAGCTCACTATTTATACTGATAACATCATCTTACGTATGTGACACCACATACTATGTTATCTAATATAAATTAAATGAACAACTACAAACAAATGTGACAATTAGACCAAATGTGATTCTTTATTCATAATAAATGTTTACAAAGCTTAGGCCTACAACTATGAGCATAAATATTCAAGAGGGTGATGGATGCAAAACAGGTAATAAATATGCTGTTGGAGTGTATACTGAAAGTCTAAGCTTTTGTAAACATTTATTTTGAATAAAAAATCACATTTGGTCAAATTGTCTACATTTAGTTGTAGTTGTTCAATTAATTTATATTGTAGATAACATAGTATGTGGTGCTACATACAGAAGATGATGTTATCAGTACCTTATAAATTATAAACAATAGCTCACGACCAAAATGGAAAGGAACAAACCATTGGAAGGTCGTAGTGTAATTAGGAATTAGTTTATCTTGACTATATAATTACACTAGTACACTTAGAGTGTATTGAGTAGGACCATTTGAGGTTGTTTCTTTTATACTGACTTTATAAAGGAACAAATACCTCAGTTATTATGGAAGTGCGTGCTCTTAATCCTAATATAATAACAAGCACATATATTTGATATTTATTTCTTTAATTTATTAATGGGTGAGATTTAGTTCGATAAATCAATAAGCTCGATAAGTTGGGAAATGATATTACTTATAGTGTGTGTTGTTGATTATAGAAGGAAACTGTGTCCTAGTAATCTAGGTTGATAATGCCCCCAAGATGAGCTCATAAAGATTGTCATGTTAAACCCTGCAGGTGGACTTAGTCCGACATGATGATGAGGTTGAGTGGTACTATTCTTGGATAAAGATATTAATTAAATGAGTTGTCAGTAACTCACTTAATTAGTGGACATTTGACATCTTAAATACAGGGAGACTAACACACTCATAATAAGAAGGAGCCCAAAAATATAATTTGGGATTGGTGCGTTAGTTCAATAATAGTTCTCTAGTGGAATGAATTATTATTGATAAAATTAAGTTGTGTGTTCGGGGCGAACACGGGATGCTTAATTTTATCGGGAGACCAAAACCAATTCCTCCTCTCGGTCCCTATCGTAGCCTCTTATTTATATAGTACTATACCCACCTTCTATACCCACCTAAAGGGGGCCGGCCAAGCTAGCTTGGGAATCAAGCTAGGGCCGGCCTAAGCTTGGTTTATGGGTGGCCGGCCCTAGCTTGAACCCAAGCTAGAGGGGGCCGACCATAATGAAATTAAAAAAAAATTTAATTTTAATCTTTATTATATGGAAGATATAATTTATTAAAGACAATTAAAATTAAAATATCTCTCTTAAAAGGGTCTACAAAAGATTAAAGAAAGAGATTAGATCTCTTTCCTTATTTGTAGATTGGAAAGATATTTTATTTTCTCTTTGAAAAATTATTCACATGTTAAAAATTAAAATTATAGAAATTTATTTTTATCAATTATGAAGGGATTTTTGAAGAGAAATTTTATTTTTTAAATTTCCGGAAACAAATTAGGAAGTTTTAATTTGTTGATTGAAACTTGTCTAATTCGTCTCTCTATGATGTGGCCGGCCATTATAAGTTTAATTGAGAAATTTTATTTTATTTTTCTCAATTAATTCATGTCAAGGAAAATTAAGGAAATTTTATTGTAATTAAATTTCCTAATTTACCAAAGCCAAGGAATATAAAAGAAGGGGTGGGGGTGCTTCAGGTGCAACCTCTATTATTCTCTCCCTCTTTCCTTGGTGTGGCCAGCAATCTCTTCCTCTCTTCCTCTTTGTGGTGGCCGAATCCTTCCTCTTGCTTGGAGCTCTTGTGGTGGTCGGATATTACTTGGAGAAGAAGAAGAAGAAGAAGAAGAAGAAGAAGAAGAAGAAGGAGAGAAAGCTTGCATCCCTTGGAGCTTGGTTGGTGTTTTTTTTTTCTTCATCCTTGGTGAAGCTCTTTTGTTTTGGCCGAACCTAGCTAGGAGGAGAAGAAGGTGCATTGGTGGTTTCTCATCTCGGAAGATCATTGCCCACACAACGTCCGAGGTTAGAAGAGGAATATGGTAGAAGATCAAGAGGTCTTTCTAGAAGGTATAACTAGTAATTTTTCCTTTCCGCATCATACTAGTTATTTTTGGAAATAATACTAAATACAAGAGGTTACGATTCTAGTATTTCGAATTTATTTTTAATGTAGTGTTCTTATGTTTATTTCTTTTCCTTGTGATTTGATTGTTCCTTTCGGTTAACCTAAAGTTATTTTAGGAAATTAAATATTAGCTTTCCATAAAAGGTTTTGTCTGGTGGTTGCTCCCATATCCAAGAAGGTCATGTGCCTCGTCACGTCAGTACTGGGAATCAATTATGGAAATTAATATTTAATGGAATTAATAACTTAGGTGATTTGGATCGAACGTGTTAAGTTCCGCAGGAGATCCAAGTCTAAACCTAAAAGAACAAATAAATTAAGTTTTGGATCAAACGTGTAAAGTTCCGCAGGCGATCCAAAATTTAATTTAAAAGAACACATGGAAGCTAGGAACAGGTTCAGACCTTTGTACAAAATTTTTGTACAGTGGAACCTCTAGGTTTTCCGAGTAGCAACCAACAATTGGTATCAAAGCTAGGTTTTGCCTCTGTGTATTTGGTATTAGTTTAATTATGCACATGTCATACATAATTTAGGCAGGATAATAGTAGGATGTGCTAACTTTGTGGATGCAGGATCTAACTATTATGGCTTATAATTTTATGTGTGTGATTGGACCCTTGGACATGTCAAGGGCATTTATATGTGTGTGCATGATTGTATTATAAAATACAGCAGGAGCTGTATTTAGTTTTATTAGGATTTTATTTTTGATCTAGATACATGTACATTCCTTTTATGGAATATAGGATCAAAATTATAAAATTCTATTTATGTCGCGGATCGAATCTTGCAAATCGTGGAACCTTCTGAGGACCAGAGGCGCAGCGGAACTAGGAGCAAGATGGATGCGACAATGACCTGGCGGTGGCCACAAATGGCGGCGACTGGGATGACAACACACGGAGGACAACCATAGATAAAAGCCATAATAGTTGAAAATTAGATTTTCTATTTATTGCTTTTATATTGTATTGTATGTGTGTGTTAGTATACATGTTTAGTAGGCTAGCATAGTTAAAATTCTCATTTATAAATAACTAAGTGGGAGAGGGATTTTAAGTAAACCCATGGTCTCGATGCTGGTTTGTAAGTGATGCAAACAAGCTATCGCTTCGGTGCTCCTCCATATCGGATGAGCTTGTTGTGTGGATCACTAGAACAACTTCCACTTGGGATGACTATAGGAAGTTAATGGGCGTGATCTTCCCATCGGAAGGGGCACAATCTTATTAATAGACTTAGTGTCAAGTAATGGTATACAGCACAACTAATAGTATCCTCCCCAAGTCACCGCTATTATTCGTGACCAGATACCAACTATTAATTTTATTTGTCAAAAGAAGTTGACAAGATAATAAAATTAATGGGTTAAAACCTTCCTTTACAAATGTTGAATTTGTATCGCCCACACTATCGCGGCATACAAAATTCCGTGGTTTGAGGTGTTACATCAAAATAGTATTGTTTGAGGAATCAATATTATTCTAAATTTAGAGTTCTGACCAAAAGTTATTTGTGATTCTTAGATGACTTTCAACCCACCGCCCATCATACTACAAATGAATAGACTTACCGGTCCTAACTACATAGATTGGAAAAGGAACCCGACATTGTTTCATCACCGAAAGCTATAAGTTTACTGACCGAAGCCAACCATGCACCCACCGTGAATCCACCCAAGAGGAGATTGAATATCATAAGAAATGGGTAAAGAGATGAGATGGCGCGTGTTACATTTTGGCTTCCATGTCAAATGTATTACAACATCAGCATCAAGATTTACCAGACTATGATATTACGAACAATCTCAAGGAACTCTTGTCAAGTTAGCTTCTAGGTAAGAAGCCATGAGAAAAATAATGAGCACCATGCAAGAGGGTACTCCGTGAGGATCATATCCTAAAGATGATGGCTTATCTGAACGAAACAGATCCTGGAGGAGAAATTGATGGGAAACCCAGATCGATATGATCCTCCAAACACTACCTAGAAGTTTTGAGCACCGCCTGAATTACAATACGAACAAAAGGTATATTCATTGCGGAACTACCGATAGAACTTCAAGTGCAGAAGGATTGTTTCATCACAACTCTCATATTCACTATGTTGAAAATGGTTCTACTTCTAAGCCGAAGGAAAGAAGAAGAAGAAACAAGTCGGTTCAGCAAAAAAGTGAATAAATCTTAGAGACAGACCTAAAGTCGAATGAAGAAGTCATAAGCAAGTGCTCCATCTCGGCAAGGCAGGTACTGAAGGCTGGTCATTCTCGAGGGAATCGAACAAAGGTATATCTCATGTTCTAGTTGTTGAAACATGTTTAGCGTGTTATCTAAGACTGTGTGTGTAGATACGGGAGGCCACCGATCATGTCTGCAATTTTGCAAGGGTTCCAGGAAACCTGACGACTATCTGAAGGAGAGATTACCGTCTACATGGGCAATGCTACTAAGGTGGCAGCTGTTGCAGTAGGAGACGTCTACTTATCTTTTAGTAGAAATAAAAATTTGATTTTAAGAAATTATCTTTATGTACCCAGTTTTAGAAAGAATTTAATTTCAGTTTCTAAATTATTTTTAGATGGATATTCAGTTTTCTTTAGTAACGATGTAGTTATTAAGAGAAATAAAGTGATTATCTGTTCTGGTGCATTAGTTGACAATTTGTATACTTTAAATACAATTTCTCCCACAAAGCAAAACATGGAAATTTATAACTCATCTTTTAACTCAAATAAAAGAAAAGAACCTTCAGAAACGAACCAAGCATATCTTTGGCATCTAAGGCTTGGTCATATTAACTTAAGTAGGATTCAGAGGCTTATAGCCGATGGACTTTAGTTCATTAGAGTTGGAAAATTTTCCAACTTCGTGAATCTTGTTGGAAGGTAAAATGACCAAAAGGCCTTTCAAGGCCAAGGGGTATAGAACCAAAGAAGCAGAATTGGTTCACTCGATCGTGGTCCTATGTCTATCCGAGGCAAGAGAGAAGGTTTTGAATATTTTGTATAACTTTTCAGACGATTATTCAAGATATGGATACATTTACCTAATGCGCCGCAAGTCCGAGTGCTTTGATAAGTTCAAAGAGTACAAGGCGATGTGAAGAAACGTATCAGGTAAAAGTATCAGAACTACGATGGGTCTGATCGTGTGGTGGCTAATACCTCAGGAGAGAGTTTAGGAATTACTTATCGAGGCTGTGATTCAATCCCAACCGTCTGCGACCTTTGGTACACCCCAAATGTAATGGTGTGGCGAGCGAAGAATAGGACTCAGGAGGATGGTTAGATCGATGATGAGTTATTCGGAATTACCAATTCGCTTAGATACGCCTGGAATGTGTACATTCTGAACTTAGTACCTTCTAAATCAGCTCTTCTACTCCCATTGCATTGTAGAATGGGCTAAAACTCGCTCTAAGACATATTGGATTTAGAAGTCAAACATATGTACAAACCAGATGTCGATAAGAATCTCACAAGTTCGTGTGTTGTAGGGTATCCCTAGGAGTGAAAGGGGTTTATTTTATAGTCTTCAAGATCAAGGTCATTGTTAGCACCACCAGCTTTAGAAGAAGACCATAATGGATCACAAGCCCAAGAGCTGTTTTAGAAGAACTTAGAGGACACGTCTCACCCAGTACCAACAATACAAGATGAAGTACCACAAGCCGCAACACGTGTCACAATGATGCACAACCCGAAGACAGTGCCTCGTCGTAGTGGGAGGTTGTAAGCAGTCTGAGATAGATTCATGTTTTTGGGAGAGTCTTCAGACTTGATCCCGGAAACACGAACACGATCCCCAGACGTATAATGAAGCACTCAGATATAGATGCGGCGTCTTGGCAAAAGGCGATGAATTACGAAATAGAGTCTGTGTGCTCTAATAAGGTCTAGAGCTTGTAGAACCAATTTGATGGTATGTGTCATTGGATGTGCGATCAAAAGGAAAAGAGGGATGCACAGAAGGTGGAAACCTCAAAGCTAGTCTTGTCATGGAAGGGTACACTCAAAGAGGTAATCGAATATGGAGGAAACTTTTCAAAAGCCATGCTTTGGCATATCCTACCACCACGTTTCGTTACACTTCTTATATACACAAGACTCGTGGGACTTTGAATAAATCCGCCTTAATTTGGATTACTTCATTCTCATGGGATGTTCGAAGACTATGAAGCTTGCTTAGGTCTATAAATGGACCGATTGAGCTTGCACACTAGATGCTCTTTGCCTTTTCAATGAACCCTTGGTTTGCTTCATGGATGTTCTCTTCAAGACTTCCATTAAGGAAAATTGTCTTGACATCCATTTGCCAAATCTAGCAATCCATATGACGTGATGGATAAAGAGTATCGGATAGACTTAAGCATAGCTCTGCGTTGAAAAGGTCTCCTCATAATCGATTCCCTCTTTTGGAGTGTGCCTTTTTGCAGCTTGATAGCTTTGAAGGTTCTGCAGCCCGTCATCCTCTTTTCCTTTGTAGATCCACTTGCATCCAACGGCTTTACACCATCAGGTGGTTCTCGACTCAGCTGTTAGAGTACGTTCTATTTCAAATTCATTGCCTTTGTAAGATCTTTGCAGCATACATATCTTGGAGTGTAGCCCGTTCCTTAATGAGGGATCGGTTCATGTTTACACACGGGATCAGGTAGAACTCCCAAAATATGAATCTTTGTTTCTCAAGCCCTCCCCTTCTGACGAGACCCATGCGTGATTTGTGTATCATGTGTGACACGTGTTGCGGTCTCTTGTGGTACTTCATCTTGTCTTGTTTGCCCGAAGTAGACATGTCCTCTCTAAGTTCTTCTAAAACAACTTTACTCTGGGCTTGTGATCCATTATATAGTCTTCTTCAAAGCGGGCATTGGTGCTAACAATGACCTTACAGTCTTAGGACTATAAAATAAACCACCTTCGTTCCTTTGGGATATCCTACAAACCACGCTTGAACACATCGAGATTCTAACTTATCATTGTCTGGTTTGCACATGTGTTGGACTACCCCAAATCCGAATATGTCTTAGGCGGGTTCGCCCATTCCACAATTCTATGGGGTAGAAGAAAGCTGATTTAGAAGGTACTAAGTTCAGAGCGTATCTTTCTTGTTTCCGAGGCATATCCCCAAAGCGAATTTGGTCTGAATAACTCATCATCGATCTAACCATTTCCATAGAGTCCTATTCCTTCGTTCTGCTACACCCATTACATTTGGGGTGTTCCAGTGCGGAACAATTGGGATTGAATCGACCTCGATAAGTAATTCCTAAACTCTCTAGAATTATTCGCCACGTCGGATCGTAGTGTCTTTATACTTTTAATCGTTTCTCACGTCGCCTTGTATTCTTTGAACTTGTCAAAGCACTCGGACTTAGGCGCATTGGGTAAATGTATCCATATCTTGAATAATGATAATGAAGAGACAAATATTCAAAACCTCCTCTTGCACAGACAGACATGGGACCACACAAATCGAGTGAACCAACTCTAACCTTCTTTGGCTCTATACCCCTTGGCCTTGAGCGGCCTCTTGGTCATTTACCTTCTAAGCAGATTCACAAGTTGGAAAATTTTCCAGCTCTAATGAACTCAAAGTCCATTGACTATAAGCCTCTGAATCTACTTAAATTAATATGACCAAGTCTTAGATGCCAAATATGCTTGGTTCATTCTGAAGGTTCTTTCTCTTATTAGAATTAGAATGAGTTATAAATTTCCATGTTTTGCTTTGTGGAAGAAATTGGATTTAAAATATACAAATTGCCAACTAATGCACGGAGCAGATAATCACTTTATTTCTTTTAATAACTACGCCGTTCTTGAAAAGAAATTGAATATCCATCTATAAATAGTTTAGAAGCTGAAATTAGAATTCTTTCTAAGGGTACAAAAAGACAATTTCTTAAAACCAAATTTCTATTTCTACTAAAAAATAGAGGCGTCTCCAACTGCTGCCACCTTAGTAGCATTGCCCATATGAGCGGTAATCTCCCCTTTAGATATGGTTGTCGGGTTCCTGGAACCCTGCAAAATTGAGACATGATCGGTGGCTCCGTGTCTACACACCGGTCTTGGTAGATAACACCGCTAAACATGTTTCAACAACGAGCATGAGATATACCTTTATTTTGGTTCCCTCTGAGGCCGGTCCGCCTTCCGATGTCCACTGCTTGAGATGAAGCACTTGCCCTTCTGCTTCTTCACTCAATCCCGTACTCTGAGATTTATTCACTTTCTTTCTTGAGCCATTGTTTCTTCTTCTTCTTTCCTTCGGTTTAGAAGTAGAACCATTTGACAAGTGAATTTGAGAATTGTGTGAAATAATCATACTGCGCTTGAAGTTACATCGGTGGTTCCCCTAATGAATAAATCCTTTTATTCATATTATAGTTCAGTGGGGCTTAAAACTTCTAGGTAGCGTTGGAGGATCATATCGATCTGGGTTTCCCTATCATTTTCTCCTCCGAGGATCTGATCTGGATTCGGATAAGCCATCGTCTTTAGGATATGATCCCTTACGAGTACCCTCTTGCATGGTGGCATCATTATCTTTCTCATAGCTTCTTGTCTAAGCCCTATCCCGATGACCAAAGAGCTCCTTGAGATTGTTCATAATATCATAGCTGTTGGTAAATGATCTTGATGTTGCAATACATTTGACATTGAAGTAAAATGTAACACGCGCCATCTCATCTGCCTTTACCATCTCTTATGATATTCAATCTCCTCTTAGGTGAATTCACCGATGGGTGCATCAGGACAAGAGTTGATCGATTTCAAATTTATAGCTTCGGTGATCGAACAATGTCCGGTTCCTTTTCCAATCTATGTAATTAGGTCGATAAGTCTATTTTGTTGAAGTATGATGGTGGGTTGAAAGTCATCCTAAGAATCACAAATAACTTTTGGTCGAACTCTAAATTTAGAATAATATTGATTCCTCAAACAATACTATTTTAAATTAACCAACACCTCATCGCAGTGAATTTTGTATGCCACGTTAGTGTGGGCGTATACAAATTCAACATTTGTAAAGGAGGGTTTTAACCCATTAATTTTATTATCTTATCAACCTAACTTTTGACAAATAAAATTAATAGTTGGTTATTTGATCTTCAAATAATAATAGTGACTCCGTTGGGGAGGATCTTATTAGATGTGTCTAAGTGTATACCATTACTTGACACTAAGTCCATTAATAAGATTATCCCCTTGGTTGGGGAAGATCACACGCTCTTAATTAATTTCCTATAGTCATCAAAATGGAAGTGCATTCTAGTGATCCACAAACAAGCTCATCAGATTTATGGAGAAGGCACTCCGAGCCAGCGCAAGCTTGTTTGCATCACTTACAAACCAGTAATGGAGACCATGGGATTTATTTAAAATCTCTCTCCCTTAGTTATTTATAAATGAGGAATTTTAACTATGCTAGCCTACTAAACTTGTAAACTAACATACACACACCTGATATAAAAGCAATAAATAGAAATTTAATTTTCAACTATTATGACTTTTATCTAATTCTCCTCCGTGTGTTGTCATCCCAGCTTTGCCATATTTCCGGGTCTAGTGTCGCATCCATCTTGCTCCTAGTTAAGCTGTGCCTCTGGTCCTTAGAAGGTTCCACGCTTTACAAGATTCGATCCATGACATAAATAGAATTTTACATTTTGATCTATATTCCATAAAAGGAATGTACATGTATCTAGATCAAAATAAAATCCTAATAAAACTAATGACTCTGCTGTATTTTAATACAATCATGCACACATATAAATTGCCCTTGACATGTCCGAGGTCCAATCACACAATTAACTAAAACCATAATAGTTGAATCCTGCATCCTGAAGTTAGCACATCCTACTATTATCACCTAAATTATGTATGACATGTGCATAATTAAACTAAATACCAAATACGGAGGCAAAACCCTAGCTCGATACCGATTGTTGGTTGCTACTCGGAAAACCTAGAGGTTCCGCTGTACAAAAATTTTGTACAAAGGTGGGAACCTTTTCCTAGCTACCATGTGTTCTTTTAAATTAAATTTTGGATCGCTGCGCGGATCTTAACCGTTTGATCCAAACTTAATCTATTTATTCTTTTAGGTTTTGACTTGGATCTCCTGCTGAACTTAACGTTAGACCCAAGTCTCCTTAAGTTATTAATTCCATTAAATATTAATTTCCATAAAGGTTCGATCTGGTGTGGCGAGGCACATGGCCTTCTTGGATATGGGAGCAACCACCACCGACTAGACAAAACCTTTAATAGAAGCTAATATTTAATTTCCTAAAATAACTTTAGGTTAACCAAAGAGAACAATCAAATCACAAGGAAAGAAAGAAAACAAAGAACACAACATCGAAAAACATATTCGAAATACTAGAGCGTAAGCCTCTTGTATTTGGTATTATTTCCATAAATAACTAGCATGATGCGGAAATAAAATTACTAGTTATACCTTGTAGAAAACCTCTTGATCTTCTAGTATTCCTCTTCTAACCTCGGACGTTGTGTGGGCAGCGATCTTGAGATGAGAAACCACCAATCACCTTCTTCTCCTCCTAGCTAGGTTCGTACAAAGGAAGCTTCACCGAGGAAGAAAATCAAAATACTAACCAAGCTCCAAGAGATGCTAGCTTTCTCTCCTTCTTCTTCTTCTTCTCCGGTAGTATCCGGTCACCACAAGAGCTCAATGGAAGAGTAGGGTTCGTACCACAAGAAGAGAGAGGTTGGCCACACCAAGGAACAAGAGGAGAGAAATAATAGATGTTGTGTCTCGTGAGCACTACCCCTTCTTTTATATTCCTTGGCCTAGGCAAATTAGGAAATTTATTACATAAAATTTCCTCAATTTCCTTAACATGATTTTATTGAGAAAAATAAAATAAAATTTCCCAAATTAAAACCAATGGCCGGCCACATCATTGGAGAACAAATTGGACAAGTTTTAATCAACAATTAAAACTTCCTAATTTGTTTCCGGAAAAAATAAAATTTCTCTTTAAAATCTCTTCATGGTTGATAAAAGGAAATTTCTATAATTTTAATTTTATCAATATGTGAATAATTTTTAAAAGAAAATAAAACATCTCTCAATCTACAAATAAGGAAAGAGATCTAATCTCTTTCTTTAATCTTTTGTAGATCTTTTACAAGAGATATTTTAATTTTAATTCTCTTTAATAAATTATTTCTTCCATAAAAATTAAAATTAAAATCCCTTTTAAATCTAATTTGGCCCCCACTAGCTTGGGTTCAAACTAGGGGCGGCCACCAATATTATACCTAGGTAGGCCCTGGCTTGTTCCCAAACTAGCTGGCCCCCTGATAGTGGGTTTAGAAGGTGGGTATAGAACTCTATAAATGAGGCTACGATAGGGACGAGAGGAGGAGTTGGTTTTGGTCTCTGATAAAATTAAGCATCCGTGTTGCCCCGAACACTGACTTAATTTTATCAATGATAATTCATTCACTAGAGAACTATCATTGAACTACGCTTCAATCCCAATTACATTTTGGGCTCCTTCTTATTATGAGGTGTTAGTCTCCCTGTGTTTAAGATATCGAATGTCCACTAATTAAGTGAGTTCTTGACAACTCATTTAATTAATATCTAAGTCAAAGTAATACCACTCAACCTTATTGTCATGTCGGACTAAGTCCACTGCGAGGGTTTAACATGACAATCTTTATCAAACTCCTCTTGAGGACATTATCAACCTAGTATCTCTAGGACACGGTTTTCTATAATCAACAACACACATTATAAGTGATACCATTTCCCAACTTATCGGGTTTATTGATTCACGAACTAAATCTCACCCATTGATAAATTAAAAATAAATATCAAATATATGTACTTGTTATTATATTAGGATTAAAAGCACACATTTCCATAACTGAGGTCTTTGTTCCTTTATAAAGTCGATTTATAAAAGCGACCTCAAATGGTCCTACTCGATACACTAAGGTGTACTAGTGTAATTATATAGTCAAGATAAACTAATATTACACTACGACCTTCTAATGGTTTGTTCCTTTTACATTTTGGTGGCTTGACTTTATAATTTATATAGATAACATCATCTTACATATGTGACACCACATACTATGTTATCTACAATATAAATTAAATGAACAACTACAAACAAATGTAGACAATTAGACCAAATGTGATTCTTTATTCATAATAAATGTTTACAAAGCTTAGGCTTTCAGTATACACTCCAACACTATGAGCATAAATATTCAAGAGGGTGATGGATGCAAAACAGGTAATAAATATGCTGTTGGAGTGTATACTGAAAGTCTAAGCTTTTGTAAACATTTATTTTGAATAAAAAATCACATTTGGTCAAATTGTCTACATTTAGTTATGGTTGTTCAATTAATTATATTGAATAACATAGTACATAATGTTCCATGAGATGATCGATACTTTATAAAAGCAACTCACGACCCGGAAAGGAACAAACCGTGGAAAAGTGAAATGAGGTGGTTATCTTGACTATAATTACACCAGTACACTAGTGTTGAGTGGGACCGTTGAGTGTTTCTTTATCTTGACTTTAAAAGGAACCTCCGATTATTATGAAGTGCGTTGCTTTCAATGTAACAGCGCATATATTTGATATTTATTTCATTTATTAATGGGTGGTTGGTTCGATAAATCAATAAGCTCGATAAGTTGAAATGATATTACTTATAGTGTGTGTTGTTGATTATGAAAGAAGCTGTCCTGTAATCTAGGTTGATAATGCCCCAAGATGAGCTCATAAAGATTGTCATGTTAAACCTCATGATGATGAACATGTTGAGTGGTACTATTCTTGGATAAAGATATTAATTAAATGAGTTGTCAGTAACTCGCATTAGTGGACATTATCTTAAATGGAGACTACACTATATGAAGGAGCCCAAAATATAATTTGGGATTGGTCGTTGAATAATAGTTCTAGTGGAATGAATTATTGATAAATTAAGTTGTGTTGCGAGCGCAGATGCTATCGGGAGACAAAACCAATTCCTCGGTCTCGCCTCTGTACTATGCCACCTTCCCTCCCACTAAAGGGCGGCCAAGCTGGCTTGAATCAGCTAGGGCAGCCTTTGGTTTATGGGTGGCGGCCCTAGCTTGAACCCAAGCTAGAGGGGGCCACCATAATGAAATTAAAAAATTTAATTTTAATCTTTATTATATGGAAGATATAATTTATTAAAGACAATTAAAATTAAAATATCTCTCTTAAAAGGGTCTACAAAAGATTAAAGAAAGAGATTAGATCTCTTTCCTTATTTGTAGATTGGAAAGATATTTTATTTTCTCTTTGAAAAATTATTCACATGTTAAAAATTAAAATTATAGAAATTTATTTTTATCAATTATGAAGGGATTTTTGAAGAGAAATTTTATTTTTTAAATTTCCGGAAACAAATTAGGAAGTTTTAATTTGTTGATTGAAACTTGTCTAATTCGTCTCTCTATGATGTGGCCGGCCATTATAAGTTTAATTGAGAAATTTTATTTTATTTTTCTCAATTAATTCATGTCAAGGAAAATTAAGGAAATTTTATTGTAATTAAATTTCCTAATTTACCAAAGCCAAGGAATATAAAAGAAGGGGTGGGGGTGCCTTCAAAGGTGTACAACCTCTATTATTCTCTCCCTCTTTTCCTTGGTGTTGTGGCCAGCCAATCTCTCTCCCTCTCTTCCTCTTTGTGGTGGCCGAATCCTTCCTCTTGCTTGGAGCTCTTGTGGTGGTCGGATATTACTTGGAGAAGAAGAAGAAGAAGAAGAAGAAGAAGAAGAAGAAGAAGGAGAGAAAGCTTGCATCCCTTGGAGCTTGGTTGGTGTTTTTTTTTTCTTCATCCTTGGTGAAGCTCTTTTGTTTTGGCCGAACCTAGCTAGGAGGAGAAGAAGGTGCATTGGTGGTTTCTCATCTCGGAAGATCATTGCCCACACAACGTCCGAGGTTAGAAGAGGAATATGGTAGAAGATCAAGAGGTCTTTCTAGAAGGTATAACTAGTAATTTTTCCTTTCCGCATCATACTAGTTATTTTTGGAAATAATACTAAATACAAGAGGTTACGATTCTAGTATTTCGAATTTATTTTTAATGTAGTGTTCTTATGTTTATTTCTTTTCCTTGTGATTTGATTGTTCCTTTCGGTTAACCTAAAGTTATTTTAGGAAATTAAATATTAGCTTTCCATAAAAGGTTTTGTCTAGTCGGTGGTGGTTGCTCCCATATCCAAGAAGGTCATGTGCCTCGTCACGTCAGTACTGGGAATCAATTATGGAAATTAATATTTAATGGAATTAATAACTTAGGTGATTTGGATCGAACGTGTTAAGTTCCGCAGGAGATCCAAGTCTAAACCTAAAAGAACAAATAAATTAAGTTTTGGATCAAACGTGTAAAGTTCCGCAGGCGATCCAAAATTTAATTTAAAAGAACACATGGAAGCTAGGAACAGGTTCAGACCTTTGTACAATGGAACCTCTAGGTTTTCCGAGTAGCAACCAACATGGTGCATCAAATGTGTTTGCCTCCAAGTATTTGGTATTATCATTATGCAACATAATTTCAAGATAATAGTAGGATGTGCTAACTTTGTGGATGCAGGATCTAACTATTATGGCTTATAATTTTATGTGTGATTGGACCCTTGGACATGTCAAGGGCATTTATATGTGTGTGCATGATTGTATTATAAAATACAACGGAGCTGTATTTAGTTTTATTAGGATTTTATTTTGATCTAGATACATGTACATTCCTTTTATGGAATATAGGATCAAAATTATAAAATTCTATTTATGTCATGGATCGAATCTTGCAAATCGTGGAACCTTCTGAGGACCAGAGGCTAGGAGCAAGATGGATGCGACAGCTAGACCCGATGACGGTGGCCAAATATGGCATGACTTGTGATGACAACACACGGAGGACAACCATAGATAAAAGCCATAATAGTTGAAAATTAGATTTTCTATTTATTGCTTTTATATTGTGCTGTGTGTGCATGTTAGTATACATGTTTAGTAGGCTAGCATAGTTAAAATTCCTCATTTATAAATAACTAAGTGGGAGAGGGATTTTTAAGTAAAACCCATGGTCTCCATTACTGGTTTGTAAGTGATGCAAACAAGCTTGCGCGTTGGCTCTGAGTGCCTTCCTCCATATCGGATGAGCTTGTTTGTGGATCACTAGAACAAACTTCCATTTGGGATGACTATAGGAAGTTAATTAAGAGCGTGTGATCTTCCCCATCGGAAGGGGCACAATCTTATTAATGGACTTAGTGTCAAGTAATGGTATACACTTAGGCACAACTAATAGTATCCTCCCCATCGGAGTCACTGCTATTATTTGTGTGACCAAAGGATACCAACTATTAATTTTATTTGTCAAAAAGTTAGGTTGACAAGATAATAAAATTAATGGGTTAAAACCCTCCTTTTACAAATGTTGAATTTGTATACGTCCACACTATCGTGGCATACAAAATTCACGGTGGTTTGAGGTGTTGGTTAATTTAAAATAGTATTGTTTGAGGAATCAATATTATTCTAAATTTAGAGTTCTGACCAAAAGTTATTTGTGATTCTTAGGATGACTTTCAACCCACTGTCCATCATACTACAACAGAATAGACTTACTGGTCCTAACTACATAGATTGGAAAAGGAACCTGGACATTGTTCTTACTGCTGAAAGCTATAAATTTGTACTGACTGAGCTTTGACCTGAAGCACCCACTGGTGAATCCACCCAAGAGGAGATTGAATATCATAAGAAATGGGTAAAAGCAGATGAGATGGCGCGGTGTTACATTTTGGCTTCTATGTCAAATGTATTACAACATCAGCATCAAGATTTACCAACAGCTTATGATATTATGAACAATCTCAAGGAACTCTTTGGTCATCAAGATAGGGCTTCTAGGTAAGAAGCCATGAGAAAAATAATGACAGCCACCATGCAAGAGGGTACTCCTGTGAGGGATCATATCCTAAAGATGATGGCTTATCTGAACGAAATACAGATCCTTGGAGGAGAAATTGATGGGGAAACCCAGATCGATATGATCCTCCAAACACTACCTAGAAGTTTTGAGCAATTCCGCCTGAATTACAATATGAACAAAAGGGTATATTCATTGGTGGAACTACTGACAGAACTTCAGGCAGCAGAAGGATTGTTTCATCACAACTCTCATATTCACTATGTTGAAAATGGTTCTACTTCTAAGCCGAAAGGAAAGAAGAAGAAGAAACAAGTTGGTTCAGCAAAAAAAGTGAATAAATCTCAGAGTACAGGACCTAAAGCTGGAATGAAGAAGCCGAAGGGCAAGTGCTCCATCTGCAAGCAGTCAGGGCATTGGAAGGCGGGCTGTCCTCGTAGGAATCAGAACAACAAAGGTATATCTCATGTTCTAGTTGTTGAAACATGTTTAGCGGTGTTATCTACCAGCACCTGGTGTGTAGATACGGGAGCCACTGATCATGTCTGCAATTCCTTGCAAGGGTTCCAGGAAACCCGACGACTATCTGAAGGAGAGATTACCGTCTACATGGGCAATGCTACTAAGGTGGCAGCTGTTGCAGTAGGAGACGTCTACTTATCTTTTAGTAGAAATAAAAATTTGATTTTAAGAAATTATCTTTATGTACCCAGTTTTAGAAAGAATTTAATTTCAGTTTCTAAATTATTTTTAGATGGATATTCAGTTTTCTTTAGTAACGATGTAGTTATTAAGAGAAATAAAGTGATTATCTGTTCTGGTGCATTAGTTGACAATTTGTATACTTTAAATACAATTTCTCCCACAAAGCAAAACATGGAAATTTATAACTCATCTTTTAACTCAAATAAAAGAAAAGAACCTTCAGAAACGAACCAAGCATATCTTTGGCATCTAAGGCTTGGTCATATTAACTTAAGTAGGATTCAGAGGCTTATAGCCGATGGACTTTTGGGTTCATTAGAGTTGGAAAATTTTCCAACTTGTGAATCTTGCTTGGAAGGTAAAATGACCAAAAGGCCTTTCAAGGCCAAGGGGTATAGAACCAAAGAAGTGTTAGAATTGGTTCACTCTGATTTGTGTGGTCCTATGTCTATCCAGGCAAGAGAAGGTTTTAAATATTTTGTCTCTTTCATAGACGATTATTCAAGATATGGATACATTTACCTAATGCGCCGCAAGTCCGAGTGCTTTGATAAGTTCAAAGAGTACAAGGCTGATGTGAAGAAACGACTAGGTAAAAGTATCAAGAAACTACGGTCTGATCGTGGTGGCGAATACCTCTTAGGAGAGTTTAGGAATTACTTATCAGAGGCCAGGATTCAATCCCAACTGTCCGCACCTGGTACACCCCAACAGAATGGTGTGGCAGAACGAAGGAATAGGACTCTTATGGAGATGGTTAGATCGATGATGAGTTATTCGGAATTACCAAATTCGTTTTGGGGATACGCTCTGGAAACGACAGTGTACATTCTGAACTTAGTACCTTCTAAATCAGTTTCTTCTACTCCCACAGAATTGTAGAATGGGCGAAAACTCTGTCTAAGACATATTCGGATTTGGGGTAGTCCAGCACATGTGCTGAAACCAGATGCTGATAAGTTAGAATCTCATACAGAAGTTCGTGTGTTTGTAGGGTATCCCAGAGGAGTGAAAGGGGGTTTATTTTATAGTCTTAAAGATCAGAAGGTCATTATTAGCACCAATGCCCAGTTTTTAGAAGAAGACTATATAATGGATCACAAGCCCAGTAGCAAAGTTGTTTTAGAAGAACTTAGAGAGGACACGTCTACCTTAGTACCAACAATACAAGATGAAGTACCACAAGAGACTGCAACACGTGTCACAAATGATGCACAACCACAGACAGTGCCTCGTCGTAGTGGGAGGGTTGTAAGGCAGCCTGATAGATTCATGTTTTTGGGAGAGTCTTCGGACTTGATCCCGGGTAAACATGAACCTGATCCCCGGACATATGACGAAGCACTCCAAGATATAGATGCAGCATCTTGGCAAAAGGCGATGAATTCTGAAATAGAGTCTATGTACTCTAATAAGGTCTAGGAGCTTGTAGAACCACCTGATGGTATAAAAGCCGTTGGATGCAAGTGGATCTACAAAAGGAAAAGAGGGACAGACAGGAAGGTGGAAACCTTCAAAGCTAGTCTTGTTGCGAAAGGGTACACTCAGAAAGAGGTAATCGATTATGAGGAAACTTTTTCACAGGTAGCCATGCTTAAGTATATCCGGATACTCTTATCCATTGCTGCTCATATGGATTATGAGATTTGACAAATGGATGTCAAGACAGCTTTCCTTAATGGAAGTCTTGAAGAGAACATCCATATGAAGCAACCAGAAGGGTTCATTGAAAAATTCAAAGAGCATCTAGTGTGCAAGCTCAATCGGTCCATTTATGGACTGAAGCAAGCTTCGAGATCTTGGAACATCCGGTTTAATGAAGTAATCCAGTCATATGGATTTATTCAGAGTCCGGATGAGTCTTGTGTATACAAGAAGTGTAACAGAAACATGGTGGTATTTCTTGTACTATACGTAGATGATATTTTGTTAATTGACAACAATGTCAAGGTATTATCAGACGTAAGGGTATGGTTGTCCAAACAATTTGATATGAAGGACTTAGGAGATTGTGCACACATTCTTGGGATCAAAGTTATAAGGGATCGTAAGAAAAGAATGTTGTGTCTCTCTCAAGTTTCATATATAGATACAGTTCTTGCTCGTTTTAGCATGCAGAATTCCAAAAAAGGTTTCTTACCTTTTAGGCATGGAATAGCTCTATCTAAAGAGATGTCTCCAAAGACATCAAAGGAGATAGAAAACATGAAAGCAGTTCCTTATGCTTCGGCTGTAGGAAGCTTTATGTATGCAATGCTATGTATGAGACCTGATATTTGTTTTGCCGTGGACATGGTCAGCAGATATCAGAGTAACCCTGGACAAGGACATTGGACTGCGGTAAATCATATATTAAAGTACCTGAGAAGGACTAGAGATTATATGCTAGTTTACCAAGTAGACGATTTGCTCCCTGTGGGTTACACGGATTCAGATTTCCAATCAGATAGGGACAACAGTAAGTCTACATCAGGCTATGTGTTTACTTTAGGAGGTGGAGCCATTTCATGGAGGAGTGTTAAGCAGAAATGCATTTCGGACTCAACCATGGAAGCTGAGTATGTAGCAGCCTCTGAAGCAGCTAAAGAAGCAGTATGGCTCAGGAACTTTCTAATGGACTTAGATGTGATTCCTGGTTTGCCCAAAATCATCACAATTTATTGTGATAATAGCGGTGCAGTTGCAAACTCGAAGGAACCACGAGCTCATAAGGCAAGTAAACATATAGAGCGCAAATACCACCTGATACGAGATATCGTGAAGCGAGGAGAAGTTGTCATCGCCAAGATTGCATCAGCGGATAACCTGGCAGATCCTTTCACTAAGGCCCTTCCGGTGAAAGCTTTCGATCGGCATGTGGAGGGAATGGGAATCAGATGTATGGTAGAAGATATGGCAGCTTAGTCATTAGTATAAGTGGGAGATTGTTGGAGTGTATACTGAAAGCCTAAGCTTTTGTAAACATTTATTTTGAATAAAGAATCACATTTGGTCAAATTTGTTGGGATCGTTCGTACTCGGCTAGAGAGGGGGGGTGTGAATAGCCGCCCCAAATTCTCGCGTTCTTCCTACAGTTAGGGTTAGTCGCAGCGAAAATACAAGGAAGAAACTAAGGAGAAGAAAAACAAACCGATGTAACGAGGTTCGGAGATGAACTCCTACTCCTCGGCGTGTCCGTAAGGTGGACGAAGCCTACCAATTTGTCGGTGGATGAGTCCCCGGAGAACCGGCTAAATATGAGCTCCTTATGGGTGGAGAAACCTCGCCACAACTACTTCTTGCAACAGCAAGATAAGGAGTACAAATACAAGAGAAGCAAGAAGTAAATACACAGCAAATGTAAACAACCCTTGCCTTCTTGTCGACTGTTGAAGAAGCAACAGCTTCTCAGCAGCAGCTCAGTCGGAGTCCCATCGAAGGAAGAAGCTCACGCGAAGCTTGCGAAGAAGAGCTCAACAAAGCTCAAGCACCACAGCACTTAGCAGAAGAGAAGAGGAAGAAAGCTTCACAGAAGATGCCCTCGTCTCCTTTATACCGCCAAGAAGAAAAGCGGTGAAGAAACTAGCGGTTGCGTTGCAGCAGAACTCGATCGATGTGGACCGATCAGCTCGGCCGATCGGTCCCTGATCGAGCAGCTAGTACGTAAAATTGCATGCGTACTACGATCGATGCGTGGACCGATCGAGCACACTGGATCGGTCCGGTCGATCCCAACTCTTAACTTTGAAGCTCTTCCTTCCGCGACATCCTCCTGATCGGCCGCCACGACCGATCGGGAAGCTCTGATCGGTCCACGCACCGATCAGCGTCTTCTCGCGACTCATCGATCACCTTCCGGATTGGTGCCGCGATCGACGATACCGATCAAGAGCCCATCGATTCTTGATCGGTCACGGACCGATCGAGATAACTAGTGACTTGGTTTTGCCCGAACCAAGTCCCAAGCCTTCCAAACCAACATTCGGTCAACCTCGACCTGTTGGTACTTCATTCCTAGCATCTGGTTACTCCCTCGACCTGCTAGAATTCCCCACCAAGTGTCCGGTCAATCCCTTTGACCTACTTGGACTTTCCTCAACACCAGATGTCCGATCATCCCTGATCCATCTGGATTTTCCTTTGCCTGGCTTCACTCACCCGGACTTTCACCTGGCTTCACTCACCAGATTTTCACACCGCCAACATCCCGCTAGGACTTTCTCACCGCCTCGGCTTCACTCACGGGACTTTCCAACTGCCTAACATCCCAGTTAGGACTTTCCCACTGCCTGGCTTCACTCACCAGGACTTTCCAACTGCCTAACATCCCAGTTAGGACTTTCCCACTACCTGGCTTCACTCACCAGGACTTTCCACACTGCCTAACATCCCAGTTAGGACTTTCCCACTGCCTGGCTTCACTCACCAGGACTTTCCACCTTCCTAACATCCCAGTTAGGACTTTCCCTCGTGCCAAGCTCCCTGCTTGGACTTCTCCGTGCCAAATCTCCATACTTGGACTTTTCCCGTGCCAAGTCTCCACACTTGGACTTTTCGCGTGCCAAGCTCCCTGCTTGGACTTTTTCCGTTGCTAAGTCTCCATACTTGGACTCTTTCCCGAATCAGGTCAACCAGGTCAACCTTGACCTACGTTGCACCAATAATCTCCCAAACATTTGTCCCATATCAAGAATACAACTCTTCCACGAGTGTCAAACATCAAAATACAACTCAACTAGGTCAACCTTGACCTAAGGTTGCACCAACAATCTTCCTAAGTCAAACATCAAAATACAACTCGAGTCAGGTCAACTCGAGTCAGGTCAACCAGGTCAACCTTGACCTAAGGTTGCACCAACAATCTCCCCCTTTTTGATGTTTGACAAAACCATAATCAAGTTAGGTTAATCCGATAACCTAACTTAGGTTTCCCAATGTTCTTCAATGTTCTTCCTTGAACATTATCTAGAACATTCTCCCATTCTCCAACACTCTCCCCCTTTTTGACACACATCAAAAAGAGAGAATCAAGGTCAAGAGTTTCCTCCTAATGAAAGTCTCATACCTTTCATTGAAACTCTTAATTTCCCCCTTGATACTAAACTCAACAATCAACTTAGTGACAATCCTATGTCACTAATCCTCAAAAGTCTTAAGGAGTAAAAACTCCCCCTAAGAGTCAACTCCCCTTGACAATTAGGTAAAAACTCCCCCTAAAGGTCAACTCCCCCTTGACCATTGCACCAACAATGTCTTGGAGAGTTTCAAACCTTTAGAAACCCGAAACTCAACTCCCAAAAGCTGAAATTTCAGATACCTGCTGAAAATCAGAAACTGGCACGCACTGATCGGTCCTAAGACCGATCAAAAGCCCCTCGGATCGGTCCCCAGACCGATCCATGCTTCATTGATCACACTGGATCGTCACTGATCGGTCACCAGACCGATCAGGCCTTCACCAGATCGCACCAAGCTCTCTGGATCTTACTAGATCGGTCTGCAGACCGATCCATGCTTCACTGGATCGGTCCGCAGACCGATCAAGACTTCCCTGGATCGGTCCCCAGACCGATCTCAGATTTCTGAATTTCCTTCCCGAAATTCAGAAACTCCTAGAAAATTCCAGAAAATTCGAAAAATTGTGAAATTTTGAGGATACATTCCTCATAACATATACTATCATGAAAAAATAGTTTTCTATGAAAATAACTTCCATTTTTCAATCTTGATACAAAGTTCAAAAACTTTGAAATAGTTCAAGTTTAACTCAACTTTGTATCACAATGTTCAATGATGAATGCAATCACTAAGATGGCTTCATCAAGGTTTTCCAAATCAATTTCAAAATGATTTTAAACCTTTTAATTTAGGACCATAATCTTAGGGCTAAATGTACATGACTTGTACACAAGCTTTCCCTATGATCCTCCATTTCTTGAGTTAGGCTCATCTAGGTACAAGAACTATGCACCTTGATCCTAATTCATGATCCTAATATCTCACACACATCTAAAGTGTATCAAACACATCCATGGCAATTTTAATGTGAGATATGGGTTTAGGTATCTTAGACTAAGGTCTCATGCATTTTCTAAACACAAATTTGATCTCAATATCAAAATGTGTTTTTCATCCTTAAATCAATTCAATTGATTATTAATGCAAGAGATGATGACATGACATAAAATGGTATCATAAATGAAAACATGTGCCAATGTCATGATGTCATGGCATAAAGTTTGAAACTTAAATAAACATGACATAAAAACTAGCCTAAGCATTATCATGACATTTCAAATGATAATAAAACTAAACATGATGTCATGACATGTGAGGGCAAACAATCATGGCAAGATTTAGCATAAATAAATATACCTAGATTACCTATCTAAGTATCCTTAACCACTTGGCTAACTTCAAATTTAATCCTAGATTGCCCCAAAATGCCAAAATCCTAATTTTGACACTTCTTGAACTCTAGATTAATTCATGCTACTTAAAGATCAAATTTATCCTCAAAACTTGGCATGTTTCATTTTTTTTTTCGAGAGTTCTCTAGATTTTCCCAAATTGTGCCAATTGAGATTAAAAATGAAATTTCTAATCTTTAGGCACATTTAACTCTTCAAAGGAGTAAATGATAATTCCATTTCATTTTCAAAAGTTCTCAAAACCTTGAAAATGCTCCTTGAGTGTCAATTTCCTCAAAGTTGGGTTAACTACCCTTCTAATCGGAGTTGACACTCTCTAACCCACCTATGGGGTAGAGAAGATGCTCCTAGGAACCCAATACCTATTAGAGCTCATTGGGTTCACTAAATATTCACTAGGGATAACTTCCCTAGCAACCCTCCTAATGACCCTCTTAGGCTTTAAAGCCTTGGTCATTTGGGTCTCATCAAGGTCAACTATATGGGTGACTCCCCTTGTGACCTTGGTAATGGTCTTCCTAGCCCTAGGTTTTGTTCCATAATCGAATGAAATATTATGATAAGTGGGCTTGACCAATTGGGACTTAGGTTTGTGACCCAAACCTTTCTTGTCCTTGGACTTGGATTTTTGACCCCTAGACCCTAGAGTCAAATCCTTAAGAGCCTTTTCTAGAGAGTCAAGTCTTGACCTCAAGACTTGATTTTCTTTCTCTAATACCTCAAGTTTTGATTTATCATTTTTCTTTAAGGTATTCCTAGGCATGTGTCTAGATGATTTGGGATTTCTATCTAGATTTTCCTTAGCCTTAGATGAGTTAATTCTAGGGTTAGCATTTCTAGAATTATTCTTATCTAGGCTAACATGCTTGGCTCCTAAGCACATGTATCGATTTCTAGTATTAACATGCTTATCATTATTGACAATGGCAATAAGACTACTAGCATGCATCCTACTAGAATTGCAAGAATGAGCTTTAAATGTTACCTTAGGGGTTTCCTTAGCTCCCCCTTTACACGTGTTTGGCCTCTTGTCCTTGTGAGGTTGCCTCCCCCTTGGACATTGACTCCTATAGTGTCCCCGTTGCTTGCATTGGAAGCACACCACGTGCTTCTTGCTCTTGCATGTCGGGACTCCGGCTTCCTTGACCTTTGGTGCCAGTGGAGTCTTTCTAACCCTCTTTGGACACTTACTCTTGTAGTGCCCAAACTTCCTACACTCAAAACACATTATGTGTAATTTGCTTGAAATCACAGTGTTTGAGTTACCTAGGGTTGTGGATGTAGATGAGCTTTCTTCTTCATCCCTTCCGGAGGTAGATGCCTCTTCTTGCTCCGATCTTGAACAAGAGCTCTCCTCCTCTTCTTCCTTGGATGTTGAGTAGCCCTCAACTCCCAATTCGCTTCCTCCATGATGTGAGCTACTTGGCTCACTAGGCTCCTCTTCATGGAATTTTGCCAAATTGTTCCACAATTCCTTGGCGTTGTTGTACCTATCTATCTTGCACAAAACATTATTAGGTAAAACAAATTCAATAATTTTTGTTACCTCGTCATTGATTTCGGATTGTCGGATTTGCTCTTTCGTCCACTCCTTCTTCTTGATAGGTTTTCCTTCCTCATCCATCGGAGGGGAAAACCCTTCTTGTACACAAAACCAATTTAACATATTAGTCCTAAGAAAATACATCATCCTTACCTTCCAATATGTGAAGTTGTCGTGAGACTCGTAGAAGGGTTGAATCTTGACATCTTCTCCATAGAGATCCATCTCTAGCCCGTGCTCCCCCGGGTGTTGATCTGTCGAAGAGCGGCCTCGCTCTGATACCACTTGTTGGGATCGTTTGTACTCGGCTAGAGAGGGGGGGTGTGAATAGCCGCCCCAAATTCTCGCGTTCTTCCTACAGTTAGGGTTAGTCGCAGCGGAAATACAAGGAAGAAACTAAGGAGAAGAAAAATAAACCGATGTAACGAGGTTCGGAGATGAACTCCTACTCCTCGGCGTGTCCGTAAGGTGGACGAAGCCTACCAATCCGTCGGTGGATGAGTCCCCGGAGAACCGGCTAAATATGAGCTCCTTATGGGTGGAGAAACCTCGCCACAACTACTTCTTGCAACAGCAAGATAAGGAGTACAAATACAAGAGAAGCAAGAAGTAAATACACAGCAAATGTAAACAACCCTTGCCTTCTTGTCGACTGTTGAAGAAGCAACAGCTTCTCAGACGCCAACCACAGCAGCAGCTCAGTCGGAGTCCCAGCCGAAGGAAGAAGCTCACGCGAAGCTTGCGAAGAAGAGCTCAACAAAGCTCAAGCACCGAGCGGCTCAGGCGTAAGAGAAGAGGAAGAAAGCTCAAAGAGAAGATGCCCTCGTCTCCTTTATACCGCGAAGAAGAAGCAATGAAGAAACTAGCCGTTGCGTTGCAACAGCCTGATCGGTGGACCGATCAGTGGGTCCCTGATCGGTCCACCGCTTGGGAAGAGCGACATCTGATCGGTCTCAGGACCGATCAAATTAGTGCCTGATCGGTCCACGCACCGATCCCAACTCTTGGCTTCTTCCGCGACGCCGTCTCCTGATCGGTCGCCACGACCGATCAGAAGCTCCTGATCGGTCCACGCACCGATCAGCGCCTTTCTCACGCCACGATCACGATCGGTCCGCAGATCGACGATAACGATCGAGCCCATCGATCTTGATCGGTCACGGACCGATCAGATAACTAGTGACTTGGTTTTTGCCCGAACTAAGTCCCAAGCCTTCCAAACCAACATTCGGTCAACCTCGACATGTTGGTACTTCATTCCTAGCATATGGTCACTCCCTCAACCTGCTAGAATTCCCCGCCAAGTGTCCGGTCAATCCCTTTGACCTACTTGGACTTTCTCAACACCGGATGTCCGATCATCCCCGATCCATCTGGATTTTCCCTTGCCTTCACTCACCGGACTTTCACCGGCTTCACTCACCAGATTTCCACACCGCCTAACATCCCAGTTAGGATTTCTCCACCGCTGGCTTCACTCACGAGACTTTCCAACCGCCTAACATCCCAGTTAGGACTTTCCCACCGCCTGGCTTCACTCACCGGGACTTTCCAACCGCCTAACATCCCAGTTAGGACTTTCCCACTACAGCTTCACTCACCAGGACTTTCCACTGCCTCATCCACTTAGGACTTTCCCTCGCGCCACTCACTACGGACTTTCCACCGCCTAACATCCCGATTAGGACTTTCCTCGTGCCAAGCTCCCTGACTTCTCCACGCCAAGTCTCCATACTTGGACTTTTCCCGTGCCAAGTCTCCACACTTGGACTTTTCGTGTGCCAAGCTCCCTGCTTGGACTTTTCCAGTGCCAAGTTCCCTGCTTGGACTTTTTCCGTTGCTAAGTCTCCATACTTGGACTCTTTCCCGAATCAGGTCAACCAGGTCAACCTTGACCTACGTTGCACCAATAATCTCCCAAACATTTGTCCCATATCAAGAATACAACTCTTCCACGAGTGTCAAACATCAAAATACAACTCAACTAGGTCAACCTTGACCTAAGGTTGCACCAACAATCTTCCTAAGTCAAACATCAAAATACAACTCGAGTCAGGTCAACTCGAGTCAGGTCAATCAGGTCAACCTTGACCTAAGGTTGCACCAACAAAATTGTCTACATTTAGTTGTAGTTGTTCAATTAATTTATATTGTAGATAACATAGTATGTGGTGCTACATACAGAAGATGATGTTATCAGTACCTTATAAATTATAAACAGTAGCTCACGACCAAAATAGAAAGGAACAAACCATTGGAAGGTCATAGTGTAATTAGGAATTAGTTTATCTCGACTATATAATTACACTAGTACACTTAGAGTGTATTGAGTAGGACCATTTGAGGTTGTTTCTTTTATACTGACTTTATAAAGGAACAAATACCTCAGTTATTATGGAAGTATGTGCTCTTAATCCTAATATAATAACAAGCACATATATTTGATATTTATTTCTTTAATTTATTAATGGGTGAGATTTAGTTCGATAAATCAATAAGCTCGATAAGTTGGGAAATGATATTACTTATAGTGTGTGTTGTTGATTATAGAAGGAAACTGTGTCCTAGTAATCTAGGTTGATAATGTCCCCAAGATGAGCTCATAAAGATTGTCATGTTAAACTCTGCAGGTGGACTTAGTCCGACATGCCGATGAGGTTGAGTGGTACTATTCTTGGATAAAGATATTAATTAAATGAGTTGTCAGTAACTCACTTAATTAGTGGACATTTGACTAATACACTCATAATAAAAAGGAGCCCAAAAATATAATTTGGGATTGGTGCGATAGTTCAATAATAGTTCTCTAGTGGAATGAATTATTATTGATAAAATTAAGTTGTGTGTTCGGGGCGAACACGGGATGCTTAATTTTATCGGGAGATCAAAACAAATTCATCCTCTCGGTCCCTATCGTAGCCTCTTATTTATACAGTACTATACCCACCTATACCCACCTTCTATACCCACCTAAAGGGGACCGGCCAAGCTAGCTTGGGAATCAAGCTAGGGCCGGCCTAAGCTTGGTTTATGGGTTGCCGGCCCTAACTTGAACCCAAGCTAGAGGGGGCCGGCCATAATGAAATAAAAAAAATAATAATTTTAATTTTTATTATGTGGAAGATATAATTTATTAAAGAGAATTAAAATTAAAATATCTCTCTTAAAAGGGTCTACAAAAGATTAAAGAAAGAGATTAGATCTCTTTCCTTATTTGTAGATTGGAAAGATATTTTATTTTCTCTTTAAAAATTATTCACATGTTAAAAATTAAAATTATAGAAATTTCTTTTTATCAACCATGAAGGGATTTTTGAAAAGAAATTTTATTTTTAAAATTTCCGGAAACAAATTAGGAAGTTTTAATTTGTTGATTGAAACTTGTCTAATTTGTCTCTCTATGATGTGGCCGGCCATTATAAGTTTAATTGAGAAATTGTATTTTATTTTTCTCAATTAATTCATGTTAAGGAAAATTAATGAAATTTTATTGTAATTAAATTTCCTAATTTGCCAAAGCCAAGGAATATAAAAGAAGGGGTGGGGGTGCCTTCAAAGGTGTACAATCTCTATTATTCTCTCCCTCTTTTCCTTGGTGTTGTGGCCGGCCAATCTCTCTCCCTCTCTTCCTCTTTGTGGTGGCCGAATCCTTCCTCTTGCTTGGAGCTCTTGTGGTGCCGGATACTACTTGGAGAAGAAGAAGAAGAAGGAGAGAAAGCTTGTATCCCTTGGAGCTTGGTTGGTGTTTTTTTTCTTCATCCTTGGTGAAGCTCTTTTGTTTTGGCCGAACCTAGCTAGGAGGAGAAGAAGGTGCATTGGTGGTTTCTCATCTCGGAAGATCGTTGCCCACACAACGTCCGAGGTTAGAAGAGGAATACGGTAGAAGATCAAGAGGTCTTTCTAGAAGGTATAACTAGTAATTTTTCCTTTCCGCATCATACTAGTTATTTTTGGAAATAATACCAAATACAAGAGGCTTACGATTCTAGTATTTCGAATTTATTTTTAATGTAGTGTTCTTATGTTTATTTCTTTTCCTTGTGATTTGATTGTTCCTTTCGGTTAACCTAAAGTTATTTTAGGAAATTAAATATTAGCTTTCCATAAAAGGTTTTGTCTAGTCGGTGGTGGTTGCTCCCATATCCAAGAAGGCCATGTGCCTCGCCACGTCAGTACTGGGAACCAATTATGGAAATTAATATTTAATGGAATTAATAGCTTAGGTGATTTGGATCGAACGTGTTAAGTTCCGCAGGAGATCCAAGTTTAAACCTAAAAGAACAAATAAATTAAGTTTTGGATCAAACGTGTTAAGTTCCGCAGGCGAACCAAAATTTAATTTAAAAGAACACATGGTAGCTAGGAACAGGTTCAGACCTTTGTACAAAATTTTTGTACAGTGGAACCTCTAGGTTTTCCGAGTAGCAACCAACAGATTTTAACAAAGAGTAATAGTTATGTTTATATCTGCATTGGTATGTCATTATCTATTACCTGAGCATGCTTTGATGGTTACCTGTTTAGCATTCATGTTTATACCCTTCAGATTATTTATTATCATAGAGGTAATGACATACCATGCCTTTTGATATACCGGACTAGGTTTTTATCATACCTTACTTGTGTACCTTAGATCTTCGGATTTGATCCATTGATGCTAGGGTACACATTTTATATATATGGATAGGTTCAAGATATTGTCATGCTTAGTGTCATGCACCATCTCGCATGATTGCATGTTGTGCGATAGTTGACTCCATTATTGTTGAGCACATCGTCAGTTACATAGATCTGCACACACCACCACTCATGGGTTAGTAGTATGTCAGGCAGGTGTGTGGCAGTTCTGTTGTTATGCTCTGCTGGTCCTGTGACTCAACATGGTAGCCGGCAGACAGTTTTGCTTTGTTAGGCTCCCCTGGTCCGGTGACGCAGCGTGGTAGCCGGCAGACAGTTTGCTCTGTTTGGCTCCGTTGGTCCGCTCATGGGTAGTGTGACGTAGCGTGGTAGCCGGCAGGGATCCCTTCTCTGGACTTGCTCATGGAGATGAGAGCATTGAACTCCCCCACTTATGATTTGGGGTAGCAGGATAGGTGTACTTCGACAGCATCCCGTCCACTCAGTCACTCATCAGGAGCAGTGATGTCAGAGTACACGGTTGTCACAGCCCTACCCACTCGGTCTCACCATCGTGTGTGAGACGGCTGACTGAAGAGTAGGGGTGACCAGGACATGTCATTGGCATCATACGCATTGATGCATTTATTGTTTGTGTTTTCTGCACTTGTATGCTACATATTGGATGGATGCATTTGTTTGACATGCATGCATGATTCCTACACCTCTTGGTTTATTATCCATACACCAGGTCTTGGATAGTACAGTTTTCTCCTATTTATTTCAGTTGCATTTATCATTCTTATATCAGGAGACTGTACGCATGATTAGTGTTAATTGTTATTTTCTTACTTTGCATGTCAATATTACCCGCTGAGGAGTTGACTCACCCCGTGGATATTTACTATTTTCATGTTGAGGTTGTTCGAAGGTGTTCCAGTCGCTAGTCCCCTGCAGATTGCAAGGATTTTCATTTGGTCCTTTTGGTTTTCTTATTGTACTAGTTTGGTTCTATGGATGTTGCATGGTTTAATTTATTGTCAATGGATTTTATTGGATTTGTTCTAATACATGCCTGTCTGGACGGCAGAAGGGGTGAATTGATTTTATTGTTGTGATTTATGTTTTATGAGTGTAGTGGAGTAGGGAATTGTGATTTGAGCTTTATGAGTGTAGTTGAGTAGGAGATTTTGAGATGGTTTTCTGTATTATTGCTTTAGTTTAGTTTTTCTATTAACTGCATGGATGATTGCTGATTATTATTTATTGTTATTGTTTCGGTCGTGTGGGTCGAGGTATATGTGGCCCTGAGGGCAATATATAAAGTTTCAGATTATCACCAGTACAGGGGAGATGCTGCCGAAATTTCTTTTGGCAGGGACTCCCCCGGGGCGTGACATCTGGCCTCCTCAGCAGACCCAAAAACGACCCGCCAATGACATCCATTGCGCCCGGTGTGGGTCTAGAGAGCACACCGCATCAGCCTGCACCCTGGGACAGTCAGTTTGTTATTATTGCAAACTGTCTAGGCACATGAGCCGAGATTGTTCGTTGAAGGCTCAGCATATTACTTCCGGAGTTTCTGGTCATGTAGTTCTGCTCAGACAGACAGGGACTCAACGAGGAGGGCACAGAGCCCAAACTTCACATCGCCAGCAGAGGATAGCTCCCCCTGCAGCTACTACTTATGGCATGCATGGACAGGAGCACCCCAGTGCCCTCATAGTACCACAGAGTTCTGTCGTGGGATCGACATATCAGCTGTAGCCTCAGCCCCTAGTCCAGTATATGTAGCCCCAGCTTCTGGTTCAGTACCAGACGCAGTCACAACCACCAGTACAGTATTAGTCGCAGCCCTCACTTCCACCTCTGGCCCCGTATCCAGCACCGCCTCAGTGGCCGGCTCCTGCCCAAATGCAACCACCGTTTGCAGCGCTACCACCTCCACCTCCGCCAAAGATTGGACGTATTCATGCAGTCACTAGAAAGGATGCGCAGCGGGCCGATGGATCCATTTTTCGCGGTACGATTTCCATTTATGTCTTATCTACTGATATGTTGATAGATACTGGTAGCTCGCATTCTTTTATATCCTGTACCTTTATGATGGAGATTGGTAGATTACCCACTATTAGACCGCAGCGACTAACCGTCTCTCTACCGTCTGGTGATACTTTGGACGTCACCCAGGAGGTCAAAGGTTGCCCGTTAGATTTTGGCAACATGATACTTACGGTGGATCTTTCAGTATTGGAAATGGTCGAGTTTGATATTATTCTTGGCATGAATTGGTTGTCAGCATATCATGCCATTGTTGATTGCCAGACGATGGTGGTCACATTCTGGCCTCCGAAACAACCCTCGTGGGAATTCACTGGCATCAGAGACGACGACATATCGACTATTTCGACGATTCAGGCTCAGAAGCTGCTGTCACATGACTGTCAGGATTTTCTGTTATCTTTGATTCATACTGAAGACGGTAGTAGTTCTCAACTCTCCGACGTTCCAGTAGTCCGAGAGTATCCGGATATATTTCCAGAGGAGCTACCAGGGTTGCCTCCCAGAAGGCAAGTGGAGTTTGCTATTGAGTTGATTTTGGGAACCGCGCCGACATCGAAAGCTCCTTACCGTATGACACCAAAAGAGTTGAACAAACTGAAGGTTCAACTCTAGGAGATTTTAGAGATAGGATTTATACGCCCTAGTGCTTCTCCATGGGGTTCTCCGATATTATTTGTCAAGAAAAAGGATGGTACTATGAGGTTGTGCATAGATTATAGACAGCTGAATGCAGTGACTGTCAGAAATAAGTACCCCTTACCTCGGATCGAGAATTTATTTGATCAGCTCAGAGGTACATCAGTGTATTCTAAGATTGCTCTCCGGTCCAGATATCATCAGCTGAGAGTCAAAGAATCTGATATTCAGAAGACATCATTCCGTACCAGATACGACCATTATGAGTTTTTGGTAATGCCATTTGGGCTTACCAATGCTCCAGCGGTGTTTATGGATTTGATGAACCGCATTTTCCTGTAGTATCTAGATCAGTTTGTTATCATTTTCATCGATGACATATTGGTTTACTCGCGTTCCGAGGAGGAACATGCGTAGCATCTTCGCACAGTCTTGGAGACTCTTCGACAACATCAGCTATACACGAAGTTTAGCAAGTGTGTCTTTTGGCTATCTTCAGTCGGTTTTCTAGGGCACGTGGTCTCTCACCGAGGTATTTCAGTAGACCCTCAGAAGATCGAGGCTATCACTAGTTGGGAGCAGCCAAAATTAGTACAGGAGATCCGCAATTTCTTGGGACTGGCAGGATATTACAAACATTTTGTCGAAGGTTTCTCTCGCATTACTATGCCACTGACATGCCTGATCGGGAAAGGCGTGAAGTTCACATTGTCCGAGGCCTGCGAGACCAGCTTCCAGGAGCTGAAGCGGAGATTAGTGTCGGCTCCGATGTTGGTTTTGCCCGCTGGAGAGGATGGATTCATACTTTACACTGACACATCTCTTCAGGGTTTGGGTGTTGTTCTGATGCAGCACGGCAGGGTAGTCTCCTATGCTTCTCATCAGTTGAAGGAGCATGAGAAGAACTACCAGTACATAATCTGGAGCTAGCCGCCACCATCTTTGCTTTGAAGATTTGGCGGCAACATCTATATGACATTACCTTTAAGCTTCTCACTGATCATAAGAGTCTCAAATATATTTTTACCCGGAAGGAACTTAATCTCTGACAGAGGAGATGGATGGAGTTCCTGAAGGATTATGACTGTACCATTAGCTATCACCCAGGGAAGGCTAATGTGGTTGTCGATGCACTCAACAGGAAGTCCAGAGCGACTTTGGTTGCCACCGAGCTTCAATCACGGACTTGATTCAGGGATTCTCCGAGTTGGACCTTGAGGAGCAGGGACAGATAGAGCGAGGTGTTTTGGTTACTATGGTTGTTCAGTCGTCGATTAGGACGAGGATCTGAGAGGCCCGGGCCAGTGATCATCATTTTCAGTTCATTGGCAGCCAGATAGATTCCGGGCAGCAGACAGGGTTCACCCGAGATGATACGGGTATTATATATTTTCGAGATCGATTATGTCTTCCTCCATCTCACCCGGTCAGGGAGGAGTTACTTCAGGAGGCTCATCGCTCCCGATTTTCTATCCACCCAGGCGGGACCCACATGTATCGGGATTTAAGGCGTTTCTACTGGTGGAACGACATGAAGAAAAATATCACGAAATTCGTAGCTAGATGTCTTGTCTGTTAGTAGGTGAAGGCTGAGCACCAGATGCCTACTGGATTACTTCAACGGATTCCTATTCCTGAGTGGAAATAGGAACACATTACCATGAATTTTGTGGTGGGTTTACCTAGGACACGACGAGGTCATGACGCGATTTGGGTAATCGTTGATCGATTAACCAAATCGGCGCACTTCTTAGCGATCCGGAAGACTGATTCCCTGGATCGATTGGCAGATCTGTATTGCCGAGAGATCATCAGATTACATGGAGTTCCTTTGAGTATTATTTCGAATAGAGACCCTCGGTTCACGCCCCGATTCTGGTAGAGTCTGCAGCGGTCCTTGGACACTCATCTCTGTTTCAGTATAGCTTTCCATCCGCAGACTGATGGGCAGTCAAAGCGGACCATTCAGACTCTAGAGGACTTGCTGAGGTCTTGTGTATTGGATTTCGGAGGCAGTTGGGAGGACCATTTTCTATTGGTAGAGTTCGCCTACAACAACAACTTTCATTCGGCTATCCAGATGACACCGTTTGAAGTATTGTATGGTAGGCCTTGTCGGACACCCACCCTCTAGGAGGAGGTTGGGGAGACCTAGTTGCTAGGGCCTCATAGAGCTCAGCAGGAGGCAGAGTTGGTCCGTACTATCAGATGGAGGATGTCAGAGGCGCAGGACCGCCAGAAGAGTTATGCGGATTAGAGACGGAGACCCCTGGAGTTCTCTACTGGCGACCATGTTTTTATGCAAGTCTCACCCACAAAAGGGGTGAAGAGATTTGGTCTCAGAGGTAAGCTAGCTCCGCGATACATTGAACCTTTCTAGATCTTGGAAAGGATTAGAGCGGTAGCTTATCGTCTGGCACTACCACCATCCTTGGCAGGCGTTTACGATGTATTCATTGTGTCTATGCTGAGGAGATATATATCCGACCCGACACATGTGCTGACAGATATCTCAGTTCCTATTCATCCCGACGTTACCTACAAGGAGGTTCCGGTACGGATCCTGGACTAGAAAGAGCGTCAGTTGCGGAACAATACTATCTAGCTGGTTAAAGTTGGATGGCAGCATCATTCGACAAGGAGGCTACCTGGAAGCTCGAGGATACAATCCAAGCTCGATACCCCCATCTTTTCACTTGAGGTATGTGAGTTAATTTCCATTCAACATTTATACTATCTATTTATTGTTAGTACTTGCTTATGGTAATAACGAAAATTTATGGACCAAATTTTTATTAGTGGGGAGAATGTAAAATACTGAAAAAGGGCGAATAACCATAAGGGAATTTCCCAAAATTTTTAGAAATTTTTCGAGAAATTTTTGGAGCCCGTATGGCTTAGGTTACAGGGATAAATATGGGTCACGGGAAAGCCTGTTTAGGTTACTCCATTTAAACGAGGAAAAGTTTATATTTCTTTTTCTTTTTATTTTCTTTTTTTTCTTTCTCCCCCACCGCAACGCCGTGCCCTAGCTTCGTGACGCCGTTTCCTCCCTTTCCTAACAGGCGCCGCACGCGACGGTTACTTCCTCACGATTCAAGTCGTGATAGAGAGTTTTTCTTGCATCTCCTTCTTCGATCTTCTTCTTTTCTTCCCCGACAACCACTTCTCCCCTCTCGATTCTGTCTCCTCCTCTCGAGCTCTAGTGGCGCCAACCGATCACCGACCACCGTTTTGTCTTCTCTGAGCCCTAGCCATCTTCTTGAGCCACCGTCGGTCGAGATTTCCCTCTGCCCTAGTGCCGCTGTCGATGCCAACAGCCACCACCAGGCGTTTTCCCCCCTTTTGATTCTTCACTGCCGGTCGAGGGTTGCTGCTCTCCTCTGTGACGACCACTGGACTTGGAGTTCTCTCCGACCACCGATTTTCTCTCTTCGGGTCGTGGACAGAGGCAGAGCATCCGAGCCGTTCACTATGCCCTAGCCATCCCCGACGCTAATTTTCTCCAGCCGACCTTGCCGTTGTGCCCTAGCACAATCGTTAATTCTGCTTGTTCCTCTTTGGTCATGGTGATCTTGGAGGTAGGCGATTAATTAGGTTGTTGTTTCGATTAGTGATCTCCATTTCTGATCTTACCTTGAACTGAACAGTAGGGAAGATTTACAGGAGGTGAGGTTTACTGTTCTGTGGGATATTTTCTTGGTTCCGCCAGCAATTCCATCCAACAACAACTTGTTTCCGCAGTGGCTGTGAATTGAGGTAAGGTGTAGGAATTTTGATGCTTATTGTAGATGATTGTTTGATAAGTTAGCAAGGAATCTTAATTTAGGTTTATGTTTTGAATTAGGTATGATTGGATTATGAATAGTTAGGGTTAATGGAGCTAACCCTAATTAACTTATGAGTTAGGTTTAATTAGGGATTAAATAATGGATTTAAACTAAGCTCGGATTAGACTCGTTTAGGAAGCTAACCGAGGTTAATGAATGAATCAGGGTTCCTGATAAATAAAGATTTTTGGTTTAGCTATTTTGTTTACAATAAAACTTAGCTAAACTGTACGAGTTATTACAGGATTCTGATTCGGGACGAGCACGTCGACATAGAGGTTGATTAGCTCGATCTACATTGGAGGCGGGTACCTTGACTTATCTATTTTGATATGTAATGTTGATATGCTTAGTAATATTTAACAAGTAGTAATATTTTATGTTCACTGTTGCATCGGTATGTCATTATCTATTACCTGAGCATGTTGTATTTATTTCCTGTTGTTGCATTAATGTTTCTTTGATTATATATGAACTTAAGGTAATGACATATCATGCCTTACTATGTTCAGGACATTGATTTATTTACCATACCTGACCTATGTACCTAGATCATATTATTTGATCCATATATCTTTTGGTACACATTTTGGTAGAGATGGATATGATCAGGATATTTTCATGCTTAGTGTCATGCATCATCTCGCATGATTGCATCTGTGCGATTGTTGGATCCATTATTGTTGAGCATATTGCCAGTTACATGGATCTGCACACACAACCACTCATGGGTTAGTGGTTTTTATCAGGCAGGATGTTGCAGTAGGTTGCTCTGTCAAGGGCTCTGCTGGTCCACTCATAAGTAGTGTGAAGCAGCATGGTAACAGGACAGGGATCCCTCCTCTGGACTCGCTCAGGGAGATGAGAGCATTGAGTTCCCCCACTTATGATTTGGGGTAAGGAGGATAGGTGTACTCCGAAAGCATCCCGTCCACTCGGTCACTCATCAGGAGCAGTGATGGTAGAGTGCACGGTTGTCACAGCCCTACCCACTCGGTCTCACCATCGTGTGTGAGACGGCTGACTGCAGTAGGGGTGACCAGGACATGTCATTGGCATCATACGCATTGATGCATTTATCGCTTGTGTTTGCTGCACTTATATGCTGCATATTTGGTGGATGAATATGTTTGACATGCATACAGGATTTATGATACTCTCGGTCTGACGACCTTGTTATCCTTATACCAGGTCCTGGTTAGTACAGATACTCCTGTTCCTTACAGTTTGGTATTTTTCATATGATATATATATCTAGGAGATTGTACACATATTTATTATTAGTTGTTATTTCTTACTATGCATGTCAGTAGTTACCCGCTGAGGAGTTGACTCACTCCGTTGTTATTACTATTTCAGGTTGAGGTTGTCCAGAGATCTCCAGTCGCTAGTCCCCCTGCAGATTCCAAGGATGTTGTTTGGTCTTTTGGTTTTCTTATTATACTATATAGACTATGTTTTAGACTTGTTCTGATTTTGCTCTACGGATATTGTATGGGTTTTCCTTTATTTGTCGATGGGATTTTATTTGGATATGTTCTGCTACATGCCTGCCTGGACGGCAGAAGAGGTGAGTTGATTGTATTTGCGTTGTTGTGATTTGAGTTTTATGGGTGTAGTTAAGTAGGATATAAGATTTGAGTTTTATGGGTGTAGTTGAGTAGGATATTTGAAATGATTTCCTTATCGTTGTTTTAGTTTGGTTTGTTTACTATTATACTACATGGTTGTCACTTTTATTTTATTGTATGTGTCCGTCCGTGTTGGCCGTGTATGAATATGTTGTAGAAAGTTTCAGATTGCCACCCGTATAAGGGAGATGTTGCCAAAATTTCTTCTGGCAAGGACTACCTGGGACGTGACACTGCGAGCATCCGATCATTGTGACATGCTCTAGGCCTCCTCATAAACATAAAGTTATCCTAATCTGTTCTGGTCTCCCTGACTTACTTCGGTCCTCCCCCAACTTCATTCGTGTCTGTTCCACATTGTAGTTGATCTAGATCATGAATCTGATACTATTAATTATATCAAAACAAATTTATATATCTTCACAATGATATAATATTATTTACTTTAAATCTTAATTCTTATAATTTTATTTACAGACTCTATCTAAAATATTTTATGTCAATAGGTATCTTATATATATTCTTTAAATTTATAAATTTTTTTTATATCTGGAAACTTTTCATATCCCAACAATTGATTTCCTTGTTGACTCTTCTTCTCATTGTATTTAAATACGACAGCAACAATTCATTGATTTTCAGCAGAAGAATAGTCGGTCTATTTAATTATTGCCATTATAAAAAATAAGTCTTCTCCTAATAAAAAAAATTTCTGCAATGGCCATTGAAAAAGGCCGAAGAAATATAATAGAAACTTTAGTACAATCATTGTTATTTCCATTAAATAAAAATAGAACTCCATGTAAGTTGATTTCATTGCTGTCTTCTCCTCATTCTCATTGCATTTATAAATGTGATAATAAATCCTTGATTTCCACAGAATAATAGTCATAAGTTGGACTTCCATTTATATTTCATTTTCCACGTCTCTATTTATCACTTGATCACGTAGTTGTTGCTTGGTCAACACGGCCCTCGCCATTAAGATAAGAAAAGGCATCTCGAATCCTGACTTCTTGTTAAGTTTATTTTAATGGTTGGTTTAAGTCCATTTTAATTGTGTCCCACTTCAGTACTTAACTATAACCCAAATATAACGTTCTAGGTCTACGACGACTTCGGCAAAGACTCAAAAGTCATGCAGAAGTTTTTTTTTTATCGCTAATAATTGCCAGAATTATCATTGCCAGAATAATGTTATCACAAATGCTTAAATATCCACAACCACGTCGGAAGAGTGATTAAAGGATTCTACGATGAATCTACTGATTGCGACATTGTCACAAGCAAATGAGATTTTAAAAATAAAAATTATTTGAAAAGTAAACAACCATGAATTTCATACATATTGACAAAATATTCGATCAAAAACATATTGAAATTTGCCCGCACGAGCACGGTAAGGTGTCAAGATAGATTCCTAGAGCACTATTGATCAATCTTCATCTGAGATATGCATGGACACTTAATTTAGAGGAAAAGACATGTGTTTTAGGATTTATTGTTCGTGTATTCAATTCGGAGCATACGCAACCCTACATTAATGGATGGCCTGTGAAAGTCGGATACTAGAGTCAATTAAATGAATAAGTTTAAAAAACTCATTAAACTAAATAAATAAATTTAAACATATATGTGTTCAGCAGTTAATGTTCATGGATAATTATTTTTCATACATCTATATTAAATTCCTACTTAATTTATATCATAATTACATTTGTAGATGAAAGATCATAGAATATCAAATGTGCATGATGAAAGGATAACCAATCTTGCTTCTAGGCCCCTTAATAACATAATAGTGTACTCTGGTTACTTTGGTAATGACTTCATATTCCACATGGCACAATGAGATTCATGCACTAACCTTTAATTATGGTATTTGCGTAAAAGTATTTATCAACAATAATAATTTAGAATTTGATTATTACGGGAGATTTGAAAAAAAAAATCATAGAGGTTGAATATCCCGCCTTACCCATAAAAAGGTGTGTATTTTTAAAATAATCTTGGTATGATCCGACTCTAAGAACATATACCAAAATACATTCAAACTGCACTTTAGTTGAGGTTAATGTATGTTGGGACCGAAAAGTAGCTAGAGGGGGGAGGGGGGTGAATAGCTCGTCGCGTGCTTGTGTGCTTGGCGTTGCTTGTTTCTTCAGAGATGTGCAGCGGAAATACAAGAAACAAATGCATACAACGCTAACAAGGTAGATTTACTTGGTATTCACCTCCAAAGGAGGTGACTAGTCCAAGGATCCACACACTCACACACCCTCTACTATGTAAATACTCCTTTTCGGTAACTACCGAAGGCGGAGAAGCCCTACAAGACTCTCAATACAAGAAGAACGAAAGGGTAGTAAAGAATAAGCAAAAGCTTACAAGAAATGCAGTAAAAACCCTAACCCTAGATTTCTTCTTCTTGCAATAGAGCCGCCTATTGACTTGGAAGAAACTCCAAGATCCTTCAAGAACTGGCGTGGAGAGCTCTGTGGAGTCGCTGGTGAAGATCTGAGATGAATCGGTGAAGTTCTACTGAAGGAAACGCTCGCCTGCAGCTAAATACGACGCCAACGGTCGGATCCCGATCGATTGGATTGCTCCCAATCGATCGGGGAGGCTTTGGATCGATCGGTGGATAGATCCAGAGCGCCTCTGTGCTCTAGAAATTCTCCTGGATCGATCAGCTGATCGATCCAGGGCTTATCGCGACAAAACGCGCCTCCCCGATCGATCCACTGATCGATCGAGGTCTCTGGATCGATGACCTGATCGATCCAAAGGCATTCTGTGCTCGCGACATTTCTTCCCAATCGATCGACTGATCGATTGGGAGGAGCTCTGTCGCAGGCACTCACCCGATCGATCGGCTGATCGATTGGGAAGCATCCAATCGATCGGCTGATCGATTGGGAAGCATGCAATCGATCAGCTGATCGATCCAGATGCTGGTTTTTGCCCAAAACCAAGTCCAAAGCCCCGAAACCAACATCCGGTCAATCCTTGACATGTTGGAACATCATGCCTAGCATCCGGTCACCCTTAACCTGCTAGGACTTCCTCACCAAGTGTCCGGTCAATCCCTTTGACCCACTTAGACTTTTCTTCATCTTGTCAAGTATCCGGTCACTCCCTTGACCTACTTGGACTTTCACCAGATGTCTGATCAACCTTGACCCATCTGGATTTCCCCCGTGCCTGGCTTCACTCACCAGGACTTCCATTTTGCCTAGCTTCACTCACTAAGACTTCTCTTCTGCCTGGCTTCACTCACCAGGACTTTCACCTAGCTTCACTCACTAGGATTTTCATTCTGCCTAGCTTCACTCACTAGGACTTCTCTTCTGCCTAGCTTCACTCACCAGGACTTTCACCTAGCTTCACTCACTAGGATTTTCATTCTGCCTACCTTCACTCACTAGGACTTCTCTTCTGCCTAGCTTCACTCACCAAGACTTTCACCTAGCTTCACTCACTAGGATTTTCTCCTGTCTAGCTTCACTCACTAGGTCTTTCACCTTCTGTCTGGCTTCACTCACCAGGACTTTCATTCTGCCTAACATTTAAGTTAGGACTTCCCAGTCAAGTATCCGGTCAACCTTGACCTACTTGACTCTTCTTCAACCAACTTGATCAGACCCTGATCAAAGGGGAATTGCACCAAACAATCTCCCCAAATGAACAACTGCATTGTCAAACATCGAAACCCAAACCAAGACTCAAGCTTGGTCAAACAGGTCAGCCTTGACCTGAGGGATATTGCACCAACAATCTCCCCCTTTTTGATGTTTGACAATACCACATTTAAGTTAGGCTAATCCCATAGCCTCAACCTCCTTCATGCCACTAGGTAATGAAGACATAAGTTAAACCCTTCATTCTCCTCCTAAGAGGGCAAACTCCTCTAGGTAATGAAGTCCTAACTTAAACCCTTCATTCTCCCTCTATTGACACACATCAACAAATGCCCCATCTTTGGGCACACATCAACAAATTCACTTGTTGAAAACTCTCCCCCTGAAGAGTTGCTCATCGTAGTTCACAACTTCACTCGTTGTGAACAACACGATAATGAAAGTCCCATACCCTTCATTATGCTTAACCCTACATTCTCCCATTAATGTAGTCAAATGCCCATCCTTGAGCATTTTTAACTTAAACCACTTGAACAATGAGGATATCCACTCTCCATTAAAATTCAAACGCTCAACCTTGAGCAGGTTCTGAAAAGAAGGTTAACCACCTTTCAAGGTTCATGAAAAATAATTTTCATGTCTTTAAAGAGTCCCTCCCCCTAAAGACATGGTAGTAACTTCTGTCATTGCACCAACAATGACTTGGAATCCCTAAACCTTTAGGAAACCCAAATTACGAAGTTTTGAGGGTCAAATGTTCAAAAAATTGAAGCAAACCTCAACCTAAACTTCAACTTAGTCTCCCTTAACCAATCTATCCTTGTTTTCAACATGAAAACACCCTTTTTATGTATACAAATGTATTTTGAGGGGTTAGGAATGGTTACCTAGACTAAAATAGGTTCAAAATGCTGAAAATAAGCTTTCCCAGCCAAAATCAGCATCTTCGATCGATTGGAGTTGAGTTCCAATCGATTGAACCCTGCTGAATCGATCCACTGATCGATTCAGTCTTCTTGGATCGATCCACTGATTGATCCAGCGAGCTTCTGCTCGCGAGAAATGCCTTCTCAATCGATCGATTGATCGATTGAGGCACTCCAATCGATCCACTGATCGATTGGAGTTCTGATAGTTGCTGAAATTCCATTTCAGTCAACTTCAAAAACCCCTAGAAAATTCTACAAAATTTCAAAAATCGTGAAAATTTGTGTAGACATTATTTAGGGTATATACTATCAAGGAAAAATAGTTTTCTATGAAAATACATCATATTTTCAAAGATTGACACAAACTTGAAAATTTGCATAAACTTTAGTGTTTTCTTCAAGTTTGTGTCTAACTATTCAATGGTGATTACTATCAAAAGATAGCCTTCACCAAGGTTTTCCAAAATCATTTTAAAAACCTTTTCAAAACCAATATCCCATCATGTTCCTTGGGCTTAATGCACATGACTTGTACATTAGCTTTCCCAATGATGGGAAAACACATAACTATCTGTTTTGATGAACTCAAAACAAAAAAAAAAATGCATTAAATCAACATCTTGAGTTTTGTTCATCATCCTAACATCTCACTTGTATCTAAAGTGCACAAAACACATACAAGTCATCTTATAGGTCTTTGTGAGATGTAAAGTTTGGTTTTGCCCTAATCTAAGGATTATGCATATTTATCTAGGCATTTTGTAGATATTGGACATCCACCTAGGATGTCACTTGTTGATACACTTGTACCACTTGTTGGTAGCACTTGTTGGTACTTGTTGATAAATGTCATTCGTCCTTAATTTTAAGGAAATAAACATAATGCATGATAATGTTGTGGCATACATCAAAATGAAATAGCTTTCAAAAAAAAATTTCTATAACTACATGATGTATGTATGACATGACATGGTGTTTTTATATTTTTCATAGTAAGTCATGAATGCAAAATATAAAACTAAATATGATGTCATGGCATATAGTGAGCAAACAATCATGGCAAGGTTTAGCATAAATAAAATACCTAGATTACCTATCTAAGTGTCCTTAACCCTTAGCTAAGTTAAAACTTAACCCTAGATCGCCCTCTAAATGCTCCAAGAAAATGTCAAAGCCTAAATTGGCATTTCTAGTTCTCTTGATTAACTTATGCCAATTGAAATTAAGCTTATTCCTCAAATGTTGGCATATTTCGTTCTTCCACAAGGGTGGCACTTTAAATTAAGGCTTAGATTGGCCTTAAATTTCCTAAGAACATACCAAAATCCCAACTTGGTAGTTCTTATGATTTTTCCAATTTGTATCACTTAAAATATCATCCAATTTATCAAATTGTGACACATTTTACTCTTCCCAAGAGTAAACATAAATCCATTTCATTTTCAAAGGTTAATAATAACCTTGAAAATGCTCCTTGAGTATCAATTTCTTCAAAGTTGGGTAACTACCCTTCTTCTTAGAGTTGACACTCTCTAACCCATCTATGGGGTAGAGAAGATGCTCCTAGGAACCCAAAACCTATTGGTGCTCCTTGGATGCTCTAGGTATTCACTAGGGATAACTTCCCTAGATACCTTCCTAGTGACCTTGTTTGGCTTCTTAGAAGCCTTGGTCACTTTTTCTAGGTCAACTCTAGGAATAGCCTCCCTTGTGACCTTGTTAGTGACTTTCTTAGACTTCTTAGAAGTCTTAGTCACATTTGTTGTTGCAAAAATACTTCTAGGGATGACTTCCCTTGTATCCTTGACTTGACTTCTAGACTTAGGGTTGGTTCCATAGCTATATGGAACCCTATGGTAAGTAGGTACATCCCTTTTGATTTTAGGTTTGTATCCCAAACCTCTATGGCCCTTGGATGACCCTTGTTGTCCTAAACCTAGATTTTGCTCATTTTGCCCTTTAAGGATATTTTCCATCCTTTTTAGGGTCTTTTCTAGTTGTCAAGTCTTGACCTCAAGACTTGATTTTCCATCACTAAGTCCTTAGTTTTTGGTTTTCCATTAAATCCATGAGCATTTTTGTTTCTAGGCTTGTAGCTAAACTCCTTAGAGTTCTTGCCTGGACTTTTACATACATTCCTAGCCCTAAGTGTAGTGGTTTTAGCATGATAAGCTACATGATTTTCTTTAATTTTATCATGCCTCCTATTTTCATAGTAAATAGCATTAAAATGATATAAATTAGTGCTAGCGTGATTTTTACCATTATTCAAGGGAGTAGGCTCAATAAAAGTTACCTTCTTTTTTACCTTGGAGGCTCCCCCTTGAATTTAGCTTCCTCCTTGAGCCTTGACCATCTTCTTCCCCTTAGGGCATTGACTTCGGTAATGCCCCTTTTGGTTGCACAAGAAGCACACAATGTGCTCCTTGCTCCTTTTTGTTCCGGGGATCGTCTCCTTGGGCTTCTCCTTGCCCTTGGGTACCACTTGGCCCTTCTTCTTGGCCAAGTTGGGACACTTGCTCTTGTAGTGCCCATTCTCCCTACACTCAAAACATATAATGTGATTTTTATTTTTAATTGAATTGTTTATACCTTCACATGTAGGGATGACACTTGGTCCTCCATGTGATGTGGATGTAGAGGCTTCCTCTTGATCTGATAGTGATGCTCCTCCATTTGATTTAGCTTGACTTGTGGAGGTGGAAGCTTCTTCATCCGCTTCTCTTCTTGACCCGGATGTAGAAGATTCTTCTTGCTCTTGATCCGGTGTCAATGAAGGTTGCTCCCCCTCAATCCTAGAGGTGGAGGCTTCTTCATCTTCATCTTGTACATGGAACAAGAAGTATGCTCCCTCCTTGCCCTCTTCATTGCATTCCCTCGAAGATGAAGCTTCTTCTTCTTGGACTTCTTCTTCGGAAGTTGAGCATCTCTCAACTTCGGAGTCCTCCTCTTGGTCTTGCTCCAATGAGTCGCCCTCTTTGGATTCGTCTTGGATTGGTGCAGTGGAGGGGATCTCATGCATTGATGCCAATTTGCTCCATAGCTCCTTGGCATCCTTGAACTCTCCAATTTTGCATAGAATTGTGTTAGGCAATAAATTAACAAATAATTTGGTTACCTTGTCATTTGTTTCGCACCTTTGGACTTGCTCCGGGCTCCATTTGCTTCTCTTGAGAACTTTTCCCTTTGAATTCGTTGGAGCTTCGAAGCCTTCCATAAGAGCAAACCATTGCTCTATTTCCACCATTAAGAAGTTTTCGATCCTTGATTTCCAAAGATCGAAGCTTGTAGATGTGTACGGTGGAGCCACCCTTGTGTCAAATCCAAGTCCATCTTGGAATTGCATCTTAAAGTTGAGCTTCTTGAATTCTTTGACTTGATGAATTTTCTCCAACTTCTTCACCCTCTAGCTTTGCTTGTTATGTTTGCCCCTTCCGGCGATGATTCCAGTGAAGAGCGACCTCGCTCTGATACCACTTGTTGGGACCGAAAAGTAGCTAGAGGGGGGGGGGGGTGAATAGCTTGTCGCGTGCTCGTGTGCTTGGCGTTGCTTGTTTCTTCAGAGATGTGCAGCGGAAATACAAGAAACAAATGCATACAACGCTAACAAGGTAGATTTACTTGGTATCCACCTCCAAAGGAGGTGACTAGTCCAAGGATCCACACACTCACACACCCTCCACTATGTAAACACTCCTTTTCGGTAACTACCGAAGGCGGAGAAGTCCTACAAGACTCTCAATACAAGAAGAACGAAAGGGTAGTAAAGAATAAGCAAAAGCTTACAAGAAATGTAGTAAAAACCCTAACCCTAGATTTCTTCTTCTTGCAATAGAGCCGCCTCTTGACTTGGAAGAAACTCCAAGATCCTTCAAGAACTGGCGTGGAGAGCTCTGTGGAGTCGCTAGTGAAGATCTGAGATGAATCGGTGAAGTTCTACTGAAGGAAACGCTCGCCTGCAGCTAAATACGACGCCAACGGTCGGATCCCGATCGATTGGATTGCTCCCAATCGATCGGGGAGGCTTTGGATCGATCGGTGGATCGATCCAGAGCGCCTCTGTGCTCTAGAAATTCGCCTGGATCGATCAGCTGATTGATCCAGGGCTTATCGCGACAAAACGCGCCTCCCCGATCGATCCACTGATCGATCGGGGTCTCTGGATCGATCACCTAATCGATCCAGAGGCATTCTGTGCTCGCGACATTTCTTCCCAATCGATCGACTGATCGATTGGGAGGAGCTCTGTCGCAGGGACTCACCCGATCGATCGGCTGATCGATTGGGAAGCATCCAATCGATCAGCTGATCGATCCAGATGCTGGTTTTTGCCCAAAACCAAGTCCCAAAGCCCCGAAACCAACATCCGGTCAATCCTTGACCTGTTGGAACATCATGCATAGCATCTGGTCACCCTTGACCTGCTAGGACTTTCTCACCAAGTGTCCGGTCAATCCCTTTGACCCACTTGGACTTTTCTTCATCTTGTCAAGTATCCGGTCACTCCCTTGACCTACTTGGACTTTCACCAGATGTCTGGTCAACCTTGACCCACCTGGATTTCCCCCGTGCCTGGCTTCACTCACCAAGACTTTCATTCTGCCTAGCTTCACTCACTAGGACTTCTCTTCTGCCTGGCTTCACTCACCAGGACTTTCACCTAGCTTCACTCACTAGGATTTTCATTCTGCCTAGCTTCACTCACTAGGACTTCTCTTCTGCCTGGCTTCACTCACCAGGACTTTCACCTAGCTCCACTCACTAGGATTTTCTCCTGCCTAGCTTCACTCACTAGGTCTTTCACCTTCTGCCTGGCTTCACTCACCAGGACTTTCATTCTACCTAACATTTAAGTTAGGACTTCCCAGTCAAGTATCCGGTCAACCTTGACCTACTTGACTCTTCTTCAACCAACTTGATCAGACCCTGATTAGAGGGGAATTACACCAAACAATCTCCCCAAATGAACAACTGCATTGTCAAACATCGAAAACTAAATCAAGACTCAAGCTTGGTCAAACAGGTCAGCCTTGACCTGAGGGATATTGCACCAACAATGTAAACAAAAGGTTTAACAAGTTTGAACTTGTTGGTGCAATCAACACTAATAATCAAACTCAGGTTTTGATGTATTACAAATTGTTAAAGTTAGATTATGTGTGATCTAATGTATTTGCCAAGTTTGCAAAGTAAATTACTTGACGGGTCTAGAGGACCTGACACTATGCTTAAGTCCAGTTAAGTTAAGAGGACATAATAACTGGCAAGATGTCTAGATAGGACAAGAAAGGACCTGATATCTAGCAGGAAGTTCAGTTGAGTCTGCAGGACTTGACAACTGGTTGAACTCTTGATGGGACATCTGACAGAAAGACCTGGTGAGTCAGAATATAAGTCAAGTGATTTTGCAAATGGTAAGTTAGATAAGCCATTAGAGGAGAGATATCTAGTGAGGATGAGACCCAGTGAGACTGTAGACACTGATTCAACTTAGATCAATTTTAAAAATTTAAGTTAAGATCAAGTCTAAATCCTAATTGTGTTACACAGGATCCAATTCATAAATTCATTATGTGTGCTAACTCTATTTTATAGGTATTTTTTGTTATTTTTGGACTAACATGTTTACAAGAGTTAAAGCAAAAAATAAGCCTTGGATGAATAGTACTCAAGGTGTCTTGATTGATTGGAGGCGCCCTGAGTAAAGCACTGGAGGCAGCTTGGATGGATGGAGGCACCTCCGCGTAGATAAACTTCACGGATGAAGTTTTAGCTATTACGGGTGCCTCAATGGGACTGGTGGCACTCATGAGTGGATAACAATCGTTGATTTCGAATCAAATTGGCTTGATTGGAGACGCCCTAGGTCATTGTAGGCACCTCCAATGCATTATAAAAGAGGGGCGCGACCAACTCTTTCTACATCACTTCTTCACAAGCTTTCAAGCTCCTTCTGCTATGCCATACTCCTGTTATTTCTCTGCTATGACACTGGTACATCCAACTACTATAGTCAAAGTGACACCGACCTCGAGCTACAATCATCAAACTACTTCAAGTGTTGATAACAATTTAAATTTTTTATTGTTATACTTACATAGGGAAGTGTAGGGTGATATACTTTCCTCATTTGTGTATTCGACTTCTTTGTCCGAAGATTTTTTCGGAGGAGATTTTAGTGGATTGCCTAATCGATACAGTCTAAAGGATTGTGAGTCTTATAATAGGAATCGTTGGAGGCTTTAAACCAAGTAAAATCAACTCACATACTCTCATTGTTTTTCTTGTAATTGTTTTTACTACGTACTCATGTTTTCGAAAAGGTTTTAAAAAAATGGAAAAGTTTTTAAAATGATATTCACCCACTCTCGTTCTTTTCATACTTCAGTACCTTTCATTTTCCCGGTACAAGCGGGTCAGGTTTTCTATCTTAAATACTTAACGAAGAGAAGAGTTAGTGAATAGTTAGTAGTTTGTCAAACGAAGCCTCATTCGACTATAGAAATACCAAACTCCATCATAACTCAAAACCATGCTGTATTTCAAAATGAAGTAGAGATACATTCAACAGATTTCTAGATTTATTAACATCTCAATTACTTGTAGATGTTAATATACCTTACAAGGAGATAAATGATAGAGAGATGTCTAACAGTGAGGAGCTTGTTGAACTAATAGAGTCTAGCGAAGAGGACCTATAAAATGTTAATGATTTAGATTATATTGATGATTAAATATTAGCATTAATGTTCACAAATTTAATACTTGTAATTGTTTGTATTTTACATGTAGATCTCACTAGTTATACCATATTACACATTATTGTTCTGATATGATTATTATTTCGAATGTGTATATGTTATAATATTATTGTGCAGATATAGACATGTCAACACCTAGTGGCCAGACTATATTGCAGATTTTTTGGGATTGGTAAGTATTGGTGTTATTAGTAATTTGCAATTCACCTAATTTTTATTCGTAAGTTATTTTTCATATATTCATTTTTTCATGCAGTTTAACGCTAGATGGTTATCGGGTGGCTACGTACATATTGATGAAATTTAAAGAACAAGTATGTGCTTCTAGTACTACATGAGATATGTAGACCAAGAGATGAGAGATTTTTATTATCAAGGCTTTTTGGTAAGTAATTTGAAAAAATATTTACTTAGGAGCCAGGCACGAGGCGGACTTTAAAGAAATCTGAAAAAAAATTCTTGTGCTAAACTGTACAAGGATATGCTATACAAATATAGAAGAAAGCGAACAAGGTCATTCTTTGTACTAGATACTATTTGGAATTCTTGATGATCCATTTGGCTGCAAAAAGGTGATAGTCAAATTCAGCGACATCTTGAGCCAATAGAAACATTGAGCTGACTGACCCTAGCACCGAAACCACAAAGCATACAGTTCGATCTCGATCCATCATATAGCATGTCATAGACTTAGAGAGTTTGCCATTAATAATGTTATACAAGAATTCTATAATTATCAATGAATTTATTTTGATTTAATTGCACTCTTTAATATTCAAACAAATGAACTATAGCGGTCGACTACGTGTTGGTGTCATAGACCCCTAGGGCTTCATGTCTGGTGTCCTCGATCCCTAGGGCTTCCGGTCTGATGTCCTCGATCGTCCAAGACTTCTTGCCCGGTCCTTCCGACTAAGACTTCCATAATTAGTCCCACCAACCAGGACTTCCTTGACTTGCCTTAACTAGGTCTTTCCTCACTACAAGAAAATAGATATTTTGCGACGATTTTTATCGTCGCTAATAATAATTTTTTCGTCGCTAATAAATATTCGAGACGATAAAATTTCGTCGCTAGAGTCGTCGTTATAAACTTGTCGTAAATATATATTAGCGACGAAATATGCTTAATTCGTCACTATTGTTTTTGCGACGTTACACTATTGCCGCTAAAGTAAATTATTTCGCCGTAAACTATTTAGCGATAATTTAATCAATATCGTTGCTATAGTTATTTTAACGACGAATTTATTTATTACGTCGCTAAAATATTCGCTACGATTTATATATATTTGTTGCTAAAAACTACGTCCCCAGTTTCGATATTTTCGGAATAAGTCAGGTTAGCGACGAATTTATGTTATTTCGCCGCTAATATTAACCATTAGCGACGAAATCAGATAAAATAGTCGCTAATGTTAAACATTAGCGACGATTTTATGCAAAATTCGTCGCTAATGTTTAATATTAGCGACGAAATAACATAAATTCGTCGCTAATATCTGGTTTGAGGACATACAGATCCTCATTTACATCCTCTGTACAGATTTATATACAGATTCACAAATTCACAACTATAACAACAAATTCACAAATACTCTAACATTTAACTCATACTTCAACACAAATATAATAACAATATTCACAATCCAAATTCAAAACATATTCACAACCAACAATCCAACCAAGTTCACAACCAAAAATCCAAACAAGTTCAAAACAATTCCAGAACATCATGTTTCTATACAAAAGTCTACAACATCAAAGCCTAAGATGGAGGAGGAGGTGGAGCTGAAGATGAATCCTGGATCAAGGAATCTAATGCTCCAGGTGCCAATCGGTTAAGTATTTGTTCAAACATATTTTGTCTTGATTTAATTGATGCTAACTCATCTTGGGTGTTCGCTAGCTGAATTTTGGTGTTCGCTAACTCATCTTGGGTCGATTCAAGTCTTTCACGCAATGCAGCATTAGTTGATCTGGATGAGGATGTAGCATCTGAAGAAGTAGACCTAACTGGCTTCGGCCCACTTCCAAGTCCTCTGATGTATCCAGACCGAGTACTGAGAACCTAATACAAAATTTTGAAGATAATAAAACATATGATATGATATGATGATATATTGAGCATGTGGATAAGAGTTAAACTCAACAGTAAATAACAACCAAATTAGATATTTATCAATCAAAATTATATGCTGAGTGTAGAAGCAAAGAAGCATATCAACAAATGTTTATCAATCAAAATTATATCTTGATGAATGAGAATGACCAAGCACAAGTAAAGGCACTTTAGTGGTAGAGTAGCTAGATGTATGAGAATCATAAAAACACAATTATTATATCAAGGTAATGATCAAATTATCCCAGAGAATCATCTGGTGCGTGGTGTGCCTAAACCCATTTTAAATTGAAACTTTCAGAACTAATGCATAACACAAAGATATGTCCTGTCTAATCTCACAAACATCTAATAACTAGGATTAAAGTCCTTCAACAGATACCAAGCACTGTTTCTAATAAGACTCCAAGTCTCCAACAATGAACCCAACAAATGACTTATTGTCAGAAATATACATTTGATAATAAAATATGTATCTATTAGACAACAATTTAAGGATTTAGAGAGAGTGCCAATAGATAATAAATTCATAGAAAAATTGAACATAATGGACTTTGTCTAAGACTAACAAGGGGTATGTAACGAGCCTTGTCTTTTGACAGGAACCCATGTATTTATAAGCTCCAGATTAACTAACTTATCTAAAAACTAGGACATTAGACTAGGTAATACAAAGACTACGTAAAAAAATAGTAGTGAGGTATAAGAAACAAAGTAGAATTTTTGCAAAAGAAAGCCCTTTCCTTTTTAAATGAATGAACTGACAATATAAGCTAAGCTAGAACTGCTAAATTTAAAGAGCTTTGTCGAGCAATATTCTCCCTTATAATCATAGTTTCAAGCTTTTTTTAGACTCCAATGACCACACAGTATGAATTGCCTGCATATTATATTGCCATTATATTCCTAGTTTAAATTAGATACTGGTTTGCCTGGGATAAGCTGAGTGCAGACTCTCATGTGAGTCCTTTACCAATGTGGAAACATTAGATGGTCTAGTTAATTAGAAGTACATGTAGCTAGGACGATGTGCTCCAATTCATGTGCTAGAAAAATCATAATGCAAAAGTTTCATGTGCCACAAGAGGTATTAGTTATTAGAGACTCCAAACCTTGTTGTGCACTACAAAAATGATACGACACTAAAAAAAGAAGTAATCCATCAATGATTGTAAAGAAGGCAGAAGATCAAATCTAACAACATGACAGGATATGTATATCAAGCAAACAAGATTGCATATTACTGCCTATTCAACTGCAGTCACAGATTGCCTTAATCCATTAACTCAGCTGGAAAAAAAATATTTTTAATCCATAGAGATATTCAGCTAAATGTATCGGCAGTTATTAAATAATATTCTCATGGACCTGATCACAAACTGTATCTGCAATTTGGACTACATCGATGTCATCTTCTGGATTTTGTGATAGAATACACTCATCACGTAGTCTCACCATATCATCCTAGAAAAAGTAAATATGTTAAAAATAGTGTAAAAAATAATTATGCACGGTTAAGAACAAATTCACTAAATAAGATCGTAATATACATATGCAGTTTTTGTCGTGTCCCCAATCCACCCTTTCTTCGAGCTATAATGAGTTTCATTAAAGACAGTAATCCGATTTTTTCTGTGACTGATCGGTCTAAAAAAAATAATGCGTTAATATTTTAATCAACAAACAGTATAAGATAATTATAAAATTAATACTTACACCATCGTAACTATACTGAATGAATGATTTAGAACCTCCGCGATAATTATATGGGAGTTTTCCTCGATTTTCGACATTTATTGCAGATCGTTTCTACAACACAAAATTTTGTATAAACAAAACAATAGTTATATAACAAATAGTTAAATTTTTATATAAATAAGACGTTTGTTATAGAATGAGTTACCTGAAATGCCTCAGATTCAAATAGAGTACACATGTAGTCCCAATCATCTTGAGTCTCACAGAACTCAATCGGAATATGTTGTCGGCGCTCAGCTGGAGGAAGGCGCGATAACTTCTTATAATGGTTATGCATTTTAGATCTATTGTCTCTATATCGTGCACTCATCAATCGGTCGGTCTCCTTCATGACCGACGATGAACCCTCCTGAAAACTTATATCAAAAGCAGCCTGAAAAAAATAAATTTATTTTGCACATGGTTAGTAATAAAGGAGTGGTTATAAATATGTTGAATTACTTATACTTACTGATATTCGATCGTATATCATCCTTTTATTCTCAGCGGGGATGTGCTTCTAGCTCTTAGCAAGAGCTTGTAAGGGAGCAAACTTCTTTACTGAGAGGCCTAATTCGGTCATAAATGAAGCTGCATTAGGGCCAATGGGATGTCCATCGCTCTGACGGAAAGTAACGGGCAATCTACCCCGATCACTTATCTGATGTCGTAGCCGATCAGAATGTGTGCCACGTGTCTCCCTACGTATCGGCCGACCTGTAAATGTAATAGTGTTAACAATTAACAGATGAAATATTTAAATAAAATTTTTGTAAATTAAATACAAAACAACTAACCACTGGAAGAAATATCATCTATAGGTGTCTCCAAAACTGGTAAATGCTCAATCCTCTTAGGCGACATGGCTGTCGCATATTCATCATATATAGATTAACAAATATGCATCAACATATATAGACATCTACAAGTAATGAATTAAAAAAAAAGAAAAACATATATACCATGTTCATAAAAATTAATCACCACTATCATCTGAAAGAGATAATTGATCATCTGTGTTACTATCAATTTCAGTATCTTCATCTTCATCGTTAAGAAAACTTTGAGCATCCCTAGCTTGTGCATTTGACATATTTATATGTTGATGCTCAACATCTAATCTACAAAGTTGGGATATCTCTAATTCTTCACCAACTACTAAAGTTGCTTCATTAGAAGAATTATCTTGGTTAGTGTCAATATTGAAATTATTTCCGGATTCAATTTCTTCTGATACTTCATCAACTTCAATTACTTCGTATATTTCTCGGTGTTGAACCTTCTGCACTACCATCCAATGGCCTCCACACTTTATATCATTTAAATAATAAACTTGGTTTGCTTGGTTGGCCAAAATGAATGGGTCATTAGCGTACCATGTTTTAGAAGTGCCAATAGATAACAGACCAAACTTTTCAACTATTGATTTTTTTTTCGGATTACATTGGAACCATTCTCACCAAAATAATTGTACTTTATATCTGAAAGAGTAAAATAGTTGAACAACATCCTTCAACACTCCAAAAAAATCTAAATTGTCCCCGTCATCAGATGATGGTACGCTAACCCCGCTGTTCTTAGTAGTTATGCAAGCATCACGAGATCTTGTATGATATCGAATACCATTTACAATGCATGCATCATACAATTGAACTTCAAGATCAGGTCCCATTGCTAAATAATATAACTCGTTTGTGATTTCTGAATTTGTTAAATTCTTTAACTTTATCATTCTATCCCTAAACCATTGTGGGAAATCTCGCTCATAGTATTGGAGAAGTTGATTTGAATGAACTTTATGTGACAAAAGTTGTAGATGTTCACTGTAGAAAAAAATAATTATTTTACAATTGTATAATGAAGTATAAACAATAAAATTACATAATTGAAAAACTTACTTTCTATATTGGTCAACTTCCTTACAATTGTTGAGAATATACCAATGTGCTTTCTTATACAAAGTCAAAGGCAATTTCAGATTATGTGGATTGCCAAATACTCTTGTTTGTTGTGAGAAAACACTTAAATTGCATGTTACTGGTTGAACATCTTGGTTTCGTTCTGGCCTACTAAATCTTGTCTCAATTTGACTCATATATAAGGAACTGAAAGTCAATGCCTCATTTACAATATACCCTTCTACAATACATCCTTCAGGCCTTGCTTTATTACGAACATACTTTTTTAGTCTGCCCAAATATCGTTCAAAAGGATACATCCATCGTGAAGAAACAGGTCCAGCTAACATGGCTTCACGAGGTAAATGAACTGCCAAATGAACCATAATGTCAAAAAATGCTGGAGGAAATATTTGTTCCATCTTACATAATATGAAGATTATTTCCTCCTCCATTTTACATAAGTCCGCTAAGTGTAAAGATCTTGCAGTTAGCTTTTTGAAAAAATCACATAACTCAATTAGTGTGTCGCATATGTCTTTTGGAAAGAATTTCCGTACGACCACTGGAAGTATTCTTTGCCACAAAACATGACAATCATGTGATTTTAGTCCATGTAACTTTCCATAATTTGCATTCACATTTCTAGATATATTAGCAGCATATCCATCAGGAAACTTCACGGATTTTAAAAATTGACAAAATTCACGTCTTTCTTCTAATGTCAATGTGTAACTTGCATATGGTTTACTAAATTTGTCTCCAACTTTCTTTAAATGCAATTCACTTCTAATTCCCATATCTTGCAAGTCTAACCTTGCTTTAAATGTATCCTTTGACTTTCCATCTATATTAAATAATGTGCCAATCAAAGCGTCGCAGATGTTTTTTTCTATGTGCATCACATCTAAATTGTGTCTCAACTTTAAATCTGGCCAATACTTTAACTCAAAAAATATAGACTTTTTTACCCAATTGGTTTCATCCAAAGATCGCTGCCACTTTTTACTTAATATAGGATCCTTACTGAATGTCACTTGGGGTAATGCATTTAACTGTGCTAAAATCTCATAACCATTAAGTCTTCGTGGTGGTCCTTCTTGTTCAACCTTTCCATTGAAATTCTTATTTCTACGCCATGGGTGTTGCACATTCAAGAATCGACGGTGGCATGTATAGCATATTTTACTCCGTAATCTTTGGGATTTAGTTTCATCAAGACATACTGGACATGCTTTATAACCCTTTGTGCTCCATCCAGATATTGTTCCATATGCTGGAAAGTCATGAATGGTCCACATCACAGCAGCATGTAATTGAAATACTTGTTTAGTCGATGCATCATATGTTTCCACCCCATCATCCCATAGCTCCTTCAGTTCGTTGATCAAAGGTCGTAAGTACACATCAATCTCTTTCCCAGGTGATTTAGGACTAGGAATTAAAAGAGACATTATCAAATATGATGGCTTCATCATTTTCCATGGTGGTAAATTATAATTTACAAGTATAACAGGCCACATACTATAAGCATTTGACATGTTCCCAAATGGATTAAAACCATCAGTAGCCAACCCTAAGCGAATATTTCATGGATCACTAGCAAATATTTCATGTGATGTGTCAAAATCTTTCCATGATTCACTATCTGCTGGATGCCTTAATACACCATCTATTTCAACCCATTTTTCTTTATGCATCTCATATCTTTTGCAGTATGTTTGGCAATAAACAACCGCTTAAGTCTGGCCTTCAAAGGAAAATATCGAAGAATTTTCTGAGCATTCTTTTTCTTATTCATCCCATCATACTTGTATCTGGGCTCCTTGCACACTGGGCATATATCTTTATTCTCGTGCTCACCCCAAAATAATATACAATCATTCTTACATGCATGTATCTTCTCATATGTTAATCCTAACTCTTTTAACATTTTTTTTGCTTCATAATGAGAGTTTAGAATCGCATTTGGTTTTGGAAATGCCTCTTGCAATAACTGAAGTAACATATCAAAAGATTTATTGCTCCACCCATTTAATACCTTCACATGCATTAACTTGACCAAAAAACTGAATGCAGAAAAAATAGTACAATTGTGATACAACTCTTTTTGTGCTTCTTCAAACATTTAGGTATAACTTCCTCTAATATCTGTTGGTTGCTACTCGGAAAACCTAGAGGTTCCACTGTACAAAAATTTTGTACATAGATCTGAACTTTCTCCTAGCTACCATGTGTTCTTTTAAATTAAATTTTGGATCGCCTGCGGAACTTAACACGTTTGATCCAAAACTTAATCTATTTGTTCTTTTAGGTTTTAACTTGGATCTCCTGCGGAACTTAACACGTTCGACCCAAGTCACCTTAAGTTATTAATTCCATTAAATATTAATTTCCATAATTGGTTCTCAGTACTGACGTGGCGAGGCACATGGCCTTCTTGGATATGGGAGCAACCACCACCAACTAGACAAAACCTTTTATGGAAAGCTAATATTTAATTTCCTAAAATAACTTTAGGTTAACCGAAAAGAACAATCAAATCACAAGGAAAAGAAAAACAAAAGAACACTATATCGAAAACAAATTTGAAACTCTAGAATCGTATGTCTCTTGTATTTATTATTATTTCCAAAAATAACTAGTATGATGCGGAAAGAAAAAATACTAGTTATACCTTTTAGAAAAACCTCTTGATCTTCTACCGTATTCCTCTTCTAACCTCGGACGTTGTGTGGGCAACGATCTTCCGAGATGAGAACCACCTTTCCACCTTCCTTCTTTTTTCTAGATTTCGGCCACAATAAACTCCTCCAAGGATGAAGAATTTCGGCCACCACCAATGCTCTAAGGGATGCTAGAGACGAGGCTTGCTTTCTCTCCTTCTTCTCCTTCCTTGATCCGGCCACAAACAAAAGCTCCACCAAGAGATGAGTTTCGGCCAACAAGAGGAGAGGCGAGAAATAGGGCCGACCACCAAAACCAAAGAGGAGAGGAAAGAAAAAGAATAGAAGTTCATCTCTTGAAGGCTCCTCTACCTCCTCTTTTATAATCCTTGGTTTTGGCAAATAAGGAAATTTTAATAAAAACTTCCTTAATTCTTTTGCCATGAAAAGGAAAAATTTATTTAATTAAAAATAATTTTTCTTCTCACAATTATAATGGTCGGCCACACCTATTCTCCAAGCAAATAAAAATTTTAAACATAAATTAAAACTTCCTTATTTGCTTCCGGAAATTTTATAAAAAATTTCTCCAATAATTTTAATCCCTTCATGATTGGTAAAAAGGAAATTTTATAAATTAAATCTTTCTTTAAACATGTGGATAATTTCAAGAAAGTTATCTCTAAAAATTAAAATCTCTTTTCAATCTACAAATAAGGAAAGATATCAAATCTTTTCTTAATCTTTTGTAGAAACTAATAAAAGAGAATTATTAATTTTTAAACTTTCTTTTAAATCATGAACATGGTTAAAAAGGAAAGTTTTTACCAAAATTAAAATCAACCTTTTAATCTACAAATAAGGAAAGAGATTTAGCTCTTCTCTTAATCTTTTGTAGAATCTTATAAAAGGAAAGATTTAAATTTTTAAACTCTCTTTTAAATCATGTTATCCACATAAGAAAAATTTAAAAAAAATAAAAAACCTTTTATTTTAATTTGGGCCGGCCACACCAAGCTTGAACCCAAGCTAGGGCCGGCCACCTTGAAGCACCCATGAACCAAACTTTGGCCGGCCCTAGCTTGGTCTCCAAGCTAGCTTGGCCGGCCCCTATGGGATGGGTAAGAAGGTGGGTATAGTACTCTATAATTAAGAGGCTACGATAGGGACCGAGAGGAGGAATTGGTTTTGGTCTCCCGATAAAATTAAGCATCCCGTGTTCGCCCCGAACACACAATTTAATTTTATCAATAATAATTCATTCCACTAAAGAACTATTATTGAACTACCGCACCAATCTCAAATTACATTTTGGGCTCCTTCTTATTATGAGTGTGTTAGTCTCCCTGTGTTTAAGATAACAAATGTCCACTAATTTAGTAAGTTACTGACAACTCACTTAATTAATATCTAGCTCCAAGAGTAGTACCACTCAACTTCATCGTCATGTCGGACTAAGTCCACCTGCAGGGTTTAACATGACAATCCTTATGAGCTCCTCTTGGGGACATTCTCAACCTAGATTACTAGGACATAGTTTCCTTCTATAATCAACAACACACACTATAAGTGATATCATTTCCCAACTTATCGGGCTTATTGATTCATCGAACTAAATCTCACCCATTGATAAATTAAAGAAATAAATATCAAATATATGTGCTTGTTATTATATTAGGATTAGGAGCACACACTTCCATAATAACTGAGGTCTTTGTTCCTTTATAAAGTCAGTATAAAAGAAACGACCTCTAATGGTCCTACTCAATACACTCTAAGTGTACTAGTGTAATTATATAGTTAAGATAAACTAATACCTAATTACACTACGACCTTCCAATGGTTTGTTCCTTTCCATCTTGGTCGTGAGCTACTGTTTATAATTTATAAGGAACCGATAACATGATCTTCTGTGTGTGACACCACACACCATGTTATCTATAATATAAATTAATTGAGCAACTACATTTATCATAACTGTAGACATTTGACTAATGTGATTCTTATTTCTAGATAAATATTTATACCCAAAGCTAGGCTTTTAGTATACACTCTAACAATATCATCTGCATTAATATCATCCGATTGAGGTCCACTGGTATTGATATTTTCTGCATTTCTTAAATCAGTAAACATATCTTTTTGATCATGTTCCTCTTCATTGACAATATTTATATTAATAGATGATGTAGTAGCTTCTCCGTGAAAGTTCCAAACTTTGTATAATTTATCAAATCCCCACCTATAAAGATGTCCTCGAACATAATCCAACTCATATTTAAACAAATTGTCACACCTTCGACATGGACAACGAAGTTTAGATAAATTCAAACTTATCATATAATTCTCTGTCACCTTTAAAAACTGATTTAGTCCATTTATATATTCAGGCTCAATCCGATTCTCAATCATTATCCAACTTTTATCCATATTTATAACCTGATTAATAATATAAAAAAAATCATATTATTCAATAAAATAATCCTAAAATTAATTAATAGCATCAAAAGAACCCTAAAATTATCATCTAAGCATTAAAATATTACAATTATAAACAAGGTAGGCAAGATTTGACACAAAGCTAAGATTAATTTTAATTACTAAGCTAAGATTTGACACAAACATGAGGAGTGGACGGGGATAACAAAAATGTAGGCAAGAGATCACCAAGGACTAAAGAACTAAACTAGACATAAGCACATAAAGATGAATAAAAATGAAAAAATTCTTCCATTATCTTCTCATAAAGCTTTTCGTGAATGTGTTCGTTTAGTTAGTGTTTTAGGTGTCTCTACTTTGATGTAGCAGTGCACAAGGGAAAGCAAGCATTCGGTGTCACTCTGAATACTGAATAAATTGTATAAAATAAACTTAAATGATGCTGAATCACAGCTCCTAGATAATTTCTAGTTTTTTTTTGGAGACGCAAAGAATACAGTTTAAGCACTCAGACAATTTCTAGTTCTTTTGAAGATATATATACGATAATCCTTAGCAAATGATCTTCTGTTAGGAGCTATTTTAGATTGTTAATGATGCCTATTTCTCTTCTGTGCAGTGTCACATAGGATCGTCTCCATAAAGGGATATGTAGACACTTGAAATCTTTAGAGCTGATTGGTGATGATGAAGTTAATTGTTTGAGAAGTGTAGCTGATGGAAAATAATAAGAGTTGTCAAACATCATTCTAAGAATCCTGGATGTGTAAACTAAGGAATAATAATAATGTATAGGGAGTAATAATATTAACAATCACTCACTGCCAAAATAACATCTCAATTTGCAATAGTATTGTTGATCTATTTTTAAAAATAGGCATACAAGAAAGATATAGAGGGCTTTCATGAATACTGTTTAAACTTCTTGGAGAAGTTTAATCATTTTTGTAAAATTTTAAAATTAATATATATGAAATGATTTAACTGCACAAAATTATGGTTACAACTTTAGCACATAATATACGGCTAAATCTGCATCTAGTCATTTAAAGCTTATAGCTGAGTAAAGGGCAACCTACTCTTGGAGTCATGATCTCATCTTTCATAGGAAATACAACCTATGTGATTGCTAGTGTAGGATCTTTTACTTGTATCATAACGTGAAGGTAATATCTATGGCTTTTTCTGTGCCTTTCTGGTTCTTGCAGTTTCAATCATGACTGGAAAAAAATAGAAGCATTTGTTGGGGGAAGGAGGGAAGAGTCACCTCGCCGAAAGGAAGGAAGAGACAAGGCGTTCTGTGCAGCGTTGGGGGAGTCTCGCCGGAGGAGGGAGGGAGGGCGCAGGAATGAGGGAGGAAGAATCGCGGAATCGAGTGCGTCAGGAGGAAGAAAGGGTCGGTGGAGTCTCGCCGAAGGAGGGAGGCCACAGGAAGTAGCGAGGAGGAGGAAAAATCGCCTGCGTCGGGAGAAAGAAGAGGGTCGGGCAGATTTAGGGTTTAAAACGGATATTAGCGGCGAAATTTACAATTTCGTCGCAAACATTTATCATTTGTGGCGAAACCACCAATTTTCGTCGCTAAGTTTTTAGCGGCGATTTAATTCGCCGCTAGAATCGTCGTAAACTTTTTTTTTAAAAAAAAAACAATTGGCGACGAACGGTACTTACTTTCGTTGCAAACATTTTAGCGGCGAATTAATTCGCCGCTAGTTTCGTCGCAAAAATATATTTTTAAAAAATGGAAAAAAGTTTGCGTCGATACTATATTTAGTCGCAAATATCGTTATTTAGCTACGATATTATATTTCGTCGCTATTTTCCTAAATTTGTGTAGTGCCTGCAAACTTAATAAGCACATCCAAATCTCAAACATACTTAACTTTTGACCCTTTGTCAATATCAAAATTTAAGTTTGATTGTATAGTGTTTCTTGTACCAGCATCTTCCTCTTAGGCTATCACCTGACACTACTCTAAACTCGAGAACGAGTTCTTTTCAACTTATGGCGACTGATGTAGAAGGCTCCAAATAATTTTGTTCATTGTTTAGGGCTATTTTTGTCTTTTGCATCTTAGGGGTTTGGGCTTGTTTTAGGGTTGTTTTCATCTTTTTACATTTTAGGGATTTGAGTTTATTTAAATACTTGTTTGGGTTGATATTGAGGATTCTCTTTTGATTTGGTAAATAAAATTGTTTTCGTTTAAACCTAGAGTGACTCCTCTTCATTTACCAAATTCTCTATGTCTTTCTCTGTAATTCCTCTGAGAAAATGAGCCTACAAAATAATCGCTATTATATTCTACCCGTCGTCATGGATGTAGTGCCAAAAAAAACAAATTTAATTTTATAGTTAGTCATATAATTGCTGAAAATATAAGAGTTGTATATATGGTCTTCAAACTATTATTCTAGTTTCAGGAAACTTAGGAATTCATTTGTAAAAATAAATAGATACAAGATAAAATGTACATTACACAATATACATATATCAATGTCTATAAAATTACTTATACAAAGTTCAAGATGATAATAAAAAGAGGCAAATTGCACATGCTTGCATATACATAAAACAAATTAACGAAGGCAATTTTGTGACCACATAAGTTCCTTCTCAAAGCTATAATTCCTAGAATTTCCTTGACTTATTTCATCCACCAATTGTGAGGAAGAGTGAGATGACATACTGAGTAAACATTCAACATCTTCATTCCCTTCTAGAATACAAACTCCTTTCTTTTTCATTCTAACCTTTCTCGTGCTTTGCAATTTATATTCAACATCTTTCATTGTAGGCCTTTTCGCACATTTCAAATTTAGGCATATTTCTATCAGACTACTGATTTCAAGAAACTCTTGCTTTGTTTCTTCTTGCAAAACACAATCTTCTATAAGATCAAGCAACATATTCTCTCTTGTTGCTTGAAGGAAATTCATGGCTAGATTTGGTTGTAACCCATCTTTGGTTGAGAAGATGGGCTTCTTTCCAGTTAAAAGTTCAAGAAGAATAATTCCAAAACTATAAACATCACTTTTCTCAATCAACTGACTAGTTTGATAATACTCTGGATCGATATACCCAAAAGTATCATGTATGGCAGTAACTATGTGTGTTTGATCAAGAGGAATAAATCTTGATGCTCCAAAGTCTGATACCTTGGCCTTAAAAGTATCATCTAAAAGAATATTTGATGACTTCACATCCCTATGGAAGACAAACATAGAAGCAGCTGAGTGTAGATAGGCAAATGCTTCTGCAGATTCTGAAGCAATCCTGAGACGATCATCCCATGATAATTTAGATTCATTTTGTGAAACATGCAGATGATCAGAAAGGGTCCAGTTGGAGATAAATTCATAAATCAGTAAAGGAACTTCGGTTTCTAAACAACATCCAAGAAACTTAACTACATTCCTATGATTCAATTGAGAAAGAATCACAACCTCATTTATAAATTGATCAATCTCGCTCATCTTAACTGTTTTTGACTTTTTTTATAGGAACAACTCGTTGATATGATAGAATTCCTTTGTAAACTGTTCCATGTCCTCCCTTCCAAGCACTCGAGTTTCATCAAAATTATTTGTTGCTTTTTCTATTTCTTCCAGAGAAAATATGCTTGTTCTCTCTTCAACATGATCACTTGTGGAGATTAATTGTTGAAGTAGCAAACCATGATTCCTTAGAAAATTCCTTTGTTTGATTTTCTGTTTATTTCTTTGCTTCCATTTTTTGCCTACGATGACTAATGTTATGCAGAAGAGCAAGAGACTCGTTCCAATGCTAGCACCAAGAATGACACCTGCACAAAATTGATTTTGTTGCTTTTTATTTTAATTGATTTGCCCATATAATTTTACATAAATATCAATCATAAAATAATATTTCTTACATATATAAAATCTACTTAGAACTAGGGATAGGGAAGTACCAAGTAAAAGAGAATTTCTTTTCACCACAAAGGAAAGCTTCTGATTTGGGATGCATGTTCCATTGTAAGCGTCACCGTTCGTGCCTTCGGGGCAGTGACAACTATAACTATCGGACAGGTTCTGGCAGTTGGCGTCAGATGAGCATGAATTTGATTGATTGCACTCATTGATGTCTAAAATATATTCAAGTGCATGCAAACACTACAGTAGTAGGCATCATCGTGTGCATTTAGAAAGGCAAAACATAATTGAAAGCAGCTAGCTAGCTAGAATAATTAATTAAATTGATTGGTATAGACGACGACAGACCTTGGCATCCGTTGGAGACGTAAGGATTGCCTTGGTATCCCTTGGAACAGTTGCAGAGATAACCTGCAGGACCATTGGAGGAGTCGACGCACAGGCTGTTATTGCTGATGCAGGCATAAGAGGTTAGGTTGCGCTTGGCTACCTCACAGGTATCATTCCAATGGCCCAGTCCATCACTACCGGAACCCTGCCATCACCGTTAATTTGCATCGATTGGCTCGTGGTGATGTAAGATGTATTAAATTGGAACCAATCGGCCTCCAACGAGGGATAAGGGATCTCCACGTCCCAGGAACAGTTTCTGCTGATGCCGCCCATGCCGAAGGGGTAAGGGATCTCCACGTCGCCGCATCTCGTTTGACATCCGCTGTCTGCAGGCACAGCAGGTGCAACTGCAAATAGCAACAGCAGCAGTAGTAACATTTGGGAGAGGAACAAAGTCATAGCGATTGTTGATATAGCTGAATGCATAGTGATTCTGTTCGAAAGTTGAGTAGGATGAAGATGGTCATGGTATCATCAGTGTTGACGGAAAGCCGTTGGGCCTTCTAGATGACCTGGCAGTATGCCGAAAAGGCTCCAACGAGCGGCTAACGACGGGGATGACGAAGTTGCTGATCCTGCGCACACTCAGACGAGCCCCCATATCGTTAGAGACCAGAAACCAGGGAAAAAATCTCCGGGTCAGCACCTCCGACGCTCAAGTCAGGTACTTTTTCCCAGAAGCACAAAGAAAGGACGAAAAGTAATGACGAATAAGAAATGACGAGTGTGCGTACCTGCATAAGGGACAAAGCATCCCTTTTTATACTGCCATGGGTGTTTCTGGAGTCTGGCGGGTGTCAGGGAATGTCGGATGTCAGGCTTTGTCTGACAGTGAATGACACGCGACATCTTCTTATAGGCAAGTGGTAGAACCAAAGGAGTAATGAGCCCCGACTGTTGGCATATTCCCTAACACTCTGATTATTCTCTGATAGGTTGTTACGATTCCCTTTCTTATTTGTCGTGTAGTGCCTAGTCTCCTCCATTCGTGATTGCTAAGCTGGATCTTTGCACTTGTTGACCCCGATCTGATATCGCCTCCAGACCTGTACATCTAACCTTGTCCTATGCATCTCATATTGCAGACTCCCGACCAGCCTTGCCTCTTATTGCATCACGTATCGGGCCCTGTATGCCTTAATTCGGTTCTATTTATCCCGACTCCAAAGCTGTACGCTTGTCCGACTTAGTCTGACCTAACCTGTATGCCTGCATTCAACTCTACTTATCTTGGACCATGAGGCTATAAATTCTGACATGTATCCTTGGCTGACACATCCTGACCTGTACGTTTCATCGATCCATATGTCCAAAGCCATAAGGCTATAAATCCTGACATGTATCTTGGGCTAGCACATCCCGACCTGTATGTTTCATCGATCCATATATCCAGAGTCATAAGACTATAAATCTTGACCTGTATCTTGGGGCTAGCACATCCCGACCTGTACGCCAGGTATGTTCTATGCTGGAAGTCTTTCCTTCCGCGCCCTTACCTGATATGTGGGTCTGGTCCTTAACTGTACCTGGCCTGTAGGCCAGGCCCTTAATTGCCATCGAGGCTGGCTCTTGTCCAACCTGTACTCTTGATCTTTGACTGCCCCGTCAACGGAAGCTTTGACCCTTGTCATGCAAGCTTGACCTCTAACCTCCATGGGAGCTGGACTTCTGACCATCCTCTGAGCTTGACCTTTAACCATGTCAACTGTCTGACCCCCTTCTCATACACCGTATGACATAGCTTCTGATCTAATTAATTAGCTGATTGATAGGCCAATACCATCCTCATTATCCATGCAGGCATATATAGACAGATGTTTATTGACTTGACTACTACAAGTTGACTCTACGTGACTTGACTACTACATAATATATACATTCGTGTCTATGTGGCAAAAGGCGATTCGCTCGCCCCCAGCGCCCCCGCTAACTCGTCCCTAGGTCAATACGGAGGAGGTAAATCACGGGTGGCTACTAGCCATTAGTGCAAATGGCCAAGACATAGGAGAGGTTATGCTTGGTCACGCCGAGTTTCGACCCCAAGAACTCATATGACAACACCCTATGTCTTAACCATCGCATCGCCCCGAGGGGACACATTCGCGTCTATGATACATAGACAAGTCGACGGTTTTAATTAGGGGCCCAATAAAACGACTCTTTGATAGGATACATAGACAAGTCCAAGTCAAAGTCGATATACATATATTACTATTTTATTAAAAATCTTCCCCCTCTATTAACTAACTTTGGTGAAGCTTAAAATGAATTTACATTAATATTCTTTTTTCTATTCACACTAAAAATAATTTCAATTTTTATTAGTAATTCTATAAGCAAAATAATCAGTAATCTAGAGTTTGAGACTCAGCTACGGTATATTATTATGAATTTTACTATGATCAAAGAAACTTCTATAAATATTTTAGGTCAACAATGTTAAAAAATATATTTTTCTTAGTTTTTTTTACTAAGATAAGTATAATATTAAATTAAATTAATTTTTTTTTCATAGGGAAGCTGTAAGGATGACACTCGAAAATCTAAACAATTCAGATTTTCAAAGACCCAAATAAATAATTCAGATTTTCAAAAGTCACGTACTAAGTACTTTAATTAATATAACTTCATTATAAAGGGTGAATATGATTTCAATGTATTATATTACATACGCGAAGTGTGTGCACAATCACTAATATATATAAGAAAACAATCAATGTCAAATCTATAATTAGTGCTCTATAATTGAGCATTTGCGTATATCTACTTGCAAGTAGTCGTAATATTTAATAAGTACATGTTGAATACGATTTAGAAATATTCTTACCTGTCCTTCCTATTGTCTTTTCATAAATGCTCGTTCAATTCTTATTATTGAAACTTATATATATCCTTACATATTTACTAATTCAAAATTTTAATACCTATATGATTAGTCGTCACTACGTATACTGCCATGTTAGACCCTATCAACTTTGTCAGATTCTTCATATACAGTTGTTATCTTTTGAATTGCTCTAGCTAATCTTTCCACATTGCTTGTGGCTCATATACATGATTGCAACTAGTAATTAACTAGATTGAGACATGAGTTATCATCAATCTCTATATATCCCCGACTCAATTGATCCATAAGTCCATGTCAACGTATAACTTCCTGCGCCGAATATATAAAAATATAAAATACATTCGTTAAATACTAATCATCATCTAGAATAGTTGGCCATGGGAATAAATAATATTAATCATAATTAATTTGGGATGATAATAGTTAGTGCTCTATAATTAAGCATTTGTGGATATCCAATCCATTTCAATTTGGTTTGAAACTTAATATGCTCTGTTTATTTGGAAAAGTGAAAAGTAAAATTAAGAAAAATATTTCATAGTAAAAAAGTTTTCACATTTTAACAAGAAAGAGAAATGAAATCCATCTACGCATATTTTTCTTCTAATATTCAAATATTAGAGGAAGGGCGATAAGTTAGTGGAAGGGCGATAAGTTGTCATTCAAATATTTGTGATTCGATCCTAGTTATTATGTATTTATCGGGATTTTTTCTCTAAATGAAACGTCAATCATGGAATGCTGGGTTTCTGAATCGCCTTCATGTGAACATTCTCGATTTATCCTAATGATCCATAGAAAACTTTCATGGAGCCATACTAATCGCCTCAGATGCTATGTTACCTCGTTCATTTTTTTTTTTATTGAACCAAGGGTCACACTTGGGACAGATAAATTTGCTCACACCAAACCAATTTTTTTAAGATTTAAATGAGAAAGCAAGTAAGAAAAAAAAAATAGCATTAGTATTACAAAGATAACAGACATAACCTTAAACACAATTTAACACTCAAGAGTAACATTAAGTGAAGATAATTCTATACAATACTCATATGAAACTAACTTACTTAGAAAACTAGACAGTAAACTCATAACTACATAGGATTAAAAACTAGAAAACACACACATAAGGGGATTAGAAAAGTAGATACACAAACATACAAAGGATCCTTTAGCAACACCACTTGAGCCCACGTCTCCAACTTGATGTTGAAGTCAGCCTTGCATATTGCTCCATTCAGTGAATATGGTCTCTGTACTGAAATTAGAATAGGAACCAGCATTGTTAAAATTTGATGACTCAATGAGCAAGCTTTCCATTTCCTCAACGTCTTGTTGTACCACGAATGGATGTTGCTTGTGAGTTCTCAATCTGTAAAGCTCTTCGGCCACTTCCTTCATGGTTGGCCTATCCTCTCCATTTGACTTTACACATTGCTTAATAAGTTTGGTAAGCTCTTGAATAAATTCCATATTAGCTTCCAATTTCACTTGATTGTCTAAGATCTCTGAAACTCTTTTTTCACTCACGAACATAGCAAAAGTCGACACCAAACTCCTTTGTTCTTCAGATTCTGCAAAATTAATGGCCTTCTTACCTGTAAATAGTTCCAAGAGAAGCACACCAAAACTATAGACATCACTTTTATAGGTCAAAGCATATGTCATCAGGCACTCTGGATCAATATAACCATGAGTGAATTGCAATAATGTAGCAAATTGTTTTTCCCCCTTGGGAATCATCTTTGAAGCTCCAAAGTCTGAAATTTTTACTGTGTTATCCATATCTAAAAGTATATTAGAAGGTTTCACGTCCCCATGAATGATTTGAGGTGAAACTTTTGAGTGCAAGTAGTCCAAAGCGTCAGCAGACTGATAAGCAATTTGTAGTCGAGTATCCAAGGAAACTAGCGCTCGGTTCTCATTTTTATGAATTAAATCAGACAAGGTTCCATTTGGGACAAACTCATAGACCAACAATGGCATCTCCATCTCCAAACAACAACCCAAGAGCTTTACTATGTTGACATGGTTAACATCTGATAAAATAAGTGTCTCTATTCCGAATTGTTTCTTCAAATCCTCATTGATAATCTTAGGTTTCTTTATGGCAACAACATCTTGGTTTTCCAAAACTCCTTTATACACAACTCCATTTCCTCCTCTCCCAATAATATTTTTATCATCAAAATGATTTGTTGCTTTCTCTAATTCTTTGCTTCCAAATATCTTAAATTTGTTGTGGCCTTTTTCTAACTTCATCTTTTCCTCTAATTCGTGACCTCCACGTCGCCGCATTTCGTTTGACATCTGTCATCAGGCACAGCAGATGCAACTGCAAGTAGCAGCAGCAGTGGCTTTAGGGAGAGGAGCAGAGACATGGCGAGCGCCGCTGCTGAATGCATAGCTTCTAATTAGCTGATCGATAAGCCAATTGTAACCCTCCTCGTTATATAACATGTTTATTAAAATACTAGTTCTCTCGGGGCGGTGCGATGATTAAAATATGGGGTGTTATCATATGAGATTTTGGAGTCGAAACTCGACGTGACCGAGCATAATCTCCCTCATATCTTGGTCATTTGCACTAATGGTTAGTAGTCATCCGTAATTTACCTCCTCCGTGTTGACCTAGGGACAGGTTGACGGGAGCGCTGGGGGCGAGCGAATCGCCTTTTGCCACATGCTTATTAAAATACTCTGTCCCCTTGGATGAGTCTCATGCATGACTAGCGCATGAGGTGTTGTCATAATGAGGTCTGAGATTCGAATCTCGACAAAGTCAAAGTAAATGTCTCCCTTATGTGATAGTCACTATTCCAAAGGCTAGTAGTCGTCCGTGATTTACCTCCTCCGTGTTGATCTTGGGACGGATTGGCGGGGGGGCAAGCATATTCGCCTTACTTGCCACAATGCTTATTAAAATACGCATCCCCTTGGATGAGTCTAGTGGCTAGCACATGAGGTGTTGCCACTAATGGAGTCTGGGGTTCGAATCTCGACAAAGCCGAGATAAACGTCTCCCTTATGTGCTAGTCATTTTTCCAAAGGCTAGTAGTCGTCTATGATTTATCTCCTCCGTGTTGGCCCTAGGACGGGTTAGCGGAGGCGCTGGGAGCGAGTATATTCGTCTTTTTTACCACCAATGCTTATTAAAATACACGTCCCTTCGGATTGGTCTAGTGACTAGCACATGAAGTGTTGTCATAATGAAGTCTGGAGTTCGAATCTCGGTAAAATCAAGGTAAATACCTCCCTTATAGACTAGTCATTATTCTAAAGACTAGTAACCGCCTATGATTTACCTCCTCCGTATTGATCCTGAGACGAATTGACAAAGACATTAAGGACAAATTTATTCACTCTTTTACCATAATACTTACTAAAATACATGTATCACTTTTGCTGCAATACTTACTAAACTATATCATATCATATCGTATGTTCTTGGACATGCTATATGTACAATCATGTTTGAAAAGTAGGAGCGTCGACTTTTGTACGTGCCTTCAGTGAGTGTACCGCGATAGGCTATAGCCCTTGCCTCTTTGCCACGCTCAGGCTGTAGATCGCTTATCGACGGTCCCCTAAGGGACCACTAAAACGACTCTATGATACAGATACCCAATTAATTAGATATAGTCAGATTTATTATAATAAAATAAGACATCAATTTTCAACGGATATATGTTATAAAAAAATCTTTTCTCATCTTCTAATCAAGTTAACGGTCAATTATAAATTAATCCTTTAATTTAATTTTTTTTATATAATTTAAAGACAGATTATAAGGGATATCATAGTCAATTTTACAGTAGAATAAACAAGTCCAAGTTCAAGTAAAGACTTCGTACACCTCACGTACAAATATATAAATACATATGAAAAAAATAAAAAAAAAATTGTTAAACATTAATCATCATCTAAAATAGTTGATCAACGGAAATAATTATATTAATATTTATAATTGAACATTTGCGTATATTTACTTACAAGTACTTGTGAATATTTAGATAAAGTCAGAATAGTTTATATTTAATAAGTACATTTGTGTATGTTTATTTGTCAGCACTGAGTACAGAGAGTAATTTTTGTATTTCATCATCAATGAAATTATTTGATAGGATTATATCGATTTACTTGAGATTATGATGTAATATTTAGTCACTGGAGTCTAAATTGTAGTTTTTGTTTGAGCATAAGCAAAAGCTTAAGTCTAAAAGTGTGATGTGCGCAAATTATATATATTTTTATGCATGTTTTAACACACATCTATTTGTATTTCATAAGTATAATCTATGTTTACTGCACTCTATTTTATTATAATGTCATATTTTCACTTCTTTTATTCGAAGATATACATTTTACTTGTTTTCATTGATAGGACATATTTTGGAGCAAAAATAGAGTAAAAAGACTTAAAATGTGAAGTCGGAGGAAAGAGCTAGCTCACATGAAACATACATGAAGGAAAAGGCTTTCAAAAGATCTTAAAATTGCATATTTAATAAAGGAATACGCTCTACCCATGTTCCTTGACACGTGCATGATCCTACGGAAGAAATTTGACAGAAAACAGAGCTTAAACGAAGTCTAGAGCCTCCAAAAGATCTGGGTCATGCCTATGAGGCACAGCCATATGACAATCAAGTTTTTCCAAAGCTCTAGCCATGCCTTTTAGATATGGCCATGTCTGAAAAAAAGGCACGGGCGTGTGAAATTTTCTATATTGTAGATTGAAATTAAAATAGTCATAACTTTTTGCTTCGTTGGAGATATAGGATGTTCTATATACCAAAATGTAGATAACTTTACGATCTATAACTTTGATGAAAACTAAAACTAGAAAAAACCATGTGTAGATAGTTTAAAAGATGTTTCCATGAGACATAGCTATGCTAGGGTCATGTTAGGGTCAAGTTTTCTTCCCAGGGGCCATGAGACATGGTCGTGTGAAATCACACGGCCATGCCTCTTTAGTAGAGCCAAAGTAAAACCAGGCTATGTGAACCCACATGACCGTGCCACATGCCTAGTGGAGGACAAAGCTCTAGTCTTGTGAACTCACACGGTCGTGTCACAAAGTAGAGCAAGTAAGCCCCGACCGTGTGGAATTCACACGATCGTGTCAATGAACCAAAGAAGAAGCAGGTTGCGGCCGTGTGGAATTTTCATAAATGAAGCAGGTTGCGACCGCGTGGAATCCACATGGTCGTGCCATCGGACCAGAGTCAAGGCAACTTCCAGCTGTGTAGATTCATAAGGTCGTGGCATGGGCCGTGCCTAGCCCGTGCCTTGCTCTATTTAAGGGACTTTTCCCCCCTTTTTACTTATCTTTGGCTTGAGGCTCGCCCCTATTACTTGAGGAAGGATTCTCCCCCTTGGGGGAACCGTAAAAGCTTCATTTTTGCCGATTTGTCCACCTCCGGAGCAAGGATTGCATCCAAAAAGACCAACACTATATGAATAAACCTTCTCTTCTCTTCTCTTTATGTTTTGAGTTATAAATTGCTTTAATTCTTGTCTCTTGGTTGTATTTCCTTCTCTATGTAGTAGATCCTCTTATTCTTAGGATGTAGGGAGTATTTGTGATACGATGTTAATGTATGAACTATGTATTTGGATATTTTCTTATGCTATGATATGTTTTATAACTTGTTCTTATGCGTGGTGCCTTGCATGTGTTTGATAAAATGTGTGTGAGATCAATATATTAAGATGTAGAGTTTTGATTACCATGTAGAGGAAGGACCTTAAATTGTAAGATCATGGGACCTTGTGACAGAAGGTATCCCTTACTTTCTACAGTGTTTCCTTGAAATGGTGACCGATTCTCTACTAGGGAGGATAATTGGAGTTTTAGAAGTTTTTCCCAAATTAATATTAGGAAGTGACTTGTGTAATCTAACGATTATATGGCCGGGGGATCCTGTGACAGAGGATATCTCTTTAACGGGACTTTCTAAGTTACCTTTTCTACTTAATTACATTAATCTATTGTTAGGAAGTAAATTGGATAACTCTAGTGATTGTATAACCTGGGGCCCTGTGACAGAGGGTATCCCTTTAACCAAATTTTATAGAGTTGTTTCGTTATTTAATGGCGTTAAAACTTGGGTAAACTCTTTGGTGCAACTTGCGCAGAGTTGTGTTGGACTTTAGTTAGAATTCCTATACGAATATAAACATGGAGTTAGGTAGATAAATAATGTAAAGAGACATTAACTAGCATCATAACGAAACTGAAATACTAGACTTTATCGTCTTTCACTCACTTATACTTATTCTCTTCCTCTTTTCTCTCAATCTCTATCTCTTCTCCTCTTCTCTCTCTTCCTAGCATTCGTGAGTTGTTTTTCAATTGTCTATATAACTTGTCACGTAAAATTAATTAGTATTTAATCAACCATCTATGTGGAATCAATATTTTTTTATTTGATGATATCCATATATTTTTGAGCTCACATCAATCTGATTAGCAAATATTATCACTTGAGAAGCACCTCAATAATTTCTAAGATATCATTATCTCTCTTTTTCCAAGCATAAGTTCCTTACAGCAACATTGGTAAAAAATTATTATTTTTTGAGGAGAGAATGGAAGATACTGAGTGGTCAATAGTTCACGTCTCTGGGGAATTAGAAATTATCCAAATTAATTTTGACATGCGTGCTTTTGTTAATTCTTTTCATTTGTTTATTTTATTAAATAAACAACTTCTATCAACCAAATTAAATTTTTTTGAAACATTTGTCTCAACTCTTAATTCCTTTTCAACAAGCGTTTCCAAAGTTACATGTTATAACTTGAGTAGATCGGATCAATGTACTATCTTTACTTATAAATTAGCAACGAAATTTTTTTTTTATCTTTAAACATCTTAAAATATTCATATTAATTTTTTTATTACTATATCTAAAATTTAAAATAAATAATTTATTTTATTAAATTTTAATAATCAATTTTCATTATGAATTATTTTAAAATTTTTATTATTTTTAATTTTTTTTTATTATTATTATTTTAAAGCCCTGCCTTTTTACTGTAGGAGCACGGATTTTCTGGTCCGCAAATTACGGATCAGAGGATGATCTATTTTTTTAGATCGTTGATTTAAAGGTGAGATTCATCCAAATCAAAAATTCTCATGTAATGGATTATCTTTTGATTCATAATTTATGGATTAAAGGATTTCTATTGTTGTCCCGAGCATGAATCCTCTGACTCATAAATTATGAGTATGAATTTTTGGTCCGTAAATTACGGACCAGAGTTGTTGATAACTTTTTGAGTTATGACGGCTTTGATGAGGGACACAATCAATCGACTCGCTGATGTGATACGTAGATTTGTCCAAGTCAACGTAGCTTCTTGCCCTGAATATATAAAATACATTTTAATATTCAGAACTCATCTTTTTAATATAAATATATTGTTTCAGCAATTTGCAATTACACAAAGAACCTTAAATATTAATCATCAACTAGCGTAGAGCGTAGTTGCCTCGGGGTTTGATTGAGTGTTCATCATGCAGTAGAATTATAAAATCATACAAGAGTCGAGGATGAAGCCGTGAAAAATACCCGTCTATGATGGTTTACTTAATTTCTTAATTTGTTTTTCTATAAATGAGACCTTTTAGGTTAGGATATAATTTTTTTACCAAATCATCTAGAATAATTAATGATGGGAATAAATAATATTAATCCTAATTAATTTGGCATGATCGTTGATTCGAGTTATGATGAGTAAATTCTGAAAATGACGGAGATATTAAAGTCAAAGTGAAGTGACAGTCAAAATTAGGATAAGGTAGTATTCGTTACCTGACTTCTTTTGATCGCCCCACATCAAGAGTTCTGAAACCATGCCTGAGCATTCCCTGAACAAAATGCTTTGGTAAGGTAGGCCAATTATAAACCCGATCGAATAGAAGACTCTCTGTGTACGCTCGATCGGGCAAAGCTCGAGTGAGCTTAAGGACACTTAGCCTTATATAAACCTCTTGGTACTATATAATCGGCTGGGCGAAGGATGATCAAATAGAACGCTCTCTGTATACGATTGACTGGACAAAGCCCGGACGAGCTTAAGGACACTTAGCCTTACATAAACCTCTTGGTATGCAATCGGTCAGGCGAAGGCCGATCGAATAGAAAGCTGTCTGTGTACGCTCGACCGGGCAGCGCTCGACCGGGCAAATCCCGAATGAGCTTAAGGACACTTAGCCTAATATAAACCTCTTGGTACTATATGATCGACCGGGCGAAGGTCGATCGAATAGAAGACTCTCTGTGTACGCTTGATAAGGCAAAGCCTGGGCAAGCTTAAGGACACTTAGCCTTATATAAACCACTTGGTATACGATCAGCGGGGCAAAGGCAAATCGAATAAAAGGCTCTCTGTCTACACTAAACCAGACAAAGCCCGGGCGAGCTTAAGGACACTTGACTTTATATAAACCTCTTCATATACAATTGGTTGGGCAAAGGCCGTTCGAATATAAGGCTCTCTATATATGTACGCTCGACCAGGCAAAGTCTGGGCCAGCTTAAGGACACTTAGCCTTATATAAATCTCTTAGTATACAATCGACCGGACGAAGGCCGATCGAATAGAAGGCTCTCTATGTATGCTCGACCAGACAAAGCTCGGGCGAGCTTAAGGACACTTAACCTTATATAAACCTGTTGGTATACGATCGGTCAGGCGAAAGCCGATCGAATAGAAGGCTCTCTGTGTATGCTCGACTGTGTTAGGATCTTCGGATGGCTAGAGAGGGGGGGGGTGTGAATAGCCTCCTCTAAAACTTAACACTAACACCAGTATATACGAGGTTCGGGGATAACTTGCCCTTACTCTTCGGCGTGTCCGTAAGGTGGACAATCCCTTGATCTTTCGGTAGATCACACCCCGGATAGATACCGGCTAAAGATTTCTCCTTCTCGGTGGAGTAACCTCTCCACAAAGTCTCAGAAAAATATGTAAATAAAGCACAAGACTTACAGATCAGTGGCTAAAGAGAATGAAGAAAGACGCTCACAGCCACGCGAAGACAGCAGTTAAACAGAGCACAAGAAGGAAGCACAGCTAAGAACTCAAAGCTCAGCACCCTTACTTGATCGACCGAGAGTTCTCTATTCAAACCTCTCTTCATCCTTCTTCTTATGCCTCTGCTTCCACTGCGTTCAGCCTGTCCCGAATTGCTATCAACCTGCACCGAATCCCTGCTGCAAGCTACAACGTCGCCAATCACTCTTCCTCCTCCTCTGGTTCTCTGAACTCACGCCAATAGAACCCATGGTCTTCACTGGGGTCTCTGAGCTCGAACCAATGAGCAAGAGTCAAGCTGATTCCCAACTGATTGCAGCCAGATCACAGCCAGTAACCGTTGATGCTCCAATTGCACCATTTGCAGCGAAACACAGCAGAAAGAACCCTTTGTCTTATTCTTCTGATGGAGCTTAATTTGAATTTGAGCATTGGCATGATACCTGCAATCTGCAACTTAAAAAGCTAACAACAGGTGGTTAAATCAGATGTATCAGAAGTTGCAGAGAAACAGCAGAAACTTCAGACAGTTTTGTGGATCGGTCAACAGATCGATCCACAGCTTGTTGGACCGATCAGGCTATGGCCTGATCGGTCCAGGAGAGCTCTGATCGGTCTGTGGACCGATCAGGCTATAGGTGGATCGGTCCACAGACCGATCCCCTATACTCTCTCCTGAACTTCATTGCCTCCAGATCGGTCTCCAGACCGATCAGTAAATCTCACAGAATGTTACTGATTGGTTACTGATCGGTCTACAGACCGATCAGTAATTCTCCAGTGAGTTACTGATTGGTTACTAATCGGTCTGGTGACCGATCAGATAACTATAGTATCACTGGATTGGTCAACAGACCGATCAGATATCCATAGTATCACTGGATCGGTCAACAGACCGATCCAATGCCTATGTAGGTAGGTTTAGAGCTTCTCAGCCCTAAACCTTAAAGCCTTCCTGGTCTAGAGAACGAGCTACCGAGCCCTCTCTGACCTAGTTCGGAGAACGAGCTACCGAGCCCTCTCCGACTTCGTCCGGTCCAGAGAACGAGCTACCGAGCCCTCTCTGACCTAGTCTGGAGAACGAGCTACCGAGCCCTCTCCGACTTCATCCGGTCCAGAGACCAAGCTACCGAGCCCTCTCTGACCTAGTCCGGAGAACAAGCTATGGAGCCCTCTCCGACTTCGTCCAGTCCAGAGAACGAGCTACCGAGCCCTCTCTGACCTAGTCCGGAGAACGAGCTACGGAGCCCTCTCCGACTTCGTCCGGTCCAGAGAACGAGCTACCGATCCCTCTCTGACCTGAACAACAAGCTACCGTCCAGTTTCCATACTTGGACTTTTCCCTTCCACCTGAACAACATTGATCAGTAATCAATCTAAGTTTAATTAATATCTGATATAAACTTAAATCAGTGTCAACATCAAAACAACAGCCAGGTCAGACCGTATCAACAATCTCCCCTTTTTTGTTGTTTGACAACACGATTTAAGTTTAGATCAGAAATGCTCATATTTCCCTAATTTTAGGGGAATCAAGATCCTCCCCCTAAGATGAATACAATACTAAAGAAGTCAATAATCCTCAAAGGTTATCCTCTCCCCTAAAATCAAAACATCATTCATCTCTAAACTTAGTCATTTTCTCCCCCTTTGTCAAACACCGAAAAGGTGCGAATTAGGCAATAAGACTCAAAAGACTCCCCCTTAACCCATACTATCTCTTTCTTAATTCACACAGAATTCACTCTAAGTGTAATATCGGACAGTAAATAAGAGACAATCAAGGTATGACATATGAAAAGCATATAAATAGTCAATAAGAACTGAAAAATAAAAAGAAGTAAGTAATAGAAAAACGAGTAGCATAAACAGCTAATATCCAGGTCAGACACAGTATCTATCAAACAGTATCTATAACATAGGCAGTCAAAATGACCAACATAAAACAAAGTGTATCAATCAGCATCCTCAAGATGAGGAGCATCATCATCATCTGCTGGAGGAATGAATCCCTGAGGCGGCATGCTCGAGGGTGGATATCCCGAGTAATACTACGGAGGTGGGTAGCTGGCCATCCATCCCAGAAGCACCTGCTGCGTCGCTAACTGCTGACTGTGTAGATCATCGTAACGCTGGTCAATCCGAACACGCAGCCCATGGAGCTCAGTATCCAGTAGCTCATCGTGCTGATCAATACGGCTCTCCAGCTCAGCAATCTGTCAGCGCAGATCAGGATCTGCCTCTCCATACTCAGTAGCAGCAGGAGGAGGAGCAGCAACGGGAGCAGCATCAACCTGTCGCGGAGGTGCCCGTGGTTGTTGGAGTGTATACTGAAAGCCTAAGCTTTGTAAACATTCATTATGAATAAAGAATCACATTTGGTCAAATTTTCTACATTTAGTTGTAGTTGTTCAATTAATTTATATTGAAGATAATATAGTATGTGGTGTCACATACAGAAGATGATATTATCAGTACCTTATAAATTATAAACAGTAGCTCACGACCAAAATGGAAAGGAACAAACCATTAGAAGGTCGTAGTGTAATTAGGTATAAGTTTATCCTGACTGTATAATTACACTAGTACACTTAGTGTGTATTGAGTAGGACCATTTGAGGTCATTTCTTTTATACTGACTTTATAAAGAAACAAAGACCTCGGTTATTATGGAAGTGTGTGCTCTTAATCCTGATATAATAACAAGCACATATATTTGATATTTATTTCTTTAATTTATCAATGGGTGAGGTTTAGTTCGATGAATCAATAAGCCCGATAAGTTGGGAAATGGTATCACTTATAGTGTGTGTTGTTGATTATAGAAGGAAACTGTGTCCTAGAGATACTAGGTTGATAATGTCCCCAAGAGGAGCTCATAAGGATTGTCATGTTAAACCCTGCAGGTGGACTTAGTCCGACATGACGATAAGGTTGAGTGGTACTACTCTTGGACTTAGATATTAATTAAATGAGTTGTCAGTAACTCACTTAATTAGTGGACATTCGATGTCTTAAACACAGGGAGACTAACACACTCATAATAAGAAGGAGCCCAAAAATGTAATTTGGGATTGGTGCGGTAGTTCAATGATAGTTCTCTAGTGGAATAAATTATCATTGATAAAATTAAGTTGTGTGTTCGGGGCGAACACGGGATGCTTAATTTTATCGGGAGACCAAAACTAATTCTTCCTCTCGGTCCCTATCGTAGCCTCTTAGTTATAGAATTCTATACCCACCTATACCCACCTTCTATACCCACCCAATAGGGGCCGGCCAAGCTAGCTTGGGAAACAAGCTAGGGCCGGCCTAGGTATAAGATTGGGTGGCCGGCCCTAGCTTGAACCCAAGCTAGTAAGGGCCGGCCAAATTAAATTAAAAAAGAAATTTAATTTTAATTTTTATTATGTGGAAGATATAATTTATTAAAGAGAATTAAAATTAAAATATCTCTCTTGTAAAAAATCTACAAAAGATTAAAGAAAGAGATTAGATCTCTTTCCTTATTTGTAGATTGGTAAGATATTTTATTTTCTCTTTAAAAATTATTCACATGTTGTAAAATTAAAATTATAGAAATTTCCTTTTTATCAACCATGAAGAGATTTGAAGAGAAATTTTATTTTTTAAAATTTCCGGAAACAAATTAGGAAGTTTTAATTGTTGATTAAAACTTGTCCAATTTTGTTCTCATTGATATGGCCGGCCACTTGATTTTAATTGGGGAAATTTTATTTTATTTTTCTCAATTAAATCAAGTCAAGGAAATTAAGGAAATTTTATTGTAATTAAATTTCCTAATTTGCCTAGGCCAAGGAATATAAAAGAAGGGGTGAGGGTGCCTTCATGAGTAACAACCTCTATTGTTTTCTCTCCCTCTTTTCCTTGGTGTTGTGGCCGGCCATCATCCTCTCCCTCTCTTCCTCTTGTGGTGGCCGAATACTTCATCCCTCTTGGAGTTCTTGTGGTGGCCGGATACTACTTGGAGAAGAAGAAGAAGAAGGAGAGAAAGCTAGCATCTCTTGGAGCTTGGTTAGTATTTTGGTTTTCTTCTTTGGTGAAGTTCTTCCTTTGTGGCCGAACCTTGCTTGGAGGAGAAGAAGGTGGTTGGTGGTTTCTCATCTCGGTAGATCGTTGCCCACACAACGTCCGAGGTTAGAAGAGGAATACGGTAGAAGATCAAGAGGTTTTTCTACAAGGTATAACTAGTAATTTTTATTTCCGCATCATGCTAGTTATTTATGGAAATAATACCAAATACAAGAGGCTTACGTTCTAGAATTTCGAATATGTTTTTTCGATGCTGTGTTCTTTTGTTTTTTCTTTTCCTTGTGATTTGATTGTTCTCTTTGGTTAACCTAAAGTTATTTTAGGAAATTAAATATTAGCTTTCTATAAAAGGTTTTGTCTAGTCGGTGGTGGTTGCTCCCATATCCAAGAAGGCCATGTGCCTCGCCACGTCAGTACTGGGAACCAATTATGAAAATTAATATTTAATGGAATTAATAACTTAAGGAGACTTGGGTCGAACGTGTAAAGTTCCGCAGGAGATCCAAGTCAAAACCTAAAAGAACAAATAGATTAAGTTTTGGATCAAACGTGTTAAGTTCCGCAGGCGATCCAAAATTTAATTTAAAAGAACACATGGTAGCTAGGAAAAGGTTTAGACCTTTGTACAAAATTTTTGTACAGTGGAACCTATAGGTTTTCCGAGTAGCAACCAACAGTGGTAACTCACCCAGTGCTCTCCCGTCCTTCCAACGAACCGCCCCATTCTGTCCTATGATGTCATACTTGGAAAATGCACATTTTCCAAGTCTACAGTCCTGCCTCACCATCTTGACTATCCTTCCCTTGGAGACATCAATCTGTAGGGTCTCGAGCCAATCCGTAATTATATGCCCAAAAGGCATATAAACTGTGAAGCTGGTAGGCTCACTATAGGAGATGATAGAAGAGTAAATGCTCGACATGATGTCAAAATCGAGACGCCGACGCAATCCATAAAGCATCAGGCAGTGATATGGTCGGATCTCTGACAAGGGTTTAGATGTGATTGGCAGAAGACAATTCGTGACAATCTTAAAGAGAATGTAATCTGGGGCAGATAGTCTTAGGGCTGCAAAAGTAGGAAAATCAACATCTAATTCATCTTGTCCACCCGGTCTAGGATGTCCAAAGAAATACTCATAAATGGAGGCAGATGAGACATCAAAGGGAGAAGGTAAGGGGTCTGGTAAATCAGGATATATGGAAAAAATATTTCCTGAACACCTCCGGCAAGCTAGATAATCAAAGAAGGCCGAGAAAGAGAAATCAATAGTTTGCTTAGCAACCTTAGTTTTATAATTAACATAATTAGTTTGATGAAGATTATTATAAAACTCAGATACTAAGTCGTAATTGATGTCCCGTTCTAAATAGACTAGAGAATCAAGTTTGTAATAGGCAAGTATTTTCGACACAGATGGACAAAATTCATCAATGAATTTTTGATCCACAGACCTACAGGGAAGCAGTTTAAAGGTTCTTTGTTTAAAGGCTTGCTCAAAGTGATGGTTTGGAAATCTTCCAGAAACAGATGGTTGAGGTCGGGAGGGAGCCTTAGGTTTAGATTTCTCAGTTGATGACTTAGAAGTTCCCTCACTAACTTGTTTCTTTCTAAAGGTTAAAAAAAATAGGACACGGACGGGGGTAAATAGGTGAGCACGGGAGCCACCAACAACCGATAACCAAGCCAAATTACACAAATATGGTGAGAAATGAAAATGAAGTGTCAAAATGAGTAGAGCTTGGGGAGAATGGAGTTACCTTGGCGTCATCTATGTATCTATCGACGAACAGAGAGAAGAGTTGAGGCGTAGGAGGGTGTCGGCTAGGGCTTCGGCGTGTAATGGGAGAAGAAAGGATCGGGAAGAGTTAAAAGGGATGGGACTGATCCAGGTGTTGATTGATCGGACGACTGTCCGATCAGGATCCCCTTGGTCTCCTGAATACCCTGATCGGTCGGTGGACCGATCAGGGAATCTCCTGATCGGTCCCTGGACCGATCAAGAAGCCTCTTGTGTGCCAGAATAACCTGATCGGTCTTTGGACCGATCAGTAAACAAACAGAGAGTTCTGGATCGGTCGATAGACCGATCCAACCTCTCCTGATCGGGCTGTGGACCGATCAGTGTCTGACAAAATGAAAATTTCAGTAACTGAATTTCGTATAAATTTTCTATCAAAAATTTTTGAAGATTCAGAATTGAAGAAGTTCAGAAACTTCCAAATTCATAACCTAGAACCTGAAGAATCTACAAACATAAATATTCCCGAAAGATGAGCTCTTACGGTCTGAAATTGTTCAGAACCGGAAAGTTACAAACATTAAAAAAAACAGACCAACTCCAAACGCATAGAGTTTAGGGTTCAGACATTTTGAACCTTAAGGTTTCAAAACCAGAGAAACTTCTGAAACTATGATCTATAGTGAACCAGGGTATTGATCAAAACTCATGTTTTTTATTACCTGGTTCAAAACACATCCTTGCTATGATCAGTTTCAAGTTTGTCAAAATATATCCAAATTGCTATCATTACCTCAATAGCTTGTCTTATTTTCAATCAAAATCATGAAAGGTATCGATCAAAAATATCAATCAACACATTAACCAAAGTTAGATAAATTCTAAGTAAAGGTCCAACCAAGTTTCCTTGGTTGGAATATATGAGTAAGATCTAGGAACCAAATACACATGAATTATGTAATGGTCTTCCCCATACTCAATTTATGTCTCTTCAACCTAATTATTCAAGAGATGCATGATACATTTTGAATAATTTAGCTGATCCTAGCATCTCACCCCATTTCTAGCAAACAAAAATAATTTGTTAAACCATATAGTTTGTGTGAGATGTCCCTAAGTTGCCCAAATTAATTTCCCAATTTCTCTTGTCGTTTTAATTGTCCTTATTGATCATGATGAAGTCCTAATCGCCTATTGAGCCAAACACATTCCCAATTCTCTCCTTAAATGACTAAATTCATTTTCCGGAAGGGGTTTGGTGAAAATATCGGCTAGGTTTGATTTTGACTCAACATATGTGATCTCTAATGAAGTGATGACGCACTTCAATGTGTTTGGTCCTTGAATGATGGACTGGATTTTTCGTTAGGTTTATTGTGCTGATGTTGTCACACAACACTTGCACGCCCTTATACAAAAGTCCATAATCTTCTAGGGTGTGGATCATCCACAACAATTGTGATACACTCTCTCCCATGGCAATGTATTCAGTCTCGGTCGTGGAGAGGGCAACGCAATGTTGCTTCCGACTTGACCAACTAACCAATGATGAACCTAAAAATTGGCAACCCCACTAGTGCTTTTCCGATCCAATTTACACCCAGCATAATCGGAGTCGGTATAACCTATCAAGTCAAAAGACTCCGTACGAGGGTACCATAGACCTACTCTAATTGTTCCCTTAAGGTATCTCAGGATTCTCTTAACTGCAATTAAATGAGATTCCTTGGCACAGACTTGATATCTAGCGCACATGCCCACAGCAAAAAGTATGTCTGGTCGACTAGTTGTGAGATATAGAAGACTACCGATCATGCTTCTATATTGCGTTAGATCTACTGATTTTCCATTCTCATCATTGGCAAGGCGAGTGTTTGTCGCCATTGGAGTGGATACTTTCTTAGAGTCACTCATTTTGAATTTCTTGAGCATCTCTTGAGTGTATTTCGTCTGATGGACATAGATTCCATCTTGAGTTTGTTTGATTTCAAGTCCAAGGAAGAATGTCAATTCTCCCACCAGACTCATCTCAAACTCACTTTCCATGTGAGTGATAAATTCATTCAAATAGCCCTTTTTATTTGAGCCACAAATTATGTCATCGACATACACCTGGGCTACAAATATGTTTTCACCATCTCTACGCAGAAATAGTGTTGGATCTATTTGACCTCTTACAAAACCCTTTTCTAGTAAGTAAGTTGACAACCTTTCGTACCAGGCTCGAGGTGCTTGTTTAAGCCCATAAAGAGCTTTCTTGAGCTTGTACACGTGGTTTGGAGCCTCGGTATTCACAAACCCCGGTGGTTGTTCAACATAGACCTCTTCCTTAATGAAACCGTTTAAGAAGGCCGATTTAACATCCATTTGATAGAGCTTGAAGCCTCTATGTGCAGCAAAAGCTAGCATCAAACGAATGGACTCTAATCGGGCCACGGGAGCATAAGTCTCATCATAATCGAGGCCTTCGACTTGACTATAGCCCTTGGCTACAAGTCTTGCCTTGTTTCTTATGACTTCTCCCTTTTGGTTTAACTTATTTTTGAAGACCCATTTGGTTCCAATAATGGTGGTGTTCTTAGGTCTAGGAACTAAGTCCCACACTTGACTCCTTTCAAATTGACCTAACTCATCTTGCATAGCTATGACCCAATCAGGATTGTGCAATGCCTCATCAACTAATTTTGGTTCGATTTCTGAGATCAAGGCGACCTCATTAGACTCATTTCGAAAGAATGATCTAGTCCTAACCCCTTGTTGGATGTCTCCAACAATCTGGTCTTGGGGATGACTAGAGGCTATCCTGGATTGCCTTTGTCACGCCCCGAGGGAGTCCCTGTCCGAAGAAATTTTGGCAGCACCTCCCCTGTACGGGTGACAATCTGAAGCAATTCTACATACAAAATATACATCAGCCACAAGCGGCTGGAATATACACACAACCACGCAGTTTATATCATCAGCCCACTCAGCTAGAACAAAATAAACAACCACGCAGTTATATATATATTTAACAGCCTACACAGCTGTACTAAAACCAAAAACACAGCGGAAAAAGACAACACATACAACCCAAAACGAAAACTGCTAGCCGGCTAGGCTTACACAATAAACAAAGCAACATTTCCAGAAACAAAACCGGAACACAGAACCAAAAACTCACATATCATATACCATGATAAAACAGCAAAAAGACAGCGACATGTCTTCTGATGTGACGCGGGGACCAACAAACAGGATGCTCCAAGCGACACCATAAATAACCTGGTACTTGAAAAATATAGTGTCCACGGGGGTGAGTTCAACAACTCAGCGAATACCAATAGACATGCCTAGTAAGATATATCTAACAGCAATAAACATGGAATACAACTTCCGAATAATATATAGGAAATATACAAAACTGAAAAGTAACCAAGGAAGCTGTACTCACCAGGAACTCCTATCCTGAACTAAAGTGTCATCAAACCGATAGATATCCGTATGCATGTCAAACAAATGCATCCACCAAAATCTGCATATAAGTGCAGCAAACACAAGCAAATAAATGTAATCAATGCATGTGATGACTGTGCACTCTAACATCACTGCTCCTGACAGTGACCGAGTGGACGGAATCTTTGTCGGAGTACTCGTCCTCGACCCCAAATCATAAATGGGGAGCTCAATGCTCTCATCTCCCGTACATGATGATGGGGAGATATCTCTGCCAGCTACCACGCAGCCGACCAACGGAGCCAAACAAAGTCCACCGTGGCGGCTACCACGTTACACTAAATGCCACTGAGCCAACAGAGAACTGCGGCTACCACCTGAGTCACACGACCAACGGAGCCAAGCAGAACCGCCACACACACGATAAACCACTAATCCATGAGTGGTGGTGTATGCAGATTATAACTGGCGATGGGCTCAACCATAGTGGAGCCGACAATCGCACAACATGCAATCATGATGCATGACACTAAGCATAGCAAAACTGATCAACATAACCATATCCATATATATAAAATGAGTACTGTAAAATCGATGGTCACATACCAAGATCTAGAGTACACAGGTCAGATAGAATATCAAAAACCTATGTCCTGAACATAATAAGTATGGAATATCCTGATCAGCATAGAAAATTCCATATATACATAATATGGGTACCACAGTATCAGTAGGTCAAATCCACGGATCTAAGGTATACAGGTCCTCTTTGGTATAACAACCTAGATCCTAAACATATCCCCTTCCATAGCATATGTACCAACAATATGCACAGATCAAAGCCACAAAGTCTAGGTACACGAATCATATATGATATACCAATAGAAATACACAATCCAGGCATGGCATAAAAACCTAAGTATCAGATAATTTGGATACACATGGCAGAAACAAAAATCCAGAGCCTAATCCTAACCTCAGTAAATCATGGTATGTCACTCTAGAAACTAAGATACTCATGGCAATAAGATACTCATGGCAACAAATCACGAGATATAAGCACGGATACATCACAGGCGACAAACCTAACATGCTATGGATATCAAACAGTGACATAACAAAGGCAAACATGTTCATTACTTGTAGTTATAAAATACTATGCATATCCAAATGACAATATCATAAAAGATAAGTCAAGAGGTACCCGCCTTTAACTGTAGTCTGTGATAAACAATCCTCACATCAGAACAATCGTCCCGTAATCAGGGTCCTGCATACAAATATTCAATTTAGCTACTCTAACAAGTATCATTTAGCTAACTGAAGATCAAGACCAAATAAATAAACATATTTCCTTTCCGATTAAGGAAACCCAATTTGAATCAATCCCAAGTGATCCCAATTGTTATAACTCAAGAACAATCTCAACTAATACAATTCATTTTATCAACTCAATTCAACCATCATCCATCTGAACCAACCAACCACCAAATAACCATCATGAATCAAACTAAACTTACCCAATAATGAGTATCCTTTTATCACCTCGCAGTCAGAGAAATGGTGGTCAGAAAATCCTAGTCGGAGCAACCATGAAGCTACCGCCCTCAATGTAAATCATCCACAATCCGCACCTCAATCACATCTGAAATTCCAACCTAAGACAACTAATTACTCATTAGTCATGTTATCACATATTAACATCTCAAATATAATATGTTACCAATCCATATCAACCTAATACTAACAAGAGATCAACCAAAACAATATACATAGCTTACCTTGAATCAAAAATCTCTAATTCAAATCTAAAAACCTTCACATTTCACATGCCAGTGAATTTTCAATCCAAGCTCCCTCCAAGGTCAGGCTAGGCACGGCTTGGCACAATAAATCAAGCATATAGCTCGGCACTGGTCTGCGGTCGGAGAAGGTGGCAGTAGTACAGAGGGAAGGGATGTCCGGTGAACCAAATTCAGGGCTCGGCGATGTGTGGAGAGGCTAGGGCACAGCCTCGGTTGCGACGACCGTCGGGGTTCCCCTGTGGCTGGCAGAGGAGATCGCGATCGGCGTAGGGTTTGGCTGTAGGGTGTCAATGGTAGCACAGGGGGGAGATGGCGTCGGCTAGGGCACGGCGTCGACGATCAGCGTTGGCGTTGGCGTCGGCGCCACGCAGAGGAGAGGAGAAGAACTCGACACAGAGGAGGCGGTCGGCTGTCGTCGCTAGGGCAGAGGGAGAGGAGGTGACAAGGTGTCGCGGCGGCGCTGTCGAATTGGCGGCGGCGATGGTATGGAGAAATAAAGAGAAGAAACAGTGAGGGGAGGAGAAGAGGAAAGAAGAGAAGTTAGGGAAGTGATCGGGCACGGCGTGGAAGAAGGGAAAAATAAAAAGGAAATGGAAATAAGAAAAGAAAAGAAAAAGGGAAAATTTAACTTTTCCTCGTTTAAATGGGGTAGCCTAAACAGACTTTTCCCGGGACCCTATTTTATCCCCGTAAACTCGTCCATACGAGCTCCAAAAAATTCCCGAAAAATTTCCAAAAATTTCGGAAAAATCCCTTATCATTATTCGCTAATTTTCAGTATTTTACAGCCTTGGCGTCGATGGTGCCTCATGAGTGGTCTCACTAGGCACAGGCAAAGACTCAGTATCAGGCAAAAGATCAGCCTGAGCCCTTTGTTGCCTTTGCTCATCGTCATCGGAGTCAACTTCGACTCTTTCTATGTTTTGATCATTCAAACTTAGCCTTCTAAGTTCAAATTGAATTTCTCCTGCATCCCTCGATTGATCATTTGATTTAGGGATTTCTTCAAATGCTACATCCGAGGACTCTTTAATCAATTTAGTCCTATTGTTGTAGACTCGATAGGCTTTGCTGATGAGAGAGTACTCGACCAGTATCCCTTCATCAGCCTTAGCCGTGAACTTTCCAAGATGATCCTTGGTGTTCAAGATAAACACCTTACAACCAAACACCCTAAGATGTTTAATTGTAGGAGGTTTTCCAAACCAAAGTTCATGGGGAATCTTTCCTAAAAACCTATGTATCAAGACTCGGTTTTGCATATAGCAAGCTGTATTTACAGCTTCAGCCCATAAGTAGCTCGGTAGTGAGTACTCATTGAGCATGCTTCGTGCAGCCTCTTGCAAGACTCGATTCTTTCTCTCCACAACCTCATTTTGTTGTGGGGTCCTTGGAGTAGAGAACTCATGCCTATATCCTTTTTCTTGACAAAATTCTAAAAATCTATGATTTTGAAATTCTCCACCATGATCACTTCTAATTATTTTAATTGTTGTTGATTTTTCATTTTCAGTTCTTCTACAAAAGAAAACAAAAATATCTATGGTTTGATCCTTATTTTTCAAAAAGAAAGTCCATGTATATCTAGTAAAGTCATCAATGATCACTAAGCAATATCTACTTCCATTCAATGAAATAACATTACTACAATCAAATAAGTCCATATGCAATAAATCTAAAGCAGTAGAGGTATTTACAGCGCTTTTACCTTTATGAGACGCTTTTGTTTGCTTACCCTTTTGACATGCATCACATAATTTTGTCTTTTGGTACTTGATGCTTGGTAGGCCTCGCACTAATCCTTTGTTGCCTAGCTTTCAAATATTCTTCATGTTCACATGGGCCAACCTCCTATGTCAAAGCCATGATTCTTCTTCTTTTGACATGAAACACTTAGCAGAGGCATTAGTAGCACTTTTAAAAGATACTTGATAAATGTTATCTACCCTTGTGCCTACTAGTACCGTGTCAAGTGTGTCAATGTGTTTGACCAGACATTGACTTGAATGAAACTCAATTGTGTAACCCGTATCACACAATTGGCTAACACTTAGGAGATTAAAGGTCATCCCCTTGACTAGAAGAACATTCTTGATTTGGAGACATTCGGATATATAAATGTCTCCAACTCCTATAACCTTAAGGCTACCATTATTACCAAATGACACATTATCTCTATTTTTATTTTGAAGGGTGGTAAAGAGTGACTTGTCCCCGGTCATGTGCTTGGAGCATCCACTATCAATAAACCAAGTTGATAGATGCTCCCCCTTGACCAATGCCTACAAGACACGAAAAATAGACGTTTTAGGTACCCAAATCTTGGGACCTAATGCATCTACAATGAAAGACCTAGGAACCCATGCCTTGGTCACAACCTTCCTAGTCTCATGAACCCTAGAAGCATGTGATCTATGAAATTGGGTTCTAGACACTAGTGAAATGAAACTAGACTCCTTAGGTTGATATCCTAACCCAGCCTTGTTGTAGACCGCCCTTTGGGCATTTAGAATCATATCTAAAGTCTTAGAGCTAGTTGAGAATTTTTCAAGCATTTTCTTGAGTTTCTCAACTTCACCCTTTAAGGCTTTGTTTTCATCCTCAAGGACCTCTAGATGTAGGTCATCAACCTCATCTTCCCTAAGGGCCCTCAAGTGCTCTACTTCATCTTTTAATGATTTAATTTGAGTTTTTGATTTCTTAAGCAAAGTAGATAAATGTGTAATGGTTTTATAACATTTCTCTAAATGAGGAGATGTTACCTCTTCATCATCCGAAGATGATGAAGTCGCGGTTGAGGTGTCACTTGTGTCACCATCACTCTCGGAATCCGGTTCCTCCATTTCCATGAACGCTAATTGACGTTTGCTTTTCTCCTTCTTCTCTTCCTCTGATGAGCTTGAAGAGGATTCATCCCAAGTAGCCTTGAGAGCTTTCTTCTTCTTGGCCCTTTCCTCTTTCTTCTTGAGTTTTGGACACTCGCTCCGATAGTGTCCTTTCTTGCTACACTCATAACAAGTAACATTAGTTTTATCAACATTTTGATCGATAGGTTTACCTTTTCCTTTGTATCTCCGGCTTCTTCTCATGATTCTCCTTACAAAGTTGGTCATCTCGCTTGATGATGATCCACCTTCGTCATCGGACTCGGAGGAGGATGAGGATGAGGGAATCTCTTTTTTCCTTCTTCTTTTCTTTCTTCCTTCTTCCATCTTTGCTCTTTTCTCCTGCAACTAAGGCAATACCTTTCTCTTTTTGACCCTTGTTAGCAAACTCATGGAGTTCCATTTCACAAAAAAATTCATCTACTTTAACAATTGAAAGGTCCTTGGAGACCTTGTAGGCATCTATCATAGATGACCACAGGGCATTCCTAGGAAAGGCTTTGAGAGCATACCTTATGAGATCGCGATTCTCTACGCGTTCATCTACGGAATGAAGACCATTGATAATTTCTTTGAACCTTCCGTGTAGTTCACTTACCGTCTCGTTCTCCTTCATGGTGAGGTTTTGTAGTTGGTTTAAGAATAAATCTCTCTTGGCGATCCGAGAGTCTCGAGTTCCTTCTTGGAGCTCGATGAGCTTGTTCCACAAGTCTTTTGCGCTCGTGAATGGACCTACCTTGACGAGTTGATCCTTGACTATCCCACATTGTAAAGTGACCACTGCCTTGGCATCAGCTTGTCCTTTGCGAGTTTGCTCGGTGGACCACCTTGATGAGTCAAGTTCCTTACCTTCTTCGTCCTTCGGGGGTGTAAACCCTTCCTTGACGGAGAACCACATTGAGATGTCGGTCTTGAGATAATATTCCATGCGGCTCTTCCAGTAATGAAAGTCTGCTCCGTCGAAGTAGGGTGGACGATTGGTGCTAAACCCTTCCTTCATAGCCATCTTCTTGCTCTTTAGGGTGTTAATCCGGATGAAGAGCACCTTGCTCTGATACCACTTGTTAGGATCTTCGGATGGCTAGAGAGGGGGGGGGTGTGAATAGCCTCCTCTAAAACTTAACACTAACACCAGTATATACGAGGTTCGGGGATAACTTGCCCCTACTCCTCGGCGTGTCCGTAAGGTGGACGATCCCTTGATCTTTCGGTAGATCACACCCCGGATAGATACCGGCTAAAGATTTCTCCTTCTCGATGGAGTAACCTCTCCACAAAGTCTCAGAAAAATATGTAAATAAAGCACAAGACTTACAGATCAGTGGCTAAAGAGAATGAAGAAAGACGCTCACAGCCACGCGAAGATAGCAGTTAAACAGAGCACAAGAAGGAAGCACAGCCAAGAACTCAAAGCTCAGCACCCTTGCTTGATCGACCGAGAGTTCTCTATTCAAACCTCTCTTCATCCTTCTTCTTATGCCTCTGCTTCCACTGCGTTCAGCCTGTCCCGAATTGCTGTCAACCTGCACCGAATCCCTGTTGCAAGCTACAATGTCGCCAATCACTCTTCCTCCTCCTCTGGTTCTCTGAACTCACGCCAATAGAACCCATGGTCTTCACTGGGATCTTTGAGCTCGAACCAATGAGCAAGAGTTAAGTTGATTCCCAACTGATTGCAGCCAAATCACAGCCTGATCGCAGCCAGTAACCGTTGATGCTCCAATTGCACCATTTGCAGCGAAACACAGCAGAAAGAACCCTTTTTCTTATACTTCTGATGGAGTTTAATTTGAATTTGAGCATTGGCATGATACCTGCAATCTGCAACTTAAAAAGCTAACAACAGATGGTTAAATCAGATGGATCAGAAGTTGCAGAGAAACAGCAGAAACTTCAAACAGTTTTGTGGATCGGTCAACAGATCGATCCACAGCTTGTTGGACCGATCAGGCTATGGCTTGATCGGTCCAGGAGAGCTCTGATCGGTCTGTGGACCGATCAGGCTATAGGTGGATCGGTCCACAGACCGATCCCCTCTACTCTCTCCCGAACTTCATTGCCTCCAGATCGGTCTCCAGACCGATCAGTAAATCTCACAGAATGTTACTGATTGGTTACTGATCGGTCTACAGACCGATCAGTAATTCTCCAGTGAGTTACTGATTGGTTACTGATCGGTCTGGTGACTGATCAGATAACCATAGTATCACTGGATCGGTCAACAGACCGATCAGATATCCATAGTATCACTGGATCGGTCAACAAACTGATCCAATGTCTATGTAGGTAGGTTTAGAGCTTCCTAGCCCTAAACCCTAAAGCCTTCCTGGTCTAGAGAATGAGCTACCGAGCCCTCTCTGACCTAGTCCGGAGAACGAGCTACCGAGCCCTCTCCGACTTCGTCCGGTCCAGAGAACGAGCTACCGAGCCCTCTCTGACCTAGTCCGGAGAACGAGCTACCGAGCCCTCTCCGACTTCATCCGGTCCAGAGACCAAGCTACCGAGCCCTCTCTGACCTAGTCCGGAGAACGAGCTACGGAGCCCTCTCCGATTTCGTCCGGTCCAGAGAACGAGCTACCGAGCCCTCTCTGACCTAGTCTGGAGAACGAGCTACGGAGCCCTCTCCGACTTCGTCCGGTCCAGAGAACGAGCTACCGAGCCCTCTCTGACTTCGCGTGCCAAGTTTCCATACTTGGACTTTTCCCTTCCACCTGAACAACATTGATCAGTAATCAATCTGAGTTTAATTAATATCTGATACAAACTTAAATCAGTGTCAACATCAAAACAACAGCCAGGTCAGAACGATCGAATAGAAGGCTCTCTATGTATGCTCGACCAGACAAAGCTCGGGCGAGCTTAAGGACACTTAACCTTATATAAACCTGTTGGTATACGATTGGTCAGGCGAAAGCCGATCGAATAGAAGTCTCTTTGTGTATGCTCGACTGGGCAAAGACCGGGCGAGCTTAAGGTCACTTAACCTTATATAAACCTCTTGGTATACGATCGGTCGGGCGAAGACCTATCCAATAGAAGGCTCTCTGTGTATGCTCGATCAAGCAATTCCCGGGTGAGTTTAAGGACACTTAGCCTTATATAAACCTCTTGGTATACGATCAGTCGGGCGAAAATTGATCGAATAGAAGGCTCTCTGTGTATGCTCGACCAGGTAAAGCTCGAGTAAGCTTAAGGACACTTAGCCTTATATAAACCTTTTGGTATACGATCAGTCTGGCGAAGGCCGATCGAATAAAAGGCTCTCTGTGTACGCTTGCCTGGACAAAGCCTTGGCAAGCTTAAGGACACTTAGCCTTATATAAACCACTTGATACTATATGATCGACCGGGTGAAGGCCGATCGAATAGAAGGCTCTTTGTGTACGCTCGATGGGGCAAAGCTCTGGCGAGTTTAAGGACACTTTGCCTTGTATAAACCTCTTGATATACGATCGGTCGGGCGAAGACTGATCGAATAAAAGACTCTCTATGTACGCTCGATCGGGCAAAGCCTGGCGAGCTTAAAGACACTTAGCCTTGTATAAACCTCTTGGTATACGATCGACCTGGCGAAGGCCGATCGAATAGAAGGCTCTTTGCGTACGTTCGATTAGGCAAAGTTCGGGCGAGTTTAAGGGCACTCAGCCTTATAAATCTCTTGGTATATGATCGGTCGAATGAAGGCCGATTGAGCGTAAAGTTCTCTGTGGGCACACGACCAGGCTTAATGTTCTTGGTGTTAACAGCTCGCATACGCTAACTGAATTTCAGGTCACTTAGGTGTAAATGCAATATAGTTTCATATGGGGCTCTAAGTATATCTATAACAAACGGTCCATCATACAACTTACATGTGATTGACTTAAGGACTAGTTGAAATATGTTCAACAAAAGGCATTTATACATGGGTAGCTTAATAATCGGTCGAGTTACATTCAGCAGAACACATTCTAAATGTCTAGTAGGTTTAAGGATCGGTCAAGATACCTTCAGCGGAACATATTCTAAATGTTTGGTCGGCTTAAGGATCAGCCAGGATACCTTCAGCAGAATACATTCTGAATGTCCGGTCGGCTCAATAACTAGTCCAGATATATCCAGTAGACAAATAATCGACAACATTAAAACAGCCTTACAAACTTGTCAAGAAATATTCCTTCAAAGTTTCTTCATTAATTAATCAGTTACAACGATACACTTCTTGTAGTATTTCATCAAGGGTCCAAGTCATAAGCGACAAAAGAGGTACATCTAGGGTAGAAAAAAGATTTCTCGGAGGATTATTACACGATGTCTAAGTTGTACTTCTCTCATATTCTAACAAACTCTGAGGCACCGGAGGACCACGTCACGATCGTAGAGGTTATGTAAGGTGGCATAAAAAAGGGATCCTCTCCACTGGCAAGGTACACAATCACATGCATCTGAACCTTATTTTAGTGCAAGCATTTTCCCCACTGCCCTTCCGCTTCTAATTCATGGAATCTGTACTAACTTGAGCATCGAAGGGCCTTGCCAGGGATCCCTCACCCTGGTCTTGGTCACTAATGCTTTGTCAGATCATCTAAGTGTGTACAGGATCAGAGAGGAGCCTCGTCAGTTCCAAAAGGTCTCCTATCGGTTGAATCATCCGTCAGAGCCAGCATACCATCACCACAGCTTTCATACAAGATCAAATTTGGCGTCGTCTGTGGGAATCTGAAGCCCAGAGATTGAAGAGGCTGGAAAACTTACCATTGTTACTTTAACACCGAATGAGTTAGAGAAGATCATAGAGGCTCAAGTACAGAAATCCCTACAACAACAACAAGAGAACATTGGTGGTACGTTACCTCCACCAAATCTAGCAACATCAATAACAGTGCACCAGAGGGGGAGAGGAGCTCAAGAAGAAGGTCCTACTTGTCTTCTCTTAGTGCCTCTATCACCTATCTGATGCCCTCAAGCGCTCTTCCACACACCACTTGAGCAAATGGGTCACGGTAGAGCGCTTCAAGAATCCCCTAGAGAAGTGTTTGTCTGAGACAGGCGCAAGAGAAAAGCAGTGGCTAGCGACATTTCCCCTGAGCAAATCACTACCCCATTCTTTTAGCGAGTATTGGACGATCCCCTGCCAAAACGTTACCAGAATTTGAACATCGGAGAATATTCAAGGACAACTGACCTAGAGAATCATCTTCTTAAGTTTGAGAACGCCGCTTTTCTTCAGCAACTCACTAATGTTGTGAAATGCTAGATGTTCCTCACCACCCTTGGTGAAGTAGCCCAGCGATGGTTCAAACAGCTGCCTGATAACTCTATCCGTCGATTCAAAGATTTCTGCAAGGTATTTCTTCATCACTTCTCTAGTAATCAACGATATCACAAAACCCCTTGGAGTCTTTTTTTGATCAAGCAAGGGCCCAAGGAGATAATACGAGCCTATATCAAAAGGTCCAATCAGGTGGTTATAGACGTACCCAAGCCACCACAGAGATCTTTGTAAGCGCCTTCTCCCAAGGGCTCACCAATAATGATTTCTTCTAGGATCTGGCTAGGAAGCCTCTAAAGCCTTAGATCTACTGCTGCATCGAGCTATTGAGTTCATCAATGTGGACGAGGCACAAGCTGCTCGACAGAAGGAGGTCCTTGCACCCGCTCCTGCTCTTGCCACCGAGAGGACCTCCTACAGGCCCTCAATGGACCTCCTACAGGCCCTCAATACCGCCACCCAGAACCGTGTCCTTAGGCTGTGCCACATGTGGAAGTTGTTAGTGTGTGCACTTATGTGCCAAGACACTCCTTATGTATTTTGTGGATAATTATTTAATAAAGGCAAGAATTTATCATTAATTATTTATTTTTCTGTACGTATATGATTAATGATAAAGTCCCATAGATTAATGGGTATATTAATCTGAAAATAGTCCTTGATCGGATAGATATCTAGAGGGGACATGGATATCTAGATCAACGCTGAGTATGACTAGGTCGAGATAGACCGGAGTGATGGATATCTAAGTTGTACTTGGGGGTGCCTTGAGTTTAGAGGTACACTGGACACGACCCGCTCAAGAGGAGACCACATATTAAGCATCATTGGTTATTCCTCTTATGAACGAGTGTAACTAATCTTTTGACTTGAGACCTTCATTTATTCTATGCGTGGAGTTATGTGCTTTGACGCCGTTAAAAGCAGTCTTTAATCGGATTGTGATTAATACGATAGTTGGGTGTATGACAAAACGTAGAGAGAATAGTGTTGAGTCAATAGAGGATTCATCGCTCTCTTGGATTAGGAGTTAACATCCTGGCCGCTTGATAGAGATATTAGTGACTCAAAATCCATGGCCATGGGAGAAATGATTTATCATTCAAGAGGAGTCTATTATATCTTGGAAATCAAGTAAAACAATTAATTTGGTAATGATGCATAATGTATCAAATTAATTGGGATGTAGGCTTTAGATGAAGAGATTGAATTACACAATAATCGGTTCATAGTGGTTTACAGTTTATGACTGATATTAATTTTATCGCGTTGGGTGGCTAAAAACTGTTGCTAGACGGTTACCTTAGTCTGTGTATGGATTTACACTGCCTTCGTGTATAAAACCTAGAGGGTCGCACGCATAGCACGTAGACATGAACAAGAGTATCGGAAGCGAGTCGAGATCAAGATCAAATATGGATTTATTTGATACAAAGAAGAGAGAATTCGAATAGCCAAAATCATGATGATTAATGGAGAATTCGAAGAGTCATCATAATGATAATTAATGAAGAATTTGAAGAGTTATCATAATGAAGGTCATAAATGAAGAATTTATAGAGCCTATAACTCTTCATCTTCCTTATTAATGAAGATCATAAATGATGAATTAATTGAAGACTTAACTCTTCGTATTCCTTGGAAGCTATAAATAGCCATCCTCGGAAAGATTCAAAAAAAAGGATTTCATTCTCTCCGTTTCTCCTTCGTCAACTTCGTCTTCCACCGGAAGAGATCGGTAGTGCTTCCAAGACTTTGTCGATCCAAGTGGCTAGCACCTAACGAATAGTGTCAAGTTCGTGATCTAGTGCGCGTGGATACCGCTAGAGGAGTCACACTTGGGGCTCTTATCTGTCTTATTAGTTCGTGATATTATTCACACCTATCGAGGACTCGAGGTATGTTTTATATAATTTTGTGCAAAACTATATGTACCACGAAAGATCCATGATCAATATATGTCTTCCGCTGCGCTCCGAACCCAACAGTGGTATCAGAGCAAATTCGTGGTTGGATCATATAGTACGAAGCTGATTCTTCAAAATTTATTTGAAGAATCAGTGTTTCAAGAGATTTCAAAGAAATCTTAATTTCTTTATTGCAAATTATATGCCGTAACATTTCATGATAGAAATGAATTTTGTCTAAAACCTGTAAAGTAATACGTGTTGCAATTTAGATATAAATTCCTTATGGCATAAGTAGATTAACATGTTAACATCTCCGAGACCTATTTGTCTTAAAAGACTAAGAGGATTAATGGAGATAAATCTCATAATGAGATTGTGCAAATGCACATGAAGTTAATTATGGTGAGACATTTTTTAATAATTATAAAATCCCTTAAATATATTAAAGTCAAGATTTGTTAAATGCCCTCCGCTAATAACTATGATGATAGTTAGAGTTTTTACATAAGTCGGTACAGCTCAGCTGTGGGCTCGTGTCAAAACATCTATAATTTATCATGATTATTAGTGGGTTGACTTAACTCAAATTCATTGACTTGTTTAGCTCAGCTAAGGTTAACTGATTTGAGGGGCAAGTGTTGAGAATATAAGGCTCAACAAGAATATACCGAAAGTCACATAGATTTGTGATTGACAAGTTAAGGCCTACTTGATGAATGTAGCATGTAGGTACAGCTCAGCTGTGTGCATTTTATATGATTCAGGGTTTCGGTCCTATTAGGAATTGTTACCAACTAATTCCCGATTCTGATAGTGAGGGCTGCTGGACTTGAATAAAATAATAGGAGTTATAAAAGACCTTTATTAAACAATTCCACAAATACTAAAACTCTGCTTTAAATTTTAGATGGCAAACACAAGTACCTTATCGCTGCGAAGCATTCTCGAGAAAGAGAATATCCCCCTCGGTTCCAACTACCTAGATTGGTATAGGAAACTGAAAATCGTCTTAAGACATGAGAGAAAAATTTATGTGCTAGAAGACGAACCACTGAAAGAGCCTACACCCGATGCTTCAGAGGAAGATCAGTCATATTATTCACAATATATGGAAGATGCACTGGATGTGCAATGCATCATGCTGTCTTCTATGTCTCCCGAGTTGCAGAGACAGCATGAAAACATGAGTGCTAGGGAGATTGATCAGCACTTGCGTGAGCTCTTCCAAGAGAGTGCGAGAGTAGAGAGGTATGAAACCTCTCGAGCACTATTTCGTACCATGCTGGAGGAAGGAAACCAAGTTGTGTCTCATGTACTCAAGATGATCGGGTACATAGAGAGGCTCGAGAGCTTAGGTTCCAAGTTGGACCAAGACTTGGTTGTTGACCTAATCTTGTCGTCACTACCTCCATCATTTTCTCAGTTTGTGTTGAATTTCAACATGAACAGCATGGACAAGAGTTTGACTGATCTGATGGTAATGTTGAAAACCGCTAAGAAGGATATGAAGGTAAATCCTTCACTGCATGCAATGATGGTCAGAAAGACCAACAAGCGCTCTGGCACCGGGAAGTTTAATCCTAAGGCTAATGCAGTGAAGAATCCTAAATATCAAGCTCAAAAGAAGCTTAAGAAATGGATGCAGGTACCCCAATCCGATTAGAAGGAGGCCATGTGCTTCCATTGTGGCAAGAAAGGTCACTGGAAGAAAAATTGCTATATTTTCATGAAGAAGAATGCCAGTGGAGCGGATGCTTCAGGTATCTTTATGATAGAGTGCAATCTTTCTGTTTCTTCATCATGGGTCATAGATTCTGGAAGTAGTTCTCACATTTGTGCGAACATGCAAGGTCTAAGTGACTGCAGACGGTTGTCCAAGGGTGAAATGGACCTACGAGTAGCTAATGGAGCGAGAGTTGCTGCGTTAGCTGTAGGAACATATTCAATAAATTTACCCAGCGGACTTGTTTTGAACTTAGAAAATTGTTATTTTGTTCTTAGTTTCTCAAAGAATATCATTTCGGTGTCAAGTTTAGACACCAAAGGATTTGTATTTCAATTCAAGGACAAGTTATGTTCCTTTTATTTGAATAATATATTCTATGGGAATGGTTCATTGAATAATGGTCTTTATGTTCTTAACTTAGATGAACCGATCTATTGTATTGAAAGTAAGAAACAGAAATTACATGACTCAAACTTAACATACCTCTGGCACTGTAGACTTGGTCATATAACCCAGAAACGCATCGCTAGACTACTCAATAATGGGTATTTGGACTCTTTTGAATTAGAGCCCATAGACACATGCGAAACATGTTTACAAGGAAAAATGACCAAGAAGCCATTCACCAAGATAGGTGAACGGGCAAAGGAACCACTAGAACTCATACATAGTGATGTTTGTGGACCATTGCAAGTTCAGGCTAGAGGAGCGTATACCTACTTCGTGACTTTTACTAACGATTTAAGTAGATATGGATATGTCTACTTAATGAGACATAAGTCTGAAACTCTAGACAAGTTTAAGGAGTTCAAGAATGAGGTAGAAAATCAACTTGGTAAGAAGATTAAGGCCCTTCGGAGTGATCGAGGTGGCGAGTATCTAAGCCAAGAGTTCATTGATTACCTAAAAGAGTGTGGGATAATTTCCCAACTTACACCTCCTAGGACGCCAGAGTGGAATGGTGTTTCGGAAAGGAGAAATCGCACACTCATGGATATGGTTAGATCAATGATGAGTCATGCAAGTCTTCCAATGTCATTTTGGGGCTATGCCTTAGAAACAGCAGCATACACACTTAACCGAGTTCCTACCAAGACAGTAGATAAGACTCCTTATGAGTTATGGTTTGGAAAGAAACCAAATTTGTCTTATCTAAAGATATGGGGTTGTGATGCTTATGTGAAGAATAAAAATTCTAATAAGCTTGCAACAAGATCCATAAAATGTATGTTTGTAGGTTATCCCAAAGCTACAATGGGATATTATTTTTATCTCCCAAGTGAGCACAAAGTTATTGTTGCTCGGTATGCTACTTTCTTGGAAAAAGAATTTATTTCTAAAGAAAATAGTGGGAGTAAAGTAAGTCTTGAAGAAATTATAGACTCTACAAACAAGTTGGAAGATGGACAGTTGGACAATGAGACAGTGCCACAAGCACAAGTGTCTCCTTCATCCGGGACTGCTCAAGAAACGCGAGATCAACGTAAGTCTACAAGAATACACCGAGAGCCAAACAGATATGGTTGGCTGGTAACCCAAGATGAGGAAGTGCTACTCATCGAAGATGATGAACCGTCGACTTACGAGGAAGCAGTTGCTTCAAATGATTCTGAGAAATGGCTGGAAGCCATGAAATCTGAAATGGACTCCATGTACACCAACCAAGTTTGTGAGTTGGTTGATGTGCCAGTTGGGGTAAAACCCATAGGGTGCAAATGGATCTTCAAGAAAAAGATTGACATGGATGGGAACATAAGTACCTATAATGCTAGGCTTGTGGCAAAGGGTTTCAATCAACGTCATGGAATTGACTATGATGAAACATTTTTGCCCGTTGTAATGCTTAAGTCCATTAGAATTTTGCTAGCTATAGCAGCTTACAAGGACTACGAGATTTGGCAAATGGATGTTAAAACTGCTTTCCTAAATGGAAGGTTACAGGAGGAAGTATATATGGTACAACCTCCCGGTTTTATAAAATCCGAGAATGCCAATAAAGTATGTAAGCTCAAGAAGTCCATTTATGGACTAAAGCAAGCATCTCGGAGTTGGAATCTGCGATTTGACGAAGCCATTAAAGATTTTTCTTTTGTCAAGAATCCAGAAGAACCTTGCGTTTACAAGAAGGTTAGTGGGAGCAAGATTACGTTCCTAGTGTTGTATGTTGATGACATACTTCTTATAGGCAATGACATCCCTAGCCTAGAATCTACCAAGACTTGGTTGGGAGAGTGTTTTTCAATGAAAGATCTTGGAGATGCAACCTATGTCTTAGGTATTAGAATATACCGAGATAGACAAAGCAGGTTACTAGGGTTGAGTCAAGGTGTATACATTGATAAAATGCTGAATAGATTTGGTATGCAGGACTCCAAAAGAGGATATTTACCAGTGTCACATGGTGTGCAATTTTCCAAAGCTATGTGTCCAAGAACACATGAGGAAAGAAGTAGAATGGACAAGATACCTTATGCTTCGGCTATAGGGTCCATAATGTATGCTATGCTATGCACTCGACCAGATGTCTCGTATGCATTAAGCATGACGAGTAGATATCAGTCAGATCCTGGAGAGGGTCATTGGACTGCGGTAAAGACTATCCTCAAGTATCTTAGAAGAACAAAGAACATGTTCTTAATTTTTGGAGGAGACGAGGAATTAGTCGTCAGAGGATATACTGACGCAAGTTTTCAAACAGATCGGGATGATCCGAAGTCGCAACAAGGATATGTGTTTTGTCTGAATGGCGCAGCTGTTTGCTGGAGGAGTTCCAAGCAGGAGACAGTTGCAGATTCAACAGCTGAGTCCGAGTATATAGCAGCTTCAGAGGCAGCAAAGGAAGCTGTGTGGATCAAGAACTTCATAACGAAGCTTGAAGTGGTTCCTAGCATTGTTGATCCAGTTGTGCTATACTGTGACAATAATACGGCCATAGCACAGGCAAAGGAGCCAAGGTCTCACCAACGATCCAAGCATGTACTAAGGAAGTATCACCTCCTTAGGGAGATTGTTCATAGGGGTGATGTGTTGATTAGCAGAGTAGATACCAGCGAGAATATTGCAGACCCACTCAAAAAAGCCTTACCTCTACAGAAACATGAGACCCATGTGAGGAGCCTAGGACTGAGAGTCCGTAGTGTTTGGCAATAGTGCAAGTGGGAGATTGTTAGTGTGTGCACTTATGTGCCAAGACACTCCTTATGTATTTTGTGGATAATTATTTAATAAAGGCAAGAATTTATCATTAATTATTTACTTTTCTGTACGTATATGATTAATGATAAAGTCCCACAGATTAATGGGTATATTAATCTGAAAACAGTCCTTGATCGGATAGATATCTAGAGGGGACATGGATATCTAGATCAACGCTGAGTATGACTAGGTCGAGATAGACCGGAGTGATGGATATCCAAGTTGTACTTGGGGGTGCCTTGAGTTTAGAGGTACACTGGACATGACACGCTCAAGAGGAGACCACATATTAAGCATCATTGGTTATTCCTCTTATGAACGAGTGTAACTAATCTTTTGACTTGAGACCTTCATTTATTCTATACGTGGAGTTATGTGCTTTGACGCCGTTAAAAGCAGTCTTTAATCGGATTGTGATTAATACGGTAGTTGGGTGTATGACAAAACGTAGAGAGAATAGTGTTGAGTCAATAGAGGATTCATCGCTCTCTTAGATTAGGAGTTAACATCCTGGCCGCTTGATAGAGATATTAGTGACTCAAAATCCATGGCCATGGGAGGAATGATTTATCATTCAAGAGGAGTCTATTATATCTTGGAAATCAAGTAAAACAATTAATTTGGTAATGATGCATAATGTATCGAATTAATTAGGATGTACGCTTTAGATGAAGAGATTGAATTACACAGTAATCGGTTCATAGTGGTTTACAGTTTATGACTGATATTAATTTTATCGCGTTGGGTGGCTAAGACGGTTACCTTAGTCTGTGTATGGATTTACACTGCCTTCGTGTATAAAACCTAGAGGGTCGCACGCATAGCACGTAGACATGAACAAGAGTATCGGAAGCGAGTCGAGATCAAGATCAAATATGGATTTATTTGATACAAAGAAGAGAGAATTCGAATAGCCAAAATCATGATGATTAATAGAGAATTCGAAGAGTCATCATAATGATAATTAATGAAGAATTTGAAGAGTTATCATAATGAAGGTCATAAATGAAGAATTTATGGAGCCTATAACTCTTCATCTTCCTTATTAATGAAGATCATAAATGATGAATTAATTGAAGACTTAACTCTTCGTATTCCTTGGAAGCTATAAATAGCCATCCTCGGAAAGATTCAAAAAAAAGGATTTCATTCTCTCCGTTTCTCCTTCGTCAACTTCGTCTTCCACCGGAAGAGATCGGTAGTGCTTCCAAGACTTTGTCGATCCAAGTGGCTAGCACCTAACGGATCGTGTCAAGTTCGTGATCTAGTGCACGTGGATACCGCTAAAGGAGTCACACGTGGGGCTCTTATCTGTCTTATTAGTCGGTGATATTATTCACACCTATCGAGGACTCGAGGTATGCTTTATATAATTTTGTGCAAAACTATATGTACCACGAAAGATCCATGATCAATATATGTCTTCCGCTGCGCTCCGAACCCAACAGAAGTTCCTGAGGAAGTGATGTGCGTAAATATTATGATCATTTATGCATGTTTTAACGCACATTCACTTGCTTTATACGTATATATTCCTTGCATGATTGCCTCTTTTATCATGTATTCATCATATATACTCTTTTGTTCAGATATCTGTTCTTTGTTCAGTTTTGTGTTGATAGAGACAACTTTTGGAGCGAAAATGGTGATTGTCGACGCACCAGAACAAAGCAGAGAGCAAGGCCGTGCAACCTTGCATGACCTTGTGGCCAATCCAGAGAGGGATCAGAGCACGGTTGTGCAACCCTGCATGGTTGTGCCTCACAACCAGCAACCAAGCAAGGAACGACCGTGCAACCCTGCACGAGCATGCCCTCCCGTGACCGCAATCATGCAGCACACGGTCGTGCAACCTTGCACGGTCGTGTCCCAGGAGCCGAGCCCAAAGTTCACACGGTCTTGCCAATTGGCACGACCGTGCAGCGCAGCCAGAGACAAAGAAGGGCACGGTTGTGCCATCCTTACACGGTCGTGCCACCGCAACCACGCCCTAGCCTATAAAAGGGTTTTAACCCTTTTCCTCAGGGGGGATAGCCGGGAAGCGAGCCGTCAATAGAAGAATCACTTTGATGTTGTTCCACCCCATCCAGGACATCGGTCCAGCGATCTTTCATCACCACATCAACTCCAGAAGCAAAAGATTGGATCCGAAGATCACTCGTCGTCGTTGGATAAACATACTTTTTCTTTCTCTCTTCGTGTTTGAGAATTGTATGTTTAAATACACCATGTCTTCGTGTTTTTCTCCGGCGTCTGTGGAGTAGAGTCCTTGTTCTAGGATGAGGGAGTAATTGTGGATTAGTTTTGATGTAAGACTCGTATTATGCTTATATTCATTGGATAATTTCACTTGCTTTGTTTTGACTACTCGATCTCTATATCGTGTTGATTGATTGTGTAGGAATTGCCAACCTCATAAAGGGAATATCTTATATTGTACACCTAAAGGGCCCTAGTGACAGGGGTAACCCGTTCACGGACATCTAGGGTACTTCCTTGAAAGAAGAGGCGACTCCTCCACAAGGAAGTAAGAGACCAAACTAAGTCCCTTAATTCTATCCTTGATAACATCAATTAGAGTTGTGTCCTTGTGATCTACCGAGGTGCCCTAGTGACAGGGGTTAACCGTAACAGGATTTCATAGGGATTGTCTTTGTTTGGTTCTTAAGGATAGTTGCTTTAGCTTTCGGTGAATGTATGCTGATGGACAATGAGTATAGGATAGTATGTGATACATCAATACCACCACAATGAAACCAAACTCCTAGAACTCTTCATAAACCAGGTTGATTACTTCTTGTTGCTAGTTCTCATTTCCGCTTTTCAATCTCTTTTCTTAGATTACTTACAACCATCGATAGTGTAGCTAATCCTAAGTATGCCATCACTAGTGCTTATAACCAGTCCTCGTGGGATCGATAATCTTTATTACTGATGACGAATCTGTGCACTTGCAGAATCGTAATAAGTTTTTGGTGTCATTGCCGAGGACTACGTCTATAACATTAGTGATAATCATATTAGATTAGACTAGACTTTGTTTTCTTTTCCTTTATCTTTCCTTTTTCCAATATTTTACATTTAGAGATAAATAATTTTATTCTTGTTTTTCTTTACCTTTTGCAATTTTATTAAAACGCCAAAAATAATATTATTTCATCTTTTCTTCTTTACTATATTTCATATTTTATTTTTGCATGCAAAGAGCTAATCTTTAAGGACAACTTCTACCGTTTGATTCAGAGATCGATAGGACCTTCTTGAGAAGAAGAAACCTTCAAAATGCATTTCAAGCAGTACAAGAATCTTCAGAGATGACTGATAAATTGTTGAAGGATTATGCAGCACCTTATGCACGAGGGGTTCGGTTTAGCATCACTCGACCGCCAATCGAAGCTAACAATTTTGAAATCAAGCCTACAGTAATTCACATGGTTCAGCAGAATCAATTTGGAGGAGGACCGCACGATGATCCAAACCACCACTTAGAGCTTTTCTACGAGATCTGTGGTATCATGAAAGTGAATGGAGTCCCTCTAGAATCAGTAAGGTTATTGCTCTTCGGATTCTCCCTGAAAGACAGAGCCAAGCAGTGGCTAAATTCCCTTCCAGCAAATAGCATTATATCTTGGGAGCAGTGTGAATATAAATTCCTAAACAAATTCTATCCATCAAGCAAAACTGCTCATATGAGGAATCTGATTGCAAGCTTCAAACAGATAGTCTTAGAATCATTATTTAAAGCCTGAGACAGGTTCAAAAGTATGATGAGACAGTGCCCCCACCATAGCCTTGAGAAATGGTTGCTTCTACACACCTTTTACAATGGAATCAACTATCACAAGAAGGTATCCCTCGATTCTGCTGCAGGAGGAGCACTGATGAACAAGAGCCTTGATGAAGTTGAAGAAATCATAAAGAATGTGGCACAGAATCACCATCAGTGGGCATCAGAAAGATCTGGTGGTTCTTTCTTAGGGAATCCAATAAAAGCATCAGGAAAATTCAACGTAGATGCAGTTGTTGGGACTTTCGGGCCGCAAAAACCGCTTTTTGCGTTGCGGAAACCCCGAAGTCTTGCCACCGGATCCGTGCGAAGATTAAAATAAATTCATGTACCTGTTTCCTATCCTAGATCTACACTTGATCTACAAGAAAGTGAGTATACCTTTGAAGCGAAGCCCTTCACAAATCCCGCTCGTCCAAGGTTCTTCGGATCTCAAGTGTGTTCAAGTGTACACACCTCTAGAAGTATCCACACGGGACAAGAGATGGAAGAAAAACACCTAGAGTGTGCTAGCACTCTTGGATGTTTCGGCCAAGGAGGATGAGAGGGAGAGAAGAAGAAGCAAGGAAGAAGAAGGTGAAATCAATGAGCACAAAAATTGTAACTCACACACATTCAAGGTGGCCGACCACTTTAGAGGTTTATAAACCTCCATGGAAGACCAAGAGTCACAACTCTTGATCTCCCTCATGAGGTGGCACACACATGTACTATTCTTGATGATGTGGAACATCATCATTGGCCCACTCTATGCCAAGTCACAATGACATGGCTTTGGTCAACTTAAGGTCAAGTCAAACTTGACTCTTCATCTTCCCTCTTAGGTAAAGTCAAACTTGACCTCTTCTCTCCCATGGTTGATCAAATCCAACCATTTAATTCAAGCCAACTTAATTTAAAGAATCTATATTCATTGAATTAAATTGATTCAATGAGTCCAAGTCTAAATTAGACTCATTTAACACATGAATCAAATTGAGTCCAACTCAATTAGTTTAATTTGGATTACTCTTAATCCAACTTGGTTCATCACATGAACCTAATCCTCTTTGTTCATCAAATGAACCTAATCGCCATCTAATTACCCTTTGTGTGTGACCCTATAGGTTCTTGTAACGTTGGCAATGCTCCTAAACCCATTTAGAAGTATAAGTAATGAGCGGTATCTAGCAACACATCATTACTACCCAAGTTACAAGAATGTTGAGATCCAACATCACCTTGTGACTACTAATTGTGACTCTTCACAATATATGATAATGTCCTTCTATCCATGACATCTAGATTGATCAATGTGAGGCATAGACCGTGTCATCCTCTAATCAATCTAAATCTTGAACTCCAAGTAGACTCACTCTAATCAAATGAGCTCAATATCTCATATTGACTCATTTGGGCATGGCCATGCACTTAGTGGTCTCAATCTATCAAGAATAATGATGTCACTCCCGTCATATAGGAGGGATAGATCCCATCTACATCACTCACATCCCTCCGCATAATTTGTTACATACCCAGTAATCGCCTTTATAGTCCACCCAGTTACGGGTGACGTTTGACGAAGCTAAAATATATAACTCCTTATATAGGGAACCATGGTGACTTCAGGTCCAAGGACTAGTAGTCATACTAATAGCCACATGAGAAAGTATATGACAGTCATATAACGATCCATGATACTTTCTCATAGCGAGTCATTCAGTATACATTCTCCAATGCATACCCATGTGTCAATTTGATATCTCTATATCTATGACTTGTGAGATCAAGTCATCGAGTTGACCTACATGCTAGTCTTATCGCATTAACATTGTCCCTGAATGTTAATACTTGGCTAGGAATGATTAAGAGTAGTGTTCTCTATATCATCTCACTATCGATTCAACCAATCGATTGATATAGATAAGAACCTTCTACTCAAGGACGCTATTATACTTAGTTATTTGACACCAATGCAAGTAAGTATAATAACCATAAAGAAATGCCTTTATATATATACTAGAATATGATATAACGAGTCCATATAATAATCATCAAATGATTGGCTCTAGGACTCTAACTAACAATCTCCCACTAGCACTAGTGCCAATCAGTGTAGGCTCTAAGCCCCAATGACCTAGTGTGACCATCATGCTTTCTCTGTACCAAAGCTTTGGTTAAGGGATCTGCGATGTTAGCCTCAGTGGGTACTCTGCAAATCTTCACATCTCCTCTATCGATGATCTCTCGAATGAGATGGAAGCACCGTAGTATATGTTTGGTCCGCTGGTGTGAGCGAGGTTCCTTTGCCTGTGCAATTGCTCCATTATTGTCACAATAGAGCTCAATAGGATCTGCAATGCTGGGAACCACCCCAAGCTCAGTAATGAACTTGCGGATCTAAACTGCCTCCTTTGCTGCTTCTGATGCAGCAATATACTCGGCCTCTGTTGTAGAATCAGCAACTGTGTCCTGCTTCGAACTCTTCCAGCTCACAGCACTACCATTCAAGCAAAACATGAACACAGACTGCAATCTATAATCATCCTGGTCAGTTTGGAAGCTGACATCATTATAACCCTTTACAGCTAGCCCCTCATCACTTCTATATATCAAGAAATATTCTTTAGTCCTTCTCAAGTACTTAAGAATATTCTTGACCACTAACCAGTGACTTTCACCTGGATCTGACTAGTATCTACTCGTCATGTACAAAGCATACGAAACATCAGGACGAGTACATAGCATGGTGTACATGATAGATCCTATGGCTGAAGCATAAGGGATCTTATCCATGCGGTCTCTCTCCTCTCTAGAAGAGGGACTTTGAGTCTTCGAAAGACTCACACCATGTGACATAGGCAAGAATCCCTTCTTGGAATTCTCCATGGCAAAACGTTTAAGCACCTTGTCAATGTATGTACTCTGACTTAGTCCAAGCAATCTCTTAGATCTATCTCTATAGATCTGTATGCCTAAAATACGGGCTGCTTCACCTAAGTCCTTCATTGAGAAACAATTCCCTAACCAAGTCTTTACAGACTGCAGCAAAGGGATGTCATTTCCAATGAGTAGTATGTCATCCACATACAACACAAGGAAGACAACTGTGTTCCCTACAACCTTCTTGTAGACACAGGGTTCATCTTCATTCTTGATGAAACCAAACTATTTGATTGCATCATCAAATCGAAGATTCCAGCTCCGAGAAGTTTGCTTTAGCCCATAAATAGACTTATGCAACTTACATACTCTGCCAGTATGCTGTGGATCTACAAAACCCTCAGGTTACGTCATGTACACATCCTCGAGCAAGTTTCCATTCAGAAACGCGGTTTTGACATCCATCTGCCAGATCTCATAATTGTGGTATGCTGCAATAGCAAGCATGATCCGAATGGACTTAAACATCGCTATTGGAGAAAAGGTTTCATCATAGTCAATACCATGAATTTGCGTGAAACCTTTAGCTAATAAACGACCCTTATAGGTAAAAGCCTAGCTTTTGTAAACATTTAGTTTGAAATAAAGAATCACTTTTGGTCAAAAATATCTACATTTATGTTAAGTGTAGTTGTTCAATTAATTTATATCGTAGATAACATGGTGTGTGGTGTCACACACAGAAGATCATGTTATCAACTCTTTATAAATTATAAACAGTTACTCACGACTAAGATGGAAAGGAACAAACAATTGGAATAGTCATAGTGTAATTAGGTATTAGTTTATCTTGACTAATAAATTACACTAGTACACTCTAAGTGTATTGAGTAGGACCATATTAGGTAAGTTCTTTTTATACTGAATTAATAAAAGAACTAGACCTGAGTTATTATGGAAGTGTGTGCTCTTAATCCTAATATAATAACAAGCATATATATTTATTATTTATTTCTTTAACTTATCAAAGGGTGAGATTTAGCTCGATAAATCAATAAACCCGATAAGTTGAGAAATGATATTACTTATAGTGTGTTGTTGATTATAGAAGGAAACTATGTCCTAGTTATCTAGGTTGAGAATGTCCCCAAGAGGAGCTTATAAGGATTGTCATGTTAAACCCTGCAAGTGGACTTAGTCCGACATGATAATGAAGTTGAGTGGTACTACTCTTGGAGCTAGATATTAATTAAGTGAGTTGTCAGTAACTTACTTAATTAGTGGACATTCGTAATCTTAAATACAGGGAGACTAACATATTCATGATAAGAAGGAGCCCATAATGTAATTTGGGATTGGTGAGGTAGTGCGATAATAACTCTCTAGTGGAATGAGTTATTATCGATGAACTTGAGTTGTGTGTTCGGGGCGAACACGGGATACTCAAGCTCATCGGAAGCCAAAACCAATTTCTCCTCTAGATCCCTGTCGTAGCATCATTAAAGTCTCAAGTCCATCCAAAGAAAGACCCATCTTGGTGTCCAAGAAGGGGGCCGGCCCAATGCTTGGTGACCAAGCAAGGGCCGGCCACATTCTCCTCTATAGGGGCCGACCCTATTGCTTGGTGACCAAGCATGTAGGGGTCGGCCAAGATTATTTCAAATAGGAGGGGTGTTTTGAATTTTTAAAATCTTCTCTTTGTAGAAAACTACAAGTTTTAAAAGACAGATTTTAAATTTAAAATCTTTTCTTATTTGAATTAGGCCACATGTTTTAAAAGAGAATTTAAAAGTTTTAAAACTTTCCTTTTTTAACCATCCACATGGTTTTAAGAAAAAAAGGAAGAGAAGTTTTAAAATTTAAATTTTCTATCACTATGTTAAAAAAGAAAATTTTATAAGAGAAGTTTTAAATTTTAAAACATGGTTTTAATTTTTAGAACTTTCATTTTTTTAACTTCTTCTTTAGGAAAGAGAGCTTGTAAAATTTTATAAGAGTTTTTCTTATAAAATTTTATAAAAAAAATAATATTCCTTTCCTCTTATGGGGGTCGGCCACCCTTGCTTGGTGCCTAAGCAAGGTGGCCGGCCATATTAAAAAAATAAAATCATCAAATTAATTTTTGGTGATTGATTCAATTAAGAGGAAAGAAAAGGAAAAATAAAAAGGGAAAAGAAAAAACTTGAGAAAGATTTTAACTTTTGTAAAAAGTCTTTTCTTATTTGCCTTGGGCAAGTAATATAAAAGAAGGGGTGAGGAGGCTTCATGAGATACAACTCTTATTCTCTTGATTGGAGGATCTCTTGGTGGCCGGACCTCTCTCTTCTCCCTTTCCCTTTGCTCTCTTCTCCTTGGTGGTGGTGGTGGCCGGATTTTAGAAGAAGAGGAAGAAGGTTTTGGGTGGTGTTCATCTTGGAGGATCGTCGCCCACACCACGTCCAAGGCGAGGCGAGGAATATGGCAGAAGATCTCGAGGTCATTAGCTTACAAAGAGAAAGTATAACTAGTAATTTTCTTCCCATCATACTGGTTATTTTCTTTGTAAGAATTCTAAATACAAGAGGCATTAGATCTAGTTTCTCGAATTTATTTTTCGAGTTTATGTTTTCTTTGTTTATCGAATTTGTGATTCGATTGTTCTTTTTGGTTAACCTAGAGTTATTTAAGGAAATTAAATATTAGCTTTCCTTAAAAGGCTTTGTCGAGGCAGTGGTGGATGATCCCATACCCAAGAAGGCCAAGTGTTTCGCCATGTTTGACCTGAGAGCCAATTTTGAAAATTAATATTTAATGGAATTTATAACGTAGGTGGATTTGAATCAATAGTGTTAAATTTCGCTTGCGATTCAAATCTAAATCATTAAGAACAAATAAGTTAAATTTAGAATCAATGATGTTAAGTTTCGTCTGCGATTCCTAATTTAATTTCTAAAGAACACAATAGGTTATTTAAGGAAAGGTTCGACACTTGTATAAAATTTTTATACAGTGGAACCGGTACGATTTTCCTAGGACTAACCAACAATTGGTATCAGAGCTAGGGTTTGCCTTTGTGTGTTTGGTTTTCAAATAGGTTATGCACATGTCATACATAATTTAGGCAGGATAATAGTAAGATGTGCTAACTTTGTGGTTGCAGACTCCAACTATTATGGCTTATAGATGTTGTGTGTGATTGGACCCTTGGACATGTCAAGGGCATTATTTTTGTGTGTGCATGATTGTATGTAACTAATACAGCAGGAGCTGTATTAGCCCTAGGATTTTAGAATTTTATTTTCGATCTAGATTACATGTACATTCCCTCGAGGAATATAGGATCGATATATGTAAAATTCTATTTTTGTCGTGGATCAGATGCTTGCGAGGCGTGGTACTTTTGGAGCACCAGAAGCGCAGCGGAATAAGAAGCAAGATGGATGCGACAACTAGACCCGATGGTGGTGGCTAAATATGGCAGCAGCTAGGATTGGAGCACACGGAGGATAGTGATGGAAAAAGGTCATAATAGTTGGAAATTTAATTTTCATATTTATTGTTTTTATTTACTGTGATGTGTGTGTATGCACGTGATGTATGCTAGGATAGTTTAAAATTCCTCACTTTAAATAACTAAGTGGGAGAGGGATTTATTTTAGATAAATTCCACGGTCTCCATTACTGGTTTGTAAGTGATGCAACAAGCTTGCGCATTGACTCTGAGTGCCTTCCTCCATATCAGATGAGCTTGTTTGCGGATCACTAGATCAAACTTCCATTTTGGATAACTATAGGAAATTAATCAAGAGTGTGTGATCTTCCCCATCGGAAGGGGCACAATCTTATTAATGGACTAAGTGTCAAGTATTGGTACACACTTAGGCACATCTAATATTATCCTCCCCATCGGAGTCACTGCTATTATTTGTGTGACCAAAGAAAACCAACTATTAATTTGTCATAAAGATAGGTTGACAAGATAATAAAATTAAAACCCCCTCTTACAAATGTTTGAATTTGTATACGTCCACACTATCGTGACATACAAAATTCATGGTGTATGAGGTAATTTTATTTGTCAGGTTGACAAGAAAATAAAATTAATGGGAAAGACCCCTCTTACAAATGTTTGGTTTTGTATACGTCCACACTATCGTGGCATACAAAATTCACGGTGTTTGAGGTAATTTTATTTGTCATAAAGACTTATTGACAAGATAATTAATGGATAAAACCCTCCTCTTACAAATGTTTGAATTTGTATACGTCCACACTATCGTGGCATGCATAATTCTCAGTGTTTGAGGTGTTGGGGAATTTAAATAATATTGTTTGAGGAATCAATATTATTTTAAATTCAAAGCTTTGACCAAATATTTGAAAGACCAACTATTAATTTTATTCATCATAAAGTAAGGTTAACGAGATAATAAAATTAATGGATAAAATCTCCTTCTTTGTTTTTGTATATGTCCACACTATCGTGGCATACAAAATTCACGGGGATTTTAAGGAGTTGATTTTGACCAAATATTTTTGATTCTTAGGTTTTAAAATATTTGTTTATCCCGTAGTTGTTATACTATAGGAAAGACTTAGTAGTCCCAATTATAATGATTGGAAATAAGATTTGGGCATTAAGGTAGGCTGTCTTCTCGAAACTAACAACAATAAAGGTATTTTTTATTCATTAGTAGTTACATGTTTAGTGGTGTTATCTACAAGTACATGGTGTGTAGATACGGGAACCACTGATCATGTCTGCAGTTCATTGCAAGGGTTCCAGGAAATTCGATAACTATATAAAGGGAAAATCACCGACTACATGGGCACTGCTGTAAAAATAGCAGCTGTTGCAATGGGAGAAGTTTATTCTCTAATAGGAATAAAATATGGATTTTCATAAATTGTCTTTACGTACTAAATTTAGAAAGAACCTGATTTTAGTTTCTAAACTATTAAAGAATAAATTTTGTGTCTATTTTTGATAACTTATTATCAAGAAAATAGGGAAGTTATTTGTTCTGGTACGTTGGTTGACAATTTATAATCCAATAACTCCCACGATGCAATAAATGGAAATTAATAACACATCTTCTAACTATAAGAGAAAGCAACATTCGGAAATTGAACCAATCATATCTTTGGCATCTAAGGCTAGGTTATATTAACTTGAGTAGGATTCAAAGGATAATAGTCGATGAACTTTTGGGTTCATTGGTGGTGGAAATTTTTTCAACCTGCGAGTCTTACTTGGAAGGAAAAATAACCATGAAGCTTTTGAGTCTAAGGGGTATAGAGCCAAAGATATGTTGAAATTGGTTCATTCTGATTTGTGCGGTCCTATGACTATCCAGACAAGAGGTAGTTTCGAATATTTTATCTATTTTATAGACAACTATTCGAGATACAGATACATTTACTTGATGCACCGCAAGTCTAAGTGCTTTGATTAGTTCAAAGAGTACGAGACTGATGCGGAGAAACGTCATGGTAAAAGTATCAAGACACTACGGTGAGATCGTAGTGGCGAGCAACTCTTAGGAAAGTTAAGGAGTCACTTATCAGAAGTCGGGACTCAATCCCAAGTAACTGCACCTGGTACACCCTAACAAAATGGTGTAGAAGAAAGAAGGAATATGACTCTTATGGAAATGATTAGATCGATGATGAGTTATTACCAAATTCGTTTTAAGGATATACTCTGGAAACGGAAGTGAACATAGTACCTTCTAAGTCAAAACTCTCTACTCCCATAGAATTACAGAATGGGCGTGAGCCTAATTTGAAGCATATTCAGATTTGGGGTAGGCCAGCACATGTGCTGAAAGGAGACACTGAGAAGTTGGACAGGAGTTCACTTGTTTATGGGTTATCCTAGAGAAACGAAAGAAGGTTTATAGTCCTAAAAATCAGAAGGTCATGGTCAGCACCAATGCCCGATTTTTAGAAGAGGACTATGTAATAAACCATAAGCCCATAAGAAAATTGTTCTTAAAGAAATTAGAGAAGACACGTTTAATCTAGTACCAATTGTACAAGATGAAATATCACAAGAAACTACAACACGTATCAAAATGATACACAATTGCAGAAAGTGTCTCGTCATAGTGAGAGGGTTATTAGACAACCTGAAAGATTCATGTTTTGGGAAAGTCTTTGGACTAGATCCTTGGTAAACATGAACCTAATTCCCGAACATATGACAAAGCACTCCAAGATAAAGATGCAGCATCTTTGCAAAAGGCAATGAATACAGAATTAGAATATATATATTCTAATAAAGTCTGGGAGCTTGAAAAATCACCAAATGGTGTAAAAGTCATTAGGTCTACAATAGAAAAGGAAGGACAGACGGGAAGGAATAAACTTTCAAAGCAAGGCTTGTTGAAAAAGGGAAATCTTTTACCGGTAGTCATGCTTAAAGTCTATCTGGATTCCTTTATCTATTGTTGCTCATATGGATTATGAGATTTGGCAAGTGGATGTTAAGACAGTTTTCCTTAACGGAAGTTTTGAATAAAACATCCATATAAATCAACCAGAAGGGTTTATTGCAAAGGGCAAAGAGCATCTTGTGTGCAACCTCAATCAGTTTATGGACTAAAGTAAAGCTTCAAGGTCTTGGACATCTAGTCTAATGAAGTAATCCAGATCTATGGATGTATTCAGTGACCCAATGAGTCTTGTGTATACAAGAAGTGTGATGGAAACGTGGTGGTATTTCTTGTACTATACGTAGATGACATTTTTGGTAGTTGGAAACAATATCAAAGTGTTGTCGGAAATAAGAGTATGATTGTCCAAACAATTCGATATGAAGAACTTAGGAGAATGTGCAAACATTCTTGGGATCAAAGTCCTAAGGGATCGTAAGAAAAGAATGTTGTGCCTATCCCAAGCTTCATACAATCCTTGCTCGTTTTAGCATGCAGGACTCCAAGAAAGGTTTTTTACCTTTTAGACATGGAGTACCTTTATCTGAAGAGATGTCTCTGAAGACATCAAAGGAGATAGAGGACATGAAGGCAGTTCCTTATGCTTCGGCTGTGGGAAGCCTAATGTATGCAATGTTGTGTACGAGATCGGATATCTGCTTTGCCGTGTGCATGGTTAGCAGATATCAAAATAACCCTGGACAAGGACATTGGACTGCGGTAAAGCATATATAGAAGTACCTTAGAGGCACTAGAGATTATATGATAGCTTACAAGGCAGATAATTTGCTCCCTGTGGGTTGCACGGATTTTGACTTCCAATCGGATAGGGACAATAGTAAGTCGACCTCGGGGTTTTGTGTTTACTTTAGGAGGTGAAGTCATAACTATGGAAGGGTGTTAAGCATAGGTGATTTCCGGAATCTACCATAGAAGCTGAGTATGTGGCAACCTTTGAGGCAGCCACAGAAGCTATATGGCTCAGATACTTCAAGATAGACTTAGATATGATTTCTGGTTTGCCCAAAATTATTTGGTGCAATAGCAAACTCGAAGAAACCATAAGTCCATAAGGCAAGTAAACACAATAGAACGCAAGTACCACCCAATATGAGAAACCGTATAAACGAGAAGAAATTGTTGCCGCCTAGATTGCATCAGATGATAGCCTGGGAGATCCTTTCACTAAGGCCCTTAAGGCAAGAGCTTTTGATGGGCATGTTGAAGGGTTGGGAATCAGATGTATGGCAGCAGTAATGGCAGCTTAGTCTTTTAGTATAAGTGGGAGATTGTTAGAGTGTATACTAAAAGCCTAACTTTTGTAAACATTTAGTTTGAAATAAAGAATCACTTTTGGTCAAAAGTATCTACATTTATGTTAAGTGTAGTTGGTCAATTAATTTATATCGTAGATAACATGGTGTGTGGTGTTAGGGGTGTCAAAAATGAACCCGACCCGACTACCCAACCCGAGTCGACCCGAAAAAAATCTGGTTCGGGTTAGGCATTTTCGGGTTCGGGTCGGGTTCGGGTTGGAGGGTTGGAGAGTAAAAGAGTCTCGGGTTGGGTCGGGTTGGGTTCAGGTTGACCCGGGTTGACCCGGGTTGACTTAAATATAGGGTTTTGTGGGTTTTTTTGGGATTAAATCAAATTTTATTTTAAAAATTTAGATGTTTTTATGTATATTAATATCATGTTTGTATGATAATGATGGAATATTGAGATAAAAGTGAAGAATTATAGGGAAAATAGCCCAAAAAAGTCGTTTTGAATCGGATTTTCGGGTTATATGGGTCGGGTTCGGGTTGATCGGGTTCGGGTTCGGGTTGAGGTGTTTTGGGTTGAACTCGGGTTCGGGTTCGGGTTGGGTTAAAAAAAAAAACTCAACCCGACCCAACCCGACCCGACCCGCCCGAATTGACACCCCTATGTGGTGTCACACACAGAAGATCATGTTATCAGCTCTTTATAAATTATAAACAGTTGCTCACGACTAAGATGGAAAGGAACAAACCATTGGAATAGTCGTAGTGTAATTAGGTATTAGTTTATCTTGACTAATAAATTACACTAGTACACTCTAAGTGTATTGAGTAGGATCATATTAGGTAAGTTCTTTTTATACTGACTTAATAAAAGAACTAGAATTGAGTTATTATGGAAGTGTGTGCTCTTAATCCTAATATAATAACAAACACATATATTTAGTATTTATTTCTTTAACTTATCAAAGGGTGAGATTTAGCTCGATAAATCAATAAGCCCGATAAGTTGAGAAATGATATTACTTATAGTGTGTGTTGTTGATTATAGAAGGAAACTGTGTCCCAGTTATCTAGGTTGAGAATGTCCCCAAGAGGAGCTCATAAGGATTGTCATGTTAAACCCGGCAAGTGGACTTAGTCCGACATGATAATGAAGTTGAGTTGTACTACTCTTGGAGCTAGATATTAATTAAGTGAGTTGTCAGTAACTTACTTAATTAGTGGACATTCGTAATCTTAAATACAGGGAGACTAACACACTCATGATAAGAAGGAGCCCATAATATAATTTGGGATTGGTGAGGTAGTGCGATAATAACTCTCTAGTGGAATGAGTTATTATCGATGAACTTGAGTTGTGTGTTCGGGGCGAACACGAGATACTCAAGCTCATCGGAAGGCCAAAACCAATTTCTCCTCTAGGTCCCTGTCGTAGCCTCATTAAAGCCTCAAGTTCATCTAAAGAAAGACCCATCTTGGTGTCCAAGAAGGGGGCCGGCCCAATGCTTGGTGGCCAAGCAAGGGCCGGCCACATTCTCCTCTATAGGGGCCGACCCTATTGCTTGGTGACCAAGCATGTAGGGGTCAGCCAAGATTAATTCAAATAAGAGGGGTGTTTTGAATTTTTAAAATCTTCTCTTTGTAGAAAACTACAAGTTTTAAAAGAGAGATTTTAAATTTAAAAATTTTTCTTATTTGAATTAGGCCACATGTTTTAAAAGAGAATTTAAAAGTTTTAAAACTTTTCTTTTTTAACCATCCTCATGGTTTTAAGAAACAAAGGAAGAGAAGTTTTAAAATTTAAATTTTCTATCACCATGTTAAAAAAGGAAATTTTATAAGAGAAGTTTTAAATTTTAAAACATGGTTTTAATTTTTAGAACTTTCCTTTTTTAACTTTTTCTTTAGGAAAGAGAGCTTGTAAAATTTTATAAGAGTTTTTCTTGTAAAATTTTATAAAAAAGGTAATATTCCTTTCCTCTTATGGGGGCCGACCACCCTTGCTTGGTGCCCAAGCAAGGTGGCCGGCCATATTAAAAAAATAAAATCATCAAATTAATTTTTGGTGATTGATTCAATCAAGAGGAAATAAAATGAAAAATAAAAAGGGAAAAGAAAAAACTTGCGAAAGATTTTAACTTTTGTAAAAATTCTTTCCTTATTTGCCTTGGGCAAGTAATATAAAAGAAGGGGTGAGGAGACTTCATGAGATACAACTCTTATTCTCTTGATTGGAGGATCTCTTGGTGGCCGGACCTCCCTCTTCTCCCTTTTCCTTTGCTCTCTTCTCCTTGGTGGTGGTGGTGGCCGGATTTTAGAAGAAGAGGAAGAAGGTTTTGGGTGGTGTTCATCTTGGAGGATCGTCGCCCACACGACGTCCAAGGCGAGGCGAGGGATACGGCAGAAGATCTCGAGGTCATTAGCTTGCAAAGAGAAGGTATAACTAGTAATTTTCTTCCGCATCATACTAGTTATTTTCTTTGTAACAATTCTAAATACAAGAGGCATTAGATCTAGTTTTTCGAATTTATTTTTCGAGTTTGTGTTTTCTTTGTTTATCAAATTTGTGATTCGATTGTTCTTTTTGATTAACCTAGAGTTATTTAAGGAAATTAAATATTAGCTTTCCTTAAAAGGCTTTGTCGAGGCAGCAGTGGATGATCTCATACCCAAGAAGGCCAAGTGTCTCGCCATGTTTGACCTGAGAGCCAATTTTAGAAATTAATATTTAATGGAATTTATAATGTAGGTGGATTTGAATCAATAGTATTAAATTCCGCTTGCGATTCAAATCTAAACCATTAAAAATAGATAAGTTAAATTTAGAATCAATGATGTTAAGTTCCGTCTGCGATTCCTAATTTAACTTCTAAAGAACACAATAGGTTATTTAAGGAAAGGTTCGACACTTGTACAAAATTTTTATACAGTGGAACCGGTACGATATTCCTAGGACTAACCAACAATTGGTATCAGAGCTAGGGTTTGCCTCTGTGTGTTTGGTTTTCAAATAGGTTATGCACATGTCATACATAATTTAGGCAGGATAATAGTAGGATGTGCTAACTTTGTGGTTACAGACTCTAACTATTATGGCTTATAGATGTTGTGTGTGATTGGACCCTTGGACATGTCAAGGGCATTATTTTTGTGTGTGCGTGATTGTATGTAACTAATACAGCAGGAGCTGTATTAGCCCTAGGATTTTAGAATTTTATTTTCGATCTACATTACATGTACATTCCCTCGAGGAATATAGGATCGATATATGTAAAATTCTATTTTTGTCGTGGATCGGATGCTTGTGAGGCGTGGTACTTTTGGAGCACCAGAAACGCAGCAAAATAAGAAGCAAGATGGATGCGACGACTAGACCCGATGGCGGTGGCTAAATATGGCAGCAGCTAGGGTTGGAGCACACAGAGGACAGTGATGGAAAAAGGTCATAATAGTTGGAAAATTAATTTTCATATTTATTGTTTTTATTTACTGTGATGTGTGTGTTAGGACCAAAAGTAGCTAGAGGGGGGGTGAATAGCTCGTCGCGTTCGCTCGTTGCTCGGCGTTGATTGTTTCTTCAAGAATATGCAGCGGAAAATACAGAAACAAATACACCCACACTAACACTAGGATTTTACTTGGTATCCACCTCCAAAGGAGGTGACTAATCCAAGGATCCACACCACGCACGCACCCTCCACTATGAAACACTCCTTTTCGGTAACTACCGAGGGCGGAGAAGCCCTACAAGACTCTCGGTACAAGAAGAAGGAAAGGGAAACAAAATACAAGCACAAAGCTTACAATGAATGCAGAAAACCCTAACCCTAGCTTCTCTTCTTGCCTTTGATCCGCCTCTTGACTCGGAGAGCTTCCAAGAACCTTCAAGAACTGGCGATCACGAGCTTTGAGAGTGCTGTGGAGGAGCTGGCGAAGATCTGAGATGAAATCGTGAAGAGATGTCGCAGTCATCGCACGCCTGCAGCTATAAACGACGCCAACGGTCGGATCCCGATCGATTCGAATATTCCCAATCGATCCAGAGCGCCTCTGTGCTCTGGAAACGCGCCTGGATCGATCCACGGATCGATCCACGGATCGATCCAGCGCTTATCGCGCGAAGCAGCCGCGTCCCAATCGATCCACTGATCGATTGGGACCTCTGGATCGATCCACGGATCGATCCAGAGGCTCTCTGTTCGCTGGGACAGGTCTGGATCGATCCACTGATCGATCCAGAGCCTGGATCGATCCACTGATCGATCCAGCACTTGATTTTTGTCCAAAACCAAGTCCCAAACCTCCCAAACCAACATCCGGTCAACCTTGACCTGTTGGTATGTCATGCCTAGCATCTAGTCACTCCCTTGACCTGCTAGGACTCCCTTACCAAGTGTCCGGTCAATCCCTTTGACCCACTTGGACTTTTCTCTGTGCCAAGTATCCGGTCAATCCCTTTGACCTACTTGGACTTTTCTTTCATGCCAAGTATCCAGTCAATCCTTTGACCTACTTGGACTTCCCAACACCAGATGTCCAATCATCCTTGATCCATCTGGATTTTCCCTTGCCTGGCTTCACTCACCAGGACTTTCACCTAGCTTAACTCACTAGGGTTTTCCATCTGCCTAGCTTCACTCACTAGGACTTTCACCTGGCTTCACTCACCAGGATTTCCATCTGCCTAGCTTCACTCACTAGGACTTTCACCTAGCTTCACTCACTAGGGTTTTCCATCTGCCTAGCTTCACTCACTAAGACTTTCACCTAGCTTCACTCACTAGGATTTTCCATCTGCCTAGCTTCACTCACTAGGACTTCCTTCTGCCTGGCTTCACTCACCAGGACTTTTCTTCTGCCTAGCTTCACTCACTAGGTCTTTCATTTTACCTAACATCCCAGTTAGGACTTCCCAGTCAAGTATCCGGTCAACCTTGACCTACTTGACTCTTCTTCAATCAATATCTTATTGTCAAACATCTAAACTCAAACCAAGACTCAGCTTGGTTACCCAGGTCAACCTTGACCTGAGGGATATTGCACCAACAGTGTGTGTATGCATGTGATGTATGCTAGGATAGTTTAAAATTCCTCACTTTAAATAACTAAGTGGGAGAGGGATTTATTTTAGATAAATTCCACGGTCTCCATTACCGGTTTGTAAGTGATGCAACAAGCTTGCGCGTTGGCTCTGAGTGCCTTCCTCCATATCGGATGAGCTTGTTTGCGGATTACTAGATCAAACTTCCATTTTGGATGACTATAGGAAATTAATCAAGAGCGTGTGATCTTCCCCATCGGAAGGGGCACAATCTTATTAATGGACTGTGTCAAGTAATGGTATACACTTAGGCACATCTAATAGTATCCTCCCCATCGGAGTCACTGCTATTATTTGTGTGACCAAAGAAACCAACTATTAACTTGTCATAAAGATATGTTGACAAGATAATAAAATTAAAACCCCCTCTTACAAATGTTTGAATTTGTATACGTCCACACTATCGTGACATACAAAATTCACGGTGTATGAGGTAATTTTATTTGTCAGGTTGACAAGAAAATAAAATTAATGGGAAAGACCCCTCTTACAAATGTTTGGTTTTGTATACGTCCACACTATCGTGGCATACAAAATTCACGGTGTTTGAGGTAATTTTATTTGTCATAAAGACTTATTGACAAGATAATTAATGGGTAAAACCCTCCTCTTACAAATGTTTGAATTTATATACGTCCACACTATCGTGGCATGCATAATTCCCGGTGTTTGAGGTGTTGATGAATTTAAATAATATTGTTTGAGGAATCAATATTATTTTAAAGTCAAAGCTTTGACCAAATATTTAAAAGACCAACTATTAATTTTATTCGTCATAAAGTAAGGTTGACGAGATAATAAAATTAATGGATAAAATCTCCTTCTTTGTTTTTGTATATGTCCACACTATCGTGGCATACAAAATTTACGGGGATTTTAAGGAGTTGATTTTGACCAAATATTTTTTATTCTTAGGTTTTAAAATGTTTGTTTATCCCCTAGTTGTTATACTATAGGAAAGACTTAGTAGTCCCAATTATAATGATTGGAAATAAGACTTGGACATTAAGGTAGACTGTCTTCTCAGAACTAAGAACAATAATGGTGTTTTTTATTCATTAGTAGTTACATGTTTAGTGGTGTTATCTACCGGTACCTAATCCTTGACTGATCAGACTAGAACCTCAACTCAAGTTCAAAAACTTGAGGAAGAGAACTCCAACCTGAGATGTCAAGTCAAGGATTTGGAGACTACCCTAGAACGGTGTTCTTTGGGGTCCAAGAGCCTTGACCTAATTCTTGGGACTCAAAGAGCCGTTTACAATAGAACTGGACTAGGTTTTAAATCCAGAAGGAAATATCGATCTTACCTATCGTTAGTTAACAAATTAAATAATAAACTAGTCCAAGCATGGGTATCCAAGTCCAACTTGGTCAATCAAGTTGGACTTGATCAATATTGGGTCCCCAAGGATCAAGTACACTATCTTGATAAACCTTATCGAGGCTATGATCCAGGGGGAGCAAAAAGAAAATTTATCTTAACAAATAAATAATTAATAAAGTAACTAAATTAACATTAACTTAATAAATATTATCTTAACAAATAAATAAACATATAAATATTATCTTAAAAAATAAATAATTATTAACATTAACTTAATAAATAAACATATAAATATTATCTGAACAAATAAATAATTATTAACATTAGCTTAATAAATAAACATATAAATATTATCTTAACAAATAAATAATTAATTATTAACATTAACTTAATAAATAAACATATAAATATTATCTTAACAAATAAATAATTAATAAGTAATTAAATTAACATTAACTTAATAAATAAAATATTATTTTAACAAATAATGTAATTAAAGGAAAATCAATAATGGAGGCCCCAGAATAACTGGCACCTCTAAAAAGGAACCTACGCGACAGGATAACTAAACGCAACCTACCCGGCAGGGTAATTTGGACTAGAAAAAAAAGGGCTAAGTTTAACTTGACCCACGGTACTAGTGAAATATTGGATGATAGTACGTTAGGGAAGTTTAGTCTATGCATGTCTAGGAAGATATGACTTCGACCTGATGCATTTGGCTAAGTAGAACTGACCGAAGCTACCCTTTATGGATCCTAACTAGTTAGACCAAGGTTTTGTACTAAGTTCAGTGGATAAGACTATTTGGAAAACCTCGAATGCATGGTTACTTTAATGATGTCCAAGTGACTCACCATAGCCCAGAAGTTTATCCAAAGAATGCATATTTGTTGAGGCAAAAGCTAAACTTGAATCTAAGACAAAGTTAAATCAAATCCTATAATTGAACCTAATTCATCTCACAAAATTATAGGATTCCCTGATTTGAAATTTAGATCGACTCAGATGACTAAGGATTAAATTAAATTAATCAAATCAAATTACTAAGTAATAATTCAAATCAAATTAATAATTAATAAATTAATGATTAAAAACAAGATTAAATTAAATTAATAATTAAAAATCAAATTAAATCATTTAAAATCAAATTAAATCATTTAAAAAATTAATTTAAAAATCCTTTAAAAATTCATTTAAAAATCTTTTAAAAATTATTTAAAAATTATTTAGAAAATCCTTAAAAAATTCATTTAAAAATTATTTTGAAAATCCCATTAAAATTCATTTTAAAATCTTTTAAAAATTATTTTCAAAATCCCTAAAAAATTCATTTAAAAATCTTTTCAAAATTATTTAAAAATTATTATGAAAATCATTTTAAAAATTCATTTAAAAAACCTTTAAAATAATCTTCTAAAAATTATTTAAAATTTAATTTTAAAATCATTTTAAAAATTCATTTAAAAAACCTTTAAAAATTATTTTAAAATTCCTTTAAAAATTACTTTAAAAAACCTTTAAAAATCCTTTAAAAAGTATTTTTAAAATCTTTTAAATTTTTTTTTAAAAATCATTTAAAAAAATCTTTTAACAATCCTTTAAAAATTATTTTAAAAATCCTTTAAAAATTATTTTAAAAATCCTTTAAAAATTCTTTTTAAAATAATTTTAAAATTTTTTTAAAAAAAATCTTTTAAAAATCCATTAAAAATTCTTTTTAAAATCATTTTTAAAAATCATTTAAAAATCATTTTTAAAATCCTTTAAAAATTCTTTTAAAAATCCTTTGAAACTTATTTTAAAAATCCTTTAAAAATTCTTTTAAAAACATTTTAAAAAATCTTTTAAAAAAAAACTTTTAAAAATCCTTTAAAAATTACTTTAAAAAACCTTTAAAAATTCTTTTAGAAATCATTTAAAAAAAAATCTTTTAAAAAATACTTTAAAAATTATTTTAAAAATCCTTTAAAAATTCTTTTAAAAATCATTTTAAAAAATCTTTTAAAAATTCTTTTAAAAATCATTTTAGAAAATCTTTTAAAAATCATTTAAAAAAATCTTTTAAAAATCCTTTAAAAATTCCTTTAAAAATCATTTTAGAAAATATTTTAAAAATCATTTTAAAAAATCATTTCAAAAATATTTTAAAATTTCTTTTAAAAATCATTTTAAAAAATCTTTTAAAAATCCTTTTAAAAATATTTTAAAATCCTTTAAAAATCATTTTAAAATTTAATTCAAAATCATTTAAAAATCATTTGATAATCATTTTAAATTATTTAAAATCATTTCAATTTTATAATTAATTTTAAATCATAAATCTTATTTAATTCTATATCATTTCAAGGTTCAAATCATAATTAGTTTTTAAAGGCTAATTAATTTCAATCAAAGTATTAATGTTTAATATCTTCATTAAAATTTAAAATATTTACTCATTTGAAATTCAAACTCATTTAAATTTTAATATATTCTTCAAAATTCTAAATGTTCACTCATTTGAAATTAAAACTTAAACTTATTTTAAATATCAATATTTTTTTTAAATTAAGGCAACTCGATCTCACACTCACTCATATGCTGAACATGCTCGATAACCTAGAATGAGTGAGATGGAAAATTAGGAAAATAATTCTTAAATATATGCTTGGACTATATGACCCTAAGAATTTATTAAGGCATTAATCAAGGGGGAGTGAATTTGTTTTTCTCTCAAGTTAGTTTTCCTTTAAAATAAAATTAGTCTTTGACTTGGTTATAAAAATTATTTTTGACTTGACTTAAAATAAAAAAATTATTTTTGACTCAGCCTTAAAATAGATATGATATTAAGCTTAATATTGAATTAATATTATTTAAAAAAAACTTGGATTTTTAGTTAATCATTTTTCAAAACTAAGCACTAAGATTATCCAAATCTTTTACTAAGTTTTTTTTTTTTTGCAAGAAACTATCTCTTAAAGTTACGTACTTAAGCAAAGCTTTTATCAATAATTATTTATACCTTTAAGTGTTTGCCAAACTCTTTTTAAATAGCTCATTTTTCAAACAACAATTAGTTTCAAAAGATTAAGTTTAGCTAATTTTTGTTGAAATTGAACTAAGTATTTTCAAAACCATTTCAAATTGAGCTAAATGTTTTTCAAAAGGCTTGTTAAAATTCCTTAGGAAATTTATTGCTTAGGCTTTTTCTCAAAAGACTTTTCAAATTTATTTAAATATTGCTTAGAAAATTCCTTCAAACTCAGTTTTCTAAAAAGTTCTATTTAAGCATTTTACAAAAGTTTCTCAAGTTTACCTAACTTTTTAGAAGATTTTCAAATTTTAACTTAATATTATTCAAAAAGCTTTTCGAAATTAATATCTTTTAAAAGGCTTTAAGAATTTATCGAAATATTTTTCAACAAAGCCTTTCGAATCTAACTAAGTTTTTTTCAAAAGTCTTTTCAAATGCTAAATGTTGCTAAGTTTTTGTTGAAAACACTAAGTATTTTCCAAAGTATTTCCTAATTTAAGTAAAACAATTCTTTTTGAAACACTAAGACATTAGATAAAGGGCTACTCTTTAGGGGGAGCTTAAACTAATTATTCTTTTCTCTTCCTGATATTCTTTGTGATTTATGTCAAAGGGGGAGAGAAAAGTCAATGTTAAAGAAAATTAAGAATTAAGAATTCAAACATAAAGAGGAGCATAAGTTTTACAAATTTTTTACATTCATGCTCATGTTTAAATTTCTCAATAATTTCATATTTAAATTTTGTCATATTTTTACTTAACTTTGAACGGTGTTGCCATAATAAAAAAAAGGGAGATTGTTGGTGCGGGAAGCATCCGACGATCGAACCGGTGTTTTGATTATGTCAAAGGATTCAAGTTAAGGTGTTTTGTTATCTAATGAGCTTAAACAAGTGTGCAGGAAAGTCCTAACTGCGGTTAGGCAGGTGGAAAATCCTAAGGGGCGGTAACCTTAGGTCCTAGGGGGTGGTAACCCTAGGTTGAGGAAAAACCCTAGGGGTGGTAACCCTAGGTGAAGGAAAATCCTAAGGGGCGGTAACCTTAGGTCCTAGGGGGTGGTAACCCTATGTGGTAAAAATCCTAAGGGGGGTAACCTTATGTCCTAGGGGGTGGTAACCCTAGGTGAAGAAAAATCCTAGGGGGTGGTAACCCTAGGTCCTAGGGGGTGGCAACCCTAGGCGGAAAATCCAGTCGGTCTGGAGGACCGAACTGGCATCAGGTATGCTCTCCCGAGTGGAGTAGGTGAGGACGCGTTCCCCGCGCGAGGGAACAGTAGGCGTCGGTTCGACCTAGGGTTTCCGGACGAAAATTCGAAGTCAGAACCGGATAGTCCGAAGACTATCAAAATATTCTATTCATATTATTATTTTGTGCTAACTTTATTTTGTAGGATATTTTTGAGACTAACATACTTTGCAGGTACAAAAGAGCACCTTAAGCCTCGGATGAACAGTGTCCGAGGCGCCTCCATAGAACTTGGAGGCGCCTCGGGTGCAAGTCGAAGCCAGCTGTCCAGAGGAGCTGGAGGCACCTTCATGGGGACTAAAGGCGCCTTGGACAAAGGCTTGGAGGCGCCTTGAAGAGGCTTGAAGGTGCCTTAAACCAGATAAGGTGCGACCAGTTCTGTGTTGATCCACGCGTGCGACTCGGTGGCCTGGAGGCGCCTTGGACAGGCTTGAAGGCGCCTTCAGCACAGTATAAAAGATGGTCTCGAGGCAAAACTCAGACAATCAAGTTCTAAGCTTCCTTTCTTCAATGTGCTACCAACGAGATGATCTAGAAGTGCTGCAAATTAACACCGACGACACGGAGCTTCGCATCTTTAGTTTTTACTACTGTCGTTGGTATAATTTAGTTGCTTCCTTTTGAGTATTATACCTCATCTTGTAAACACATTAACGAGCTTATAGTTGTTGCCCACCGAAAGTGATCAACGATCATGGGCCTTGGAATAGGAGTCGCTCAAGGCTCCGAACCAAGTAAATCACTTGTGTTCGCATGTGTTGTTTATTTTATTTCTGCTGCATTATTACTCGTGTTTTGCGATTCCGAAACGAGTGAAAGCCACGAGCGCTATTCACCCCCCCCCCTCTAGCGCTTTCGATCCAATAAAGGTGAGGTGGTGCTCAAGGTTGGGACAGGGTATTATTCGTTTCCTGGCTCCGTTGATCCCCCCACATCAAAAGTCCTGGAACCATGCCTAAGTGTTCCTTGAACAGAACGCTCGGGTAAGGTAGACCGATTATAAACCAGATCGAATAGAAGGCTCTCTGTGTATGCTTGACTGGACAAAGCCCCGGTGAGCTTAAAGACACTTAGCCTTATATAAACCTCTGAGTATATGATCGGTCGAGCAAAGACCGATCAAATAGAAGGCTCTCTGTGTACACTCGACCGGGCAACGCTCAATTGGCCCAAGCCCGAGCAAGCTTAAGGACACTTAGTCTTATACCTCTTGGTATACGATCGACTGGGCGAGGGCGGATCGAAAGAAGACTCTCTGTGCACGTTCAACCAGACAAAGCCCGAGCGAGCTTAAGGACACTTAGCCTTATATAAAACTCTTCATATATAATTGAATGAGCGAAGGTCGATCGAAAAGAAGGCTCTCTGTGTATGCTTGAACGGGCAAAGCCCGGGCGAGCTTAAGGACACTTAACCTTATATAAGCCTCTTGGTATATGATCGGCATGGTGAATGCTGATCGAATAGAAGGCTCTCTGTGTACGCTTGACCGGGCAAAGACCAGGCAAGCTTAAGGGCATTTAGCCTTATATAAACCTCTTGGTATACGATCGGCGGACGAAGGTTGATCGAATAGAAGGCTCTTTGTATACTCTCAACTAGGCAAAGTCTAGGCGAGCTTAAGGACACTTAGCCATATATAAACCTATTGGTATACAATCGATCAGGTGAAGGTCGATCGAATAGAAGGCTATCTGTATACACTCGACCGAGTGAACTTATGGACACTTAACCTTATATAAACCTCTTCGTATACGATCGGCCGGGCAAAGGTCGATCGAATAGAAGGCTCTCTGTGTAGCTCGATCGGGTAAAGCCCGGGCGAGCTTAAGGACACTTAGCCTTAAATAAACCTCTTGGTATATGATCAGCCAGGAAAAGGTAGATCGAATAGAAGGTTCTCTGTGTACGCTCGACTGGATAAAGCCCGAGCGAGCTTTAGGACACTTAGATTTATATAAACCTCTTGGTATACGATCGGTCGGGCGAAGGTCGATCGAATAGAAGGCTCTCTATGTACGCTCGATCGAGAAAACCCCGGGCAAGTTCAAGGACACTTAACCTTATATAAACCTCATGGTATATGATCAGCTACATGAAGGCTGATCGAATAGAAGACTCTCTGTGTACGCTCGACCAGGCAAAGCCCAGGAGAGGTTAAGTGTTGGAAGCAATCTTCGGGTCTGGTGTAATCATGAGTTTTGATATTTGGGCAATGGATTTAAGTTAGGTTTACCTTTGTATTTGGTATGTGTATGTGAGTGTGAAGGTTTGCAGGATACACATATGACTCAGCTTGATGGCTTCGGGTCTGGTGAAGGATGGAGCATCCGAGGGACCGTGGACAAGGCATCAAGGACAAGAGCCTAGGAAAGCGACTTCAAGGCATACATGAAGGATGACATTGGAATAAGTCGTGGGCTTGGATGCATCCGAGGGACGAGAGCCAGAGGAAATAGGCTTGAAGGCAAGAGGTCAAGACTATAAAGAAGAGTCAAGTGAGAGGACGAGTGCATGAGGAATTGTACTCAGGGTAAAATCCTAGGTTTAGGGTTCTACTATAGCAGTTACTGTACCAGTCGATTGGTATTTTCATTAGTTGTCTAGTAGCGAATAGAATTCCTCTGTTCACTCAGGCAGTGTGGAGTAGTCAATTGGTACTTGCACTAGTTGACTGGTATCAAGCCGTTGGATTGTAACAATCAAATTTCCACAGAGGACAGTCGACTGGTATTGACACAAGTTGACTAGTAATGAGAAAATCAGCCTATGTGTTTTCCCAAGCTCTATATAATGGAGCTTAGGGTGGCTGGTTTTGGTTGATGAAATTAGACTTGGTTAAAGTCTAATTAGTAGTCAACAAGTTTCCGTGTGATCCAAGCATCTTGATCGAGTTGTGATGAGATTTCTCCATCAACAAGGAGGCTTGAGTTAGCTGGAGATTTTTCAGGGGCTAATCCACTGACGGATAGGGATTGTCCACCTTACAGACAACCGTGGAGTAGGAGCCCTAATCTGCGAACCACGTTAAACGAGCGTGTCGAGTTTGGTTTACTTTCTTATCTTTAAATTAGCTTATTTTGTATTTGTATTTGTATTTTTTGTATTCCGCTATGCAAATTGACAAGTGTAGGAAGAAGCGAAAGATTTGGAGCAACATTTATTCATCCCCCTTCTAGCTGGTCATCGATCTCCAACAAGTGGTATCAAAGCAAGGTTGCACTTTGTCGAACTAACCGCTGAGAAGAGCAACTTTCAAGGATGGTCAACTTGGTAGCTCCATTGAAGTATAAAGGAGGAGGTATGGGACATCACGTATTTGATGATGAAGATGGAAGTCTTCTTCGAAATGGATTGGGACACCATGATAGTAGTCAAGGAACCATTCAAAGTCCCAAGAGAGAAGAAAGGGAAGAGCCTCCGATCACGTTATTGGACGGAGGAGCAAGCCTCATGGTCAAAGGCAAATTCAAAGGTAATATCGATTTTAATTAATATTTTTCCTAGTGACATGATGAGTCATGTAGGTGAATACGAGAATGCCCACAATTTGTGGAGCAAAGTGAAGAAGGTTCTAGGTGAAGAACTTATGCCTACACACGAAGAGGAAAAATCTGAAGAAAAGGGAGAAGTGGCTCAAGTAGAGGTGGAGCAACCGGAAGTTGATTCATGCTCAACATCCGAGGAGGAGAAGGATGAAAAAAATGTCATCCACAAGTATGGATGAGGATACATCCTTAGGAGTTGAAGATGAATCCAAGATAAGTGAAGAGGAAGTCTTGGAAGTCAGCCTTACAAGTATCTCCACCGAAGTAAAATCAAAGGACCACTTTATTTATTTCGGGTGCAATGAGAAGGGACACTACAAAAGTAGGTATCCTATAGGTAAGAAGAAGGTAACTCCTAAACCCAATCAAGTTATTTTAAACATTAACAAGGGTTGTAGGAATGATGAAGCCCAAAAGAAGGAGAAGAAACACATTAGATGCTTCACGTGTGGTGAAATGGGTCACTACCACACTAAATGCCCAAGAAAGGGAGAGTTCAAGAAGTTGGAGCATTTGAAAAATGGGAGAAGAAAAAAATCTCAAGTCAAGGGGGAGCTTCAGGGTAAGAGAGGTATACCCTAATTTGAAATATAATTTAAATTTTCATCTTCCTATGCATGTTAGAAATAATGTTAATTATTTTCCCATGTAAAATTTTAATTTTAAATATCATGATAGAAATAGGATCATTGTAGATCATAACCCTACAAGATCAATGCATGATATAGCTAGAAACAGTAGACCTAAGGAAAACTAAGGCATTAATCCCAAGAAAGGGAGACACATTCCTAGAATGGGTAGGTCTAAGAATGTCCAAGGTGGACATGTTGATTCTATGTTTAAGAATATAAAAATGGAAAATCAAGCTTTGAAGGCAAAGCTTGATCATTTGGAGAAAACCCTAGAGAAATTCAATGTTGGATCTAAGGGGTTAGATATGATGTTGGATAATCAAAGACCCAATAATGATAGATCTGGTTTGGGATACCAATCTAATATCTCCAAGGCAAAGGGAAAGTCTTATACTAGGGTTGCATATGACTATAGCAAGGAGAAGTCAACAAATGATAAGAGAAATCCATTTAAGGACGAGGAGAAATTGACCAAGGACAAGGTGTCCAAGGTTAAGAAGATTAAGAAGATCAAGTTTGTAGGCCAAATGTCACCTCAGGTGCACCGATGTGGCCTAGCTATGGTGGATGAGCCATCTAGGGAGGTGGCTAAAGTTAAGAGCTCAAGGAGGAGATCAAATAGTCTTTGGGATCTATGGTAAATGGATCCCAAGTGGTTTAGGATACTAGAAGGTCCAAGGAATGTGCCAAAGGACTTTGGAGACGGACTTGAGTTTCAAACCCGGGGAATTGGAATAATTGAGTTGTGGTTCATGCATTGTATGACATTGGGGTCATATTGCACGATAATTAGTTTTGGATGTATAGATGTCATATAAATCAATGCTAGGGATGCATTATGATTTAGTATGTGCAGATACATTAATAGGAAGCCAAAACTAGGACTTTAGGTCAAGGTTCAATTGAACGATTTAGATAGTTTTGAGTTTTGTGGCAATCTTGGGATCTATGATATATATATATATATATATATATATATTCCAAGTAGACAAGCATAAAATAGACCTCTCCACAAAATTTGAGAATTTTTGGAGGTCTGTGGAATTTCTAGTGCATTTCTAGTGCATTTATGAAGTTGGGTCAAAAGGCTAATTTTTGCTGAAATAGAGTACCAGTTGACTGGTACAAATACCAATCGACTGGTAACAGTATTTTTCGAGTACAGAATGGTTTTGTAAGCTCATTTTGATGGGGGTCAGTCGAATGGGGCATATGACAGTCAGCTGATACAGTCTGGAACTGTTTTCCAGCATTAGGAGTTGACCAAAAGGATGGTATACATGTATATAATCTTATGGGAGATTAATACATACTAATTGTGGTCCTTAGAGGATAAAGAGTCCAATAATTGGGATATTATTGGAGCTCTTTTTGATGGTTGACAAAAGGGGAGAAGTTTAAGTTTAAGTGGGAAATCTAAATATCTTTGCTAGAAATCCTAGCTCAATGGGGAGCTTAGGTGTAGGGGGAGCCTTGTGATAGGTTCCAATGCATGTTCCATATTTCCTTGGTGGTGCATGTCTAAGTGTATAGCCTTGGTAATGTAAGTCCAAATGTGTTATTAGCATGTGTTATAGCTATTTATTTTTCCTAACTTAAACGTATTGTCAAACATCAAAAATGGGGAGATTAAGCAATCTTCGGGTCTGGTGTGACCATGAGTTTTGATATTTGGGCAAAGGATTTAAGTTAGGTTTACCTTTGTATTTGATATGTGTATGTGAGTGTGCAAGTTTACAGGATACACATATGACTCAACTTGATGGTTTCGCGTCCGGTAAAGGATCGAGCATCCGAGGGACCGTAGACAAGGCAGAAAGGACAAGAGCCGAAGGAAGTGACTTTAAGGCATACGCAAAGGATGGCATTGGGATAAGCCGCAGGCTTGGATGCATCCGAGGGATGAGAGCCAGAGGAAGTAGGCTTGAAGGCAAGAGATCAAGGTTGTAAAGAAGAGTCAAGTGAGAGGACGAGTGCATGAGAGATTGTACTAAGGATAAAATCCTAGGTTTAGGGTTCTATTGTAACAGTTATTATAGCAGTCGACTGATATTTTCATCAGTCAAATAGTAGCGACTAGAATGCCTTTGTTCACTTGGCTAGTGTGGAGCAGTCAATTGGTATTTGCACCAGTCGACTGGTATAGTGTCATTGGGTTGTAACGGTCAAATTTCCATAGAGGGCAGTCGACTGGTAATGAGAAAATCAGCCTATGTGTTTTCTCAAGCTCTATATAATGGAGCTTGGGGTGGCTGGTTTTGGTTGACGAAATTAGACTTGGTTAAAGCCTAATTAGTAGTCAACAAGTTCTCATGTGATCTAAGCATCTTGATAGAGTTGTGGTGAGGTTTCTCCAATAATAAGGAGGCTTGAGTTAGCCAGAGATTTTTCGAGAGCTAATCCACCGACGAATAGGGATTGTCCACCTTACGGACAGCCGTGGAGTAGAAGCCCTAATCTCCGAACCACGTTAAACGAGCGTGTCGAGTTTAATTTGATTTCTTGTCTTTAAATTAGCTTATTTTGTATTCGTATTTGTATTCTTTGTATTCCGCTATACAAATTAACAAGTGTAGGGAGAAGCGAGAGATTGGGGGCAAGGTCTATTCATCCCCCCCCCCCCTTCTAGCCGGTCATCGATCTCCAACATTAAGGACACTTAGCCTTATATAAACCACTTGGTATACAATCGATCGGGTGAAAGATGATTGAATAGAAGGCACTCTGTGTACACTCGACTGGGCAAAGCCCAGGTGAGCTTAAGGACACTTAGCCTTATATAAACCTCTTGGTATACAATCGGTCGGGGGAAGGCTGATCGAATAAAAGACTCTCTGTGCACGCTCGACTGGGCAAAGCCGTGGCGAGCTTAAGGACACTTAGCCTTGTATAAACCTCTTGGTATACGATCGACCTGTCGAAGGCCGATCGAATAAAAAGCTCTTTGCGTACGTTCGACTAGGCAAAGTTTGGAAGAGATTAAAAGCACTCAGCTTTATAAACCTCTTGGTATATAGTCGGTCGAATGAACGCCGATTGAGCGTAAAGTTCTCCACGGGCACCTGACCAGGCTTAATATTCTTGGTGTTAACAACTCACATATGCTAACTGAATTTCAGGTCACTCAGGTGTAAATGTAATATAGTTTCATATGGGGCTCTAAGTATATCTATAATAGACTGTCCATCATACAACTTACATGTGATTGGCTTGAGGACTGGTCGAAATATGTTCAACAGAAGGCATTTATATATGGGCAGCTTAATAATCGGCCGAGTTACATTCAGCCGAACACATTCTAAATGTCTGGTAGGTTTAAGGATCGGTAAGGATACCTTCAGCGGAACATATTCTAAATGTTCGGTCGGCTTAAGGATCGGCCAGGATACCTTCAGCAGAACACATTCCGAATGTCCGGTCGGCTCAATGACTAGTCCAGATATATTCAGCAGACAGATAATCGACAATATTAAAACAGTCTGGTAAACTTGTCGGGGAATATTCCTTCTAAGTTTTTTCATTCATTAATTAGTTACAATGACACACTCCTTGGAGTATTTCATCAAGGGTCCAAGTCATAAGCGACAAAAGAGGTACTTCAATAGAAAAAAGATTCCTCGGAGGATTATTGCACGACGTCTAAGTTGTACTTCTCTCATTTTCTAACAAACTCTGAGGCACCGAGGGACCACCTTACTGTTGGAACCCCAAGGTTGTTTTGGTGTGATCAACAAGTTAAGTTAGGTCCTGTGTGTTTCTAACCTTGTGTCTAAGTGTGCAGGAGCTTAGGAACACAGGTAGTTGAGCGAAAGACGCAGCTAGCGAGAAGGACGGCAGTCCGAGGGACTGGGTGCTGCGGAAGAGTACACTGGTAGACGAGAAGGAAGCGTGCGGTGGTTTCGAGGGACGAAAGTCAGAGCGGAAGATTGCTCGGGGAGCAAGAGATGCAGCTAGCAAGAAGGACGACACGTGGTGTGTCCGAGGGACGAAGACTGCGGATGAGGACACCGGCGGATGAGAAGGAAACACGCGGCGATTCCGAGGGAAGAGAAGCCGGAGGGAAACCCGCTCGAGAAGACCGGAAGTTGGGTTCGGGTGAGCCCTTTTCCAGATGGCAAAGATCACCCAAGCGAGCGGAACCGGAGTTGAAGACCCGGACTAAGGTGAAAAAAGTCAACCGGAGTTGACTTAGGGTCCGGGGTGCCCGAAACTGTCCGGAGCGCCCGGACCAGCCCGGGGTGCCGGGAGCAGTCTAGGGCGCCCGGAGCAGTCTAGGGCGCCCGGACCAGCCCGGGGCGCCCAGAACCCTTCCGGGCGCCCGGAGATTGAATTTTGACCAGTTCAAGTCAAATCTCGATCTGAACGTTGGGGGATAAAATTTATCCCCCCCCCCCCCAGGGCGCCCGGAACCCTTCCAGGAGCCCCGACCAAGGCTATAAATATAGCCTTGGTCCAGAAGCTTTTTAACAATCACGAGCATTTCATTTCCAAACACTTGTACGCTTTAGTTGTAATTAAGCTTCTATTTCTGCACTTCAACGTTGTAAGAGGCTTCTCCGCCTGAAGGAGTTTTTAGCGCTTAATCTTCCTTGGATTAACAACCACATCGGTTGTAACCAAGTAAATATCTTGTGCCTCGTCTCTTTATGTTTTCAATTTACTGCTTAACTTTATTCATGCAAGTGTTAGCTTAAAGTGTTCGAGGAAGGGTTGTTTGTTTTAGTTCTACTGGACTATCCAACAACCCCCTCCTAGTCGGCCGCAACGTTCCTACAAGTGATATCAGAGCCGAGGCGCTTCAGGAGGACTAACCGCCGACTGAGGCAACAAAGTGATGGCTGGAACTAATGTCTAGCCACCTACATTCGAGGGGGAGTTTGCTGTTTGGAAACAAAAATTTGAGGTATACCTTAACTCAGATTTTGGTATTTCTTTAATAATGAAATTTGGTTATGAAGAACCGAAGAACGTGTACGGAGAAGAAATCGATAAACGTCTCTGGACCCACAAGCAACGTGAGGAGTTTATGGCAAACGGGCGAGCTAAATTTCACATTCTAACCGTAATACCAAATGAAGATATCAACAGAGTTGGAGAGTACAAAAGCGCAAAAGAACTTTGGGAAAAGTTCTTGAAGATTCATGAAGAATCAGAAGAAGCCGAATCCGAGACTAAAGAAATTGCCGAAACAGCAATCATAGCAGAAGGCCCACCTAAAGATGAAAAAAGCTCAATCGAGACCAGCATCGAGAAGGGGGAGAGTATTTAAAAGAAAGCAATTCAACAGGGGGAGAATCAACAGTTGACAAGGTAAGTCAGGTATGGTCTCCACCTTCTGAACATTTAGTTAAATCAATCAAAATGTCGTCGAAAGAATTTTGTGAATTAAAAATTGAATCATCGAAAGAGTTTTTCGGATTAGCAAATCAACTGCCGAACTCTTCTTGCAAATTAGAAATATTATCGAAAGAATTTTTCGAATTACAAAATGCTTTGACGAAAGATTCTTGCGAATTACAAATTATTTTGTCAAAAGAATTTTGCAAATCAGAAATATTGCCAAAAGATTCTTGTAAGTTACAAAATATTTTGTCGACTGAATCTTGCAAATTAGAAAAATTGTCAAACGAATTGTTACCGATTATTTTGTCAATACAATTTCTTGAATATTTAATATTCATTGCTTTAAATATGAAAAAGTGTGATTTAAGAAGCCATGATATATTAAAATGAAATTTTAAATTTCATACTGATATTAGAGAACGGGCAATAACTTGAGAATAATTTTTTTTAACAAAAAATAAAATAAAATTATTATTTCCAAAGTTGAAAGTTTTTTCTAAAATTTCTGCTTAAATTTTTACATAGAATTTTTTTTTTTGAAAAGCTGCCTAAGTCAGGATTTATTCTTATTCTCTCACTTAAAGTTTTTGACTTAGAAATTTTTCCTTGACTTGGAAATATTTTTTTTCATGAAAATCATTGAAATATACTGTCATAAATTTTCTAAGTGTCAACCCTTAGGGTGCGTTTGGTTCAAGTAATCATGTATAACCTTGGTTATGTGATTACCAGGTAATCACATAACCAAGGTTATAGGGAATAAAACATAACCAAATGTTGTTTGGTTCAACTTAGGTAATGCAACAAAAATTTGTTTGTTTGAATGTTTTAATGAATACTCTACTTTAATATTTTACCGTATTACCCTCAGTTACAAAACTAACTATACATAATATTATTATAATTATTATTATTATTATTTATTTATTTTTTAATGTTTTTTTACTTTTCTTTTTCTTGTATATTTTTTTACTTTTTTATGCGTTTTTTTATTTTTTAATGTTTTTATATTTTTATATTATTTATATTTATATTTTTTATTTTTTTACATTTTTTTTATTTTAATTTTTATTTATTTATTTTATTTTTAAATTTTTATAATTTTTTTATTTTTTAAAATTTTTAATTTTTTAAAAATTTAAAATTTTTAAAAATTTTTTAACATTTTTTTAACATTTTTAAAAATTTTATTTTTTATTTTTTTTAAAATTATTTATTTTTTAAAAAAATTATATTTTAAAATTTTTTAAAACATTTTTTATTTTTTTACATTTTTTATATTTTTTTACATTTTTTCTCTTTTTTTCATATTTTTTCTTATCGGAGGGTATTTTTGGTAAAAAAAATTCGTTAACCCCGGAATCAAGAAAAACCTTAGTTTTCTGAGGTTTTCCGATTCCAGGCTGCATGACCCTTTTGCTGACGTGTCGGGCATGGAACATTACTTGGGAATCATCGAATACCTAAACCAAACAAGGTTTTTGTTGATAACCTTGGATGGATAACCAAGGTTATCAAGAATAACCCCGAACCAAACGCACCCTTAGATTTTTCTTGCAACCCCAATTTTTTATGTGATCAAAGGGGGAAAAGAAAAAGTATAAATCTAGGGGAGGTAGAAAATTAAAAATTGAAATTTTTTAAAATTTAATTTTTTCTATCTTGTTGCACGTTATTGCAATATAAACTGTTTTATTTTCATATCTATTTTGACCCTAGCTTAACTTGGGTTGATCACATAAAACAGGGGGAGATTGTTGGAACCCCAAGGTTATTTTGGTGTGATCAACAAGTTAAGTTAGGTCCTGTATGTTTCTAACCTTGTGTCTAAGTGTGCAGGAGCTTAGGAACACAGGTAGTCGAGTGGAAGACGCAGCTAGCGAGAAGGACGACAGTCCGAGGGACGAGGTGCTGCGGAAGAGTACACCGGCGGACGAGAAGGAAGCGTGCGGTGGTTCCGAGGGACGAAAGCCGGAGCGGAAGATTGCTCGGGGAGCAAGAGACAAAGCTAGCGAGAAGGACGACACGCGGTGCGTCCGAGGGACGAAGACTGCGGATGAGTACGCCGGCAGACGAGAAAGAAACACGCGGCGATTCCGAGGGACAAGAAGCCGGAGGGAAGTCCGCTCGAGAAGACCGGAAGTTGGGTTCGGGTGAGTCATTTTCCGGATGGCAGAGATCACCCAAGCGAGCGGAACCGGAGTTGAAGACCCGGACCGAGGCGAAAAAAGTCAACCAGAGTTGACTTAGGGTCTGGGGCGCTCGGAACTGTCCGGGGCGCTCGGAATAGTCCGGGGCGCCCGGAACAGTCCGGGGCGCCCGGAACAGTCCGGGGCGTCCGGAACCGTTCCGGACGCCCGGAGATTGAATTTTGACCAGATCGAGTCAAATCTCGATCTAAACGTTGGGGGATAAAATTTATCCTCCCCTAGGGCGCCTAGAACCCTTCCAGGCGCCCCGACCAAGGCTATAAATATAGCCTTGATCCAAAAACTTTTTAACAATCACGAGCATTTCATTTCCAAACACTTGTACGCTTTAGTTGTAATTAAGCTTCTGTTTATGCACTTCAACGTTGTAAGAGGCTTCTCTGCCTGAAGGAGTTTTTAGCGCTTAATCTTCCTTGGATTAACATTCACATCGGTTGTAACCAAGTAAATATCTTGTGCCTCGTCTCTTTATGTTTTTAATTTACTGCTTAACTTTATTCATGCAAGTGTTAGCTTAAAGCGTTCGAGGAAGGGTTATTTGTTTTATTTCTATAGGGCTATCCAACAATCCCCTCCTAGCCGGCCTCAACGTTCCTACACTTACGATCGCGAAGGTTATGTGAGGTGGCATAAAATGGAGGATTCTCTTCGCTAGCAAGGCACGCAATCATCTATATCTGAACCTTATTTTCATGGAAGCATTTTCTCCACTGTCCTTCCGCTTACAATTCGCCAAATCCGTACCAACTTTAGCATCGGAGGGTCTTGCCAGGGATCTCCACCCCAGTCTTGGTCACTAATGCTTTGTCGGATCGTCTGAGTATGTGCAGGGTCAGAAAGAAGCCTTGTCTCAGATCCAAAAAGTCTCCTACCAATCAACAAATTGTCTGTCAGAATCAGCACATCACCTCCACAGTATTCAGACAGGATCAATCATAATTAGCACTCCATAACTAAGTGTGTGGATATCCCATCCATTTAAATCTGGTTTGTTCAAAATACTTTTGCATATTTGAAGTACATATTTCATAAATACTACAAATGTTCATCATTATGAATAAATCTTATATATATCCTTGCATTTTTACGTATTTAAATATTTAATATCAATGTTTTAATGATTAGTCACATTACTGTTGTCATCGTCTTTGAATTGGTCTAGCTAATCTGATCATGCACATTGCTTGTGGTTCATATGACTGCAATCCCACATCTTACTCTTTCCGTTTGCAACTAGTATCTATTGACCTTGTCTCATTGCACCTTAATTATTCTCATACCAATGGTCTACCTCAGTTATCATCAATCTCTATCCCAACCAATCGATCAATTAACTGCTCTTAATCAGCCTTGCCGCTCACCCAACTTAGCCACAGCACCACTTGAACTCACTGCACCACGAAGAGGCAAACAAAAGACTTCAACTGGTTTCAGATGGAAACAATTTGGCTTTCTTTTAATTTGGCTAAGCAAAATGAAATCTATTGCACACTAATTTCTATTTCAGAACATTTCAACACAACAGATGTAAGATGTATTCTTTCACTTATAGCAAAATTAGAAAAAGAAAAATAATTACTAGACCAATTATGTCTACAAGGGGACGACATGGAGTAAAGAATGAATTCTTGACTTCATGTGCCTCGAAGGCTTTGGTGTGATGGTAAAAATTGGAATGGATTCCATAAATAATGAAAGTTTAAATCTTATGTAGGGCATATTATATACAGATCAAATCTTCTGTCCTCAATTTTTTCTGTCCCCGTGTCTCATACCGATCGGACAGACCAGATTACATTTCAAGGTATCATGACATCTTTAAGATGTGTGCAGTATCCTTGTGATGTGCAAGGCATCCTTGAGATGTAATCTGGTCCGTCCGATCGACAAGGGGACATGGGGACAGAGAAATTTGGGGACAGAGGATTTGATCTCTATTATATATGGAGAGTTTGAAAAACTTATGATCTGATGATCGATAAAATATTTCTATATATGAACTGAATTTGCTTTCAAAATTAAAGATAAATATTTAAAATTATATATAGAGAGAGAGAGATTTGATATGCTGAGCGATACTTTATACGCGATCGTGAACGAAATCTGACGTGAGCTATCTGACGCGATCAAAACCTAATTTTTTTAATCTCTCTCATCTGCATGCAACAATTTTTCTCTCTCATCTGCATGCAACAACTATAAAATTTTTTAATCTCTCTCTCATCTACATGCAACAACTTTTCTCTCTTTCTTTTTAAATTAAAATGATATTTTATCTTTTCTCTCCTATTATTACATGCAAAAAATTATTGTGGTAGTGATGATACAACGTTGTAGCAGCTACTATACAGTAGCTGCTACAACTTGTAGCAGTTACTATGCAGTAGCTGCTACAACGGTGCAGAAATTGCTACAAAGGTGCAAAAGCTGCTACAACGGTGTAAAAGCTGCTACAACGGTGTAAAAGCTACTACAACGGTGCAAAAGCTGCTACAAAGTGCAGTAGCTGCTACAACAATGAAGAAGGTGTTACAACGGTACAGTAGCTGCTACAACAGTGCAGTAGCTGCTACAACGGTGCAGAAGCTGCTACAACGGTACAGTAGCTACTACAACAGTGCAACAGTAATTGCTACAACTTGTAGTAGTTATTATACAGTAGCTGCTACAACTTGTAGCAATTTCTATGCAGTAGCTGCTACAACGGTGCAGTAGCTGCTACAACGGTGCAGAAGCTGCTACAACGGTACAGAAGCTGTTACAACGGTGCAACGGTACAGTAGCTGCTACAACAGTAGAGTAGCTGCTACAACGGTGGAGTAGCTGCTACAACGGTGCAGTAGAAGCTGCTACAACGGTGCAGGAGCTGCTATAACGATGCAAAAGCTGCTACAATGGTGCAGAAGCTGCTACAACAGTACAGTAGCTGCTATAACATAGTAGTTACACAATAACACTGCTACACGTTATAGCAGCTACTATACAGAAGCTGCTACAACGTGTAGCAGCTACTACATAGTAGCTGCTACAACGTTGTAGCAACTACATCACCTTTAAAAATTAGCAGCGCAGTGGTTGTTGCATGCAATCAGATGAGAGAGATTAAAAATTTTTATAGTTGCATGCAAATGAAAGAAAAGTTGTTGCATGTAGATGAGAGAGAGATTAAAAAAATTAAGTTTTGGCTGCGTCAGATAGCCCAAGTCGGATTTCGCTCACGATTGCGCACAAAGTGTCGCTTAGTATATCAAATCTATATATATATAAACATACATATTGAACTCTTGCCCCTACACTATAAGAACCTCTTCAACCCACAATGTTGCATCGCTTATCGAGTTATGATCGCTTTAATTAGGGGTCCCAATAAATCACTCACTGATGTGATACGTAGATAAGTTCAAGTCGAATATATAAAATACATAAAAGAGCGTTGATCCTATCCGGAATCTGAGTCAAATGAAGGTCGGCTGCGTTGTCGCTGGTGTTGACGGAAGGTAACGGAGACCCTCTATGAGTATAGTACTTCGAGGACAGGTTCACACGGGCGGCTGACAAGGGGCGGTGATGAGGATGATGAAGCGAGAGTTCCCTGCGCACACTCAGACGGGCACCCTCCACATTAGGGACCAAGAACCAGGGGAAAAGTCCCCGAAGCAGGCCCTCCGACGCTCAAGTCAGGTACTTTTTCCCCAGAAGAACAGTAAAACGTAGAAAGTAGAAGACGAATGCGAAAAAGTTAGTGAGCGTACCTGCGCAAGGGAGTGGACATCCCTTTTTATATTACCATGCGTACTTCGGGCCTCTGGCAAGTGTCAGGGAATGTCGAGTGTTAGACCTTGTCTGGCAGTGAGTCACACTTGGCATCTTCTATAGGACGAAGGAAGGTTCTGCTATTAGCGAGTCTCAGATCGTTAGCATATACCCTGACACACAGCAGATATTCTCTGACAGGTGGTTACGATTCTCTGACTCTATTGTCATTTTTATTGATCAGGCATGAACAAGAGAAGTCCTGACAACCAGCAATCGATGAGCCTGGCTTGGATGTATCTGAGTAGTCCGCTATATCCTGACCAGGCATATCAATTTCTTATATATATATATATATATATATATATATATATAAGTCTGCTGTGAGAAAAACCCGACCGGTAGAGATAGTTCCTACTCTTTCTTCACTGTTCCTTATGTTACCAGTTTGACTTCTCGATCCGGACATCTCGATCGAGCAACTATTTTGGAATCCCGACCTGGGCATCCCGACCGAGAGACTAGTCTGAATTCCCGACCTGGGCATCCCGACCAAGCGACTAGTCTGAATTCCCGACCTGGGCCTCCCGACCGAGCGACTAGTCTGAATTCCCGACCTGGACCTCCCGACCGAGTATTAACTGGGCAGCGACTTGTAACAGTTATAGCCCTTCTGGGGAGCGACGCGTCTCCTCGACCTCTGAGTGTCACGTCCCCTTGACTTCTTACTGTCACGTCCCCTTGACTTTTGACTACCACGTCCCCTTGACTTCTGACTGTCACGTCCCCTTGACTTCTGACTATCACGTCTCCTTGACTAGATTTTATCATTATGTACCGTATCAAGTGTGTTAAATATTAATCATCATCTAGAATTGTTGATGATGGGAATAAAGAATATTATTCCTAATTAATTTGGGACGATAATAGTTAGCGCTCGATAATTAAACATTTGTTGTGTGGATATCCGATCCATTTAAATCTGGTTTGAAAATTAAAAATTCGCAAGCTAAGTACTTATGAATATTTAAATAAATTCAAGAAGGAAACATTTAATAAGTACATATTTCATAAATACTACAAATGCTCATCCTTATGAATAAATCTTGTATATATCCTTGCATATTTACATATTTAGAATTTTAATATCCTTATGAATGTCCTAATGATTAGTCACTTTACTGTTGTCATCCTCTTTGAATTGGTCTGGCTAATTTGACCACATTGCTTGTGGTCCATTGACTGCAATCCCTCATCTTACTTTTTCGTTTGCAACTACTAAGTATTCACCTTGTCTCATTACACCTTAATTATTGTCACACCAGTCCCCTAGGAATGTTGGCTTGTGACAGATTGACGGGAGAGCTGGGTCAAGCGCAGTCACTTTTTGTAAACTTAATTATTGTCACACCAATGGTCTGCCTCAGTTATCATCAATCTCTATCCTGGACCAATCGATCAATTAACTACTCTTAATCAGCCTTGCCTTCATCTTACTCTTTGCGTTTGCAACTACTAATTGTTGGCCTTGTCGCATTGCGCCTTAATGATTGTCACACCAATGGTCTACCTCAGTTATCTTCAATCTCTATTCCGGACCAATCGATCAATTAACTACCCTTAATCAGCCTTGGCGCTCACCCAACTTAGCCACAGCACCACCTGACCTCACTGCACCACGGAGAGGCAAACATGAGACTTGATGATCACCTGGTTTGAGATGGAAACAGTTTGGCTTTCTTTTGCTAAGCAAAATGAAATCTATGGCGCACTAATTTTTATTTCTTTCATAAAAATTTTCGACACAACATATGTATTCTCTCACTTACAGCAAAATAAGGAAAAATAATTACTAGAACAACTATTTCGACATGGGGACATAAGAGTAAAGAACGAATTCTTTACTTTGTTTGAGCTTTCACCGTATACATTCCAATTTTTGATGTCCAATGCCAATAGAATTTTCTTGTTTCTATCTCACAAACATCATGGGCATAAAACAATTGTACTTTTGGAGAAACACCCTAGGTACGATATCTTTATCTTGCACATTCAATTATCAATGCAACCCCTCGAGCATTTGATGAGCATCGGATGGAACAGGATGCAAGATCTCCTCTCCACTTTGTGTGCAGTATCCATGGCTGCGGCTTGAACTTTATCAAGTTGTTTTAACTGGTCTGCCTTGCCCTTCATAATATGCCTTTCTTCTCCTCTCACATGCAAGCAATTCACCATGAGCTCTCCAATCCTTTCAATCAGCTTTGCTTCTTCTTCACTTGTCACTTGATTGTCCAAAGCAATTTCCTTTCTTTTAAGTGTAAAATATGCAAGAGCATCAGCACACTCAGCAGAATCAGCAGCAGCTGCTGAGGATTAGATCAGACAAGCTACCATTAAGGCCAAACTCATAGACCAACATGGAAACTTCAACTTTCAAACAACAGACCAAGAGCTTGCTATGTGCCTACGGTTAACTTGGGAAAGAATATGCATTTCTTTTCCAAATCCTTTCTTTTGTCTATCATTATAAACCCTGGCTTCAATATGGCAACAAACTGACTGTCTCACATATCTCCTTTGTAATCAGTTCCAAAGCCGCCTTCCAAGAATTCTGTTCTCTTCAAATCTTATTTGTTGCACTCCCTAATTCACTTTTTTTTTGTAAAGATCTTAAATGCCAGACTTTCTTTTCTCATCTCTTACAATAATTGCATGCCTCCATGTTCACTGAAATATCTCTCTTCTCCTTGGCAGGATAAGTTTTCTTCTCTGATAAACTATAATGGTTCATCCAAAAATAAGGCCTTGTGGTAGCATTTTACTCTTTCAATGGTGTGAACCATGTTGTTCATTTCTTCTAACATAATAGACAAACATTATTTTATAATATGATTTTACTGGTTTATACGATTGATCTATTACATATTCTATTACCTGTATATCTTTGAATAGCAAGTCTAACATTTGTTCTTAATTATTTTTCTGTAATAATTTTGTTTTAAAAAATAATACAAATACTTGATACAAAAAACCACCAATACACTATACACCCACGGCTTCCTGTAGATATAATGAACTAGAAGCCAAAATAAGGCAGCAGTTACGTGCTGGAAGATGCAGATTAGATTTATTTTCTCATACAGATTTACAAAAGAATTATTGAAAAATGAAGCCCTTTTTAAGTCAATGAGATTAATATCCACGACCATGTCTGAAGTTCATATGACTCCTCGTTGATCGATCCATAAAGCTGAAAGAATAAACCAAGTCAATGTATATAATTAGTAAGTAGATATTTGAACAGGCTACAAACTACATTGATTTTAACTTACTACATTAATCTTAAGACAAATTATTAGCCATGAGTAAACAGTAGATCCGAGTGGCATTCCATAAAACATAGGTATAATCATCTTTTGATTCTTTGTAATCAGCTACATGGATACAAACTACTATTCTTTCCACTTCTCAAACTTTGTTGATTAAATAAACTTACAGCATAGGCCACATTGAATTTTGTTTATCTATAGAAACCTTGCACCAAAACTGACCAGTTTTCCAAGCGATATGCTTAACCAATGGACAATTTGATTCTATGCACATTGATAAACACTTGCTTTAGAAATTTATGAGATACGCGGGTCATACCGAGCATATCATCACCACCTGCATTGGCTCCCGCAACTCCAACACAACAAAATAAGGAAGTGTCATCTACTTTCAAATGCTCCAACATATATGCCCTCAATAGTTGCATGCTCATACAATGAAGTTAAGTCTTTGATACATGATATATCCTGCTCCCATCAAATGGTTAGAGAATTAAGACAAAAATGAAAGAGTAGATGAAAAACAAAGTGAACTAAATAACTCGAGATAATTTCACAAGACCTGAACCCACAAAGACTACCCATATTTCGACAAGCATGCTTTTGTTAATCCACAAAGGCCTGAACTCACTAGACCTGAACTCATCTGATGCTGCCTACTGGGATTCACTAAGTACTTGCTTCATTTCCACAACAATAGGTACAACTTCCTAAGGATCATAGTGATGATCCACCAAAACATACTTGATTGAACTTCTTGGGCAACACAATTATCTAAAGGCAAAAAGGAAAGGGTTGAAGCCATTAACTAAATGGACTGATCCATCATCTCCTTTATAAATAAGCCTTCAATAAAACAACCTGTGGACCAATACTCCCACCCTAGATCCAGAATCTTCAATGCACAAAGAAACAAACCAAGGTAACAGGTCCTGGGGTGGTAGGAATAGCACAATAGGCTCACAGTGGAGAGGTGGAAGACTGTTTCAAATAGAGGACAAGTGATAATCAACGTGACTTCCAGAGCAATTTGAGATATTGGTCTGTGATTCCATTTTCCAATGAAGCCAATTGCAGACTCATTCTAACAGCAAGTTAATTTCCATGAACTGGCATGCAAAGATAACATAGAGTAATTGGAAAATATAACAAGAAATGAAGTAAAATCTAAGCATAGAAGATTATGATCCAAGATTCTAGCACACCGTCTTTTCGGCAACATCAAGTTGAAGCATCCACCCATCACTTTTTTATTTCTTATTCATCATCAGGGTATTTAGAACATATTGGGAAGCATTTATCCATGTACTTGCAAGATCATCAATGAAACAACTAAGCAAAATAAATCAATAAAATCAAAGCCAAAAATAAACTACAGAAATAACTAGAACTAGGTTGAGATGGCTATTCCTGAAGGAACAAAGAAACATAGTTAAAGTGTTAAAAGTGATCTTCCAGAAAGAATGAAACATTGAACAAGAGTGTACCTGTAATTTATAACCTCTGCTAGCAGACCCAAGGCAATGCTGAAGAATACGGGATGACTTCGAAGACCTTGTTCAACATTCTTTTCAATGGCTTCCTCTTCCAGAAGAATTGATTCATTTGCCTTGGGCATTTCTCCTGTATTTGAATGAGTCATCAGCTTGTACAGTAGTAGAAATTCACATGCTATATGATTAGCAAATATCATCACTCGAGAAGCACCTCAATAATTTCTAAGATATCATCATTTCTCTTTTTCCAAGCATAAGTTCCTTACAGTAACACTGGTAAAGAACTATTGTGTTTTTTTTTAGTTCTTTTCTCATTAGTTTGTTTTATTAAATAAACATCTAAAAACCAAATTAAATTTTTTGAAAGCATTTGTCTCAACTCTTAATTTCTTTTCAATAACCTTACTCATAAATTGGCAACAATAACTTTTCCTCTATTTTTAGGCATCTTAGTTGTTAAAGTTTTATTGAATAACTTAGTTGACTATACTATACTTGATCTCCTAAATTCTTCCAAGCCTAAAGATGAATCTCACCTAGATCTACATTGATACCTATTTTCATTTTCTTTAAAGATACTTTAATCTCACTCAGTCAAATATTTCAAGTAAATAACTTGTTTATAAATTTGATAATCTTCCGGACACGATCAATTTTTTTTTATTAGTGCTCATTAAATAATTTGTAAAACTATTTTTTCACCTTACATTATTGTCATCAAGAAACCTTTTGAAAGAATGCAGACTTCAATGAGTGCTTTGGAGCTTGTTGAAAGAATGCAGACTTCAATAAGAAACATATAAGCTTTATCTTGATCTAGTGTAAATTTAAAGTACCCTTGACTAAAATCTTCAACAAAAATCATTGTGCATAAATTTAACTATGAATGTACAGCACAGGAAGTTAATTATCTCTACAGCCGACCGGGATAAACTTGAAAATGGATTCGGAACAAAATAGTTACCTTGTTGCAGCAAAAAGGTGAAACCCTCGCCCCCAGGGCCTCCACCGATCGGACCCACGGTCATTGTGAGGGAGATAAATCGCAGCACCCGAGCTAACATGGGACGGACCGAGTGGGATACAGGGATAGGGGATTTATTCCCCCGTTACCACTGAGTTTCGACCCGGTGGCCTCATTGCAGCAACTTCCGTCCTATGCCATCTCGGATGACCCACGGGGTCACAAAATAGTTACCTCGAGTACCATATGAAGAAGTTGGAAAGCTGCACGCATTCCATCATCTCTCAAAGTAAGACGGAATTCCATTGCACTGAACTCCTCGGTGGACTCTAGCGAGCAATTGATTAACACAGAAAAGTTCTACCTAGAGAAGAGAAGAAGAATCAACATTGCAAAGCAGCTCAAGAAACAATTCAGGGTCCGGATTTGTACTGAATCAAGTTAACTCATATGCGAGCATGGTCTACGCGTGTCGAATACCGAATTAGTCGGGACAAAATTTTTCCAAGTGGAACAACTAACATTTTACCATGTGAATAATTCTTTTGCTTGTTGCTAATATGCAACGGATGAATTAATCACTGATTAATTGAGAATCTATAACCGTCAATTTGAAATGATCACTATTGATGATCAAGCGGCTAGAGGCCATGAATGATGATTACTTGGTCATTTAATGCGGCGAAAGCATATAATGATCATTACTTGGCCATTTAATACGGCGAAACCATATAGCTCTTATAAGAGGAGGTCATGACCTTGAGAGCAGGGAGAACTATAGGAAAAAGAGAATTCTCTACCTTTGTTTCCCGTCTTTCTTCTTTGTCGTTCACTCACTCGTCGGCTCTATTGGTGATAGCCTTAGTTGTCAACATGGTTTTACCATTATATCATGAGAAATAGACGTCTATCATAACCTTGACGCACTGACGGAGAAGGACGAATCTATCTTAAGGAAACTGTGTAAAACGCAAGCCTCATTTTCAGCCTCGTGTCTCGGCATTATCTTAGCCTCATGTCTCGGCGTCATCTCGACCTCATGTCTCAGCATCTCGGTAATGGTCTCGATAGAAATCTTTGGTCACTGCAGATGTTCCTGGTTACGGTAGACGTCTCTGGTCTTGGCATATATCTCTGGTCATGACAGACGTCTCTAGTCACGACAGGCATCTCTGGTCACGACAAACGTTCCTAGTCTCAGTAGACTCCTCTGTCCTAGGTCTTGGCCAAGTCTTCCAAGCAATCCAGCTTTCCAAGCAGCTCATCCTTCCTTAACAACTTAAAATTATCAGCTCGTCTCAATAGGTCTAAAGTTGATTTTAGTTTGCAATTTTAATTTCAATGAATCCCCTATCTCCGGGCATGCAATCTTCATGGTGAAAGATTGCCCAACATGCATTTCACTCCTCCCGTGATTGGTTGGATGCCTAGATAATTTCTCTTTACAGTAATAGAACTATCAATCCCCATTAATCTAGCAACATTCTTTAAGCAACAATTAATTCTATACAAATCGCATAAGCTGTCTTCACCAGAATCCATCTATTTGTCATCCAAATATATATATAAGTAGCATTTTAAAGGGGAAAACAATCAATTCCAGTTTCACAAAGAAGAGGAGAGACATGGTGAGTGCCATGCTGAAGTCGTATCCCTGAAGGTCCGCTCTTGAAGCTGAATGGAATGCAAAGTTTGCAGAGCTAAAATGTATTATGACAACCAAGGTTGCATACAAACTGATGAGGAAGGAGGATGAAACTCTACGTGTGGTATCTCTTGGTTGTTGATAAAATTAGTGTGTTAGTGGACATGTTTTAATTGAGTTAGTGGAGAGAAATAATAGGATAATGGATGTAATGTGGTGTTAGTGGGTCAATGAGTTGACAAGTTGAGTTAGTGGTGGAGGATAGTGATTAATGTTATCGTGTTAGTAGAGTTAGTCGGTTTTTTTAATATGTGATGTATTAGCCTATAAATAGGATATGTATGATCAATGAAAATGTGTGAAAAACTTAGGGGGCGTTTGGTTTATGTTTTCCACACTGTTTTCTATTTTCATTTTCTGAGAAAATGGAAAACGTGTTTGGTTTGCGTTTTCTACGTTCATTTTTAAGAAAATGAGAGAGTGTTTTCTAAGAAAACGAAAAATGCGGAAAAGTCATTTTCTGAAAAATGAAAAACGCGTATTTTTCAGAAAATGAAAATGAAAATGGGGCAAACCAAACACACCCTTATTTTTTATACTCCTTGTGTCCTCGACTCGTCTATTTTTCTTATCAGTGGTATCAGAGTGAGGTTTTGAAGAGAGTTATGTCTTCCGAAAGTTTTGTACAACCTGTCATTCATCGATTTGATGGTCACTTTGACCATTGGAATATGCTCATGGAGAATTTTCTAAGATTTAAAGAATATTGGACGGTCGTGATTTCTAGAATAGCAGAACCGATAGAAGGTGTTGCGCTAACAGATGCGCAATTGAAAGACTTGAAAGAGATGACTTGAGGGCATAATGATCTCTCCTATTGAGATTGTATTTATAATAATTTACAACATAATTACAGCTCAATGATTTACAGCAATTAAGAATAATTAATGCAAATTAAAGCTAATTAATGCTAATTAAAGCTAATTAATGCTAATTAAAGCTAATTAATGCTAATTAAAGCTTGCTAAAAATAATCAAGACAGCTAGCTAGCATAATTTACACCTCAGAGCTTTCCTAAATAATCTATATTCTCGACACTCCCCCTCAAGCTGGTTTAAAGATATCTTCCATACCCAGCTTGCTTACTACACATTCAAATTGTCTCTTGTGTAGCCCTTTTGTAAGTAGATCAACAACCTGTTCAATGATGGGAATATAGTCCACACTAATCACATGATTGTCTATTTTTTCTTTGATGAAGTGCTTGTCGACTTCCACATGCTTTGTGCGATCATGAAGTACTGGATTGTGTGCAATTGAAATTGCTGCTCTGTTGTCACAGTGCATCTTTATTGGCGCCAACTCTGATATCTTCAATTCCAATAATAGTCTCTTGATCCACAAAACTTCACATATTCCATGAGCTAAGGCTCTAAACTCAGCCTCTGCGCTGCTTCGAGCTACCACATTTTGTTTCTTGCTACGCCAAGTGACCAAATTACCACCCACAAACGAGCAATATCCCGAAGTAGACCTTCTATCAGTTAGACTTCCTGCCCAGTCAGCATCAGTGTAAGCTTCAACTTGTAGATGTCCCCGGGTTTTAAACAGAAGTCCTTTACCGGGTGTTCTCTTTAGATACCTTAGGATCCGATACACAGCATCGAAGTGTTCAGACCCAGGCGAGTGCATGAATTGGCTAACTACACTTACTAGAAATGCTATATCAGGCCGAGTGTGTGATAGATAAATCAGTCTCCCGACAAGTCTTTGATAGCGCCCCCTTTCCTTTACTGATTCTGTCACTGCTGGTTGTAGTTTGACGTAAGGCTCCATAGGCGTCTCAGCTGGCTTACATCCCAGCATACCAGTTTCGGTCAGCAAGTCAAGGACATATTTTCGTTGGTTGACAAATATACCTTCTTTGGACCTTGCAAACTCCATGCCAAGAAAGTATTTTAACACTCCCAAGTCTTTGATTTCAAATTCTTTTGCAAGCTTTCCTTTAAGTTCTTCAAGTTCCTTGTAGTCACTCCCTGTTAGGATAATATCATCAACATATACAAAAAGCACAGCTGTTTTACCTTCCTTTGAGTGTTTGTAAAACATGGTGTGATCAGCTTGACTTTGAACATAACCAAGTCACTTCACAACTTTGCCAAAGCGTTCAAACCATGCCCTTGGGGATTGCTTTAGACCATACAAGGCCTTCTACAGTTTACACACCTTTCTGACTCCGAACTTTCTTTCAAAACCTGGAGGGAGGCTCATAAGTACTTCTTCATCTAGATCTCCATTTAGGAAGGCATTTTTAACATCCAGCTGATATAAGGGCCATTTGAGATTGACCGCAAGTGACAGAAGAACTCGAATTGAGTTAATTTTTGCGACAGGAGCAAATGTTTCCTGGTAATCTATTCCATATGTCTGTGTAAAGCCTTTTGCTACAAGCCTTGCCTTATATCTCTCTACACTCCCATCTGGTTTACTCTTTATAGTGAAGAGCCATCTGCACCCTACTATCTTTTGATCCTTAGGTGCTTCAACAATTTCCCAAGTACCATTTTTCTGTAAGGCATTTATTTCTTCAAACACTACTAATCTCCAATCCTTGTCCTCCAGTGCTTCCTGAATATTTCTAGGTACAACAAGTTTTGAAATATTAATAGTAAATGCCTTATGTGATTCGGATAAATGATCATGGGTTATGTATCTGGCAATGGGATGTTTGGTACAGGTTCGGGTACCTTTTCGAAAAGCAATGGGGAGGTCAAGGTTGTCAGGGTCATTTTCTTGTGGAACAATTGAGGTTGGACTAGTAGACTCAAGAATAATAGGTAAAGTGGAGTTTTCATGTGAGTTAGGGGAAAAAGAGGTAACTGGAGTATTCAGTGTTCCTTCGCCCGAGGCTTCCAATGAGGCTTGTGCTGGAATGGTTAATTCATCTTTACTTCTTCCAAGGACATTTCTCCTAGAATAAACCAAAGGTTCAAGGATATTTCGATTTTTTTCCATTCGAAGTATTTCCTTTTCTGATAGACCAATTTCATGGTTGACAATTATGGGTTCGGACTCCCCATTATTTTCATTTTGAGATTTTTGAGGTTGGTCAATAACCAAATTTGGAAGAGTTCTAGTTATCTCCCAAAAATTTGGTTCCCTTAGATTCTTCCCCTGAATCAAATTTTTCGTAAAATATGGTTTGGTTTCCATGAAAGTGGCATCCATTGTTATAAAGAACCATTTTTTTAGAGGACAAAAAAATTTGTAGCCTTTGCGATTTGCAGCATAGACTATAAAAACATATTTTTCTGCCCTAGGAACTAATTTTGACCGTGATCTCTTAGGTATGTGTACATAAGCGGTGCAACCAAATACTTTAAGGGGTAAATCAGAATTGATGCGAGATTCAGGGAAGTATTTTTTTCAGACATTGCAACGACGTGATGTAGTTTAAAACTCTAGTAGGCATCCTATTAATTAAATAAGTTGCTGTTAGAATTGCATCTCCCCACAAGTACTTTGGAATATTCATGTAAAACATTATGGCCCTAGTAACTTCAAGTAAGTGCCTATTTTTTCTTTCAGAGACTCCATTTTGTTCTGGAGTATCAGGACATGTTGATTGATGTAAGATGCCTTTTTCCCTCAAAAATGTTTCTACAGATTGATTGAAATATTCTGTACCATTATCTGTTCTCAAAATACTTATTTTTGTTTGAAATTGGTTTTCAATCAAATTGTAGAATTCTTTAAAAATTTTCTCAACCTCATTCTTGTTTCTCATCAAAAAAAACCCAACAGAGTCGAGTATGGTCATCGGTAAAGCTTACAAACCATTTTTGTCCTGATGATGTATTTACCTTTGAGGGTCCCCACACATCACTGTGGAATAAGTAAAAAGGCTTTGATTCAAGGTAAAGTCTAGAGACATATGCTTTACGAGGACTTTTTGCAAGAGTACAACTTTCGCATTGAAAATCTAAGGGGTTCATATTTTTAAACAAATCAGGGAATAAATGTTTCATATATGAAAAACTAGGATAACCTAAACGGCAATGCCAAACCATTATTTGATCATAAACAGAAAGAGAACTAATACTACTAAGTCCTTTCACAATTTCCTTACTAGGTAAAATGTCCTCAAAGTAGTAAAGACCATTCACCATTTTAGCATTGCCAATCGTCTTCCCCGAGCTCCGGTCCTGAAAGGTCCAATGAGAGTCACAAAAAACTACACGACAGTTAGAGTCTTTGGATAATTTACTGACTGAAAGAAGATTGCATGTAAGTTTAGGTACATAGAGAACAGACTTAAGATCTATATTCTCAGAAATTTGGACTGAACCTTTTCCGGCAATAGGTGAAAAACTTCCATCTGCAATCTTAACCTTTTTATTTTCAAGACAGGGTGAGTATAGTTTTAACAATTTCAAGGAATTGGTCATATGATCAGATGCTCCAGAATCAATTATCCATGGAGCAGAAATTCCGAAACCACATGGAAAGGTAATTATTTCGTTACCTGTATGCGCCACAGAAACATTAGGAGTACTGGATGATGGATTTGAAGTTAACAGTGCTAGAAGTTGCTCCAGATGCTCTTTTGTGATGGTGCTGGCAGTAGTCATTGCCTCATTCGCAGTGGGAAAGATACGTCCATTTTTCTCACCTGATTTGCTTTTAAAGTTGGCAGGTTTGCCATGAATTTTCCAGCAGGTTTCTCAGGTGTGACGTGGCTTGTTGCAAAAGTCGCACAACAGAACTGACTTTTCTTCTGGTTTACATAGATTGGCAGTGCCTCTGCGTATGTTTGAGCCTGTAGAGGTAAGGGCTGAACCTTCAATGATAGTCGTAGGTCCTTTTTTGCCAAGCATAACATTCCTCCGGCTCTCCTCCCTTCTAACTTTGGAGAAGACTTCACCGAGGGATGGTAGTTGTCTCCTACCAATGATTCTTCCTCTTACCTCATCGAACTCAACATTGAGGCCAGCCAAAAATTTGAAGATACGACTGCCTTCCACTATTTTCTTGTAGTACTGTCCATCTTCAACATTCTTCCACTCATATGCATCAAAAAGATCAAGGTCCTGCCAGATCCTCTTCAAGGAGTTGAAATACTTGGTGACCGGTTCTTCTCCTTGCCACAATTCACCAAGTTTGAGAGTCAACTCAAAGATTTGAGACTGATTCCCCAAATCAGAGTACATCTGATTTATGTTTTCCCATAATTCATATGCTGTAGGGAAACACATATAATTTGCGCCAATCTCCTCTTCCATGGAATTTACGAGCCATGTCATTGCCATGGAATTTTCGGCATCCCATGTAGCATACATTGGGTCTTTTTCCGATGGAGTTTTCTTTTCACCCGTTAAATAGTCCATCATTCCTCGGCCCCGAATATACATCTTCACTGATTGCGACCACCGTAAGAAGTTGTCGATGTTCAGCTTGATGGTGGTTATCTGGGCGGGATGTGAGGAGGACTGAGGAATGGTGGTGGATTCGCTGGAGTATTCAGACATGGCTTTGGCTTAAGAAATTTCTGGACAGGGAAGGATGGCTCTGATACCAACTTGAAAGAGATGACTTGAGGGCATAATGATCTCTCCTATTGAGATTGTATTTATAATAATTTACAACATAATTACAGCTCAATGATTTATAGCAATTAAGAATAATTAATGCTAATTAATGCTAATTAATGCTAATTAAAGCTAATTAAAGCTTGCTAAAAATAATCAAGACAGCTAGCTAGCATAATTTACACCTCAGAGCTTTCCTAAATAATCTATATTCTCGACAAAAAGATCTTAAAGCAAAGAATTATCTCTTCCAAGCTATTGATCGCTCAATTTTGGAAACCATTCTCTGCAAGAATACCGCCAAAGATATGTGGGATTCTATAAAAAAAAAAGTACCAAGGTACAACAAGAGCTAAGAGGCATCAACTTCAAGTACTTCGTTCGGAGTTCGAAATGCTCTGAATGAAATCAGGAGAATCAGTTTCAGATTATTTTACTAGAATGATGGCAATCGTCAACAAAATGTGGATCCTTAGCGACAAGACAGAGGATGTTCTTTTCGTCGAAAATTTCTTCGATCTATGACACCAAAATTAAATTTTGTTGTTTGTGCCATTGAAGAAGAAAATGATGTAAGTCTACTTTCAATTGATGAATTACAAAGTTCATTATTAGTACATGAGCAGAAAATCAATTAATGTGAAAAAGAGGAGCAAGCATTGAAGGCTTTATCAGAAAATCACTCTACAAATGGTAGAAGTGATGAGGATGAGGAAGAGGCAGAGGACGAGGAAGAGGAAGAGGAGGTAGGACCAACAATAAAATCGACACCAGGAAAGCTATTTTCAAAGAAGAGATAGAGGACGTGGAGGCTATTATTCTACAACTAATAGAACAAAGTCAACAGACAAGTCTAATGTTGAATGTTACCGATGTCATAGGTATGACCATTATAGATCAGAATATTATATTAATTTGAAGAAACAAAATGGAGATTAGACTAACTTTGCAGAAGAAGAAGAAGTGTCCCTTTTAATGGTATGTCATGAGAAAGAGAAAACTCAACGGAATATATAGTATCTAGATGCAGACTGCAGCAATCACATGTGTGGAGAAAAGGATACATTTTCAGACTTAGATGAATCCTTTCGCAGTTCTGTCAAATTTGGCAACAACTCTACAATTTCTGTTATGAGAAAAGGAAAGGTAACCATACAAGCAAAAGGAGACGCTACCTATATTATCTCTAATGTTCTTTTTGTGATAGATTTAAAAACTAATTTGCTTAACGTGAGTCAATTACAAGAAAAAGGATATGAAATTGCTATTAAAGAAGGAGTTTGTTGGATTCGAGATGCAAAGTTGGGTTAAATTGTGCAAGTTAATATGACAACAAATCATATGTTTTCACTTTATCTTCATACTACACCACATTCATATTTTTCAGCAAAATTTGATGATGAGGAATGGTTATGGCACTTTCATTACGACTATCTAAATTTTGATGGATTGAAAACACTAAAATAGAATAATATGGTGATCGGTCTTCCTCAAATTACAACTCTTTCTCAAGTTTGTGAGAATGTGTTGTTAGCCAACAACCTCGTAATCAATTCCCACAAGGAAAATCTTGGAGAGCAAAGGCGGCATTGGAGCTTATTCATTCAGATATTTGCGGACCAATAACACTGCATTCTAATGGAGGTAAAAGATACATAATTACCATTATTGATGATTATAGCTGCAAAATATGGATTTATTTGTTGCAAGAAAAATTTGAAGCCTTTACAGCTTTCAAAAATTATAAAGTACTTGTCGAGAAAGAAATTGACAACTCTATTAAGGTTCTGCATACAGATCGTGGTGGAGAATATAACTCACATGAATTTGCAAATTTTTATGAGAATATGGAATCAAGAGACAACTTACAATAACTTACACACCTCAACAGAATGGTGTATGTGAGAGGAAGAACCACACTATTATGAATATGATACGAAGCCTTCTGACGACAAGTGGTATTCCTAAAAGTTTTTGGCCGAAAGTAGTTAATTGGAGCATCCATATATTGAATAGAAGTCATACATTATCTGTTCAAAACATGACACCGGAGGAAGCTTGGAGTGGAAAATAATCGACTATTGATCATTTTTGGATTTTTGGGTGTATCGCTTATGCTCATATTCCATATGAAAGGAGAAAGAAGATAGACAGCAAAGGTGACAAATGAATTTTTCTTGGTATGAGTAATACATCAAAAGCTTGTAGATTATATAATCCTTGCACTAAGAAAATCATTATATGTCGTGATGTTATATTTGATGAAAAAGACACTTTGCCATGGAATCAAAATGGTGTTAAAAAAATTATCCCTATTGATTTTGATGATGATGAGAAAGTACAATGGCCAATGGAGGATGAGCAACATGAGGAAGTCTCTCAAAATATTCCTATAGCAGATCAAAGTTTGGTTGAAGCAGAATCACAAAGGCCACAACGTGTTCGAAAAAGACCAACATGGATGTCTGATTATGAGGTGACTGGAATTGATCAAGGTGATGATCCTCTTACACATTTTGCTTTGTTTTCATATTGTGACCCCATTATCTTTGAAGTGACTATTAGAAAATTAAAATGGAGAAAAGCTATGGATGATGAAATTACAACAATTGAAAAAAATAATACATGGGAGTTATGTGATCTTCCTAAAGGACAAAAGACTACTAGTGTAAAGTGTGTTTACAAGACAAAGCTAAATGAACATGGTGAAATTGACAAGTGCAAAGCACGTTTGGTGGTGAAGGGCTATAAACAGGAGTTTGGTGTTGACTATAAGGAAGTTTTTACTCCTGTAGCAAGACATGATACAATCAGAGTGATGATAGCGATAGCGGCACAAAATTCATGGCCTATCTTTCAATTGGATATAAAATCAGCATTCCTCCATGGAGATTTGAAAGAATAAGTATTTATCGATCAACGTTCGGGTTATGTGAAATTTGATAATGAGCATAAAGTTTATAGATTAAAGAAAGCTCTATAAGGATTAAAACAAGCCCCACGGGCTTGGTATAATCGTATAGAAATTTATTTTTTGAAGGAAGAATTTCAAAAATGCTCTTTTGAACATACTCTTTTTATTATGATTGATGATGGAGGAAAAATATTAATAGTTTGTTTATATGTAGACGACTTAATCTACACTAGAAATAGTACATCTATATTTGAAAAAATTTAAAAATCTATGATGAAAGTATTTCCTTGGTATTGAAGTGGTGCAAGCTTCTGTTGGAATTTGTATTTCTCAAAGAAGATATGTGCAAGAAATTTTGAATAGATTTCAAATGAAAGATTGCAATCCTATAAATACTTCTTTTGAGTTTGGAGTGAAGTTACATAAAGATATTGGAGGGAAGAAGGTTGATGCCACACTTTACAAATAGATAGTGGGGAGTTTAATGTATTTGACAACGACAAGACCTGATATTATGCATGTTGTAAGTATGATTAGTAGATACATGGATTGTGCTATAGAAATGCATCTCTTAGCTACAAAAGTACTAAAGAATTTGGGTTGTTTTATAAAAAGGGAGAAAAGTTAGATCTATTTGGTTTTACAAACAGTGATTATGCAAGAGATATAGATGATCGAAAAAGTACATTTAGGTACATTTTCATGTTGGGTACAAGAGCTATTTCATGGTCTTTGAAAAAATAATCAATCGTTATATTATTATCCACGAAAGCTGAGTTTGTTGCTGCAACATCTTGTGTTTGTTAAGCTATTTGGCTAAAGAAGATTCTTACAGAATTATATTTCAAAGATGATGGACCTATTCAGATTTATTGTGACAACAGTTCGACAATAAAACTTTCTAAAAATCCAGTGCTACATGGTCGAAGTAAACACATAGATGTGAGGTATCATTTCCTGAGAAATCTTACAAATAATGAAGTCATTAATCTTGTTTACTGCAAAAGCGAGGATCAAATTGCCAATATACTAACCAAGCCTCTCAAATTTGCTACATTTCAAAAGCTCATAAAGCTACTTGGTGTTTCTACATGGAGTTTAAAAGTTTGACTCTTTTTAAACTTATTATTACATTTATAATATCAGTTTAAGGGAGGGATGGTTGATAAAATTAGTATGTTAGTGGGCATATTTTAATTGAGTTAGTGGAGAGAAATAATAAAATAATGGATGTAATGTGGTGTTAGTGGGTCAATGAGTTGGCAATTAAGTTGAGTTAGTGGTGGATGATAGTGGTTAATATTGTAGTGTTAGTGGAGTTAGTGAGTTTTTTTAATATGTGATATATTAGCTTATAAATAGGATATGTATGATCAATAAAAATATGTGAAAAAGTTATTTTTTATTCTCTTTGTGTTCTCGACTCGTCTATTTTTCTTATCATTCGTGGTATCTCTTGTTTTCAGGAGTTTGTTTAATGAGAAAACAGTTATGATAGAACATGCAACTAAATAATTAATATTGTATTATGAGCTGGGTCCATGGGATTGTAAGCAAGTGCAATCAAGTTGAGGTTAATATTTTTAAACTTGTTTATTAAAGAAATACAACTAAAAATCAAGTCAAGTACAATATTTTGTGTTCAATATTGCCTATTAAAAAGCATATTGTTATCAAATTAAGCTGATCAAATAGAGCATGATGTGCTTATAATTAAGTTGAAACTTGATTTAATAAAAGAAACCTATATAATTTTAAAATTCTATTCATGCCTAATGCAACGATTTTAATTATTTTTTTAATCAAAATGTCATTCTTAATTAGTGATCTAGAGATAACTTAGAAGAATATAATACTTATTTTGGTCTTATATTAAAGAGACATATCACCTTTAAAGCTAATGAAGTGAAAAAGTATTAATGTTATTAATTATGTATGGTATGAAAATTTTTAAAATATTTATGTGAAGCCAAAATTTGGGAGATCACTACAAGCAAACGTGGTTTGAAAGATCACTTTCGAATTTGCTTACACCAAACCAATTTATTCTGAAATTTAAATGAGAAAGCAAGTAAAAATAAAAATAAAAAACATTTTGCAAAGGTAATAAAAAATAGCCTTAAAAAGAATATATCATTCAAGAGTGACTCGAAGTGAAAATAATTTTACACAGTAATTCACTCAAAATCAAATTATTTTAAAAATTAGGCAATACACATATAAATACATAGGATTAGAAGTTTAAAAAAAACACTTAATAAGGCTAGAACATTAAGCAAACAAAACACACATAATCAACATAGCAACACCATTTGAGACGAAGTCCCTATTACAGCCAGCCTTGTATATTGCTCCGTCTTGTGAGTCTTCTCTCAATATTGAAAATAGTATTGGAATTAGCACGATTATCATTTGGCAACCCACTGAGCAAGCTCTCCATTTCTTCAACATTGTGTTGTACTATGAACGGGTGTTTCTTAAGAGTTCTTAATCCATTTAGCTCCTCAGCCACTTCCTTCATAGTTGGTCTATCTTCTCCCTTTGACTTTAAACATACCTTAATAAGTGCGGTAAGTTCTTGAATAAATTCTATATTACCTTCCAATTTCACTTGATTGTCTAAGATATCTGAAACCCTATTCTGCTTCTCCAACATAGTAAAAGTCGACACCAAACTCTTTTGTTCTTCAGATTCTTCGAAACTAATAACCTTCTTACCTGTAAATAGCTCCAAGAGAACCACACCAAAGCTATAAACATCACTTTTATAGGTCAACTCATATGTCATCAAGCACTCTGGATCAATATAACCATGAGTGAATTGCAACAATGTAGCAAATTGTTTCTCCCCCTTGGGAATCATCTTTGAAGCTCCAAAGTCTGAAATTTTTGCTGTGTAATCCATATCCAAAAGTATATTAGAGGGTTTCACATCTCCATGAATGATTTGAGGTGAAGCTTTTGAATGCAAGTAGTCCAGAGCATCAGCCGACTCATAAGCAATTCGCAGTCGAGTATCCAAGGAAGTTGGAGCTTGATTCTCATTTTCATGAATTAAATGAAACAATGTTCCATTCGAGACAAACTCATAAACCAATAATGGCATCTCAGTCTCCAAACAACAACCCAAGAGATTGACTATGTTGACATGGTTAACATATGATAAAATAAGTGTCTCTGTTCCAAACTGTTTTTTTAAATCCTCATTGATAATCTTAGGCTTCTTTATGGCAACAACAACTTGGTTTTCCAAAACTCCTTTATATACAACTCCATTTCCTCCTCTCCCAATAATATTTTTGTCATCAAAATGATTTGTCGCCTTCTCTAATTCTTTGCTTTCAAATATCTTAAATTTGTTGAGGCCTCTTTGTAACTTCATCTTTTCCTCTAATTCATAGCCTCCGTGTTGTTTGAAATATTTTCTTTTCATCTCTTCAATTTTACTTCTTTGATAGACTACATAAAGACACATAATACATAGTAACAAAATGATTACACCGCCGCCGCCACCTGCAAGGTTCATACATACATGTCATCTTTATGTTCTGAGTTTATGTTAAATTGGTTGGTTCGAGAGAAGCTTCTTACCTATAGCCACCTTCACAGCTAAGGATAATTTCTGAGACTCTGCTGTGATGCATACTCCATTGTAAGCGTTTCCTTGCGTGCCTTCGGGGCACTCGCATCTATAATCACCTGGAAGGTTGTGGCAGATGCCATCGGAGCATGGATTTGATTGCTGATCGCACTCATTGATATCTAAAATGTATTGCCATAGAAAGGCAAAACATATATAATTGAAAGCAGCTAGCTAGCTAGAATAATTAATTAAATCGATTGGTATAGACGACAGATATACCTTGGCATCCGTCGGAGACGTAAGGATTGCCTTGGTATCCCTCAGAACAGTTGCAGAGATAACCAGGACCATTGGAGGAGTCGACGCATGCGCTGTATTTGCTGATGCAGGCATAAGAGGTTGGGTTGCGCTTAGCTACTTCACAGGTCTCATTTCCAATGGCCCAGTCCATGACCACCGGCACCCTGCCGTCGTTAATTTGCATGAATTGGTTCGTGGTGATGTAAGATGTTTGGAAATGGAACCACTCGGCCTCCAACAAGGCGGCGTAGCTGCATCTGCTAAATCTCCAAGTATTCGAGTTGTTGAAACATGATTGTCCAAAGCTGACTTCATAGTATCTGAGATTCTTGGGTATGGAAGTCTGGCAGCAACCCATGCCGGAGCAGGAGTCATTGACGATGTTCTGTTCATACCGGCACATGGACACACAGCCTCTCTCGTAGCCATTGCTCCCATCGAGGGCGAGAAAGTAGGCAAGGGTGTTGCATCCGATGACAGTGAACTTGTTGTGCAGATCTGACAACCTATATGGGGTGTTTTCCAGATCCAACCACCAGCTGTAGCTGTAAGTGATATTGTTGTAATTTGAATTGTAGCACGCCGAGGTTATATTGTTGAGCATGCGCACTTGGCCCGTCACCAACGAAATATTGAGGACCTCAACATTATTGCCATAGAATGGTTTCCTGAGGCCACTTTCGATGGTGTTGCAGGTTAGATTGAAACCTCCTCCCAAGGAACAGTTAGCGCCGATGCCGAAGGGGTAAGGGATCTCTACGACGCCGCATTTCGTTGGGCATCTGCCGTCAGGCACAGCAGATACGACTGCAGGTAGCAGCAGCAGTAGCATTCGGGAGAAGAGCAGAGACATGGGGATTAATTGCTACTGCAGCTAGCTGAATCCTTAGCTTCTAATTAACTGATCGTTAAGCCAAGAATAACCTGACTCCTCACTATATGACAAGCTTAATAAACTCAACTGCACGCATAGACGTAAATAGTATCATCCTGTACATGTAATAGTGGATTTACCTCCTCTGTGTTAATCCTGGGATAGGTTGGTAGGACCGCTAGGGGCAAACGTATTATCCTTTTACCACAAAATTGTACAATCATGTTTAACCCAACGAAGTTATCCGAGATGGTAAGTGATGATGACGTTTGCAGTTGAGAATGCGGGGTCGAATCATGGGGATGTCGGAATGTAAATCTCCGGACTCTATGTCAGTCCCAGGTAGTCTCTATCAGAAGAAATTTCGACAGCATCTTCCCTGTACGGGTGACAATCTGAGACTTTACTATAAAGTCCTCTGTGCCACATATACCTCAACCAACACGGCCGGAACAATAATAATAAAATACAACAAGCAATCCATGCAGTTTATATATTTCAGCTTCTGGCTGACTCAACCACACGGTTTATATTTGAAAACCACCTACTCCACTACAACGACGGAAAACGTAAACCCATGACAGAAAATCCAACACAGCGAAAACCAAAAGCAGTAGGCCAAAACTTGCTAAAAGTCCACGAGTACAGTTATTTATCACAAGTATATAAAAGGTAAAACACATAAACCCATTGTCCAAAATGAAAACCCGTCGTGATAAGTAGTGGGGGACTAGCGACTGGAATCTCCTGATAGCATCAACCTGAAATGGTAATATCAACGGGATGAGTCAACTCCTCAGCGGATACCAAATTGACATACATAGTAAATTATAACTAATAGTAATAAATATACGTACAGTCTCCTGAGATAATTTACAATGCAAAACTGAAAGAGAAGGGAGAAGCTGTACTTACCAAAACCTCCTATCAGGCTAGGTCGTTAGACCGAAAATAACATGTCCCTATATACATGTCAATCATATGCATCCATCCAATATGCAACAAATAAAGTGCAACAAACACAAGCAATAAATGATCATGCATATGATGTCAATGACATGTCCTGGTCACTCCTGACGTCAGTCAGCCATCTCACACACGATGGTGAGACCGAGTGGCAGGGCTGTGACAACTGTGCATTCTGTCGTCACTGCTCCTGATGAGTAGACCAATCGCTCAGTCACACTACCTCATGCTACCACGCTGCAGTCACACTACCCATGAGCGGACCAACGGAGCACTAATAAAGCAACCTGCTGCAACACACCCTGCCTGAATAAAAACCACTAACTCATGAGTTGTTGTGTGTGCAGATACATGTAACTGGCGACGTGCTCAACAATAATGGAGCTGTCAATCGCTCAGCATGCAATCATGCGAGATGGTGCATGACACTAAATATGAAAAATCCTGACCATATCTACCTCCAAAAATATGTACCAAAATGTGTGGATCAAATATCAGATATAGGTACACAGGTCAGATATGGTAAATGACTAGTCCAATATATCACATGGCATGGTATGTCACTACCTCTATAACATAAATAATAAACAGGGGCATGAATGCTAAACAGGTAACAAACAAAACATGCTCGAAAACAAAAAGTGATATACCGATGCAGATATAAATATAATTATTACTACTTGTTAAAATCTACTAAGCATATCAACATGACATTATCTAAAAGATAAGTCAAGGTACCCGCCTCCAATGTAGATTGAGCTAATCAACCTCTATGTCAAAGTGCTCATCCCGAATCTGAATCCTATAATAAATTATATAGTTTAGCTAAGTTTTATTGTAAACAAAATAGCTAAACCAAAATCCTTATTCACTAGGAACCCTAATTATTCCAAATTTCCATCATACACATTTACTTCATGAATAATACTAACCATTTCACAATCCAATAATTTAACTAAACATAGATCAATGCCAACCACTCACCCAAGATATAGGGATTCCTCAGTTGGTCGATGTCAGAGGTACACGCTATGATACCACTGTCCAACATGGTTAAATGCCCAAAAATTAGCAATCCATCATTGCATCACCTATTTTAGAGGCTAGGGTTAACGCTTACCTCAGATTTAGCAGCTAAGAAGGTTTTCCCTCGCTGTCGGAACAGAGATCCGACGATGGGACAACGTTGGTTCCAGCAAGGAGCTACAACTTCCCTCGGATCTGGCCGGAAGTGACGAGATCACTGCCCAACTCAGTTTAGTTGTCCAATTCAGCAACCCAGCACCTACAACATCTAGGTCAAGCTACTGTAGTAGTTGGTGAAGAAGGGATCAAAGATGGGAACTCGACACTAACCTCTGTAGAAGAGATAGCGTCGTGGATGCCGACTATAATCGGAACCCAATGCTGGAACCCTAGACCCAATCCCGGCAAAACTAGCCCTCCGATCTCCTTCTCTTGGCCAGAGATGACTAGTGCGGGGTGGTGATTCAGCGAGCTAGGGCACAGAGGGTAAAAACAACGACTGTAGTGATGTCGGCGTTGCTCCGTGCGGGGAGAGGGTGACACCTAGGGCGCTCTCGCTCGGCCGTGGTTGTCGATGGAGATGGAGACTCGGCACTGGCACGATCGAGCGACAGTGACGTCAACTAAGGCGCGGGAGGAAGGAGGAAATCTGGTGAAGGGAAGAGAGATCGGGCAGAGGCGAAGGAGAGGTGTCCGACTTCCCTTTGGCCACGGCTTTTTGTTCACGGAGGGGAAGATGAGGCGTCACGACGACGGTTTGGGGGAAGCCGAAAGGGCCGGCGTCGCGACAGGGAGAGGGCGTCGGGAGAGCTTAGGGCACGCGGTGGGGGAGAGGAAAGAAAACGGAAATAGAAAAAGAAAAAGAATAATAAGAAAAATCAAACATCTCCTCACTTAAATGGGATAGCCTAAACATGTTTTTCTATAGTCCAATAATTGATCCCCTTGAATTCGTCATACAAGATCTGAAAAATTTCTAGAAAATTTTTAAAAATTTTCTTATGATTATTCGTCTTTTTTTGTTTGATATTTTACACTCTATGTATTCATCCATCTATCATTTGTCGTCTCGACTATTATGATTTAATTTTCTCATGTTGATCTTGGATTGGATGAGGCGCTGGGGTGAGAAATTTTTTTTTTTTGTTTTTTTTTCAGTTGTACAATCAAGTTTGAATAGTTGGAGCAGTATTAATGATGTTTGAAATGTGGATCGCTCATCGAGTTGTGACGGCTTTAATTAGGGGCCCAATAAATTAACTCATTGATGTAGATAAGTCCAATCAAGGTGAATATTACACAAGAAACATGACCTAGAATACTTGATCATCGAAATAAATAATATTAATCTTAATTAATTTGGGATGATAATACTTAGCGCTCGATGATGGAGCATTTGTGGAATCCGATCTATTTAAATCTGGTTTGAATCTTCGCAAGCACACTAATTGACCCTTTGACCTTGTCCCTTTGCACCTTATGAATCATTATCACATCGTTGATCAATTAATTAACTATTCTTACATGATCAACCTTGCCGCTCACCCAACTTAGCCACGGCGCCTCGTAGGGATGATAATGGGTCGAGTTCAGGTCGGATTCTATATCCTCCGTCCCCATATCCATCAGGTATAGGATCTCCGATGGATATACACATACCCATTAAATGATCGGATATCTTGTATAGGTATAATTTTTCTTCTTTCTATCCAACTATTATCATTCAACAAAAATATCTTAAAATTAATAACTTATTAAAAACATATATATAATTAAAAAAATAGATTAAACATCTATATAGTCTCCTCTTAATATCAACAAAAATAGTAAGTTGATTTTAGAAAAAAAAAATTCTTTAATATATGTATATATATTATTTAATCAGATATTCAGGTCGGGTATCGAGTATTGATAGTTCCTTCATACCCTCCTTCATTCGGGTCAGATATGGAATCCTTCATCAGGTTCGGATGAAATTGTCATCTCTAGCACCTCGCGAGCGACCGACCCTCGCGGGTTTTTTCTTGCTGAGCAATAAATAATAAAGTTTAGGGTTATGTTGCGCATAGGAGAATTTCCTTCGAATTGTTACGGAAGAGGGAAGCTAGACAAACAAAAAAAGAAGTTTAAGTTAAGGAAAAGTAATAAATTAATTAAATAAGTTTAATAGAATTAATATATTTAATCAATTAATTAATTTGTTAATATAATTATATTTATTAAAAATATTATATGGTCTAATATAATTTTTTCTTTTTAAAATTAAAATTTTTAAATAAGCATCATTATAAATATTTATAATTATATTTAAAAATAAATATTGATAAAAAAAATCATAATATTATGTTAGGTGAAATTCTTCACCCTAGTGATCACGACTATCCCACACTATTAGGAGAGATATTATATTGGGACGGAGTAAATAAGAAAATTGGAGTTAATCATCTGTTAGAAAGATAATTTTTCAGATTTTATTAAGATTCAATCTTTATTCAATTATACAAATTTATCACCAATCCAATCTAATTACTGATCGATATAGACATAATTAGTGATCGATATATAAGCTGATAATCATCCTCATGATCATATTATAATGCATAGACAAAAACGTATTGATGCCAGTACAATCAAGTTTGACAAGTAGTCCATGAATTATTGGTGTCTATAGTCAACTTCATATGCGTCATTGCTTATGCATACTCTCTTTTAATATTATTCAAATGCATGACTTGGCAACAGAGAACAAGAAATTATTTTAAAATAATTTCTTAAATCTTTAAAGATCAATTTTATAAATAGTGGATATTTATTATTAATTCATAAATAATAATAGATACGGGACTATATGTTCTATACATATAAGGTCTACATCCAATAACTAAACTTAATAAGACTATGTTAGATCACTTTAAAATGTTCAAATTATATTAATGTACAACTTACAAATAAATCCACCTAATAGAGATAATTATATCCAACAATCTTTTACTTAGGTTATATGTGAATTGTATATAAAATACAAGTAAAATTTTAGTTGATATCAAATTTTATGGGTACAAGATACTCCTGCAAATAATCTACTCCATTAACTTCATTAGTATAAGACTAAAGAGGTCATAACTACTATATATGATTGTAATAAATCCAACAGTAATCACAGTACTAATGTCATTAATGACATAGATCAAGATATAAATTGTGTAGAGCGAAAATTACATGAAATGTAATCAATACATATCAATTTTCAACTGGTCCTAAAATGACCTCAAAAGATATCAGATCATATTTGTAAAATACTTTATACTAAACCGTAATAGCAAATCATGATCCAAAAAAATATATAGATACAAAATAAAATGTACATTACACAATATGCATAGATCAATGTCTATAAAATTACTTAAACAAAGTTCAAGATGATAATAAAAAGAGGCAAATTGCACATGCTTGCATATACATAAAACAAATTAACGAGGGTAATTTTGTGACCACATAAGTTCCTTCTCAAAGCTATAATTCCTAAAATTTCCTTGACTTATTTCAGCCACCAATTGTGAGGAAGAGTGAGATGACATACTGAGTAAACATTCAACATCTTCATTCCCTTCTAGAATACAAACTCTTTTCTTTTTTATTCTAACCTTTCTCATGCTTTGCAATTTATATTCAACTTATTTCATTGTAGGCCTTTTAGCACCTTTCAAATTTAGGCATATTTCTATCAGACTATTGATTTCAAGAAACTCTTGCTTTGTTCCTTCTTGCAAAACACGATCTTCTATAAGATCAAGCAACACATTCTCTCTTGTTGCTTGAAGGAAATTCATGGCTAGATTTTGTTGTAACCCATTTTTGGTTGAGAAGATGGGCTTCTTTCCGGTTAAAAGTTCAAGAAGGATAATTCCAAAACTATAAACATCACTTTTCTCTGTCAACTGACTAGTTTGATAATACTCTGGATCAATATACCCAAAGGTACCATGTATAGCAGTAACTATGTGTGTTTGATCAAGAGGAATAAATCTTGATGCTCCAAAGTCTGATATCTTCGCCTTAAAAGTATCATCTAAAAGAATATTTGATGACTTGACATCCCTATGGAAGATAGACATAGAAGCAGCTGAGTGTAGATAGGCAAGTGCTCCTGCAGATTCTAAAGCAATCCTGAGACGATCATCCCATGATAATTTAGATTCATCTTGTGAAACATGCAGATGATCAGAAAGGGTCCCGTTAGAGATAAATTCATAAATCAGTAAAGGAACTTCAGTTTCTAAACAACATCCAAGAAGCTTAACTATATTCCTATGATTCAATTGAGAAAGAATCGCAACCTCATTTATAAATTGGTCAATCTCACTCGTCTTAACTATGTTTGATTTTTTTATAGCAACAACTCGTTGATCTGATAGATGTAAACTGTTCCATGTCCTCCCCTTCCAAGTACTCGAGCTTCATCAAAATTATTTGTTGCCTTTTCTATATCTTCCAGAGAAAATATGTTTGTTCTCTCTTCAACATGATCACTTGAGGACCTCAACGTTGTAATAGAATGGCCCATCACCAACGAAATAGTTAAGGACCTCAACGTTGTAATAGAATGGCTTCTTGATGCCACTTTCCATGGTGTTGCAGGTTAGATTGAAACCTCCTCCCAAGGAACAGTTAGCACCGATGGCAGTTTCGGTACCGTTGAAGAAACAATCTTCCCCGGAACAGTCAGCGATGATGGCGCCGATGCCGAAGGGGTAAGGGATCTCCACGTCGCCGCATTTCGTTAGGCATCCGCCATCAGGCACAGCAGATGCAACTGCAAGTAGCAGCAGTAGTAGTAGCATTTGGGAGAGGAGCAGAGACATGGCGAGTGCTGCTGCAGTTGAATGCATAGCGTCTAATTAGCAGATCTATATATAAGCCAATACCATCCTCACTATATAACATGCTTACTAAACTGTACAATAGCGTTGTATATTTTCTAATTAGTCACCGCTACCGTTAGACCCGATCAACTTTGTCAGACTATTCGGCATTTTCTGTTATCTTTTGAATTGGTCTAACTAATCTATCACATTACTCGGCTCATATGATTGCAACCCCGGCCCTCATCTTGCTCTTCTCACTCTTTGTGCTTGCGACTGCTAACCAGATTGACTTTGTCGCATCGCACCTTAATCATTTTCGGCTTTAATTAGGAGCCCAATCAATCGGCTCACTGATGTGATACGTAGACAAGTCCAAGTCAACGTAGCTTCCTGCACCGAATATGTAAAATACATTTTTAAAAAATCTCAACTCATCCTTTTAATATATTGTTTCAGATGGGAATCACGATAATTGAGCTAGCATTTGTGAATATCCGATCCATTTAAATCTGGTTTGAACATTAATGATTCACAAATACTAATGAATATTTAAATCAATTCAAGAAGTATAAACATTTAATAAGGATAAAAGTTACAAATGCTGGTCCTTAAAATTAAATCTTTTATATATCCTTGCATATTTATTAATTTACAATTTTAATATCCTTATGAATGCCCTTATGATTAGTCCCTATATTTTGGACCCAATCAATATTTTTCTTTGACTAGTTGTTTGTCATAATTGGTCTAACTAATCTTATTACATTGCTTGTGGCTCATATGACTACAACCCCTCATCTCACTCTTGCTCTTTGCGTTTACAACTACTAACTAGATTGACCTTGTCGCCTAGGATACGTGCATCACCTTTTGCCACTAGATTGACCTTGTCAACTAGATTGACCTTGTCGCCTAGGATACGTGCATCACCTTTTGCCACTAGATTGACCTTGTCACATTTGCACCTTAATAATTGTCACACCAACGGTCTATCTCAGTTATCATCAATCTCTATCCCAGACCCATCAATCAATTAACCATACTTATTCAGTCAACCTTGCCGCTCACCCAACTTAGCCACAGCAGCACCACGGAGAAGCTAACAAGAGACTTCACCTGGTTCCAGATGGAAACAGTTTGGCATTCTTTTGGCTAAGCAAAAAAAGAAATATATTGCACACTAGTTTTGATTTCTTTCATAAAAGTTTTCAACACAACAGACGTATTCTTTCACTTACAGTAAAATAGTATAGAATTTTCACTTACAGTAATATAGCATAAAATACTTTTGGAGAAACACTTTAGGTATATAGGATATCTTTACTTTGCATCTTCAATTATCAATGCAACCTCTCAAGCATTTGATGAGCATCTGATGGAACAGGATGCAAGATCTCCTCTCCACTTTGTGTGCAGTATCCATGGCTGCGGTTTGAACGTAACTTTATCAAGTTGTTTTAACTGGTCTGCCTATTGTAGGCCTTTCTCCCACCCCCCAAAACACTCAAACATTGCACTGCAAGATCTCCGATCCTTTAGATCAGCTCTGCTTCTTCTTTACTTGTCACTTGATTGTCCAAGGTTTCCTCAAGTCGATCCTCCCTCATGGCTAAAATGAAACTAGATGTAAGACTCATTTCTTTTTCATATTCTTCAATATAAATTGCATTTTTACGTGTCAGTAATTCTAAGCGCACTATGAACATCAATTTACCATATTTTACGTGTCTTACCCCCATAAAAGATTGGAGGTGAAGCGAGTGTGAATATGCAACAGCATCAGTAGAATCAGCAGCGTTTAAGTCCACATTCAAAAGGGCTTTATCTATGTTCATAGACCAACATGGGAACTCCAAGAGCTTTACTATGTGCCTATGGTTGACTTGGGAAAGAATAAGCATTTCTTTTCCAAATCCTTTCTTGTCTCTCATTTATAGACCCTGACTTCAATATGGAAACAAACTGTCTATCTCGCATATCTCCTTTGTTCCACTCTCTAGCTAATTCTTCTTTTGTAAAGATCCCAAATGCAAGACTTTGTTTTCTCATCTCTTCCTATAATTGCATGCCTCCGTGTTCACTGAAATACCTTCTCCTGGACCGGATAAGTTTTCTTCTCTGATAAATCATAATGGTTCATTCAAAAAATAAGGCCTAGTGGCAGCATTTAACTCTTTCCATGGTGGGAACCATGCTGCGCATTTCTTCCAACGTGATAAACAAACATTATTTTATAATATGATTTTACTGGTTTATACGATTGATATATTACATAATCTATTACCTGTATCTCTTTGAAAAGCAAGTCTAACATTTGTTCTTGATTATTTTGCTGTAATAATTTTGTTTTAAAAAATAATACAAATACGTGATACAAAAAACTATTAGTACACCCACGGCTTCCTGTAGATGTAATGAACTAGAAGCAGGCAGCAGTAATAGGGCGGGCTCGAAGATGCAGATTGGATTTATTTTCTCATACAGATTTACAAAAGAATTATTGAAAAATGAAGCCCTTTTTAATTCAATGAGATTAATCTCCATGACCATGTCATTGTCAAACGATGATGTTTGTGGTCGCAACGCTATGGCCTGAAGGTCACAGGACTCTCATCGATCAATCTGTAATCTGTAGAATAGAAAGCTGAAAGAATAAACCAAGTCAATGTATATGACTAGTAAGTAGATATCTGAACAGGTTACAAACTACATTGATCTTATCTGACTACATTAATCTCATCTCACGTTGAGCTGTGGCCTGGAATATCTTAATCTCATACATGCTAAATGATAAAATATCAAAATGTGCACACAAGAAAATGGTTAAACTAAGAAGCTTTGAGTTTAAGCAAAAAATTTCACATTCAAAATCAATAATCAAAGGCTAGAAACAAGGAAACTTAAACTGCGAGTTTGTTACACTAAAGATAGGTCAGTAATATCTTGGCCATGCTAAATGGTAAAATTGAAGTGCACGATCGAGAAGATGGTTGGAGTTTAAAAGAACATTTTTTGTCTCAGTCGATTAATCAAAGGATTTAAAAAAGGAAATCAAACTCAAAGTGTCAATTCTAAAGACCAATTTTCAAGATCTGCATATCTCAGTAGCTTACCTAACTAAGATTTCAGGTGAATACAATCCAACAAAGGCTAGGTTGTTGGTCGTGTCATTGTTGACAAACAGCGCCCAGTAGGCATCATTCCATGATGGCCAGCATCTGACTCTTCTTCGCCAATGTCTGTTCATTGATAAATAGAATCAAAACAATCTGATACCAGAAAAGTACTTGGAAATATGAAATATTGGTCCATAAGAACCGAACTAAATGGAATTACCAAGAAATAGAATTATTAGCCATGAAGAAACAGTAGATCCGAGTGACATTCCATAAAACATAGGTATAATCATCTTTTGATTCTTTGTAATCAGCTACATATGCAAACTACTTGATACGATATATGAATGTGGGGTCTGTGAGATGATCTGGCAAGGAGTCAAAGCTACAGAAGAGTCAAAAGTCACGCCAGCCTGGAGGTCAAAAGTCTAGTCCTCGTGGTTAGTCAAAAGTCACGCTAGCCTGGAGGTCAAAAGTCTAACCCTCGTGGCTAGTCAAAAGTCACGTCATCCTGGAGGTCGGAAGTTTAGCCTCTGGGACAACGCCATCGTAAAGGTCAGGGATCAGAAGTACCAGGGGGGTTGGAGTTGACCCCAAAGGGAATCGGAAATGGATCCGACCCATAGGACCAAGGTCAATCGGGGATCAGACCCAGGGGACAGATATAACCAAGGATTGTGTACGACCAAGGAATTAGCTTATGAATCAGACATATATAGCGAATACGATTGCCTTCATGGAGACAGGTCAGGGATCCGACCCAACATGCAGGTCGGGAGGATCATACGTGCAAGTCGGGACGATCATACCATGGATAATAGACGGACACAGGCCAGAGATCCGACCCAACATGCAGGTCAAGAGGATCATACGTGCAGGTTGGGACGATCATACCATGGATAATAGATGGACACAGGTCAGAGATCCGACCCCACATGCAGGTCGGGGGGATCATACGTGCAGGTCGGGATGATCATACCATGGATAACAACAGATGGACACAGGTCAGAGGTCGGGAACGAACTCAGTGTGCAGGTCGGGGAGCCGACCTAGGGGGCAGGTCGGGAAACTAATAGATCATCGAGATGTATATACTTTGAAGGACACAGACGAAGGGGGTCAGGGGTCCAGACGCTACATGACAAATAGGCTTGCAAGGAATCGTAACCACCTGGCAGAGAACAATCATCACATGTCAGGGAATATTCTAACAGTGAGAGGCTCATACTCCCCTTGGTTTCTCCGCCGGCCTATGAGAGAAAGTCACGTGTCGATCACCGCCAGACAGAGCCTGACACCCGACATTCTCTGACAGTCGCCAGGTTCCAGAAGCCTCAGTGGCAGTATAAAAAGGGATGCTTTGTCCCTTACGCAGGTACGCTCACTCGTCATTTTTTACCAGCTTTTCTACTTTTTCTCACTTTTCTCTGTGATTTCTGGGGGAAAAGTACCTGACTTGAGCGTCGGAGGGTCTGACCCGGGGACTTTTTCCCTAGTTTTTTGTCTCTAACGGCCGGGTGATTTGTCTGAGTGTGTGCAGAACAATAGTGTCATCATCCCGATCCTTTCTTTCCTTCTGGCAACCGCCCGTGTGTACCTGTCCATTGGATACCTCGCTGACTCAGCACTCCGTCGCCTCTTCGTCAACTTTTAGCACAACCAGGCCCGCCTTCATCCGACTCAGCTTCCGGACGGGATCAAATTTGGCGTCGTCTGTGGGAACACAACAACCTGATTCGAAACGTGACGATGGAGGAATCTGGCCGCATTCACGTTACTATGCCCGCTGGGGAGTATGAACTCTTCAAGGAGGCTAAAAGATTGGCGGCCTCAGAGAGACAGGCAACTGTCTCGCGACCACGACGAGCCCCTGCTGAGGCTTCCAAGGAGCCCTTGCCTGTTTCAGATCGGGGTTCCAAAAGAAAGCAGCCTGAGGTGTTTCCTCAACATCCTTATCGGGAGCCGGGTATAGGATATTATCAGCCAGAGCCCCAAGAGCAAAGCCTAAAGAAGGAGCAACCTCAAGCATCTGTAGTTGAGAGTTCACAGCCTCGGGATTCGAAGAAAGGAAAGGCCCTCGTCATACCCGAGGCATTCCCCGAAGATCCGGACGAGAAAGTACCTTTCTCAACCAGGATTCTAAATGAAAGATTGCCTAAAGGTTATAGATCTCCATTGATCGGAGAACATGATGGGAGCAAGGATCCAAAGGATCATCTGCGAAAATTCAAAAACACAGCTCTGCTGTACCAATATAGCGATGCTGTCAAATGCAGAGCTTTCCTGAATACTTTATCTGGTTCAGCCCTAAAATGGTTCGATGGGTTGCCTCAAGGGTCCATCACTTGTTTCTTGGATTTCAAGATAGCTTTTCTGCGCTGATTTGCTAGCAGCAAGAAATATCAGAAAACGGATCATTGTCTTTTCGCTTTAAAGCAGGGGCCGACTGAGCCTCTGAGAAATTACATCAATCGCTTTAATCAAGTGGCTCAAGATGTCCCTACTGCCACTTTGGAAATTCTGATGAGCGCTTTCTCTCATGGATTGGGAGAGGGAGAGTTCTTTAGAGATCTCATCAAAAACCCCGTTCGGAATTTTGATGAGATGGTGGAGAAAGCTGCTTCCTACATCAAGGTGGAAGAAGCGCAAGCGAATCGAAAGAAGGCCGAAAGACCACTTCCTTCCACCACCAAGCAGGAAAGGAGAGCTCCTCGACCACCCCCTCAACCCCTACCTCGGGTCCGGGAGGCCAGACCTGCCTTTCATCGCGGGCCGGAAATGCGACCTGCTCCTCGAGTTGCTGCTGTACACATTCCCCGACCCGGTCCAGGGAGTAATCGGTACTGCACCTATCATAGATCTCACACACATGATACTAACAAATGTTTTCAATTTGCGCGAGACTCTAAACGAGCTGCAGAGATGGGTTTGCCCCCGCCCGAGATAGCGCCTCAGTTGATTAAGATGATGGAAGAACAAAGGATGGCAGGGCAGGCCGGATCATCTCGTCCTGACCTAGCAGGACCTAGCACTCATCAGCCTGGCCGGGGAAAAGAGCCAGAAGGATCACGAGAGGTCGAAAACAGAGGTAACGCAGCTGTTAGAGAGATCGGCATGATTTCTGGAGGGCCGACCGACGGAGATTCAGGAAGAGCACGTAAGTCCCATGTTTGGTGGTTGGTGGTTCATGCTGTCGGATGTAGTCAGGAGCAAGCTGCTGGTCCTGTGCTTAGCTTCGGGCCTGCAGACCTGGAAGGTCTAGAGTTGCCTCATGACAATGCGCTCATCATCAAAGCAATCATTGCCAATAGTCGAGTGGCTCGGGTTTTTGTCGATACCGGGAGCTCGGTTAACATTCTATTCAGGACCGCATTTGAAGAGATGCAGATTGATGCTGCTGAACTTCAGCCAGTGGCCACCTCTCTATATGGATTCACGGGCATTGAAGTGAAGCCTATGAGTCAGATTAAGCTGGCTGTATCTCTGGGCACCGAGCCACTGGTGCGCACAAGGAGGAGCACATTTATAGTGGTGGACTCCCCTTCTTCTTATAATGTTATCTTAGGGAGGCCCGCTCTGCATGAATTTAGGGTCGCTGTCTCGACCTTCCACCAGAAAATCAAGTTTCCTGTGGGCGAGCAGGTCGGGGAAGTTAGAGGAGAACAGAAGGTCTCTCGGCGATGCTATATCGATATGGTCCGAGTGGAGCCTCGGAAACATCAAAGAATGCAGGACGGAGGTGTTCATGTTGTTCAAGAAGAGCCTCTTCCTACAGCTGAGGAACCCATCCCTTGGGAAGAAATACAACTACATGCTGATAGACCTGAGAGTCTGACCAGGGTGGCTAGTGACCTTCCCCCTTTCCTCAAAGAAGAACTGATTCAATGTTTAGTCCGCAATCGGGATGTCTTTGCTTGGTCTACTGAGGAACTTCCTGGGGTCAAACCAGAGGTGGCTGAGCACAAGTTGCATCTGTTACCTGACTCCCGGCCCGTGAAGCAAAAGAGAAGAAATTTCTCAGCTGACCAGAATAAAATAATAAGAGCCGAGGTAGATTAGCTCAAAAAAGCAGGACATGTTCGGGAGGTTCAGTTCCCATCTTGGCTCTCCAATGTCGTCTTGGTGAAAAAGCCCAATAACAAGTGGAGAATATGTATCGACTTCCGTGACCTCAACCGGGCCAGTCCCAAAGACTACTATCCTCTGCCCCGGATTGATCAAATGGTAGATTCCACTGCCGGATGTGAAAGAATATGTATGCTGGACGCCAATCAAGGGTATCATCAGATACCTCTAGCTCGGGAAGACCAAGAGAAGGTTAGTTTTGTTACGGCTGACGGTACTTTTTGCTATACTGTCATGCCCTTTGGCCTCAGGAATGCCGAAGCCACATATCAGCGGATGATGGACAAAATCTTCCGGGAGCAGATCGGGCGAAATATGGAGGTATATGTAGACGACATCCTCATCAAATCCCCGCTGGCTGAAAACTTGATCAAGGATGTGGAGGAAACATGCAGAACTCTCTGACAATATGGGCTAAAACTCAATCCCTTGAAATGCTTATTTGGAGCTAGAGGAGGAAAATTCTTGGGTTACCTGGAAACCGAGCGAGGAATAGAGGCCAATCTTGAAAAGGTTCAAGTGCTCAAAGATATGCAACCTCCTCAGAATTTAAAGGAAACCTAGAAGCTGGTCGGCAGAATAACAGCCCTGTCAAGATTTATTTCCAGATTTTCGGACCGGGCCGCTCCTTTTTTCAAGGTGCTAAGGAAGGCCTCCAAGTTCCAGTGGGATGAAGAATGCACTAAAACTTTTGAAGAGCTGAAGAAGTATCTGGAGACCCTGTCCTCTCTTTTTAAGCCAGTTGTAGGGGAACCTTTATGAGTTTATTTGTCAGCCACCCCTGAGGCTGTAGGGGTGGTGCTCGTTAAAGAACATGATAATGTACAACGACCAGTGTATTTCTTCAGCCATTTATTGAAGGGAGCCAAGTCCCGATACACGACACTCGAGAAGTTGGTTTATGGACTGGTTCTTATGGCTCAGCGGTTACGACCTTACTTTTTATCGCATCCAATCACAGTTTTAACCAACAGCACCATGGGAAGAGCATTGACTAAGGTAGAAGTTGCAGGTCGGCTTATTAAATGAGCCACAGAATTGGGAGAATATGACATACAGTATCAGCCGTGCACTGCTATTAAGGCACAGGCCCTGGCAGATTTCTTAACAGAAGTACATCAAATCAGCCCTGAAGAAACATGGAAGATCTATGTGGACGGGTCTGCTAATCATCATGGAAGCGGGGTCGGGGTATTAGTTATATCTCCTTAAGGAGATATACTCCAGGTGGTAGTGCGATTGAATTTCCGGGCCACGAACAATGAGGCAGAGTACGAGGCTTTATTGGCAGGATTGCAAGCAGCTCGGCATGTTGGGGCAGCCCGGGTAATCATCTATTCAGATTCCCAGTTGGTGATTCAGTAGGTTACAGGCAACTTTATTATAAATTGTGATAAATTACAAATGTATCGAGAAGCTTCTGAGAAGATGAAGGCAGAATTTGCAGAGGTCACCGTCACAAAGATACCCAGGTCGGAGAATGAGCGGGCAGATGAGTTAGCCAAGATGGCCAGTTCCTTAACTACTTGGGTGCTAGATCGATCAACGGCACAAATCTTTTTGATAGCCCAGATAGATTTGCAAAACAATGCAGAGGCAACTATTGATTGGCGGGCACCCGTGATTAGTTATCTTAGGCATGGTGTCTTACCGACCGACCCCGAGGAATCTAGGCTGATCAGGAGGCAGGCTCATGCTTATATCATGATCGGGGACCAGCTCTACAAGAGGTCCTTCTCCCGAACCTTACTTAAATGCTTGAGTATGGAGGAAGCCGACCAGGCCTTGCGAGAAATACATCTAGGATGCTGTGGTAATCATGTAGGCGGTCAGACATTATCTCGCAAGGTGCTTCTGGCCGGGTATTTCTGGCCTACTTTACAGAGGGATACTCACAAGTTGGTTAACACATGTCTGTCCTGCCATAAGCATCAAAACTTGACCCATCGACCTACGGCCCTGTTGTAAACGTCTATAGTGTCCTGTCCTTTTGATCAATGGGGTATGGATATTATAGGACCTTTTCCGATGACATCAGGTCAAAGGCGTTTCTTGTTGGTGGCTGTGGACTACTTTTCTAAATGGGTAGAAGCAGAAGCCCTAGCCCGGATTATAGAGGATGCTGTCATCCAGTTCTTGTGGAAGAACATCCTTTGCAGATTTGGTATCCCTCACAAGCTGGTGTCCGACAATAGAAGGCAATTTCAAGGACAAAGAATACATGCTTGGTGCAAGGGATTTGACATAACGCAAGCATTCACTTCAGTAGCTTATCCTCAGAGCAATGGGCAGACCGAGGTAATTAATAGAGAAATAGTTCGAGGCTTGAAGGTCAAACTAGATCATGTTGGTGGCAATTGGGTGGAAGAGCTGCCAAGCATTCTGTGGGCATATCGTACAACGCCTCGGGAAAGCACAGGTCTGACGCCATTTCACTTGGTCTATGGTAATGAGGCAGTAGTACCCATAGAAATTGGAGTACCGTCGGTCAGAAGGACATTATACGATGAAAGAAATGCAGAACGTCGATTAGCTGAGCTAGATTTTATTAGCGAGACTCACGACCAAACAGCGGCTCGGTTGGAGGCTTATCGGCAAAGAATTAGACAAAATTACAACAGAAGAGTAATGCCTCGGTTTTTTAGAGAGGGAGATATGGTCTGGAAGCAAATCAAGCCAGTAGGGGACGTGACTAAACTAGCACCGCGATGGGATGGACCTTATAAAGTCATCAAAAAGTTAGCCTCCGGAGCTTATTACTTACAAGATGAATGAGGCAAGAAGCTAGATCGGACCTGGAGCGCCAATTACCTACGGCCTTACCTAGTTTGAGAGGATAGAGCGAGAAGTGCAGATTGAGGGAAAAGCTGAGTTGTGACTCATCTTGTAGATGGGATTAGCAGTCCGAAGAAAAAAAAAAGAGCATATGTAAAGGATTATGACAAAGCCAAGCAATTTAAAGCAAGCAATGGAAGGTGAATACAAAAACAGCAAAGTATTTTGCAAGCAATCTTTGAATTATTATATACAAAAAGTCAAAAAAGGTCAGTCAAAAGGGGCAAATATTTCATCTGGAATCTCTTTAATGATCCTATCGTGGTCTAAGAATTCAGGAGGTGGAATGGACCTTAAATAATCCTGCTCATGAAGTTGTCGCAGAGCCCCACCCGCCCCGTAGATAGCAGATGTCGAAAAGCGATGTCCTACTTGGGCACAAAATTCGGGAGAACGCAGATATTGGGTCCGGTGTTGCAGGCATCGGTTGTTTTCCCCTTCTCTGTAAAGGGACAGAGCTGTTGACACACCCTCTGCAGTGGCCCTAACCTGAGCTAGTTCACTCCTGGCGACGACCAATTCTGTTGCTTGGGAAGTCAGTTGGCTCTCTCGAGATTTCAAAATGACCTCCTGCGACTTTAATTTTTGGTCCTGAGCTTGCATCAGAGTTTCAGCCGCATGCAGTTTTTGAACCAACTGGTCCGTGGCTCTTTAATGCTCTAAGGCCGGCTGATTCATACTTTGTTGGTGTATATTATCAGCCTGACTCTGTTTCTCCTGAAGCTCTTCGAGTTGTGCTCAGTTAGAGCTAGGGATACTTCCAGACTATTTTTCCTACTGGTCAAAGGTTTTATCTCTGCTCGCAGAGCATAGCTGGCCTGGGTAGGATCATTCAGTTGTAATTCTAGTTCAGCAACACGGTCTTGTAGCATCTTATTTTGATGATAAGTAGCGTGGAAGGAATGGTTTATGATCATGGATTCTGTACAGGCCTGAAATATGCAAGAAGTATCTGATAAGAGCAGGAAAAACAATAGTTGGGAGAGTTTTGGGGGTTACCTTGATGTATAACTCTGTAAATTGATCCATTTGGGCCGGGGGAAGGCAAAGAATCCATATGCCGCAGGCTTTCTTCCCATCGGGTGGCCAGACGACCTTTTATTCTCAGAGAGCTGGTGGGAACATCTGTCTGAGACCCTAACTGTGCCTCAGAAGGAAAAGTGGTGCAGTAGCTCTAGTAAGTAAGCGGAGGAGGTCCTGAAGGACCCGCGGCTGAGCCGGGAGTAGCTGAAGGCTCGGCGGTAGCACCCGAGGGAGCAGAAGACGGTCCCTGAGGGGGCTCTGCCGGGGGAACAACCGAAGGGCGTGTTGAAGGGCTAGCTTCATCACCTGGAGTGTGTGGCGTGCGGAACGGTTGAGCTGACGGGGGCACGGCCTGATTACTAAATGGAACAAGAGGGTCGTCTGCATAGCTCGGGATTGGAGGTGGAGTCATCTGATGGGATGGGGTAGAGTCAGCTGCATGTGGAGAAGGAATAGAGGAGGGACCCGAGTCTGGTATACTATGAGGGGCTCGGCGCCGACACCTCTGAGATAGTGGCTGGTCATCAGAATCAGAGTCATCTGAGGGTGATTGAGCCCTGCGCCTAGAAGGACTGGAAACATTCTGGTTCAAGCGATCATGCGCAGCACGGGCTCGACGAGCAGCTTGATAAGCATCCCGAGAGGCAGAGCTGGTAAATGGAACATTGCCTGTGCCCCCACCAAGGCCCGTCACTCTGTCGCCGAGCTCCCGACCGGGGATATAAGTGGATCTAGGAGCACTAACAGGAGATACTGGGGTAGATGAAGCAGGCCGGACCGTACGTGGGGCCCGGGGGCGAAGGGGAGCCCGGGGACGAGCGGGAGTAGTCGGCCGAGGTCGAGGAGCAACCCGAGGGCGAGAGGGAGCGGCTGATCGAGGGGTTCTAGCCGTCTGAGAGCGAGTAGGAGGATTCAGCAAAGAAGGTAGAGCAGCAGGAGACCTTCGCCGAATAGGTCTGTGCGGAGGATGAGAAGAGGAAGCCTCACCGATAGGGGGTGAGAACGAGTGGGGAAGTGCTCTTCTCTCCAGGATAATTCGCCCTCGCCTCATTATCTCCATGTCACTTAGAGGGAGGGGATGAACCTCTGAGGCATAGGTCAGGATTTCAGCTACACCGGGTAAAGGGTGAAATTATTTTCCTTAGGCCCCCAGAAGAAATGAAATGTTTATGTAGTAATGACAAAACAGAAAGAAAAACTTACCCAGGGAGCGAGGTGTCTCCTGAGTCATATTACTCAGGCGAAAGTAGGACAACAGTTCCTCGGATAGAAGACGTGTTAAGTTAATACGCCATCCAGCTAGGCGAGATGAGGCTTCCAAATAAGAAGTGTCCAGATGAAATTCACCTAGCTCGGGGGAGGGGGGGGGGGGGAGTGATTGTTGCCATAGCAGAGGCCACTCCACGTTGTGAGGAAAGGCAATAAAGAAGAATTGGTTTCTCCAGCTAGGGTCGGAAGGCGGTAGGGAGGAGAAAAAATTAGTGCGAAGACGGAGTTGAAAATGAAATACGCCTTCTTCTTGGCAACGTAGGGTGAAGAAACAGTAAAATAAGTGGGCGGACCAGGATATTGCACACACTTCGCACAAAATTACGAAGCCACAAATGATTCTTATGGAATTTGGTGTCAGTTGCTCCAGAGAAATATGGAAATAGCGGCCTATGTCGGTAAAGAAAGGATGTATAGGAATGTGAAGGCCAGCCACAAATGGCTCTCTAAAAAAGGTGCTGGAGCTAATAGGGGGATTAGAAAATCGATGTACTCCAGTGGGGATGATTACTTGCACGTCATCCCCGACCCCGTAGGTGTAGCGTAGGTCATCTCGGGCGTATTCATCGAAAGAAGAAGAGCCGGAGTAAAAAACAGACACTAAAGAAGAAAGAAAAGAAGAGGACGCCATAATAAGTGTAAACGAAAAGGAGGGTTAAACGAAGAAGGATCTGGTCGAAAAGGGCAGGAACAGGAAGGATGCAAGCGAAAGGAAAGAAAGGGATATCAAGCGTGACTAGCCAGGAGGGAGAAGAATATTTATAGATGTCCATCAGAGGGGTAATTTAGTCAGACTGTCATCTAACGGTGCCAAATAATAGGCGGGAACAATGAGAGTCATAGGATCCGCCTTGGAAGTTACGCCCAAGGGCATGTTCGGAAGAACGCTAGCGTGGTATACGAGGAGGACCTCGGGAAAAGGCATCTGTAGTTGGTAAAGTGCTCAGGCTTTCCTGAACTGGAGATAATTATCAGATTCCTCGGTCTGCGAATTTAGACCTGGATCTATGCATAACTTCTACTTTCTGACCTTCGATTACACAGACCTGGAATAAGACATGGTCGGAGTTAGACAGAGGCTGGTCTGTGGTTAATCAGGCCTGGGATGAAAAGCAGGTTGGGAGTAAGACCGAGGCTGAAGGTTGGTCAAGGATAGGATGGGGATTGATGAACTAAAAAGATTTCCAATCTAAGGTGAGCGGGAGCTAAAATGGGCAGTCAAATTGTAAGCCGAGCCTTGAGGTTATCAGCAAGGGAGCCGCATTGCGTATAAAGTTAGAATCCGCAGACGAGATATTACGAGGTACATAAGCATGTTGGAATAAAGAAAAAGCATTGAATTAGTTACCAAGAAAGTTGATTGGTACATCAGGAAAAAGTACTTAAGAAAGCAGTACATACAGCCAAGTTACAGTTTTTTGTCAAGCGAAGGAGGATGATCGTTGGTAGGGCCAGTTATATTCTCAGTGGGGCCAAAAGCAGGTTCAACCGGAGGCTCGGGTAAGAGGAAGAGGTCGTCGTCATCCTTAAAAGAGGGGAAGGACCCATTAGGGATTTCATCCATGATGCGACCTATGTCTACAAAATCCTCCGTAGGGACAGATAAAATCATATTCTGCTCCAGCATTTGACGGGCTCCTCCACCCACTCCGCAGCATACCATGGAGTGCATTATATCTCCCATTTTCTTTATGAAGAAGGGGGAAGTGACATATGCTCGTCTGTAGGCCCTTAGTCGGCCCACTTCGTCTGCTTGATACTCGGTCAGCTGTGTCTCCGCTTTCTTCTGGTCAGCCTGGGCTTGAATCAGGGCTTCTCGACCTTGCAAGACATCCTCTTAAATCTTCAGAAGATCGACCTGCATAGTTTTGAGAGTTGCCTGGTGGGTCTCTAATTGGCTTTGTAAAGCTTTTTCCCGGCCGGTGATAGAAGCCAGTTAATTTTGAGCTTCTGCCAGGGTCTTTTGAAGGCTTTCCTGGGTTTCTTGTGAGCTAGCCAATTGGGCATCTTTCTTCTCCAACTCGACCTCTAGCTCTTGACGCTTTTTTACCTCAGCGGTCAACTCTGATTCACTAGTCTGTAAGGCTAGTTCCAATGCCTTGATCTTGTCAAAAGTGGCATGAGAGATATCGCGGGCCGAGCCAGCCGACTCTCCAATCAAACGAAGATAGTGAGCCAGATCCCCGGGTGTGGGGTTGAGAGGATCGCGAGGAGTCAGGGGCAATTCTATTTCCTCCAGGCGAGCCGTCAACGCTTCATTGTCCCTCTGTAATCTACAGGTGTGCTGAAGAGCATTTAAGTTGGCGGAGCAAGCCTGGATTGTGTGTCCAGTATGAGGAGAAAAGAAAGGTTATAAAAGATGATAGTAAAGAAGCGCACGCGTAAAGGGACTTACAGCAACCATTTGACAAGTCGCATAATCTAGCCCCCCCAAAGGTGCATTCTTCCAAAATTTGCGATTGCTGGTGCGCCAGGAGGCTGCTAAATCGCCCTCTAATTCGATCAGCGCAGTAAGGGGGGGAGCCCCATCAGTAGCTTCTGCGTCTGCCCGGGAGCCTGTAGAGGAAGGCACGCGCAAAAAATCAGTAAAGGAGTATGTCTTGCGGGTTTTCCTTCGGGATCTAGAAGTAGACGCGGGAACATCCTTAGGAAGGGGGGCCGATGGAGTGCCTGAGCTTCCGGGCTAGTCTGGTAAAGGTAAAGATGCCTGACCAGGAGAAGAGGTTGGTGCTGGCAAAGAAGCCTGCGCAGCAACTGTGTCTCGATCAGAAGCCAGGACTGATGCGTGAGGTGACGCGAGGGGAACATCAGACCCCATAATGTTTTCTCGTGAAGGAGCAGTGGCTTTCATTTCCAAGGGGCGGAGAGTAGCAGACAAGCGATGGCTAGGGGGGATAGGTGGAGGTGACGCTTGGATAGCGGGAGTCACTCTCTTACGCTTGTGTTGAAGTTTCAAGCGCTCAGCTGGTCGGGGGAATGCTACTTGCATCTCTTCAGGTTGCTCTACAATGATCTCCCCAGCCTGTTCCCCCAAGACTTCCTCCATTTGCCCTGTCATGGATGGGTCGACTTGTTCTATAGTGACCGGGCCTTCAGTTAGAGCTGCAGCTGGGGGAAGTGTTGAGGAAGTGCCCTCATGGGTCGTCGCCGGCATAATCGTAGATGTAGGAGCAGAATGTGAAGCAGAGAGGCCAGACCGGGAGGAAGCTGCTACACCCCGTCTAAGCTCTTCGCCCAGATTTGTCAAGTAGGGGGAGGACCGACGCTTAACGTCAGAGGAATAGGCTCGATACAGGGCAGCTTCTGCGATAAAGAAGCAAAATACCTCAGTTAGCGAATAATAGGTAAAAGGAAAACGGGGTCTTACCAAACGGAGCCCCGAGGTCCTTCGGAACAGGGCTGAGACCAAATAAAAATAGAAAGCCCTCCAACAACAACACGGAAAGGTTAACAAGTACACCTTGCAGCGCTTCAGAGGCTGGGATACAAGCAGACTGGTGCTGGTGCGAAGGAAGGTTATCCGGGAGGTTTGGGCGCCATTGCGTGGGCCCGACCAGTGGTTGAGGTAGTCTGACAAAGAAGAAGCGGGATTTCCACCCCTTGTTCGAGGAAGGCATATCCGTAAAGAACTTATAGCCGGGCCTAGCTTGTACCATGAATACGCCCGACTCCGAACGTTTGAAGGAATAAAAGTGGTGAAAAAGATGGACGGTCAAGGGAAGATCATATACTCGACAAAGAATAATGGTACCGCAAACTTCCCTAAAGAAGTTAGGAGCAAGCTGAGAAATACAAACGCCAAAGTATTCGCTTAAGGCAGAAATGAATGGATGGATGGGAAAACGAAGACCTCCTAGAATTTGGTCTCTAAAAATGGTCACGAAACCTTCTGGAGGGTTAGCCGGATGCTCTTGTTGTGTGGGAACTCGGAGTTCATAAGTGTTATCAAAATGCAGGTCCGAGCTAATCACCGACAGGTCATGGTCATCCATATCGGAAATGAAACAGGAATACCAAAGAGTGGTCCTACCATCAACCATTATCAGAGTAAGGGGGGTCGAGGATGAGATTAGGTGAAGAGGGGAAGAACGCTACACTAGACGGAGAAGCTTAGAAGAGGAAAGGAGCGAACACCGGTGAAGTCTAAGCGACACGAAGCAAGCAGTCAAAACGCGCAAGGCAGTGGCGGCGGATAGCCTTTAGGGTTTATAAAGGGAGTGTTCATAGGGAATATCGAAAAGAGTATCTTTTTAGGTAAATCACTCGAAACCGTCTGATCATCGAAGAACATGTTCTTATGGGTAAGCGTGTACAAAAAGGAGGGGTGTAGGCGGCGTCACTCTGCATAAGCAATAAATGCCAAGGACAGGTGTCGACCTCCGAGGAGCCATATTAATGATGGATGTGATAAGGAAATCATGATATGAAGCAAGCGTACAGAAACGCTTACCACAAGCTTTTCTGGGGAACCGTGAAAGAAAAGTAGCGGGAAATAAATTCAAACACCGCAGGGCCCGGGCTAAGTGAAGTGTTAATATGGCTATCCCTTCAACACTACTAATAATGTTTTTTGATGACAGATGACGCTCTTCGAATGACTCCGGGTCGGGAGTTCGAATCCCAGGTCGGCAACTGTCGTCTGGATCAGAAAACTGGACCCCCAGGTCGGATGCGTGTGTCCTGGTTGGCGGAGGGGTCAGCAGGGGGGCAACGTTTAATTGGACCAGGGAAGCAGCTACTCGGTCGGCTGTCCCAGACTCTTGCCTCAGTACAAGTTATAAGTGAGCTCTGCTCTCACGCCCAACGACCGAGCTGCTCGGTCGGCGGTCCCAGACTCTTGCCTCAGTGTAAGTTATAAGTGAGCTCTGCTCTCACTCCCAACGACCGAGCTACTCAGTCGGCGGTCCCAGACTCTTGCCTCAGTGCAAGTTATAAGTGAGCTCTGCTCTCACGCCCAATGACCGAGCTGCTCGGTCGGCTGTCCCAGACTCTTGCCTCAGTGCAAGTTATAAGTGAGCTCTGCTCTCACGCCCAACGACCGAGCTGCTCGGTCGGCTGTCCCAGACTCTTGCCTCAGTGCAAGTTATAAGTGAGCTCTGCTCTCACGCCCAACGACCGAGCTGCTCGGTCGGCTGTCCCAGACTCTTGCCTCAGTGCAAGTTATAAGTGAGCTCTGCTCTCACGCCCAACGACCGAGCTGCTCGGTCGGCTGTCCCAGACTCTTGCCTCAGTGCAAGTTATAAGTGAGCTCTGCTCTCACGCCCAACGACCGAGCTGCTCGGTCGGCTGCCCCAGACTCTTGCCTCAGTGCAAGTTATAAGTGAGCTCTGCTCTCACGCCCAACGACCGAGCTGCTCGGTCGGCTGTCCCAGACTCTTGCCTCAGTGCAAGTTATAAGTGAGCTCGGCTCTCACGCCCAACGACCAAGCTGCTCGGTCGGCTGCCCCAGACTCTTGCCTCAGTGCAAGTTATAGGTGAGCTCTGCTCTCACGTCCAACGACCGAGCTGCTCGGTCGGCTGTCCCAGACTCTTGCCTCAGTGCAAGTTATAAGTGAGCTCTGCTCTCACGCCCAACGACCGAGCTACTCGGTCGGCGGTCCCAGACTCTTGCCTCAATGCAAGTTATAAGTGAGCTCTGCTCTCATGCCCAACGACCGAGTTGCTCGGTCGGCGGTCCCAGACTCTTGCCTCAGTGCAAGTTATAAGTGAGCTCTGCTCTCACGCCCAACGACCGAGCTGCTCGGTTGGCTGTCCCAGACTCTTGCCTCAGTACAAGTTATAAGTGAGCCCTGCTCTCACGCCCAACAACCTTTCTGGTTGGTTCAATCATTTTCTCGGTCAGTATCTTCATCTTTTACATATAAAGCAAAGTACCACATGCCTTATAGATATTACGGCTCACTACTACTTTGGCTCGGGGTAAGAAGAAAGTGAGGTACGCGAAGTGCTTTTGTTATATTTGCTAGTAAGGCTAAAAGAATGTGAATGTTTCATAAGTATAGATACTAAGCACAGACAGGAGAAAGGAACACAGTCATAAAGTAGAAAATTCGCTTCATTTCATAAAGAGGAATTCGTAGAAAGAAACATTTAATAGCATCCTTAATCGCTATCTGATTCAGACATTTGAGGTCCTTCTTCTAAGCAAGCTCTAGCTTGAGCCAGCTCTACCTGGGCATGATCAAGGGTGGTTCGCAGTTGATTAATGGTGTCGTTTTGCAGTCGATTCTCTTCTTTTAAAGATGTCACCTCAGCCTTATGCTTCAACTGCAAATAGAGGATATGATAGAGTTGAGCGTGAAAATCTGCTTGTGCCTTCATCTTTAGAGCCATTTCTGCCCGAGTCCTGCATTTGGCCACTCGCCATAACTCTTCAAGTTCCCTACAAAGAGAGGTCTGTAGATCCCGGCTCAGGGTCATATCATGTAAAGCCTTCTCGGTAAGAGCCAGCCGCCGACGCAAAGCAGACAATTCGGGGGGTTCCATGAACACGCTCACGTGGGTAAAGGGAATATGTGGATAGGAAAGGTGAAATACCCCCAAATCTTTTATACGGATGAGGAAGGTGAACGGACTCTCTTGAAGCTGGAAAAGGCGCTTGGGAACTGGTGTCATAATAAAGGCGGATTCAACTCGGAAGTCGAAGGGTTAATGAGATCATGAGGGGCGCTCGATTGTCTCACAGTTAGACGGGCATGTCTCGCGCTGACTGAAGCATCTTTAAATGATCACGTCAAACAGCCAGGTGATTCTCACTATAGACCAAGTGGGCAAAGGGAATCAAGCAGGATGGACTGTCCAGAGGAATGAGCCTCTCCAATTAATAAACATCAAGGCCACAGGCTAGTAGAACAACCTAGTCCAATAAGCGTACAAAATGTTCATTACAAAACCAGCACTCGTTACACAAGCTCAATAGTTGAGTTATTATTTATGGGTTGCATCACTATTACAGAAATGAACGTCTTACAAGAAGGAACGTCCTACAAGTTAGAAGTCGCTGAGACAACTAAAGCCCGGAAAGGAACCGCTGAGATAACTGAAGTCCGGAAAGGAGTCACTGAGACAACTAAAGCCCGGATAGGAGTCACCGAGACCATCAAAGCCCAGACAGGAGCCACAAGTGTTAGTTAAGGTCTGTGGACACTGCCCTGGGAGGGAACATCCTGAGGGTCAGGAGCCGCTGGGACGTTGTAAGCTTGGGCTAACTCTGCTTGAAGAGATGTGATGATGGTTTGTTGTCGAGCGATGGTGTCTTGTTTATCATCAAGGCATGCACGTAGGAGGGATAGCTCGACCTCATGTTCTCTCTGCAGACGATCCTGGAGACTAAGTTGACGTTGCAGGTCAGACTGGTATTTGTCTTTCATCGCCTTTTCAGCGTGAACGCGAGACTTAGCAAGGCGATACAAGGCGTCGGCGTCCCGTAAGGAAGCAAGTTGACGGTCTCGCTCCACGGACATATTTTTTAGCTCGAGCTCCTTCTCTGCAAGCTGTTGGGTAAGCTGACGTATTCGCACTTGGGGGGAGGGCTGATCAACCTCATCGGAGGCGGGTGAATGCATTGTGTGAGGAAGAAACCGGAAGAAAGCAGAGTGCAGAAAAACAGGAGGAAATCAGGGGAAAAGGAGAATGCGAGGAGGAAGCGTCTTGAGGTCTTTTAAAAGAGGAGAGTGAGTACGCGAGATAAAGCAATTACACATGCACCGTACCCCAGGCAACTACTAAAGCAATTACACAGGCACCGTACCCCAGGCAACTACTAAAGCAAGTACACAGGCACCGTACCCCAGGCAACCACTAAAGCAATTATGCAGGCATCATACCACCAGCAACCACTAAAGCAATTATGCAAACATGGTATCCCAAGTGACAGGACATAAAGGTTGGTACGGCGTGAAGGGCCGGGAGCAGAGAGCGCAGAGATGTGTAGGGGTCTAGTCAGTCAGACTTGTCTTCCTTCGACTAGACTTGAGGGGGAGGCTTGTGATACGGTATATGAATGTGGGGTCTGTGAGATGATCTGGCAAGGAGTCAAAGCTACAGAAGAGTCAAAAGTCACGCCAGCCTAGAGGTCAAAAGTCTAGCCCTCGTGGCTAGTCAAAAGTCACGTCAGCCTGGAGGTCAAAAGTCTAGCCCTCGTGGCTACTCAAAAGTCACGCCATCCTGGAAGTCGGAAGTTTAGCCTCTGGGACAACGTCATCGTAAAGGTCAGGGATCAGAAGTACCAGGGGGGTTGGAGTTGACCCCAAAGGGAATCGGAAATGGATCCGACCCATAGGACTAAGGTCAATCGGGGATCAGACCCAGGGGTCAGATATAACCAAGGATTGTGTACGACCAAGGAATTAACTTATGAATCAGACATATATAGCGAATACGATTGCCTTCATGGAGACAGGTCAGGGATCCGACCCAACATGTAGGTCGGGAGGATCATACGTGCAGGTCGGGACGATCATACCATGGATAATAGACGGACACAGGCCAGAGATCCGACCCAACATGCAGGTCGGGAGGATCATACGTGCAGGTCGGGACGATCATACCATGGATAATAGATGGACACAGGTCAGAGATCCGACCCCACATGCAGGTCGGGGGGATCATACGTGCAGGTCGGGATGATCATACCATGGATAACAACAGATGGACACAGGTCAGAGGTCAGGAACGAACTCAGTGTGCAGGTCGGGGAGCCGACCTAGGGGGCAGGTCGGGAAACTAATAGATCGTCGAGATTTATATACTTTGAAGGACACAGACGAAGGGGGTCAGGGGTCCAGACGCTACATGACAAATAGGCCTGCAAGGAATCGTAACCACCTGGCAGAGAACAATCATCACATGTCAGGGAATATTCTAACAGTGAGAGGCTCATACTCTCCTTGGTTTCTCCATCGGCCTATGAGAGAAAGCCACGTGTCGATTACCGCCAAACAGAGCCTGACACCCGACATTCTCTGACAGTCGCTAGGTTCCAGAAGCCTCAGTGGCAGTATAAAAAGGGATGCTTTGTCCCTTACGCATGTACGCTCACTCGTCATTTCTTACCAGCTTTTCTACTTTTTCTCGCTTTTCTCTGTGATTTCTGGAGAAAAAGTACCTGACTTGAGCGTCGGAGGGCCTGACCCGGGGACTTTTTCCCTGGTTTTTTGTCTCTAACGGCCGGGTGATTTGTCTGAGTGTGTGCAGAACAATAGTGTCATCATCCCGATCCTTTCTTTCCTTCTAGCAACCGCCCGTGTGTACCTGTCCATTGGATACCTTGCTGACTCAGCACTCCGTCGCCTCTTCGTCAACTTTTAGCACAATCAGGTCCGCCTTCATCCGACTCAGCTTCCGGATGGGATCACTACTATTCTTTCTGCTTCTCAGACTTGTGTTGATTAAACAAACTAACAGCATAGGCCACATTGAATTTTGTTTATCTATAGAAACCTTGCGCCAAAACTGACTAATTTTCGAAGCGATATGCTTAACCAATGGACAATTTGATTCTATGCACATTGATAAACGCTTGCTTTAGACATTTATGAGATACGGGTCATACCGAGCATATCATCACCACCTGCATTAGTTCCCGCAACTCCAACACAGCAAAATAAGGAAGTGTCATCTACTTTCAAATGCTCATATGCAACATATATGTCCTCGATAGTTGCATGCTCATACAATGAAGTTAAGTCTTTGATACATGATATATCCTGCTCCAATCAAATGACTAGAGAATTAAGACGAAAATGAAAGAGTAGATGAAAAATAAAGTGAACTAAATAACTCGATATAATTTCAAAAGACCTGAACTCAAAAAGATTACCCATATTTCGTGGAGAAAAGCCTCAAGCAAAATTCATAGATCCAAAAACATGAAGGCTGATGTTGAAAATCTAAACTAAATAACAATTTTCAATACTCCCCAACTAATCATATTAAAGCAGCTACTAAGATAAATGAATATGTTTAAAATTTTAAATCATGCAGAGGTTTCAGCTCCAAATCAGAATGATATATTTCTTAAATATAAAATATAATTAAAAATAAAAAATTTATCTAAATATTTAAAATAAAAAAAGAATATATATATATATATATATATATATATATATATATATATATATATATATATATATATATAGCAAAATGATACTTGCCTCTACTTTTTTCCACAACTTATGTCCGCGACCCAGCTAGAGACCCACGTGGATGAGACCAAGTCAGAAAGTGAAATGATACTTGCCTCTACTTTTCTCTTTCTCCGCCTCTCTCTTCTTCACAAAATTATACTTCCTCGCCTGCGGCTTCTTCTTGGAATTTCTCCTTTTTCTCAAACCTGCGATTTTAAGCCTCCATTCTTCGTTTCTTACCGACCTCCTTCTTCCTCCGCGACGACCTCCGCGACGACGACCTCCTTCTTCCTCCGCGACAACCTCCTCCGCGACCAACCTCCTTCTGTGAAAGACGAGTGAGTTTTTGCCTCCGCATAGTCCTAATTTTGTAGAGAAGAGAGAGGCAGAGAAGGAGAGACCCCGCTGTTAGTGCTGTTAATTTCTGAGCCCAAGAGCAACCGACAACCTCATCCTTCCTCCTCCACCAACTACCTCTGCCACTAACCTACCTCCCTCCATGACCCTCAACCCTAATTTCTCTTTCTCGTTCAGAGCCAAGCAACAACAAGGTGAGAGCAGTTTGTGCCCTATTGTAAACAGATTCGTGCCTTTTATATATATATATTTTATTTTTGAGATAATTTGTTCTTGAACACCCAAATATTGGCTCATTTTTAGAAAGAACCGTTGTAATTAAACTGTACATACATGTATCTATAAGTGTTTAGAAAGAATGTTGATAGGAGAGCTTGTAAAAAAGTATCTAGCAAGGCTATTTCTAAAATGTATGGAGGTTATGCGTACAAATACAAATAATTTCGTGTAGACATATTGTTCACTTTTCAGGGTCTGTTCTCTGTTTCTTTTCTGGTTTATGTTATTAACTTTTCTCTTAATAAATGTAGGTGAAGAAACTATCATGGAAGAAGGAAAATTTGATTCAAATGAGATGAAGAATAACACCGACCATGCGGATCAAGACCCATCTCCATCTATCGTCAAAGAAGTCAAGCTACCTAAGATTGGAATGATATTTTCCTCTGAAGAAGAAGTTCGTACTTGTTATAATACCTATGCTACCAATGTTGATTTTGGTAGTTCGAAATTAGATGGTAGGAATGGAGATATGGAAAACAAAAATAATTTTCTATTGGATGTACCAAAATCGTAAGAAAGTATCTCAAGCTAAAAATATTTTACACCCTTGACCTTTTGGTAAGACAAATTGCAAACTAAGATTAATATAACTGTTCGAAATGATGGGAATTTTGTGATAACTAGTGTAGACCTTGAACATAATCATCTCTTAAGTCGCCCTGGAAAATCATGACATTTTAGATGTAATAAAGTATTGGATTCAACTACGAAAAGAAAATTGAAATTAAATGATCAAGCTAGAATAACTTTAAATAAAAGTTTTCACTCTTGCATAGTTGAGTCTGGAGGTTATGAGAATTTATCATTTGATGAGAGAAAATGTAGAAATTATATTTCAGAAGCTAGAAGGTTGAGGTTAAGGGAAGGAGATGCTGAAGGTTTGAGTAATTATTTTTGTCGCATGCAAAGTAGGAACCCAAACTTTTTTGTAACTACCCACCCTTCTTACTTCTACTCTCTAAGGGCGAATGTTACCTAACTACAACTCTCTATCTAGTGTCACTGACGCTATTATTAGAGTCAGTTGGATTTTTCACGGTTCAGAGGAATTCCTACCAAAAAATTTCAGCAAAATCTCCCCTGTACCGGTGACCAAATCTATAATACACAAGATATATACGCAGCCACATGCGGCTGGGACACATTTTATTCACAACCACGCAGTAATAAATTCATACTATAACCAAAAGACTAGACTAGCAACCAGAACTAAACACAACTCCCAGAATAGGACATAAATAAGCTACAATACGAATCAAACTCAATCACAATCACATAAACTTCATAACAGTATTTAAAGAAAAGAACTAAAGCATAAACTCTAATCATTAGGTCCTGCAAGTTTGCTAGCACTCTCTGGATCTCTCCATAGTCGCAGTCATCACACACCTTCATCACCACCACCATCCTGTCATCTCCCTTCATATCTTAGCTTTTCCTTTATCTGCAGTAGGAGGAAAGAAAAAAAAGATCTATAAGCGAAAACGCTTAGTAAGTACTAATCTATCTCACAAAAACTCGAAGCGCATAAAAAGTAATGCAATAATACTGAAACTGAAATGCTAAAGCAAATCTGCATGTGCTCATGGTATACAGAAAATGAAACTGAATACTAAACATGCTCACTATCTAATAGGATAATAAGAAATGATCACTGTAAGCTTAGAATTAAAGAAACTAACTTCTTATTTATTGTAAGCATAAAACTTATCATATTTTCTTATATCCTTGTACCAGAAATTAATCTTTTAATTTCTCGTTTACTTTCTTCTTCTTTCTTTTTTTACTTCTTTTCTTCTTTTCTTCTTTGGGCCCAGGCTTAGTACCATCTTTGTTTTGCACGCTCTCTAATAGTGACTGAGGTAGCGAGCCTCTAGTCCTATGAGGTAAAGACCTTGGTCTTACCAGGGCCAAGACCTTGGAATTGGTCACCTGGATTTGTTTAACGACAACCTTGGAAGTCGGGTACTAGCCTCTTACTTTAGTTTACTTGTTATCACTTTTTAACTAGACCTTGGTCTTTTTCTTTTTACTCAGTTTTCTCATAATCCTTTATTAGAGTTTATTGAAATCCTTTAGATATACCTAACAAGTGTAGGATTACAATTAACTAAGCATGCTATATAAAACAATACAAGGGAATCAAATCTAAACTCTCTCTCAGCATGTTATAAATCAAAGCAAAAGAAAAGCAAATCTGAACTTTCTAAACATGCCGTAAAACAAAGGAAAAGAAAGCACATCTGAACTTACTAATCATACTATAGAATAGAGCAAAAGAGAGCTAGTTTGAGCTTTTAAAACATGCTGTGATAAGAGCAAAGAAAGCTAATCATATCTTACTAATCATGCTACAAAATAGAGCAAAAAGAAAACTAATTTGATCTTTCTAATCATGCTACAAAATGGAGCAAAAGAAAACTACTTTAAGCTTACTAATCATGCTATAAAAATAGGGCAAAAGAATGCAACTTTGAGCTTCCTATACATGCTGTTCATGTCCAGTTATTTGCACATAAACTAAAATCTGCAAAGTTAACATAAGATGGAATACTTAAACACATGCTAAAACCCTTAAAGTTTCTTCTCCTCTTCTATATCAAACTCACGGTAGTAAAAAGGGAATTAACCAAGCTAAGGCAGCAAAAAGGGAGATTTTGCCAGGATTATCTAAACTTGGAATGCTAAAGATCAAGGGCTGTTTATGCCCATCCGATTGGCCCAAAAGGAAGCAACCTTGCTGGAATTTATGGGCAGTAGGTAAATGCACAAGGATACATCACTGAAAAGCTAAAGGCATGCTACATGAAAATAACACAAGTTATCCCTAGTATAGAATTCCGTAGGAAATCCAAACTACATGTCCAAGTAAGCCACTAAAGATCTGGCTAAATACTTCCAGAAACTAAGGTCGTTCGTACCCCTTATATAGCACGAATTAAGCAGCTGTGGAAAACTACAGCAGGCTACAAGGGACAATGTTCGTGCCTGCTAAAATATCAAGAAGGAAAGGTTGTCCTATGCTCTAATAGAGCTGTACGTTTCTGCAGTGAACACAAAGAAAACTTGGACTGGAATGAGCTCCAAAGGGGTTGTTCTAAGCTCCAAATGGAGTTGTTCATGTCTACAGAAATGCACAAAGAAAGGGGTTGTTCTCTGCTACAAGTGGAGCTATCCGTATCTACTGCACATACCACAGAAAATGGGACTGTTGGTGTCCCTCTCATAGCGCAAATCAACCTAAACCACACCATAAAGAACCGCTGCACATTTAAACTAGCCATTAAGAGGTCTAACCGAATACTTCACAACAAGGTTGTTCCTGTTCAGGTTTAACAGAAAAATCCTATTGCAGAAATGCTATAAACCACACGGTATAAGGAAACTAATAGCAGAAAACAACTACGTATCAAACCCCAAACAACTCCCCTCTTGTATCCTTAATGAAACTCACGGCTGGGATTTTTTTTAAAACCATTCATCTTCCCTGTTTTTATTAGACTCTTGGCAGCCTACTTCGAAACTCTATTTCTTACAGCATACTTCGAAATAAAATTAAGGAGAGAACAAGAATCTAAATCCTCAATTCACGGCAGAAAATTCCCAATAACAACCTTCACTACACGATTTGAAAACAAGGGAAAGCAAAATCCGAAAACCTCTCCTACTGCAGGTGAGTAGTACTTACACTTGCTTTTAGGACTTACAACCGAAAGGAGGCAACTAGGGCTTCGGGAGAAGCTTGAAATCTCGGCTCCTCTTCACGTTTCCGAGCTCCCCTCGTCGAGGTGATCACGCACGGTGAAGACCGGCCGAAAAGGGCCTTTCGCCGGCGCCGGAGACAAAGCCCTAATACGGCTTCGTTTCGCCCGAGCAGAGATGAATCGCGCGGCGTGAGGAGAAGAGAAGGAGTTAGGGTTCGGGTAAAAGAAATTAACCCTTTATAACCTAGGTTTTATTTCTGATCCTTACTATAACTTAAATACATCTCGCTTCATACTTGATTAACAAAACACGCGTAGCCCAGTTGGTTGGCTGTGTTCGGTTAAGTCCGGTTCGGCCGGAGGTCTTGGGTTCGAGTCTCACCTTCCACAAATTTTTGGTCAAAACTTCTTTCTTTTTGTAACCATACTAAACGACCTCCAAAAATTACATAAAAATACTCTAAAAATTTCTAAAAATCTCTAGAATATTTTAAAAGCATTTCCAAATATTTTTATGGACATTTGGAACTCGAAATCAGGAAAATTGGGTCGTTACATTTTTTATGTGCTGAATTTAGATGGTGAATCTCGAAAAAAAAATATTTTTTGGGCAGATGCAAGATGTAGGGCTGTGTATGATTACTTTTGTGATGTCGTGACTTTTGATACAACTTATTTGACTAATAGTTATGACATGTCTTTTGCTCCATTTGTTGGGGTGAATCATCATGGGCAATCTATTTTGTTGGGATGTGGATTAATATCAAGTGAAGACTCAGTAACATTCACATGGTTGTTCAACTCATGGTTGACATGTATGCACGGATGTGCTCCAAAGGCTATAATCACAGACCAATGTCGTGCAATGACAATTGCAATTGAAGAGGTATTTCTGAATTCTCATTATCATCTATGTCTTTGGCATATTATAAAAAAACTGCAAGTGAAGTTACGTGGTCATATTCAATACAAAATGATAAAGAAGCATTTGAAGACCATTGTTTATAACTCGCTTACAGTTGATGAATGTGAGGAGAATTGGTTAAAAATGATTGAGGAGTTTAAGTTGGAGAACAATAATTGGTTGAAATCTTTGTATGAGGAACGAAATAGATTGATACCTGTGTGTGTTAAAGATCACTTTTGGACTGGTATGTCCACAACTCAAAGAAGTGAAAGCATGAATGCATTTTTTGATGACTATGTTCATTTTAAAACATCTTTGAAGCAATTTGTTGAGCAGTATGATAGTGCATTGAAGAACAATATTGAGAATGAAAAAAATGGATTTTGTTTCTTTTAATTCTATCATGCCAGTTATTCTTGGTCATTATATTGAAAGACAATATCAAAATGCCTACACTAACAATATATTTAAGTTGTTCCAAGATGAAATAAGAGGGTTGATATTTTGTGATGCCTCTTTGTTGAGGAAAGAAGGGACAACTTTAATATTTGAAGTAGTAGAAAATATGTTGGGAAAGAATGGACAACCTGGAAGAGAAGTTTCCTTTAGGATACATTATGCCGAGTTAGATTGCCAATTAAAGTATGTGTGCCGTCTGTTTAAGTTCCAGGGAATTTTATGTAGGCATATGATCAAAGTGTTGATGAGAATGAAGGTTATTGAGGTTCCTATGAGTTATATTATGGACCGATGGCGCAAAGATATTAAGCGTGGATATCAAAGCATTAGTAACATATATGATGATTATGGTTGTGGTGGAAAAAGACTTCGGTATAATACTCTCACCCCATTGATGCAAGAGGTTCAACAACTTGGAGGTGAAAGTGATGAGATTTCTTCTGTTTTGGTGGAAATCATGAAAGACACTAAGGAAAAACTTATTATTGCTATGGAGAATGGGCAATCAAGGGCTGAACAACTTGAAAAAGCATCTGCATCCGGGGCAAAAGTGATACACTCTCCATTGAAAGTAAGAACCAAAGGTCGTCTACCCACAAAGAGGAAACAATCTAAGGTTGAACAAATTGTGAATAAATCACTTGCAAAGGCCCGAAAGAAGGTATGTGATGCATATAATAGATACCTAAAGTAATTGTGTGTTATTGTTTTGTACAAGTATATTCATGTGGGTTTAGCTAGTTTAAAGTTTGTTTATAAACTATCTTGCAGCTATGAGTGTTGTTTTTTGGTTAAAGATGGAATGAAAATTTAGGTTAGTTAATGAAGATGCTTGATATCATTGGCTTTGTTTTCCATGCCATCGGGCAAAGATTGCAAGTAGAATTTTAGTACAGGTTAGTTAATGAAAATGCTTGATATTGCTCTCTGTAAATAGCTCTATAATTAGGAGTGTTCATTTGGTTTGGTTCGGATTATTTGGGTTATTCAGTTCGGGTTATTCGGATTTTATAATTTTCTAAATCCAGCCAAGAACCAAACCGAATTAGCTATAAACCAAACCGAATTACCCGAAACTAATTCGGGTTATTCGGTTCGAGTACCAATTACCCCAATTTTCTTTTCATTTCAAATTTTCAAACTTCTTCAAATAAATAAACTCTTAATAATTTACATTTATAAATAAATAAGCTCCAAATTTGATAAATAGTTTCATTCAATATAAGAAAAAAACTTACACATTCCAAAGATTATACTAAAAAAATAAATATTAATTCCTTATTCGGATTTCGGGCAGGTTATTTGGATGGGGAGTTAAATCCAAAACCAAACCATTAACCCAATTAACATTTTGGGTCAATTCATTCAACCGACCCCCGAATTTCATTTAACCAAACCAAATAACCCGAATGTTATTTGGATCGGGTGGGTTAATGGATTGACCCGAATAATGAGCACCCCTAACTATAATTACATTTTCAGTACAGGGAGTTGCTGGTTCTAATCCCAACAGTGGTTTTAGCTAATTTGAAATTTGTTTCATGGAGTTGCTGGTTCTGATCCCAGTAATGCAAGTTTTATTTACTAGCACTGCCTTCTCTAGAGACTTTTGGAAGAACATGGATCTTGTTTTTCCTCTGTTACGTTAGACGATTTATCTGAAGTTGCAGCTTCTGAAGTTCCTGATTTGGAAGAACATGGAATTTTGTTATGTTGCTAGTTCTAAAGTTGAAATGGACTTTTGGAAGAACATGGAATTGCTATTAGCATTGTCAAATTGCTATTAGCACGGTTATTCTACTTGTAATGCAATTGTTTCTCTTTTTGGCTTAGTTTATCTTTTTGATGTTTGAATTTGTATCCTATGTTAGCTAGGAGTTTTGTAGGTTTGTGAATCAAGAAACCAATTGTTGATGTACTGTTGAATTTGTATCTGTAACGACCCGCCTCCTACTGACTAGGCTGCGAGGCCGGACCGTCACATTATGCTAAACTACACTGTACGGAAAACTGAAAGAATTTAAAATTTTGGTAAGCTAATGTAAATTCTTCTTATAATCGCTATGAAATCTAGAATTCATGTCTGAACTACATCTTGAATTGTAGTAACTATGCTACAGGAGATGCTCTTAGCTTCAGCTATCCTCACGAGCTGAACTGAGGTGTTTACAGCTGATATCAGCCCTCCGATCGATCCACGGATCGATTCAGCTCGTTACTGTATTGGGGAAAACTCTGGATCGATCGGCTGATCGATCCAGACTGGTTGATCGATCCACTGATCGATTCAGCGTGCTACTGTACACAGAAGAATTAATGGATCGATCGGCTGATCGATCCAACTTAGTCAATCGATCCGGTGATCGATTCCAGAGCTCTCTGTTCACGGGAGCGATTTCCCGATCGATCGAACGATCGATCCTTGAACTCTCTGTTTGAGTCAGAATGCGACTGGATCGATCGACTGATCGATCCAGAAGCTTACTGTTCGCGGAACCAGGCTCCCAATCGATCCGCTGATCGATTGAGGGCCCCCAATCGATCCGCTGATCGATTGGGGTTTTTCATTTCGCAGCAAAACTCTGATTTCAGCACTGTTTCGTGCCAAACTCACCTACAAGAGTTCTATAATAGATGGAAACATACCAATAACACATAACTAGGAATATGAGCATAAGTACTAACAATCTAAGCAAGTCGTTCATGATTCAAGGCATTAAAATAGCTAGAAATGCGGAAAACAACACTATATAAAACTAAAGTCTTAGTTTGCTAATTTCTCCAAGATCTTTATTCCAGGTTCCTTCCACACACATCTTCATCGCATTGCCCTCCAGCCTCCGCTAGTCCATCTTTCCTTTACCTTTATCTGTAGTATAAGGAAAAGAGTATCTGTAAGCCTTCGCTTAGTAAGAAACCATCAACCTCACAAAACATGCGTACGATGCAACTTATGCTTTGAAAACATGCTATTTGAAATATACGCTGAATAGATGAGAACATGGCATGGTATCATAAAACATGGAAACCAAAACTGATCATAGAACTATCACGTGTATCAATAAAGAAGAACTAAGCTGAAGCATGAACTGAGCTAAACTAAAACTAAGCTAAAACTGAATTTAAACTATATACACAACTGATTTGTGAGTTTTGAAAACTATTTATCATAATAGATTAAAATACATAATCATGCTGCTGATGGGCCCGGCAACTGTACGTGCTATGCGCGCATCCCTAACTAGACCCGGGTTTGCAAGTCCCGAATTTAGTAGGGTTTACTAGGTTATCTAAACCTAGGAACGACTGTGGGAGACCAACCCAATGGATATCTAATCCAGTACAGTGCCACTGCTAAAATAAAATACTAGTTATAGCTAAATTCTCTTATCTTGCTATTTCTAGGTTATCTAAACCTAGAGCTAGGTTATCTGAACCTAGAGGCGACTGTGGGAGCCCACCCATTGGACCGTAGTCCCATATAAGCTGTAGAAAAACTGCATATACTAATTAAATGCTTCTATCGCATTTAGTTAAACTATTAAAATGCCTAAGTCGCATTTTAATTGTGCTGAACATACTATCGAGCACTTGGCGTGCGCTGTTGTACACCCTATGTGCCAAAAATCCATAAACTACTAAACTAAAGCATGTAATCACACGAGAACTACTTATACTGTAGGTGAGGGGTTTCTTACCTCTTGTGCTAGTTTTCTTACGAATCTAGTCGCTAGTTTCCCGGTGGAGACGATCTTCTCGACGATTCTCTTGCGTCTACTCGTTCTTCTCGTGAAGAGAAGCATCCTCGTGCCGGAGTCATCGCCGGAAGGTGTTCTCGAAGCCTTTATGTCCTTAGGGGTGGAACCCTAGACTTGCTTGTGATTGGCGCCGAGAGAAGAAGAGAAGAAAAGGGAGAGGGCGGCGTGTGAGGGTTTGGGAGAGGGGAGAGTTACGTTAAAATAAAATAACTCTTCACTTAATTCCCTATTTATATTAAGGAATTAATTCACCCAACTCTAACTTAAATAAAATTATTTCCCTTTCCTTTCAGCACGGCCCTGCTGGGTTCTCCTGGTTACTAGAGTTCACCTTAAGTCGTAGGACCCAATAGGTCTCGGGTTCAATTCCCGCTTAAGCTATTTTACGTTTTTATTTATTTTTACTACTTCTGCTACTCTAAAAATTCTGTAAAAATATCCTAAAATTCCAGAAAAATACTAGGATATTTCTAATAACGATTTTGAGAATTTTCGGGCGTTACAATCCCCCATACCTTATAAAAAGTTCATCCTCGAACTTAAAATAACTCTGGGTACTTCTGTCTCATACTGGCTTCTGTCTCCCAAGTTGCCTCTTCTGTTGTGTGATTTTGCCAAATAACTTTTACTAATGTCACTTCCTTGTTTCGTAATTTCTTAACTGCTCGATCTATTATCTGAATAGGCCGACTGTCATAGCTGAGGTCTTCGCGGACTTGTACCGACTGGGGCTCAATTACCTGGGTGGCATCTGGGATATGTTTCTTCAGCATAGAGACATGAAATACATTATGGATAGCTGACATCTCCTGGGGTAGCTCTAGCTCATATGCTACCTTGCCAACTCTTCTGCTGATAAGGTATGGTCCCACATATCTGGGACTTAATTTGCCCTTCTTCCCAAAACGCATTACTCCCTTTATGGGAGCCACTCTGAGGAACACTGTATCCCCAACTGAAAACTCTAAAGGTCTGCGCCGTGTATCAGCATAGCTTTTCTGGCAGCTCTGAGGTGTCTCTATCCTCTGGCGGATCTGCTGTATAGCTACTGTGGTGTCTGCTACTAGATCTGTCTGAAGTTCTAGTTCTTTCTGCTCACCACTCTCATACCAGCAGATTGGAGATCTACACCTCCACCCGTAGAAAGTCTCGTAAGGTGACATGCCGATGGTGGCCTGATAGCTATTGTTGTATGCAAATTCTGCTAAACTCAGATATTTGCACCAACTTCCCTTGAAGTCTAGGGCACATGCTCGGAGCATATCTTCGAGTACCTGATTTACTCGCTCTGTCTGACCATCTGTCTGAGGATGGAAAGCTGTGCTGAATTTTAACTTCGTGCCCAATGCTGACTGTACACACTCCCAGAAGTGTGATGTGAATCGACTGTCTCTGTCGGAAATAATGGTCCATGGGACTCCATGTAGTCTGACTATCTCCTTGAGATACAACTGAGCTAGTTGCTCCATGGAACAGGATATTCTGATAGCTAAGAAGTGGGCTGATTTAGTTAACCTGTCAACTATTACCCAGATGGTATCAAAACCATTCATGGTTCTAGGTAGTCCCACTATGAAATCCATAGAAATGTCTTCCCACTTCCATTCTGGGATCTGGATAGGTTACAGAACTCCTCCTGGTCTCTGGTGTTCTGCCTTGACTCTCTGGCAAGTCAGACAGGTGCTAACGTATCTAGCGATGTCTCTTTTCATCCCGGGCCACCAAAAACGTTTCTTGAGATCTTGGTACATCTTGGTGGAACCTGGATGCATCGCATAAGGAGTCCTGTGAGCCTCATCTAAAATCTTTCTCTTTAGTTCCTCCTGATCTGGAACACAGAATCTGTCACCGAAGTACAACACCCCACTATCGGACACTTTGAATTCTCTACTTCTTGATTCTGCTAACCCTTGCTTGATTTTCTGAATTTCAGGATCCTGCTCCTGAGCTGTCTGAATGTCACCAAGCAGGTTAGGTGCTAATGTCATAGTAGAGAGCTGTCCCACTATAAGTTTGAGACCAAAATCTGTGATCTCTTTTTGTAGGGGCGGTGACATGGCTGCTAGGGATAGTAAGGTAGCACTGGACTTTCTGCTAAGTGTGTCTGCCACCTTATTAGCTTTTCCTGGATGGTAGAGGATGTCTATGTCGTAGTATTTGACCAGCTCTAGCCATCTGCGCTGTCGCATATTCAGATCCTTCTGAGTGAAGAAATACTTCAGACTCTGATGATCTGTATACACTCTACACTGAGCTCCATACAAGTAATGTCTCTAAATTTTGAGAGCGAACACAACTGCTGCAAGCTCAAGATCATGAGTAGAATAGTTCCTCTCATAGTCCTTGAGTTGTCTGGAGGCGTAGGCGATTACCTTGCCATTTTGCATCAGTACTACTCCTAGTCCCAATTTAGAGGCGTCACTGTAAATATCAAAGCTATCTGTGTTTTCTGGTAAAGCCAGAATGGGTGCACTGGTCAATCTCCTCTTTAACTCGCTGAAGCTGTTCTCACAGTCCTCTGTCCACTGAAATTTCCTGTTCTTTCTGGTAAGAGCTGTCAGTGGGGAGGCTATCATGGAGAAGTCCTCTACGAATTTTCTGTAATAACCTGCTAGTCTCAAAAAGCTTTTGATCTCGCTGGCTTTCTTGGGTCTTTCCCAGTTACTCACAGTTTCTATTTTACTAGGGTCTACCATGATACCATCCTTTGAGATGATGTGACCCAGGAAGGACACCTGATCTAACCAAAATTCACATTTCGTGAATTTAGCGTACAGCTGGTTCTGCTGAAGAGTCTGCAATACTGTTTTCAAGTGCTCTGCGTGTTCTTCCTGAGTTCCTGAATAGATAAGAATGTCATCGATAAACACAATAACAAATCTATCTAGATAGTCCCTGAATACTCTGTTCATGAGGTCCATGAAAGTAGCTGGAGCATTTGTCATGCCAAAGGGCATGACTACGAACTCATAATGTCCGTATCTAGTCCTGAATGTTGTCTTGGGTATATCCCCTTCTTTAACTTTCACCTGATGATAACCTGATCTGAGGTCTATCTTAGAGAACACTGCTGCTCCCTTTAGCTGATCGAACAGGTCATCTATTCTGGGAAGAGGATACTTGTTCTTGATCGTGACTTGGTTCAGTGCCCGGTAGTCTATGCACAGGCGCATGCTCCCGTCTTTCTTCTTCACGAACAATACAGGCGCTCCCCATGGTGAGTGACTCGGACGTATGAAGCCCTTGTCAAGAAGCTCCTATAGTTGCTCATGAAGTTCCTTCAGTTCTGTTGGAGCCATGCAGTAAGGTGCTTTGGAGATAGGATTTGTACCGGGAATGAGTTCTATCTCAAATTCAATCTCCCTGTCTGGTGCTAGGTCGGGTAACTCTTCAGGGAAGACTGCTGGATAGTCACATACAATTCGGACTTCTTCTAACTGTTGGTCCTTGTTCTGACTAGTATTGACTACATGTGCTAGGAATCCCGTACATCCTGAATCCATTAATTTCTGTGCTTTTAGGGCTGAGAGAAACTTCTTGGCCTTTCTCTTTGGTTCTCCGATGTACTCGAACTGTACTTCTGCTTCAGGTTGGAATACGAATTTCTATTTGCGGCACTCTATAGAGGCACCGTATCTGATCAGGAAGTCCATTCCAAGGATGACATCATAATCAGTCATATCTAGCACTATCAGATCACAAAAAAGTTCTCTGTCTGCTATAATGACTGGCACTGCTCTGAGCCAGTGCGTGGATGTCATAATTTCTCCTGAAGGTAACGTTGTCAAAAACTGACCACTGAGTACCTCTGGAGGTATCACTATCTTTTTGGCGAACGCCCTGGATATATAAGAATGGGTTGCCCTTACGACAAACTCCAGGGTGGAATTTCCCACAAGTAGCACATTTGGGATAACTAGGCTGTTTACTAGCTGGTCCTCCTTTTGGGTAACTCCCTGGTTTACGTTTGTTGCTGGAGTTCCCTTTCCAGTTAGAGCTGTGGCCTTGTTGTTTCTGAGTACCTGAGTCTGCTTGCCCTTTGGACTCTGAGAGGACTTGCTTCTGCTGCTTGATATTGTTCTAGTAGTGCTCAGTGGTCAGAGCACTGCTGACTAGTTATTCGGTGGTTTGCGGCCTATGAACGCCGCTAGCCACGTTCATTGCTATTTCCGGCCTCAGCATCTTGAGCATCAACCGAACTCGTTCTTTTTCTGTGCTGACTAGTTCAGGGCATAGACGATCCAATCTGTTGAATTTCTTCACGGCTTCCTCCACTGAAAGGTTGCCCTGGCGAAACTCAGTGAACTCGTCGTAGTGACGGTTTGTGACCCACATGTGAAAGAACTCATCGAAGAATTCTTTCTCGAAGTCAGCCCATGTCATCTGGTTCATTGGGCGCTTCGTTCGAATTCTCTCCCACCACATACGTGCATCTCCTGCCAAGCAGAAGGAGGCACATTTCACCTTCTCATGTTCTGGCCAGTCCAGAAGCTCCATCGTACTCTCTAGTATTTTGAACCAGGCTTGAGCATCCCATGGTTCACTGGTGCCTGAGAAGTTCTCGGGCTTGACTCTCTACCACTGCATCAGATAGGCTTCTCTCCTTGTCTCTACTGCTGGGGCTACTGGTGCTGTAGGCTGGACTGGGGGAACCTCTATAACTAATGGGGTTACCATGTTTGCTTCCGGGGTGACAGTGGGAGTATTCTGCTGATTAGCCTTTAAGGTGGCTATCTCCTGTTGTTGTTCTGTTAGCTGCTTCTGTAACTGAGCCACTACTGCTGTAAGGTCTGGGGGAGGCACTGATCTACCTGCCTCATGCTGGGGCTCAGTAGCTGGTGCCCTTTTAGCTGGGCGTCCTCGTACCATTTTCTAAAGAGATAGAGGACATACATGACTAAGGCAATCATGTTTATATAACTACTACTACTATCATGTTAGGTACTATTATCAATTAACATGCTACAGTATCTATAAACATGAAAGAAAGAACATAATAAAGTGAGAGACGTTTCTTACTTGGAAGCTGCAGGTTCAATGCTGATGTGTGTGTAGGAAGTATGGAACTTTGCTCTGATACCACTCAGTAACGACCCGCCTCCTACTGACTAGGCTGCGAGGCCGGACCGTCACATTATGCTAAACTACACTGTACGGAAAACTGAAAGAATTTAAAATTTTGCTAAGCTAATGTAAATTCTTCTGATAATTGCTATGAAATCTAGAATTCATGTCTGAACTACATCTTGAATTGTAGTAACTATGCTAGAGGAGATGCTCTTAGCTTCAGCTATCCTCACGAGTTGAACTGAGGTGTTTACAGTTGATATGAGCCCTCCGATCAATCCACGGATCGATTCAGCTCGTTACTGTATTGGGGAAAACTCTGGACCGATCGGCTGATCGATCCAGACTGGTTGATCGATCCACTGATCGATTCAGCGTGCTACTGTACACAGAAGAATTAATGGATCGATCGGCTGATCGATCTAACTTAGTCAATCGATCCGGTGATCGATTCCAGAGCTCTCTGTTCGCGGGAGCGATTTCCCGATCGATCCCTGAACTCTCTGTTTGCGACAGAATGCGACTGGATCGATCGGCTGATAGATCCAGAAGCTTACTGTTCGCGGAACCAGGCTCCCAATCGATCCGCTGATCGATTGAGGGCCCCCAATCGATCCGCTGATCGATTGGAGTTTCTGATTTCACAGCAAAACTCTGATTTCAGCACTGTTTCGTGCCAAACTCACCTACAAGAGTTCTATAATAGCTGGAAACATACCAATAACACATAACTAGGAATATGAGCATAAGTACTAACAATCTAAGCAAGTCGTTCACGATTCAAGGCATTAAAATAGCTAGAAATGCGGGAAACAACACTATATAAAACTAAAGTCTTAGTTTGCTAATTTCTCCAAGATCTTTATTCCAGGTTCCTTCCACACACATCTTCATCGCATTGCCCTCCAGCCTCCGCTAGTCCATCTTTCCTTTACCTTTATCTGCAGTATAAAGAAAAGAGTATCTGTAAGCTTTCGCTTAGTAAGAAACCATCTACCTCACAAAACATGCGTACGATGCAACTTATGCTTTAAAAACATGCTATTTGAAATATACACTGAACAGATGAGAACATGGCATGGTATCATAAAACATGGAAACCAAAACTGATCATAGAACTATCACGTGTATCAATAAAGAAGAACTAAGCTGAAGCATGAACTGAGCTAAACTAAAACTAAGCTAAAACTGAATTTAAACTATATACACAACTGATTTGTGAGTTTTGAAACCTATTTATCATAATATATTAAAATACATAATCATGCTGCTGATGGGCCCGACAACTGTACGTGCTATGCGCGCATCCCTAACTAGACCCGGGTTTGCAAGTCCCGAATTTAGTAGGGTTTACTAGGTTATCTAAACCTAGGGACGACTGTGGGAGCCCAACCCAATGGATATCTAATCCAGTACAGTGCCACTGCTAAAATAAAATACTGGTTATAGCTAAATTCTCCTATCTTGCTATTTCTAGGTTATCTGAACCTAGAGCTAGGCTATCTGAATCTAGAGGCGACTGTGGGAGCCCATCCATTGGACCGTAGTCCCATATAAGCTGTAGAAAAACTGCATATACTAATTAAATGCTTCTATCGCATTTAGTTAAACTATTAAAATGCCTAAGTCGCATTTTAATTGTGCTGAACATACTATCGAGCACTTGGCGTGCGCTGTTGTACACCCTATGTGCCAAAAATCCATAAACTACTAAACTAAAGCATGCAATCACACGAGAATTACTTATACTGCAGGTGAGGGGTTTCTTACCTCTTGCGCTAGTTTTCTTACGAATCTAGTCGCTAGTTTCCCGGTGGAGACGATCTTCTCGACGATTCTCTTGCGTCTACTCGTTCTTCTCGTGAAGAGAAGCGTCCTCGTGCCGGAGTCATCGCCGGAAGGTGTTCTCGGAGCCTTTATGTCCTTAGGGGTGGAACCCTAGACTTGCTTGTGGTTGGCGCCGAGAGAAGAAGAGAAGAAAAGGGAGAGGGTGGCGTGTGAGGGTTTGGGAGAGGGGAGAGTTACGTTAAAATAAAATAACTCTTCACTTAATTCCCTATTTATATTAAGGAATTAATTCACCCCAACTCTAACTTAAATAAAATTGTTTCCCTTTCCTTTCAGCACGACCCTACTGGGTTCTCCTGGTTACTAGAGTTCACCTTAAGTCGTAGGACCCAATAGGTCTCGGGTTCAATTCCCGCTTAAGCTATTTTACGTTTCTATTTATTTTTGCTACTTTTGCTACTCTAAAAATTCTGTAAAAATATCCTAAAATTCCAAAAAAAATACTAGGATATTTCTAATAATGATTTTGAGAATTTTTGGGCATTACAGTATCCAAACTATCAAACTGGACTTGATATCTCAAAGTATTGTGAGAATTATTCCATGTTATTGGTGCAATCTGTTGTTTCTTTGTTGTTGATTTAACATTGTTGATGTTCCTCTATAATATTTCCAACTTGGTTTCAAGTTATTGAGAGATTGTTGTAACTATTCAGGTTGCATCAGCAAATAAACCACCTCAATGTAGAAACTTCATGTCATAGTTCACTGAGACCTTCTTGGCCAAGTAGAAATCATGATTGCAAGTAGAATTTTATAAGGCTTTGTTTTCCATTGCCAGCCAATTGGTGGTTTATTCCAGTGCAACTTTATAGTATATATATTAAAGCTATGTAAGTATGTTACGATCCAAGTTTCCTTTATCAAAATTATTCCTTTCATCAACATCTCCATAAACTTTTCTGGCACACGCTGGGCTGAAAATGGAAAAATATCAGGCCCTATGGAGAAGGGATTTTTTTAGCCATTACTTTTGTTGATGTGATTCTTGCTTTTTAAACTTGGCATTTAGTTACTATAGAAAACTATATGGACCTGATATCGTTCCATATCAGGCCCAACATGAATATTTTTAATGATTCTTGTTTATTACATTTTAAAATCTCTGAAAAGTTAAAATAAATAAAGGATAGCATATTTAAACTCCTTGCAATCTCAGAAATCTATAAGAACTGAAATTAGTATAATCAAAGCTCCATAAGTCCATCAGTGAGTTTTGATCAAAATCCACTAATGGACCTAGAGAACTCTGATTGCACTCATTTCAGTTCCTATGAATTTTTGATGTTACAAGGAGTTCAAATATGATATCCATTATTTGTTTTAGCTTTTCATAGATGTTAATATGTAAAATGGAAGAATGATCAAAAAGGCCCGCATTAGACCTAATATGGATATGAAATCATATCAAGGACACGTGGGCTTGATATGGAATGATATCAGGCCCACGTTGGGCCTGATATGATTTCATATCAAGCCAAACGTGTGCTTTTTTGATGATTCTTCCTTATTACATGTTAACATCTATGAAAAGTTGAAATAAATAATAGATATCATATTTGAACTCTTTACAATCTCAGAAATTCATAGGAACTAAAATGGGTACAATCGAAGCTCTCTAGATCCATCAATGGATTTCTGATATTGCAAGGAGTTCAAATATACTATCCATTATTTATTTTGGTTTTTCATATATGTTAATATGTAAAATAGAAAAATCGTCAAAACTATTAGGATGTATACTAAAAGCCTAGCTTTTGGTATAAACATTTATCTAGAAATAAGAATCACATTGGTCAAATGTCTACATTTATGATAAATGTAATTGTTCAATTAATTTATATTGTAGATAACATGGTGTGTGGTGTCACACACAGAGGATCATGTTATCAGTACCTTATAAATTATAAACAGTATCTCACGACCAAGATGGAAAGGAACAAACCATTGGAAGGCCGTAGTGTAATTAGGTATTAGTTTATCTTAACTATATAATTACACTAGTACACTTAGAGTGTATTGAGTAGGACCATTTGAGGTCGTTTCTTTTATACTGACTTTATAAAGGAACAAAGACCTCAGTTATTATGGAAGTGTGTGCTCTTAATCCTAATATAATAACAAGCACATATATTTGATATTTATTTCTTTAATTTATCAATGGGTGAGATTTAGTTCGATAAATCAATAAGCCCGATAAGTTGGGAAATGATATCAATTATAGTGTGTGTTGTTGATTATAGAAGGAAACTGTGTCCTAGTAATCTAGGTTGAGAATGTCCCCAAGAGGAGCTCATAAGGATTGTCATGTTAAACCCTGTAGGTGGACTTAGTCCGACATGACGATGAAGTTGAGTGGTACTACTCTTGGAGCTAGATATTAATTAAGTGAGTTATCAGTAACTTACTTGATTAGTGGACATTTATTATCTTAAACACAGGGAGACTAACATACTCATAATAAGAAGGAGCCCAAAATGTAATTTGGGATTGGTGCGGTAGTTCAATAATAGTTCTTTAGTGGAATGAATTATTATCGATGAAATTAAGTTGTGTGTTCGGGGCGAACACGGGATGCTTAATTTCATCGGGAGACTAAAACCAATTCCTCATCTCGGTCTCTATCGTAGCCTCTTGTATATAGAGATTTATACCAACTACATACCCACCTTCTTACCCATCCAATGGGGTCGACCAAGCTAGCTTGGAACCCAAGCTAGGGCCGACCAAGACCAAATGGATGAGCCAAGTTGGTGGCCGGCCAAAGCTTGGGTCCCAATGTTAGGTGGCCGGCCACTAGAATATTAAAAAGGATTTTTATTAAAAATTTTTCTTATGTGGATATCATGGTTTTAAAAGAGAGTTTAAAAATTAAAAATTTCCTTTTATAGCTTTCTACAAAAGATTAAGAGAAGAGATTAATCTCTTTCCTTATTTGTAGATTAAAAGGATGGTTTTAATTTTTGGTTAAAACTTTCCTTATTTGTAAATCATCTACATGTTTAAAAGAGAGTTTAAAATTTGAAATCTTTCCTTATTTGTTGATTAAAAGGTGGATTTTAAATTTTAAGAAAACTTTCCTTTTTAACCATGTTTATGATTTAAAAGAGAGTTTAAATTAAATATTCTCTTTTATAAGTTTCTACAAGAGATTAAGAAAAGATTTTATATCTTTCCTTATTTGTATATTAAAAGAGATTTTAATTTTAGAGATAACTTTCTTTTTATCCACATGTTTAAAAGAAAGATTTTAATTATTAAATTTCCTTTTTTATAAACCAATCATGAAGGGATAAAAATTATTAGAGAAATTTTATTTTTTTTTAAATTTCCATAAACAAATTAGGAAGGTTTTAATTCTTGATTGAATTAAATTTCTTTTGCTTAGATTATTGTGGCCGGCCATGTTGATTAATAAAAGAGAAATTGATTTTATATCAATGGGGTAGAGAAGATGCTCCTAGGAACCCAATACCTATTAGAGCTCATTGGGTTCACTAAATATTCACTAGGGATAACTTCCCTATCAACCCTCCTAATGACCCTCTTAGGCTTTAAAGCCTTGGCCATTTGGGACTCATCAAGATCAACTCTAGGGGTGACTCCCCTTGTGACCTTGATGTTGGTCTTCCTAGCCCTAGGTTTTGTTCCATAATCGAATGGAACATTATGATAAGTGGGCTTGACCACTTGAGACTTAGGTTTGTGACCCAAACCTTTCTTGTTCTTGGACATTGGTTTTTGACCCTTAAACCCTAGAGATGACTTCTCCAAGTTCTTAAGAGCCTTTTCCAAAGTATCAAGTCTTGACCTCAAGACTTGATTCTCCTTCTCTAATACCTCAATTTTTAATTTTTCATTTTTCTTTGAGGTATTCCTAGGCATATGTCTAGATGATTTGGGATTTCTATCTAGGTTTCCCTTAACCTTAGATGAGTTAATCCTAGGGTTGGCTTTCCTAGTGTTATCCTTATCTAGACTAACATCTTTGGCACCTAAGCACATATATTGGTTCCTAGAATTATCATGCTTATCATTCTTGACAATTGCAATAAAACTACTAGCATGAGTCTTATTATTATTGCAAGAGTGTGCCTTAAATGTTACCTTAGGGTTTGCCTTAGCTCCCCCTATCGACGTGCTCGGTCTCTTGTCCTTGTGAGATTTCCTCCTCTTCGGACATTGGCTCCTATAGTGTCCCCGTTGCTTGCATTGAAAGCACACCATGTGCTTCTTGCCTTTGCGTGTTGGGACTCCGACTTCCTTGATCTTTGGCGCCGGTGGAGTCTTTCTAACCCTCTTTGGACACTTACTCTTGTAGTGCCCAAACTTCCTACACTCAAAACACATTATGTGTAATTTGCTTGAAATCACAGTGTTTGAGTTACCTAGGGTTGTGGATGTAGATGAGCTTTCTTCTTCATCCCTTCCGGAGGTAGATGCTTCTTCTTGCTCCGAACTTGAACAAGAGGAACTCTCCTCCTCTTCTTCCTTGGATGTTGAGTAGCCCTCAACTCCCAATTCGCTCCCTCCATGATGTGAGCTACTTGGCTCACTAGGCTCCTCTTCATGGCTTGAAGTGGAGCTCTCCTCATGGTACTTGGCCAAGTTATCCCACAACTCCTTGGCATTGTTGTATTTACCTATCTTACACAAAACACTAGTAGGTAATGAAAATTCAATTGTTTTAGTTACCTCATTGTTGATCGTGGATTGGTGGACTTGTTCCTTCGTCCACTTGTTCTTCTCTAGAGGCTCTCCTTCTTTATCCATTGGAGGAGTAAACCCTTCTTGTACACAAAACCAGTTCCACATATTAGTCCTAAGAAAATACATCATCCTTACCTTCCAATATGCGAAGTTGTCGTTGTAGAAGGGTGGAATGGTGATGTCTTCTCCAAATTGATCCATCTCTAGCTTGTGCTCCCACGGGTGTGAATCCGATGAAGAGCAACCTCGCTCTGATACCACTTGTTGGGTTCGTTCGTACTCGGCTAGAGAGGGGGGGTGTGAATAGCCGCCCCAAATCGTTCACGTTTCTTTCTACAAACTAGGGTTAGCGCAGCGGAAATAAGAACAAGAAACGAAAACAAGAAGATCAAACCTCAACGCGTCGATGTAACGAGGTTTGGAGATAAACTCCTACTCCTCGGCGTGTCCGTAAGGTGGACGAGCCCTATCAATCCGTCGGTGGATGAGTCCCCGGAGAACCGGCTAATAATCACTCCTTCTGGGTGGAGAAACCTCGCCACAAAGTTTTGCAAAAGCAATACAAGAAGGAGTATACAGCAAGAAGCAAAATACAATACAACTGTAAAACCTTCGCTTACTTGCCTTCTCTTCGACTGGATGAAGCAGCAGCTTCAAGCGACGCCTACAACAGCAGGAAACTAGTCGTAGAAGCTCACACGAAGCTTCGGAACTCAACAAAGCTCAAGAGCACAACAGCAGCTCAGTAGAAAGAAGAGGAAGAAGAAGTTGTCGCGCAGCAGCAGCCCTCGACTCCTTTATACCTGCGAAGAAGACAGCGAAGAAACTAGCCGTTGCGTCGCAACGGCTAGAACCCTGATCGGTCTACGGACCGATCAGGCCCTGTGCTGATCGGTCCCCAGACCGATCAGTTAGTGCACAGAACCTTCTGTGCGTACTCTGATCGATGCGTGGACCGATCGGGATACCGGATCGGTCCACGCACCGATCCCAACTCGGCGTGCTTCGCGACGTCGTCTCCGATCGGTCCTCGATCGATCAGACCGATCGATGCGGACCAATCACCGCCTTTCTTTTCGCTCTGTTGCTGGCGATCGGTCACCGATCGATCAACAGAGTTTCGATATCGATCGGTCACCGGCCGATCGAGCAACAGTATCACCGATCGGTCGGTGACCGATCCAGTGGATTTTGCCCAAACCAAGTCCCAAGACTTCAAACCAATATCCGGTCAACCTTGACCTATTGGTACTTCATCCGTAGCATCCGGTCACTCCTTGACCTGCTAGAACTCCTCGCCAAGTGTCCGGTCAATCCTTTGACCTACTTGGACTTTCAACACCAGAAGTCCGATCACCGATCCATCTGGATTTTCCTTGCCCGGCTTTACTCACGTGACTTTCACCGGCTTCACTCACCAGGATTTCCACACTGCCTAACATCCCAGTTAGGACTTTCCCACTACCTGGCTTCACTCACCAGGACTTTCCCCGTGCCAAGTCTCCATACTTGGACTTTTCCAGTGCCAAGTCTCCATACTTGGACTTTTCGCGTGCCAAGCTCCCTGCTTGGACTTTTCCGTGCCAAGTCTCCATACTTGGACTTTTCCAGTGCCAAGCTCCCTACTTGGACTTTTCCGTGCCAAGTCTCCATACTTGGACTTTTCCCGAATCAGGTCAACCAGGTCAACCCTGACCTACGGTTGCACCAATAATCTCCCAAACATCTATTCTTGTCCCACACCAAGAATAGAACTACTCTCTCACGAGTGTCAAACATCAACATGCAACACAACTAGGTCAACCTTGACCTAAGGTTGCACCGACAATCTCCCCAAGTCAAACATCAAAATACAACTCGAGTCACGTCAACTCGAGTCGGGTCAACCAGGTCAACCTTGACCTAAGGTTGCACCAACATAGAGGACTTGTTGAGGTCTTGTGTATCGGATTTTAGGGGTAGTTGGGAGGACCATTTGCCATTGGAGAGTTCGTCTACAACAACGGTTTGCATTCGGCTATCCAAATGCCACCGTTGAAGCGTTGTATGGTAGGCCTTGTCGGACACCCACCCTCTGGATGAGGTTGGGGAGGCCCAGTTGTTGGGACCTCATAGAGCTCAGCATGAGGCAGAGTTAGTCTGTACTATTAGACGGAGAGTGTTAGAGGCACAGGACTGCCACAAGAGAGTTATGCTAACCGGAGTCGGAGACTCTTAGAGTTCTCCATTTGCGACCATGTATTTCTGCGAGTTTCACCCACGAAAAGGGTGAAGAGATTGGCATCAAAGGTAAGCCAGCTCCGTGATACATTGGACATTTCCAGATCTTGGAGAAGATTGGAGCGGTAGCTTACTGGCTAGCACTACCACCGTCCTTGGTAGGCGTGTACTATGTATTCCACGTATCTATGCTGAGAAGATACGTACCCGACCCGACGCATGTGCTGACAGATATCTTAGTTCCAGTTCAGCCTGACGTCACCTATGAGGAGATTTCGGTAGAGATTCTGGACCGGAAGGAGCGTCAGTTGAGGAACAAGACTATCCGGCTGGTTAAAGTCGGATGGCAACATCATTCGGATAAGGAGGCTACTTGGGAGCACAAGGATACTATCCGAGCTCGATATTCCCATCTTTTCACTTGAGGTATGTGATTAAATTTACCGTTCAACATTTATACTTTATATCTGTTGTTAGTACTTGTTGATAGTAGATAATGAAATTTGGGAACCAAATTTTTATTAATGGGGGAGAATGTAAAATACCGAAAATAGGCGAATATTAATAAGGGAATTTTTTGAAATTTTTGGATATTTTTCGGGAATTTTTCGAAGCTCGTATGGACGAGTTTACGAGGATAAAATGGGGTCCGGGAAAGCCTGTTTAGGCTACCCCATTTAAGCGAGGAAAAGTTACTTTTCTTTTCCTTTTTATTCTCTTTTTCTTTTATTCTATTTCTTATTTTCCTCTACCGAACAGTGTTGCGTGCCCGAGCCGTCCCCGAGCTTTTTCCTCTTCTCACGGCGCTGTTTCCTTTGCGTGCCCTAACCGGCGCCGCGGCGTTTCCTTCTCCTTCCACGCATACAAGCCGAAGCCCTAGTGCCAATTCCTCTTCTTCCTCCTTCCTCGTGACGCCCTATCTCCACTGTCACCGGCGATGCAGACGCCTTCTCTGTTTGTCTCCGCCGTTGAGATCGGGAACACACCGACGTTGCTCGCCTCTGCCCTAGCGCCGGCAGCCTGACCTCTCCGATCTCCTCACGCGCGCCATCGCCGTTCCGACACCAGCCGATCGCCGGCCGCCCCTTATTGTGTCATGCCCTAGATTTTGGGTTCACAGTCGCCGCCGGCCTATCTTCTGCTAATTCCTCTTCTCTGTGAAGCCGAGCCACCGCCTAGTGCCGCTCCTCCTCAGCCCTAGTCGACCGCCACTGTGCGCTATCTTGTTGACCGCCGCCGATTCCCTGGTGCTACCGTGCCCTAGATTTCCTTTTTGCTGACAGGATCTGAACAAAACAGCAGTGAGGTGAGCATGCATATCCCTGTTGATTTCTAGGAGTTCAATCTTGGATCAGATCAAAAAATTCCTGGTAGTATATCTGATTTCCAGCAATTGCATATTCCCGTAGCCCTTAGTCCAGCAGGTATTCTTGCTTCCAGCAGCTGCTCACCTCGTGTCCGGCAACGAGCAGTCGCTAATTGTGCAGCAACTCTTCGTCCAGCAGCACTTTGTCCAAAAGCAACCCTTGAGTTCTAGTAGCGGCTGAATTAAGGTAAGGATTAGGTGATTGATTGTGTAGATGTGTAATCATGTGTAAATGAAATTAAGTTTGGATTCTTGATCCATTGGTGGATTGTGGATTAGGTTTATGCTATTGTGTTAATTAGGGTTTGTCCCTAAATTAGTGTAAGAGATTTTATTTAGCTATTTATAGGAATTAGCTTAATAAAATGTATATGTATTGGTGACACAGGACTTTGACGCGAGACGAGTATCTCGACGTCAGATTTGGACCTGATACGATCCTTTCTTATTGGAGGCGGGTACTTTGACTTATGTCTTTTGATATGCATAATAATGTGTTTAACATATAGTAATGATTGTGTTTATCCATTTGTTTCGGTTGGTTACTACATGATCTGTTACATGTTGCTTGCTTACTTATTATGCACTGCATGTTATTATTTACCTGATCATGCATGCTTTAGAGGTAGTGACACAACCATATTATACATTATGTTCAGGACTTAGGGTTTATTTGATACCCTATCTGATCAGTGTACCTTCCATTTGATACATTGTCTTGTGGTACACACTTTGTATTTATTTATATGGTTATTATTATGCTGTTCATGATATTGCCATGTTTAGTGTCATGCATCATCTTGCATGATTGCATGCTGTGCGATTGTCTGCTCCATTATTATTGAGTACATCGCCAGTTACATGTATCTGTACACACCACCACTCATGGGTTAGTGGTATATCAGACAGGTGTGTGGCAGTTTTGCTGTTTGGCTCCGTTGGTCTGGTGACTCAGCGTGGTAGCCGGCAGACAGTTCCGCTCTGTTTGGCTCCGTTGGTTTAGTGTAGCAGCATGGTAGCCGGCAGGCAGTTGGACTTTGTTTGGCTCCGTTGGTCCGCTCATGGGTAGTGTGACGCAGCGTGGTAGTCGGCAGAGACTCCTCCCCGTCATCGTGTACCGGGAGATGAGAGCATTGCGCTCCCCCATTTATGATTTGGGGTAGGAGTATGTGTATACTCCGACAGCATCCCGTCCACTCGGTCACTCATCAGGGGCAGTGATGTCAGAGTGCACGGTTGTCACAGCCCTACCCACTCGGACTCACCATTGTGTGTGAGATGGCTGACTGCGTCAGGGGTGACCATGTTATTGGCGTCATATGCATGATGCATTTATTTCTTGTGTTTTGCTGCATTTACTTGCTGCATTTATATGGATGCATATGATTGACATGCATACAGGATTATGACACTTTCGGTCTGACGACCTGCTATCATTATACCTTGGTCCTGGTTAGTACAGTTTTCTCCTGTATTTCTTTAGTTGCATTTTATCTTTCTTGTATCAGGAAACTGTACGCATGATTAGTGCTAGTTGTTATATTCCTTATTTTGCATATCAGTTGTACCCTCTGAGCGTTGGACTCACCCCCGTCTCCGTTATTATTTTTAGGTTGATGTTGTCAGGAGAGAGTTCCAGTTGCTAGTCCCCTGCAGACCACGAGGGCTTATTGATCTTTGGTTTTCTTCTTTATTTGACTATGTTTAGACTTGTTTTATTTTGATACTTAGAGCTTGTATGGATTGTACTTGTCGATGGATTTTTGTTTGGATTTGCTTTTACTACCTGCCTACCTTGATGACAGAAGAGATAAGTTGGTTTTATCGTCGGATTTGAGCTTTACGAGTGTAGTGGAGTAGGAATATGTTTTGAGCTTTATGGGTGTAGTTGAGTAGAGTTGTTTTCGAGTCATCGTACTACTGTTCAGTTTGATTATTATTAAACTGCGTGGTTGTGTCAGCCAGAGGCTATATAAACTGCGTGATTGTCTGTGTTGTTGTCTATTTATTATTGTTATTATTCCAGCCGCATGTGGCTGAGGTATATGGTTATGTAAAAAGTTTCAGATTGTCCGCCATACAGGAGAGATGCTGCCGAAATTTCTTTGGACAGGGACTCCTTCGGGGCGTGACATTAACTTGAGTAGGATTCAAAGGTTAATATTCGATGGACCTTTGAGTTCATTGGTAGTGGAAAACTTTCCGACCTACGAGTCTTGCTTGGAAGGAAAAATGACCAAGAGGCCTTTTAAGACAAAGGGGTATAGAGCCAAAGAAGTGTTGGAATTGGTTCATTCTGATTTATGTGGGTCTATGACTATCCAGGCAAGAGGTGGTTTCGAATATTTTATCTCTTTTATAAACAACTATTCGAGATATGGGTACATTTACTTGATACGCCGTAAGTTTGAGTGCTTTGATAAGTTCAAAGAGTACAAGGCTGACGTGGAGAAACATCATGGTAAAAGTATCAAGACACTATGGTATGATCGTGGTGGAGAGTACCTCTTAGGAGAGTTTAGGAGTTACTTATCAGAGGTCGGGATTCAATCCCAATTGTCTGCACCTGGTACACCCCAACAGAATGGTGTGGCAGAACGAAGGAATTGGACTCTTATGAAAATGGTTAGATCAATGATGAGTTATTCAGAATTACCAAATTAGTTTTGGAGATATGCTCTGGAAACGGTGGCGTACATTCTGAACTTGGTACCTTCTAAGTCAATACCCTCTACTCCCACAGAATTGTGGAATGGATGTAAACCTAGTTTGAAATACATTCGGATTTGGGGTAGTCCAGCACATGTGCTGAAGGGAGATGCTGATAAGTTGGAATTGTTGGAGCAATCCCAATGGTCCGCGGGACCATGTGTTTTAGTGTTTGGGAAAAGGGTTTAAATTAGGTTTACCCTTGTTATTTGATATGTGTACTTGAGTTGTGCAGGACTGCAGGTGACACATATGACTCAGGTTGACGGCTTCGGGTCCGGTGAAGGATGGAGCATCCGAGGGACCGTGTACAAGGCAGCAAGGACAATGGCCGAGGGAAGCAACTTCGAGGCATACGCGAAGGATGGCATTGGGGACAAGTCGCGGGCTTGGATGCATCCGAGGGACGAGAGCCAAAGGAAGTAGGCTTGAAGGCAAAAGGTCAAGGCTGCAAAGAAGAGTCAAATGAGTCGTGAGGGTACGAGTGCATGAGAGATTGTACTCGGAGTAAAATCTTAGTTTTAGGGTTTTACTATAGCGGCACTGTAGCAGCTACTGTAGCGTACCGTAGCAGTTACTGTAGCGCACTGTAGCAGTCGACTGGTGATGGATCAGTCGACTGATGCACTGTAGCAGAGCCGTTGAGATAGCCGTTGGGCTGGCACCAGTCGACTGGTGCAAGGACCAGTCGACTGGTAACGGGCAAATCAGGTTCTGATTTGTTCCAAGCTCTATAAGAAGGAGCTTGGTATGGCCGGCCAAGGTGACGAAATTGGGCTTGGTTAAAGTCTAATTAGTAGTCTACTTGTGCTCAAGAGATCTTTGTGTGCCAAGAGATCTTGGTTGGAGTTGTGGTGAGGTTTCTCCACCCACAAGGAGGTTAAGTTAGTCGGAGTTTGCCGGGGACTAATCCACCGACGGATTGAGGGATCGTCCACCTTACGGACACGCCGTGGAGTAGGAGCAAGTTATCTCCGAACCACGTAAACACCTTGTGTTAGGGAAGTAAAGTTTTGGGTGAGACGATATTCACCCCCCACTCTAGCGGATGTCAAGGTCCTAACAAGTGGTATCAGAGTGAGGTTAGCATCGGAAGAACTAACCGTCGACCGAAGCATCAAGATGGCGCTTCAAGAGGGATATAGCACCGCTCGACCACCTTTCTTTGACGGCAACGACTTCGCATATTGGAAAGGTAGGATGGAATATTACTTAATGAATGATATTGAAAATTGGTTTAGTGTTGTAGATGGATTTGAGAAACCAAAAGATGGGTCGGGAGCGCCTCTTCCAACCAAGGATTGGACAAAAGAGATGGCAAGGAAAGCTCAAGCAAATGCAAAAGCTACAACAACTCTACAATGTGGACTCTCCAAGGAGCAATTAAGCAAATTAGGACCATTCAACTCCGCTAAAGAGCTTTGGGAAAAACTCATTGAATTAAATGAGGGATCAAGTGAATCTAGGAGGGCCAAGAGAGATCTTTTGGTGGGGCAACTTCAAACCTTTGACATGAAGACCAATGAGACCGTGAGTCAAATGCACGAGAGATTCAAGAAGATAGTAAATGAACTTCATGTAATAGGTGAGAAGGTTGACAATCGAGACCTAGTAAGGTATGTGCTCCAATCTTTTCCTAGAACCACCTTATGGGCATCGATGGTTGATGCGTATAAGGTATCTAGGGATCTTTCCTTGATTAAGCTTGATGAATTATTTTCCGAGTTTGAACTTCATGAACAAGCTAATGAGCCTTCAAAAGAGAAGGGAATAGCTCTTGTTGTAGAAAAGAAGAAGAAGAAAACTTCACCCCCACCATCCTCCGACTCCGAGGATTCAAGCGCCTCAATAGATAGCGATCAAGAGGCATATATGGTAAGGAAGATGAGAAAATCATTTAAAACCTTTTCTACTAACAAGTCTCATGCTAGAAAGAGTTCAAGAAGCAAGAGTAGGACAAGAAGAGTCATTTGTTATAATTGCCAAGGAAAAGGACACATGAGGGATGATTGCCCCCTCTTGAAAAAGAAAGAAGGGAAGAAGAAGGAGGAGAAGAAAAAGAGAAAAGAAAAGGGAAAGAAGGCTCACAATCTAAAAGCAACATGGGATGATCCATCGTCATCGAAGGAAGAAGAGCATCATGTGGTAAATTTTACTCTAATAGGAATTGATGATGTAGCCTCCATATCATCCGAACAAGAAGATGAAGAGGGGAGTTCAAGTGAAGGGGGAGGTCAAACTTCGGATTCGGACTTCTCGGTAAGTGAGGTACATAATCTTCCTCCTCATATTTTAATTAAAATTATTTCAAGCACAAATGATGACTTATTCAAAGCTAAAAGGAAAAACAAGTCTTTGAAACATGATATTTGCATGTTTGAAGAAAAATTAGAATCCATGACTCTTAAGGAAAATAATATGCATGCTTCTTCTTCATCTTCAAGATCAAACGTATCATGTTTAGAAGAAGAAAATAGAGAATTAAGGGAAAAGGTAGACTACCTTACCAATGCCCTTAGGAAATTTGAAATTGGCTCTAAAACCCTAAACATGATTATTGGGAGCCAAAGGGCAAGTTTTAAGAAAAATAGGTTAGGATACAATGAACCAAACAATGAAAAGACCTATCATTGTCTACTTGCTAGGGGGTAATCCAAGACAAAGACCGTAGATAGGAAATGGATCCCCAAGGAGTACTTGGTCAACCCAATTAGAAAGAACTTCTATTGGGTACCAAAATCAATCCTCAAGGGTTAGAGGATTTTGGGTTAGTCAACCATTGAAATCATAATTCAAATCTTTGAAAAATGGTTGATTTGAGACCTTAAGGGGGAGCACTTAGCCTTGATAGAAATTCATGATAAAAAGGGCTAAGTAGAGGTTACCTTTATCTCACAATGATGTACATTATTTTCTAATCATAAATGTGAGATAATAGGATAATACAAATAATTCACTTATGTTTATAGCATTTTGATGAATTATGAAATATATCAAATTTTAGTAATCATTAGCCATAATGGAGAAAGCATCCAAGAAGATGGCTGAGGTTAAGAGCTCTAGGGGGAGCTCAAAGAGTCAAATTGGGATTCATGGCCAATGGATCTCAGGTGGGTACTACTTGGGAGTCTAGAGGAGCCATGGAGTGCACCAAAAGGTTTGGAGATGGATTTGAGTCTCAAACCTAGAGATTTGGCACACATGGTTTATGTTTCATGCAAGAAATATGACATTTGGGGGTCATATAGTATAATAATTAGTTTTGGATGTATAGATTCCATATAAACCAATGCTAGGGATGCATTGTGGATTGGTATGGGCAAATACATCAAAAGGAAGCCAAAACTAGGACTTTAGGTCAAGGTTCAATTGAACCATTTAGCTAGTTTTGGATTTTGTGTCAATCTTGGGATTGGTAATAGATACATTTTGTAATGTATTTTTCCTAAGTAGACAAGGGTAGACCTCTCCACAAAATTTGGGAATTTTTGGAGGTCTAGGGAATTTCTGGTGCATTTCTGAAGTTGGCCTAAAAAGGCTGATTTTTTCAGAAATAGGGTACCAGTCGACTGGTACAGATACCAGTCGACTGGTACAGATACCAGTCGACTGGTAATAGTGTTTTTGAGCACAGAATGCCTCTGTAAGCTCATTTTTTCGATACCAGTCGACTGGTGATGATACCAGTCGACTGGTAACAGTAGATTTCGACCACAGAATGCTTCTGTAAGGTTGTGTCGAAAGGGGGTAGTCGATTGGCACTTGGGGCAGTCGACTGATACCAGCCTGATATTGTTTTTCAAAGCTGTTCTTGACCATGTAAACTCGTTTAGATGTATGGGATCTATGGGGGATAAATACATGAGTTTAGGGTCAGTTTGGACGATAAATTTTCAATAATTGAGATATTGTTGGAGAACTTTTTGGATGTTAGGCAAAGGTGGAGAAGTAAGGTTTAGTTGGGAAAACCTTAGTGCCTTTGCGTAGGGGGAGCCTTGTGATAGGTTCTTAAAAAGCCTTGTGATAAAATCCTATCTCAATGGGGAGCCTAGGTGTTGGGGGAGCCTTGGCATAAGTTCCAATGCATGGTGCATTTTCCATTCGGCGGTTGCCAAGTGTGTAGCCTTGGCAATGTAAGTCCATTCGACGGTTGCCAAGTGTGTAGCCTTGGCAACGTAAGTCCATTCGGCATTATAAGTCCAAGTGTGTAGCATTGGCATCGTAAGTTCATTCGGCGGAGTAAGTCCAAGTGTGTAGCCTTGGCATCGTAAGTCCATTGTATTAGCATGTTTATTTGCTATTTGTTTTCCCTAACTTAAACGTATTGCCAAACACCAAAAAGGGGGAGATTGTTGGGGTTGCAAGGTTGCAAACATAGTCCCATATTGAAAACACATGGAAAAGACATGGGTTTATAAGAGAAAGATATCTCCATTGGCATGAGGCCTTTTGGGGAGAGCCCAAGAGCAAAGCCATGAGGGTCTAGGCCCAAAGTGGACAATATCATGCTATTGTGGAGATATCTAAATTCTTTTCGATCCTACAATTGGTATCAGAGCCCGGACTGCCAGAAGGTTTAACCTCCGACTGTGCACAAGAGCTATGGTCTGATTGAACCATGTGAGTACAATATTGACCTCGAACAAAGAAAGTGGGGGCTCCTATATTCGGATCAAGAGGACCAGACACCAGGCAAGAAGTCCTAGTAGGTCGGGTGGACCGAGGGGCAGGAAGTCCTAGTTGCGGCTAGGCAAGGAAGTCCTAGTAGGTCGGGTAGACCGAGGGGCAGGAAGTCCTAGTAGGTCGGGTAGACCGAGGGGCAGGAAGACTTGGTGGGTCAAGGATCGGACGTGGGAAGCCCATGGTCCTTTGTTTGAGGGGGGGATTGTTGGGGTTGCAAGGTTGCAAACATAGTCCCATATTGAAAACACATGGAAAAGATCATGGGTTTATAAGAGAAAGATATCTCCATTGGCATGAGGCCTTTTGGGGAGAGCCCAAGAGCAAAACCATGAGGGTCTAGGCCCAAAGTGGGCAATATCATGCTATTGTGGAGATATCTAAATTCTTTTCGATCCTACAGAGATTGTTGGAGCAATCCCAATGGTCCGCGGGACCATGTGTTTTGGTGTTTGGGCAAAGGGTTTAAATTAGGTTTACCCTTGTTATTTGATATGTGTACTTGAGTTGTGCAGGACTGCAGGTGACACATATGACTCAGGTTGACGGCTTCGGGTCCGGTGAAGGATGGAGCATCCGAGGGACCGTGGACAAGGCAGCAAGGACAATGGCCGAGGGAAGCGACTTCGAGGCATACGTGAAGGATGGCATTGGGGACAAGTCGCGGGCTTGGATGCATCCGAGGGATGAGAGCCAAAGGAAGTAGGCTTGAAGGCAAAAGGTCAAGGCTGCAAAGAAGAGTCAAATGATTCGTGAGGGTACGAGTGCATGAGAGATTGTACTAGGAGTAAAATCTTAGTTTTAGGGTTTTACTATAGCGACACTGTAGCAGTTACTGTAGCGTACCGTAGCAGTTACTGTAGCGTACCGTAGCAGTTACTGTAGCGCAATGTAGCAGTCGACTGGTGATGGATCAGTCAACTGATGCACTGTAGCAGAGCCGTTGAGATAGTCGTTGGGTTGGCACTAGTCGACTAGTGCAAGGACCAGTCGACTGGTAACGGGCAAATCAGGTTCTGATTTGTTCCAAGCTCTATAAGAAGGAGCTTGGTATGGCCGGCCAAGGTGACGAAATTGGGCTTGGTTAAAGTCTAATTAGTAGTATACTTGTGCTCAAGAGATCTTTGTGTGCCAAGAGATCTTGGTTGGAGTTGTGGTGAGGTTTCTCCACCCACAAGGAGGTTAAGCTAGCCGGAGTTTGCCGGGGACTAATCCACCGACGGATTGAGGGATCGTCCACCTTACGGACACGCCGTGGAGTAGGAGCAAGTTATCTCCGAACCACGTAAACACCTTGTGTTAGGGAAGTAAAGTTTTGGGTGAGACGCTCTTCACCCCCCCTCTAGCGGACGTCAAGGTCCTAACAAGAATCACATACAGAAGTTCGCTTATTCGTGGGATATTCTAGAGGAACGAAAGGTGATTTATTTTATAGTTCTAAAGATTAGAAGGTCATTGTTAGCACTAATGCCCGATTTTTAGAAGAGGACTATGTAATGAACCATAAGCCCACGAGTAAAATTGTTCTTGAAGAAATAAGAGAGGGCACTTCTATTTTAGTACCAACGGTACAAGATGAGATACCACAAGTAACTGCAACACGTATCACAAATGATGCACAATTACAGGTAGTGCCTCGTCGTAGTGGGAGGGTTGTTAGACAACCTGATAGATTCATATTTTTGGGAGAGTCTTCGGACTTGATCCCTGGTGAATATGAAGCTGATCCTTGGACATATGATGAAGCACTCTAAGATAAAGATGCAGCATCTTGGCAAAGTGCAATGAACTCTGAAATAGAATATGTACATTCTAATCAGGTCTAGCAGCTTGTAGAACCACCAAATGGTGTAAAAGTCATTGGATGTAAATGAGTCTACAAAAGGAAAAGAGGAAAAGACGGGAAGGTGGAAACCTTTAAAGCAAGGCTTGTTGCCATGGGGTATACTCAGAAAAAGGGAATCGATTATGAGGAAACTTTTTCGCCAGTAGCCATGCTTAAGTCTATCCAGATTCTTTTATCTATTGCTACTTATATGAATTATGAGGTTTGGTAAATGGATGTCAAGACAGCTTTCCTTAATGGAAGTCTTGAAGAAAACATCTATATGAAGCAACAAGAGGGATTCATTGCGAAGGGTAAAGAGCATCTTGTATGTAAGCTCAATCGGTTCATTTATGGACTGAAGCAAGCTTCGAGATCTTGGAACATTCGGTTTGATGAAGTGATCCAGTCTTATGGATTCATTCAATGTCCGGATGAGTCTTGTGTATACAAGAAAATGACGAAAATGTGGTGGTATTTCTTGTACTATATGTAGATGAGATTTTGCTCATTGGCAACAATGTCAAAGTGTTATTAGATGTAAGGGTATGAATCTCCAAGTAGTTTGATATGAAGAACTTGGGAGAATGTGGACATATTCTTGGGATCAAAGTAATAAAGGATCGTATGAAAATGATGTTGTGCTTATCCCAAGATTCATACATCAATACTATCCTAGCTCATTTTAGCATGCAAAACTCTAAGAAAGGTTTTCTACCTTTTAATCATGGAGTACCTTTATCTAAAGAGATGTGTCCTAAGACATCAAAGGAGATAGAGGAGATGGAGGCAGTTCCTTATGCTTCGGCTGTAGGAAGCCTAATGTATGCGATGCTATATACGAGACCGGATATATGTTTTGCCGTGGGCATGGTTAGCAGATATCAAAGTAACCCAGGATCGGAACATTAGACTGTCGTAAAGCATATATTAAAGTACCTAAAAATGACTAGAGATTATATGCTGGTTTATCAGGCAGATGATTTGCTTCCTGTGGGTTACATGGATTCGAACTTCCAATCAAATAGGGGCAGTAGTAAGTCAACCTCAGGATATGTGTTTACTTTGGGAGGTGAAGCCATAGCATGGAGGAGTGTTAAGCAGAAATGTATTTCAGACTCCACCATGAAAGCTAAGTATGTGGCAGCTTCTATGGCAGCCAAAGAAGTTGTATGACTCAGAAACTTTTTGATGGACTTAGATGTGATTCTTGGTTTGCCCAAAGTTATCACAATTTATTGTGATAACAGTGGTGCAGTAGCAAACTCGAAGGAACCACGAGCTAATAAGGCAAGTAAACACATTGAGCGCAAGTACCACCTGACACGAGACATTGTAAAACGAGGAGAGGTTGTTGTCGCCAAGATTACATCAACATATAACCTGGTAGATCCTTTCACTAAAGCCCTTCAGGCGAGAGCTTTTGATAGACATGTTGAGAGGATGGTAATCAGAAGTATAGCAGCATTTATGGCAGCATAGTCTTTTAGTATGAGTGGGAGATTGTTGGGATATATAATGTAAGCTTAGCTTTTGTATGAACATCTGTTTTGAAATATTTTGAAATGAGAATTACTTTGGTCAAATATTACATTATTTATTTATATATATATCGATGCAGTTGTCCATTTAATTTATATTGTAGATAACATGGTGTGTGGTGTCACACAGAAGATCATGTTATCAATTCATTATAAATTATAAATAGTATCTCACAACCAAGATGCATTGGGGCAAACCATTGGAATGGTTGTAGTATAATTTGATATTAGTCTGTCTTGACTATAAAATTACACTAGCACACTATATGTGTATTGAGCAGGACCGTTTGAGGTTGTTCGATTTATACTGGCTACATAAAAAGACAAGCACGTATACTTAGTATTTATTTCTTTAACTTATCAATGGGTGAGATTTATTTGTTAAATCAATAGGCCCGATGAGTTGGGAAATCATACTATTTATATGGTGTATTATTAATTATTGAAGGAATCTGTGTTCTAATTATTTAGACTGATGATGTCCCATTGAGGAGCTCATAAGGATTATCATGTAAATCCTGCAAGTGGACTTAGTCCAGCATGATAACAAAGTTGAGTAGTACTATTCTTGGAATCAGATGTTAATTAATTGGATTGTTAGTAACTCAATTAATTAACGGGCATACGATATCTTAAACACAGGGAGATTAACACACTCATGATAAGAAGGAGCCCATATTATAATATGAGATTGGTGCGGTAGTTCAATAATAACCCTTTAGTGGTATGAGTTATTATTGATGGACTTAAGTTGGGTGTTCGGGCCGAATATAGGAAGCCCAAGCCCATCAGGAGGCCTAAACCAATTTCTCCTCTAGGTCCCTGTTGTAGCCTTTATATAAAACCTCGCATCCACCCATCCACAACTTGGTGTTTTTTTTTTTGTTTTCTCTTCCTTACTTAGGGCCGGCGACAAGCTTATAAAAGGGAGTAGGTGGTGCCTCCAAAACCTAATTTTTCCCACAAGCCTCCTCCACCTTTCCTTAGGGTCGGCGACACAATTCTTCCCTTCCTCCTTTCTTATGGCTGGCGCCCCCTTCCTCCTCCTTGCTTAGGGTCGGCGCCCCCCCCCCCCCCCCCCCTTCCTTGTGGCCAGCGCCCCCCTTCCTCCTCCTAGCTTAGGGTTAGCGCCCCCCTCCTCCTCCTTGTGTGCGGCGGCTTGACGAAGAGGAAGAAGGCGCCCCATCCTAGAGCATCTCCCCTTGGTGGCTGGCGGTTTGGAAGAGAAGAGTGAAAGGGTGGTTTTGTCTTGGTAGATCGTCGCCCACACGACGTCTAAGAAGAGGAGGGGAATACGTCAGAAGATCAGGAGGTCTTTACCTACAAAGGAAAGGTACAACTAGTTCTTTAATTCCGTTGCGTAATTAGTTTTGTTTTCTTTGTATCAATTTTGAATACCAACACAAGAGGCCAATGATCTTGTACTTCGATCAAGGTGTGCTTTGATCCGTCAAGAACTTCCTTGATTGATCAAACACATGTCCGATCAAACATGCGGGTTGCTAGAAAAAGTTCTATACTTGTACAATTTTTGTACAAGAAAATTTAAACAGAACGGAATTCCAGCGCCTTCAGGAAGTGCACCAGCACTTGCCTCCAAGAACCTTCAAGAACTGGCAGTGAGAGCTCGGAGAGAATCGCTGAGAGTGGAGTCGAAGAACTGCTGAGGAAAGCGCTCGTCAATGGCTATAACCAGCACAACGGTTGGATCCTAATCGATTAAATCTGCTCTCAATCTATTGGGGAGGCTTTGAATTAATCGGTTGATCGATTCAGAGTACCTCTATGCTCTCTGGAAATAGCCTGAATCGATCACCCGATAGATTCAGCTTCTGTGCATGATTTCCAGTTCCCCAATCGATCGTCCAATCGATTGGAGGTACCCAATTGATTGGGAATGCTTCTATGTGTGTGATATAAGCTCCCAATCGATCGGCCGATCGATTGGGCCACTGCTTGTCGCAGCACAACCCCTAATCGATCGGCTGATCGATTGAACCCCTGTTCAATTGATCAGTTAATCGATTGGTCTCCCTTTGACTTGCTTAAACCAAGTTTAGGGTCCCCAATTCCAACATCTGGCCAACCGTGACTTATTAAAACATTATACCTAGCATCCAGTCAACTTTGACCTGCTAGGACTCCTTTACCAAGTGTCTAGTCAATCTCTTTGACCCACTTGGACTTTTTTCTCGTGCCAAATGTCCGCTCAACCTTGACCCTTTTGGACTTACCATCTCATGTCAAGTGTCTGGTCTTTCATGACCCACTTGGACTTCCTTCCACCAGATGTCCGATCATCCTTGACCCATCTGGATTTCCTTGTGCCAAGTATCCAGTCAACCCTTTGACTTACTTGGACTTCCCAACACCAGGTGTCCGGTCAACCTTGACCCACCTGGATTTCAATGTGTCTAGCTTCACTCACCAGGTCTTTTCATTTGCCTAGCTTTACTCACTAGGACTTCCCATCTCCCCGGCTTCACTCACCAGGTCTTTCACATAGCTTTACTCACTAGGGTTTTTCACCTGGCTTCACTCACCAGAATTTTTCCATTGTCTGGCTTCACTCACCGAGACTTTCACCTGCCTGGCTTCACTCACCAAGTCTTTCCACTGCCCAGCTTCACTCACTAGGACTTTCCCACTGCCCGGCTTCACTCACCGGGACTTTCACCTGGCTTCACTCACCAAGATTTCTCATCTGCCTAACCTTTAGTTAGGACTTTCCCAGTCAAGTATCCAGTTAACCCTTTGACCTACTTGAATCTTCTTCATGTCAATCTGGTCAAACCCTGACCAGAGGGGAATTGCACCAGCAATCTCCTCAATCAGATGATTGCACCTGCAATATCCACGTATTGTCAAACATCGAAACTCAAACATCAAGACTCAAAGTTGAGCCAACTCAAGCTTAGTCAACCTGGTCAACCTTAACCCAGGGGATATTGCACCAATAGTAGTTTGCTTCTTTCTTCATGTTTGGATTGTAATCCCTTATAATGGAGTAGATTCCCTAGATTTAGGATGTTGGAAGTAGTTATATTATGATGTTGATGTATAAACTAGTATTTGGGCATTTCTTATGCAATGATGTGTTTACTACTTATTCTATGTGTTATGCCTTTTATGTGTTTGACGAAATGTGTGAATGGTGTTAACATGTAGAAGTGAGAGGTTTATCTCTATGTTAACCGAGGGATCCTTAGTGACAGAGAATACTCATTCAACTGGACATATTATGCCTTTAGTGATAGAGGACATCGATATTTACCCACTTTCTAGAGTCAAAAAATCTTAACATAGGGACTAATCTATAAAGGATTGGTCACCAATAGAGTAGATGTCATGGATTGTAAGATTATGGGACCTAGTGATAGGGGATATCCCTTATTTTCCATGGTCCTCCCTTGAAACGGGGATCAATGCTCTACTAGGGCTTTTAATTAGAGTTTTAGGATTGTTTTCTCAAATTAATGTTCGGAAGTGACTGTGCAATCTAGGAACGTATGACCGGGGGTCCTAATGACAAGGATTCTCTCTTAATCGGACTTCCTAAGTCACCTCTTTACTTAATGGCGTTAGAATTTGGGTAAACTCTCTAGTGTAACCTACGCGAGGGTTGTGCTAGGCTTTAGTTAGGATCTCTATACGAGTGTAAGCATGGAGTTAGGTAGATGAACAATGCATAGGGATATTAATTAGCATCATAACGAAACCAAAATTCTAGCATCTATCATCCATCCTCTTCCAAGATCATCTCTTATTCCTTATCTCTCTTCTTCTTCTTAATCTTTCTCTTACTCTCTCTTTTTCAACTAACTTTTGTTTGTCTAGGGAATTCACTATGCGAAGTCAACTAGTGTTTAATCAACAATGCTCATGAGATCGATATTTTTATTACTTGACAACAACCGTGCATTTGCGGTTCACATCAAGTTTTTTGGCGCCATTGTCAGGGACTATTTCCGATTAACATTAGTTGATCAATATATGAGTTACTCTAGACTTGTTAATAAATTTATCATTTTCTTGTTTATTTTCATTTCTGCATTTATTTTTTTGTGTTATTATTTTATAGTTCAGTTTATTTTTCCTTCCCTTAATTTCTGCACCTTTCTTTCTTGCAATTTAAATTATGCATTTTCCTTCTTATCTTTAATTTTGTATTTTTGGTTTTTCTTATAATTTTTTAGATACCATGAGCAAACATGTCAAGCAGTCATTTTGGAAAATTTTTCACACCCATGAGTGCAAAAGCAAGATCTCCTATTGATGAAAATTATGATTCAGAAGATGATCAATTTGAGTTCCATTGTAGAGTGTATGGTAGCACGTCTCATCCAGCTGCTATTTGTCACTTCTTCCATAAAATTGCTAGCTCTTTCACGGAACTTCAATTCTTATTCATGTTGGATTGTAGAAGTCGCTAAAGAGGGGTGAATAGAGATCGAAAATTCATAGTAGAGACACGTTGAGTATGCAGTGGAAAATTAAAAACACAACACTAACACAAAGCAGTTTTACTTGGTTCGGAGCCTTCGTCGACTCCTACTCCAAGGCTCGCACTCATCGAGTGCTTTCATTGGACAATTCATTAGTAGTTCGCAAAAGGGATTACAAAGATAAGTACAATAACTCTTAAAAGAAATACCGATAATAATTGAAAAGAACTTGAGCCGCAGGTTGTCAGAGAAGCTTCGCAGCGTCGTAGGAGCAGTGCTCACTTGCGCAATAGAGCAGTCGTCGAAATAGAGCAGTCGTGGAAAGAAGTTGTTGTTCGTAGCTTTGGAGGAAGGCTCCTTTTATAGGACTGTTCCGAGCGCCCGGATCCCTTCCGAGCGGCCGGACCGTGACGTCGGCCCGGCTAATCAGTGCGCTCCACGTTTGCGACGAGATAGACTTTTGCCTTCTGGGCGCCCAGACCAGTTCCGAGCGCTCGGACTAACTCTGGGCGCCCAGATCCCTTTCGGGCGCCCAGACCACAATTTTCCAGAAACCCATTTTCCTGCAAGAAAATATTAGTCCGAGGCAAAATAAAAGTTATACTACCCTGCAAAACAAAGTGTTAGTACAATTATATTAAAAAGAATAGTAATTAAATTCTGTCTCCTCGAGACCAAAATCTAATCACGATCTCAACTTAGATTCCCGAAATGGTTCTAAGTTGGATCGATGTCTACTGTTCCCTCAAACGGGGAACGCGCCCTCACCAAGTCACTCTCCTCCAGTGACTTACCTTAACTTACCTGTCAAACATCCAGCCAGCCCTTCGACCTGTCTGGACTTCGTGCCAGCTATCCAGTCAGCCCGTCGATCTAACTGGGCTTCGTGCCAGCTATCCAATCGGCCCGTCGACCTAGCTGGGCTTCGTACCAGCTATCCGGTCGACCCGTCGACCTAGCTGGGCTTCGTGCTAGATATCTGGTTAGCCTATCGACTTATCTGGACTTCTCTTGTACACTCAATCAAAGTGTTAGCTCACAACAAACCTAACTTGACCTACTTTGTCATTCATCAAAATCAGAGTTAGACCATTAGTGCTAGCTGCACCAATAATTCCAACCTCAACATCAAGATACATATGATCAAGTTCTTGATACTTATTGCTATGTCTGGGGAGATTATCAAATTCATAACCTACAACTCCAGCTAATTCCAGAGCAAAGTCAGCAGTCACTATCCCAGCAGTAGATCTACCGTGTCAACATTATAATCAATTTTGGATGGACAATCAGAATTTGGACTACAATTGCATACAAAATATTGAGTATATTTCCTAAGTAAATCAAAGTTCATTAGAGTTTTAGGATAATTCATTATCAGATGGATCACATCATTCACAATCAGATGAGTCGACTGGCTAGGAGGACTCCCAAGACCCAAATACTCTTACTCCTAGGTAGATGAAGATCACAACACAAGATTTTGAAGAGCTAATGCTGCAACGGGGGATTCTAATTCTACAGATATTACAACAAATTTCTGATAATGTTGTTAATCCTTCTATTAATAATATTGATGTTAGTGGACTCTTCCCCACCTATGATGATGATGTGGATAAAAGTGTAGGGACATGTACTATGGAGGAAACGTCCCAAGAATCACCTCCTTTGATCGCGCAACCAATTGATACTATGAAATATGTAAGAATAGAATTGGTTGATGATAAATGTGTAGGGACTTGTGCAATAGAAGTGAAACCCCAAGAATCACCACATTCCAAGGCACCACAACTTGAGCGAGACCTAGAACCATCATTTGATCCAAAAAAAAAGTCACATCCATATGTTTGGAACCTTCAGGTACATCTAAAAATGCAAGGTTATTAGTTTTAGTGATCTTTTAGAAAATTTTATAGAGACATCTATGATTGATTTTATTGGTTGTGATTCCATTTCTAATAATTGCCTAACTAAACTTGATATGGTTCTAGTTCTTACTTATTTAACATGTATGTGGGAGGTATATTTTTTCAAAACTTGATATGCATTATTTTACTCAATATATTGGGTCAACTTGATATTTGAGGGCATGAATATAATCAGAAGAAATAGCCAAACATATAGGATCTAGTTTCATGTCAATCCAAAGTCGTTTGGTCCATCAGCCAGTTTTGAGCAAAATCAACTAATAGACCAAATGACCTCAGATTGAAATGAAACTAGTTCATATGTGTTCTTCTACCTCTCTTGATTATATACATGTCCTCTAACGTCAATTTAACTCAATATATTGTGAGCAATTATTTTTTGAATACGAATTAAATTTTTTAAACACATCTTTGTTCAAAAAATTACTACTCTAAATATATTAGGTTAAATTGATATTTGAAAGCATAGATATAATTAGAAAAAGTAGATGATAAGATGAACATATAAGAACTAATTTCATATTAATCCGAGGTCATTTGGTCCATCAGCTGATTTTGTCCAAACTGACTGATTTACCAAATGACCTCGGATTAACATGAAACCAGCTTCTATGTATTCGTCTACTACTCCTAATTGTATTCATATCCTCAAATAGTAATTTGATCTAATATATTAAGAGCAATAATTTTTTGAACATGAATTTATTTTTTCAAACGCATTCATGTTTAAAAAATCACTGCTCTCAATATATTCTGTTAAATTAATGTTGGAGGATATGGATATAATCAGAAGAACTTGCCAAACATAGAAACTAGTTATATCAATCGAAGGTTATTTTGTCCATCAATAAATTTTACCTAAAATCGAATTTGATAAAAAAAAAACTAATAAAACAGTCGACTTATTTACTTAAAATTTTAATGTTTCAGAACAAAATTAATTTGATCGGTAAAAAAATTAATCAATTGATAAACATAAAATAGATAATGGTGATATGATTTAATAATTTTAAAATTATCCTACATGATTTAATAATTTTAAAAAATTACCTATATGATTTAGCAAAAAGCCGAAGTCGCTTCATGTGCACCTCACGTATAAAAACATATAAATTCATAAAGAAAAAAATCAAAGTCAAATCAAATGAAGTAATCCTTTTAATAAATTATTTAAAAAATTATTAAATTGTAACAGATATCATTACATTCAATAGACGATTCTTATATTCCGTCTTTAAATTATATGAAGATGGATAATCATCAGATTAACTTATAGTCGACCCATTAAGTGAGTAGAAGATAAGAGGAGTATTTAATAAATTATTAAAAAAAATTTATCTTAAATATGAATCATGATCAACAGAAATAATTATATTAATCCTAATTAATTGGGATGATAATAATTAGTACTTTATAATTGAATATTTCAACATGGGGACATAAACAGTATAGAACGAATTCATTGCTTTGTTTGAGCTTCATTGCATACCTTCCAATTTTTGACGTCCAATGCCAGTAGAATTTTCTTGTTTCTAATTCACAACATGGGCAAAAAACAATTCTACTTTTGGACAAATACTCTAGGTACGATATCTTTAACTGGCATATTCAATTATCAATGCACCTCTCAGGCATTGATGAACATCTGACAAATATGACCATTCAACTTCAAACGGTTATAATTTTTAATTTGAGACTTGGAATTAGATTTTATTTGTCATCATATATATATATATATAATTTAAAAATCTATATATATTTGTTACAAGTACCTATAACTATTAATTTTCGGGCACAATTCCATTGAGACTTTAAAGATTTTATTATTATTTTTAGTCATTTCTTTTTTCATGTTATTTAGGATATTTTTGATATTCTTGATAATTATAGATTATAATTAATATATAACATCGTCCTATTTTATTAATTTGTATTTCTGTCAAAAAGATTTCCTTTTTTGAAAATATCTTTTTCTTTACGAGATTAGAATTGAGGTTCATATATTGATTTTTTTTTTCATTTCTTTATCTTAGAGTCTAGAGTTTATATAAACACCTTTCTAATTATATGAAAATTGAATCTCTTTTTTATCAATAAAGTTTTTTATGGTAAATCTAATAAGTTTTCCTTGGTTTTTTAGCATTCTCTTTTCTTGAGTTTCTCCTCCAATCTCCACTCTCATTAATATGTAGGATAATCACTATCCTACCTGGTGTCAATTGATATCAGAGTCGACAATGTCTGATTGAGAAAGTCGAGCGTCAAATTCAATGGAGGGTCATCGTGGTCGTGGTCGCAACAACAAGCAAGTTCCAATTGAGAAAGCCGAGCACCATGGAAGTAGCGTCCAAGAATCTTAGAAGTCGAAGAATTTCAGATTAAGGATCTGAGTCTACCTTCAAGAATCCTAACTATTGTTAAACTACTAGCTAGGAATGTTGTATTCGAGAGGAGCCTTATGAAGACTTTGGTTTTCGAGTTCAATTGCCCAAATTTTTTGGTACATTACAAGTAGAGATTTTTGTTGATTAGTTGAATGAAGTAAAGCGAATCTTTGAATATAAGCAAGTTCTAAATCTGATGAAGGTAAAGTTGATTGCCATCAGACTCAAAGGGCGAGCATCGGCATGGTGGTAATAGATGCAACATTCACAGGATAGACAGGGCATGTCCAAAATAGATGACTGTGAGAATATGAGGGGCTGCTTTTTACCTTTCGACTACATCCAAATTATATTTCAACGACTTCACTCATCGCAATAGGATGCGAGATCAATCAACGATTATACGGATGAGTTCCACCAACTAATTGCTCGAAACTACCTATCCGAGATGGAAAAGTAGACGGTCGCACGATACTTAGAGGGGTTGCGTCGGCTCCTATAAGATGCCCTCAACCTTTATTCATTTTTAATGGTGTCTGAAGCCAGAGCCGTACCGGTATTTGATGGGGCCCGAAGCGAAAATAAAAAGTGCCTCTTTTATCGATAAATAATTGTAATGTTCAGTTTGCAAATAATAAATACATAAAATACACAAATAAACCAACAATAATATATTATATCAATAAAAAATTAATAAATATTTGAAATAATTACATAAACAGTACTCGTCTAGCGGTTTTAGAGGCAAAAATATTTATCAAATCTGCATAATCTAATTGTCGGACTATTTCTTTCTCAATCGATAACATTGCCAGCCCATTCAGTCTATCTTGTGACATTGTTGATCGAAGATAATTCTTGATTAACTTCAACTTCGAGAAACTTCTTTCTGCCGATGCAACTGTTACTGGTATGGTTAACAAAATCTTATAGGCAATGCAAGTATTTGGGAATAAACCATTTAGTTTTGTCAATCATTTTAGCATATCAATTGCTCTTTTTTCATTTGTTAAATAGCATCTCACGACCATCAACTCTGAACATAACTCATCACCATTAATGTATGAACGCCCATCGTGACTAAAAAATTGTTGAAGCTTCTTACAAGACTTCATCAAGCTAGTTAAAGGCTCACTCTTTAACTTCTCCAAATTCAATAAAAACCTAAAAATCTCTTGATATTGTTTAAATTGTTCAAATCGAACTTGAAGAGAAGATCGAGCTTGATCAATTATAAATAGAAAATATTCAACTCTAAAAGACTCTTCACCTGATCGTTTCACATTATCATTGTCTCTTTCATCAAATTGTTTCTTTCTTCGAATGATGCATTTATCTCAAAATTTAGGTTCAATCCCCATTTCACTTGCCATTTGTTTAGCTTCATTCATGGAACTAGCAAACCCTTCTTCTCTAAACTCATCAAGAAATTGATCAAGCCCTTGTAACAGATTGATCGCAATATCAATATCCATATCTTCAGATTGAATAAACTTACTCACGATATTTATTGCTCGTAACAAGTTATACCAGATTAATATTCCAAGCAAGAACTCAAAACTCTCAAGAACATATAGGGCTAAGGTCTCAACATCACTCTTTGTTTTAGAATCTTCATCAACTTCTGCCAAGTCAAGTAAAGCATCTCTTATATGTACAATTTGCTCTTTTATGGCTTTCACACTTTCAACATGACTTTCCCAATAGGTATATGACCATGACTTAACAGTCAAACTAGGCACCTTATCTTTAAAAATTTTCCATCTCTTTGTAGAGGAAGAAAACAATGTGTAGATGCATTGCACCACTCCAAAGAATGACTTGGCTTTAGGACAACATTCCACCATATCAACTAAGGTCAAATTAAGACTATGACAACCACATGCTGTATAAAAAGCTCTAAGATTTATTTCAAGCAATCTTTTTTGTACACCTTTGTGTCTTCCACTCATGTTAGATCCATTGTCATACCCCTATCCTCTTATGTCATCAATGTCAAGCCCAACTCTAGTTAACGCATTCATAAGTTCACTTGAAAACCCAAGACTTGATGTGTCATCCACCTTCAAAAACTCAACCCAATATTCTTCTACTTTTGGTGTGCCTGTTGAATCATCCAAGCATCATAGCATTAGAGACATTTGTTCTTGATGACTTGCATCTGGATTACAATCAAGTATTACTGAAAAATATTTTGCATGTTTAACTTTTGCAATGATTGACCTTTTCACTTCATTTGCCAAAGTTTCTATCAATTCATTCTAAATTTTGGGACTAAAATATGTATATTGAGATTCCCTTGCTTCACAACGTCGAACATGCTCTTCCATCATTGGATCAAACTCAGCAACCATTTCTATCATTTGCAAAAATAACCCATTATTCTCGACATAAAGTTTCTCATCATCCCCTCGAAAGGCCAAAGTATTTTTAGCAAGTGTTTTCACAATGGAGATTATTCTTGTTAACACTTACGTCCAATGTTGTCTTTCTTTGTTGATTTGAAGTTGCATACTGTAATCAATTGTTTGATTTTTTTTAAGCTCTTTTCTGATTCAACCCAAGAAATCATGCAATCCATATGATCTCTACTAGCTTCATGTTGTTTAAGACTTCTATGCATATTACGCTAGTCTTTGTATCCATCATTACCCAAATTCCTCATTCTACTTATCATTTGTTCAGTCTTGAAGAACTTGCAACAGAAGAAAAATATTTTATCCAATGAAATAGAATATGCAAACCATCTTCTATCTATTATTTGTCCATTTATTATTACCCGCGTATAATGCGATGAATCAAAATGTCTATTGTTACTATTCTTAGGGAAAAAAAATCATTCACTCTTTTTGGACCCATTTCTATTAAGTAATCTCTCAATTTTTAACTGATGTTATTCTAATTTTCAGGATCCTACAAATTCAGAGTTGAATCTAATTTTTCATGTTGAGAGTCTTCTTCTAAGTTTTCATTCGACTCAATCAAATTGGCAGCCTCAACCAATTTCTCATTTTCATTGTGACTTTGTTCTTCAATTACCAAATTATCCCCTAATTTCTCTCTTTCTATTCTGCTACTTCTAATAAAATATTTGTTAATATCACCGGCTTGACTTTGAATTAATGCCTCCTCCCTTTATTTCATTTTTCTCTTTTGAGCTCTAGACATATATTTAGGAGGCATTTTCAATATTCTTTTATTATACCTGCAAGGTATTAAAATTGAATATTAACTCAATAATTCATGTCTACATTCAAGAGTAACAATATATTATGTTAGATTTTTTTGGATAGTTTTCTGATAAAAAATTGATTAATCCAAACAACATTTAATAAGAAGAGGCAGTTACAATTAACTAACAATGTATATAAGAATACTATTAGACTAATTTCAAATTTTCAATCAATAAGAAAACACATTATCTTACAATTTACATAATATATTTATATAAGGTAATTGCAAGTTCAAAAGATTCGATGACCTAAATGATTTTCTAGTAGGTGATAGATACAAACTACAAAGTAAAAGACATAGCATGGAAAATCATCAAAAATGAAAAGAAGTTTAACCTTTTCTAGAAAATCATCAAAGTAAGCTAATTGCATGTTCAATTATGAATTAACAAGCCTGAGACTAGAACTGATAAAAGAAAAAAAATATGTGAAAATAATAGCACATAAAGTAAAGCAAAGATCAAGAACTGATAAAAGAACGTTGGAGAAAAGAAATAACATCCAATGACCTAACTAACCTTTTTCTATGAACTAATCAGAAAAATATCATCCAATTATCCAAAACAAAAGTAAAGCAGAGAAAGTCTAAAGAAAGATTAAAATTTAAACATTTAAACTTAATATTCAGAAAATGATGTAAAAAATAAAATCTAACCAAATTGTCCAATGTCCAAATCCCACTACTAACGGATCAAGATCCAAGAATGTTGGAAAATTGGAGAAGAAATTGGAAAAAACACTGAACGCCGGAGAAAAATCGTGTGATGTTAGCAGCATTGGTGCGATGCAACGCTATGCCTATGTGCATAGGCTTAAAATGCCTTCTCACCTCTCTAGGGATGCCCTGCAGAAGGGATTAGCAAATGCGTTAGAGAGATCTAAAAACCAAGTCTTTACCTTAACTTTTTAGAAGATCATTAGAAAAGTAAGAGCGGAGAGGGAAATTATAGGTTTTTTTTTCTAAGAAAAACGTGGGTAAAAAGAATCTTTATTAGACACGATTGTATTTGAGAAATTGGGACAAAACTCTAATTTTCTTGATGAAATTTAGTCAGCTATAGTTAGGTTAAAAGAATCAAAAGCTTGAGAAATCTTTGAGTTCTTGACCAAACAAATCAATGAATCATGAAAAGTTGATCTCGGCAGTCGGCAAAATACTGATCTCAACAAAAAAAAAAAAGAAGTGAGAGGAAGAGGGATCAGAGATGGAAGTTTGAATGATACTAACTCAGAACTTGCTCGACGGAGAACCTTCTGGAGATATCCTTATAGAGCATCCGACGGATAAGATCTTTGACCGCCCGCCGCCGGAGACGCCGAGCGGAATATCCTCAGTGGGAACCTTTGATTGCCCCGCACGGGCGCCTCGAAGGTTTCTGTCACAGTCGAGTGTGTGCGGCGTGCCTCGGAGCCAGGAGAAAATGTTGGTTGGTCCTAGGAAGATCGTACCGGTTCCACTGTACAAAAATTTTGTACAAGTGTCGAACCTTTTCTAAACAGCCTATTGTGTTCTTTAGAAGTTAAATTAGGAATCACAAACGGAACTTAACATTATTGATTCCAAATTTAACTTATCTGTTATTAATGGTTTAGATTTGGATCGCAAGCGGAACTTAACGCTATTGATCCACATCAACCTATGTTATAAATTCAATTAAATATTAATTTCCAAAATTAGCTTCCAGGACTACATGGCGAGGCACATGGCCTTCTTGTGTATGGGAGCATCCACCACCGCCTAGACAAAGTCTTTTAAGGAAAGCTAATATTTAATTTCCTTATATAACTCTAGGTTTAACCAAAAGGAACAATCGAATCACAAATTCGAAAAATAATAAAAAAAACACAAACTCGAATAACAAATTCGAAAAACTAGAATCTAATGCCTCTTGTGTTTGGAATTCTTACAAAAAAAATAACTAGCATGATGCGGAAAATAATTACTAGTTATACCTTTTTCCTTGTATGCTAATAACCACGAGATCTTCTGCCATATTCCTCGCCTCGTCTTGAACATCGTGTGGGCGACGATCCTCCAAGATGAACACTACCCAAAAGATCCTCCTCCTTCTCTAGAATTCGTCCACAACCACCACCAAGGAACAAAAGAGCAAAGGGAAAGGGAACAGGAGAGATCCGGCCACAGGGGAGAGCACAATCAATGGAATAAGAATAGATGCATACCTTGTTGGTGCGGGAAGCATCCGACGATCGACTGTTGTTTTGATAATGGCAAAGGAATTCAAAGTTAAGTTGTTTTGTGATCTAACGTACTTAATTGAGTGGTTCAGGAAAGTCCTAGCTGTGGTTAGGCAAGTGGAAAATCCTAGGGGGTGGTAACCCTAGGTCATAGGGGGTGGTAACCCTATGCGAAAAGTCTTGGTGGGTCGAGAGCTTCAGGCAAAAGTCCTAGGGGGTAACCCTAGGTGGAAAGTCCTGGTGTCGCGAACCAGGTGAAAGACTGGACTAGCCGGGAAGCGGAAGTCCAGCAGAAAGTCCGGAAGCTTCGAACGCTGAGCAAAAGTTCAGTTGATCTGGAGGATCGCACTAGCAACAGGTAAATCTCCTGAGTGGAGTAAGTGAGGACGTGTTCCCTGTAGGGGGAACAGTAGGCGTCAGGTCGACCTAGGATTTTCGGTTGGAAATCCGAAGTCAGACCCGGACAGTCCGATGACTATCAATTATATCTATTATATTATTTCTATGCTAACTTTTTTTTGCAGGGTTTGTGTTTGGGACTAACACATTTTGCAGGAACAAAGAAGCACACTTAGCCTCGGATGAACAGTGTCCGAGGCCCCTCCATGGGGCTTGGAGGCGCCTCGGGTTCTAGCCGAAGCCAGCTGTTCAGAGAAGCTGGAGGCGCCTTGGACCAGGCGTTGGAGGCGCCTTGGAGCAGCTTAGAGGCGCCTTCAATGGGATAAGGTGCGACCAGATCAGAGATGATCCACGCGTGTGACTCGGCGGCCTGGAGGCGCCTCAGACAGGCTTGGAGGCGCCTCCTTTACTGTTTATAAGGAGGGTTCGAGCATCACTAAATGAAAAGAATTAACAAGCGATCCTTCTGCGTTCAACTGCTAACAAGTTCATCCCGAAGTACTGCAGCAACCTTCCGACAACCCGGAGCTACGCTGTTTTAGAATCTGTCGTTCGGTATAATTTACATTCTCGCACTCATTGTAAATCTTAATCTGTACTATTGTTTTGAGCTTATAGTAGTTGCCCACCAGAAGCGATCAACGATTGCGGGCCTTGGAGTAGGAGTCGCCACAGGCTCCGAACCAAGTAACTCCTCGTGTCCTTGTGTATTGTTTTTGTTCCCTTTTCTTTATTCTGCTGCTTAAACTCGTACGATTTACGAATTCGAAAAGAGTGAAAGCCACAAGTGCTATTCACCCCCCTCTAGCGCTTTCGATCCAACATACCCTACTTCTCCTTCTCTTTGTATCCGGCCACACCAAGCAACCACAAGAGGTGGTCGGCCCTAGCATGAAGAAAAGAAAGGGCCGGCCCTTAGGAGAAGACTTGAAGAATAGAGAGAAAAGAATAGAATTCTTACATGAGGTCTCTCCTCCCCTTCTTTTATAATACTTTCCCAAGGCAAATAAGGAAAGACTTTTTACAAAAATTTAAATCTTCTTCTTGTTTTTCCTTTTCCCCTTTTATTTTTTCCTTTTCTTTCCTCTTGATTGAATCAATCACCAAATCATGGATTGACTTGATTGGCCGGCCCCTTGCTTGGGCACCAAGCAAAGGTGGTCGGTCCTAAGAGGAAAAGAAAAATAATTTTGTAAAAATTTACAAGCAAAAAAGGAATGCTTTTATAAAACTTTACAAGCTCTCTTTCAATTTCCTAAAGTGGATGTTAAAAAGGAAAGTTTTAAAAATTAAAACCAAGTTTTAAAATTTAAAACCTCTTCTAAAATTTTCTTTTTTTAACATGGTTACAAAAAATAGAAAATTTCAATTTTAAAACTTCTCTTCCTTTTTTCTAAAAACTATGAGGGTGGTTAAAAAAAGGAAAGTTTTAAAACTTTTTAAATTTTCTTTTAAACCATGTGGAATAATTCAAATAAGGAAAGTTTTATATTTTAAAATCTCTCTTTTAAAACCTATAGATATCTACAAAGAGAAGATTTTAAAAATTTAAAACACCCCCTTATAATTTGAATATTGTGGTCGGCCCCTTCTTGCTTGGGCACCAAGCAAGGGGTCGACCCCCATTGAGGAAGAAGTGGCCGGCCACATGGCTTGGTCACCAAGCCATGGGCCGACCCTCTCTTGGACACCAAGATGAGTTTTTCCATGAGTGGATTAGAGGCATTAATGAGGCTACGACAAGGACCAAGAGGAGAAATTTGTTTTGGCCTTCCGATGAGCTTGAGTATCCCGTGTTCGCCTCGAACACACAACTCAAGTTCATCAATAATAACTCATTCCACTAGAGAGTTATCATTGCACTACCACACCAATCCCAAATAACATTATGGGCTCCTTCTTATCATGAGTGTGTTAGTCTCCATATGTTTAAGATAACGAATGTCCACTAATTAAGTAAATTACTGACAACTCACTTAATTAATATCTAAGTCCCAGAGTAGTACCACTCAATCTCATTGTCATGTCGGACTAAGTCTACCTGCAGGGTTTAACATGACAATCCTTATAAGCTCCTGTTGGGGGCATTCTTAGCCTAGATTACAAGGACACAGTTTCCTTCTATAATAAACAACATACACTATAAGTAATATTATTTCCCAACTTATTGGGCCTCTTGATTTATCAAGTTAAATCTCACCCTTTGATAAGTCAAATGAATGCTAAATATATGTGCTTATTATTATATTATGATTAAGAGCACACACTTCCATAATAACTAAGGTCTTGTTCTTTTATTAAGTCAGTATAAAAAGAACTTACCTTAAATGGTCCTACTCAGTACACTTATAGTGTACTAGTGTAATTTATTAGTAAAGATAAACTAATGCCTAATTACACTACGACTATTCCAATGGTTTGTTCCTTTCCATCTTAGTTACGAGCTACTATTTATAATTTATAAAGAACCGATAACATGATCTTCTGTGTATGACACCACACACCATGTTATCTACAATATAAATTAATTGAACAACTACACTTAGCATATAAATGTAGACATTTGACCAATGTGATTCTTTTATTTCTAAATGTTTACAAAAGCTAGGCTTTTAGTATACACTCTAACAATCTCCCACTTATAAGACTATGCTGTTATATATCTTGCCATACATCTTATTCCCAAACCTTCAACATGCCCATCAAAAGCTCTTGCCTTAAGGGCCTTAGTGAAAGGATCTCTCAGGCTATCATCTGATGCAATCTAGGTGGCAACAACTTCTCCTCGTTATACGATGTCTCGTATTGGGTGGTACTTACGCTCTATTGTGTTTACTTGCCTTATGGACTTATGGTTCCTTTGAGTTTGCTACTGCACCACTATTATTATAAAAATTGTAATAATTTTGGACAAACCAGAAATCATGTCTAACTCCATCATGAAGTTTCAAAGCCAAATAACTTCTGTGGCTGCCTCAGAGGCTACCACATATAACGACCACCCTTCTTACTACTACTACTACTCTCTAAGGGTGACCGTTACTTAACTACTAACTCTACTTAACCGGTGCGATCGAAACCACGAGGAATCCCTACCGAAAAATTTTGGCAGAATCTCCCCTGTACCGGTGACCATAAACATCAATACATACACAGTATACACAGCCATAGGCGGCTGGAACATATATCAAACACCCACGCAGTTTAATAAGTGACAAAAACTATAATATCTACCTATTACATAGAAACTCATCACAACATGCAAACTAAAACACGAACAAACTCAATAGAAACATAGAATACAAAATACAGTCTCAATGACATCAACCATGAAGTACAACTCAATTACTTCTTATCTACTAGACACGAAAACTCAAAACTTCCCAGTTCTCTCCCACAGTCCTGGCATCACACACCATCCGCACCACCTTGTCGTCTTCCTTACTAAATCTTTTCCTTTCCTTTATCTGCAGTAAGAGGAAGTGCAATCTATAAGCAAAATTTGCTTAGTAAGCGCTATCTAACTCACAAAAACACGAATATGCAGGTATACAGAAAGAACTAGAAACTATATGCTCTAAAAGAAAGTAAAGCATAAACATAACTACTCATGTCAAACTAATAGCAAAGAAAAGCTAAGGAATCTACTCATGTAATTCTAATAGCTAATCATGCTACACAAGGATAAAACTGCATGCTGGAAGATAAAGCTAATCATGCTAAATATCAAATTAGGAAACAAACAAAACTAATACTGCATGCTAGAATTCAAAAGAACTAAACTTACTGATTCTAAGCATATGTGAAACTTGTTTCATTTGTTCCAAATCTTATACTTTATTACTTCAAAATAATAATAAAGTTCTTCTTGGTTAAAAACTTATATTTTAATACTTAAAAATAATAATCAACTTCTTTCTTGGGCCCAGGCTTAGTACCAATGTGCGCTCCCTAATAGGGACTGTGGTAGCTAATCATCAGTCCTACGAGGGCAAAGACCTTATTCTTACCAGGGCCAAGACCTTGGAATTGGGCACCTGGATTTGTTTAACGACAACCTTGGAAGTCGGGTACTAGCCTTTTCAAAGTAAAATATCTTAATTACTTTCTTTAAATGTCTTGACATTTTAACAAGCACCTTGTGTGCCAAAATCCCTAAGTCTTGACTTTGGGATCTACTTAAGGCCTTGGCCCTTTTTCTTTCTTTTCTTTATCTTTCTTATACTTGTTATCTTTTAATATTCTTATAATAAAATGCCTTGGCATTCCCTCTAGCACTTGGTGTGCTGCAGATTCTAATTCCAGAATTCAGAATCCCATAGAACCCTTAATCTTGTTTTCCTTACAGCACACATTATAGCAAGGAAAGTCTAAACTAAATGCTATATATGTATATATATGTATATGCTAAAATCTATTCTTGCCCATCTTAAAGCAAAGGGAAAACAAAATTAACATACTACACTTATAAAAATCTGCACTTAAGCTCAATAAAAATGCTTAATAAAATTCCGCATTTTAACTTAATAAAATCTGCATGTCATACTAAACTGAAGTGCCTATAAATAACATGGTACAACACTTAAAACCTCATACCAAAACTGAAAATACATATAACAGAACTTAAACTAAATGTTAAAAGAAAATCTGAAACTGTACAGCAAGCTCTAACTCAAGCTAAAGCCTGCTGGGATCTTCTCTTCAAACCTATGTGAAACTTGTTTTGTTTCATCATATACAAAAACAAGAACTTAATGGATCTATACTATCAGCTTACTAAGAAAGAAGTTCTGGACTGCATATTATAAGAAAACTGTGCATGCTTAACAGACCAGCAAGGAAATAAATAACAAGGTCTAAACTGAAATACAATGTTACATGTATCATATAGAAACTAATTCTCTTAACAGGCTTTATAGACAAGGAAATTTAGTTAAATACCTGGAATGATTTTCTAAACATATAGCCTTAGTTCTGCAAGTTGTAGGACAAATACAGGCATGAAGGCATGAAGATCATACCCACATGTGGGAGAGACAAACAAAACTCCTAACTCGAGGGATACCATGGTTTCCGAACTATTCACCAAATTTAATTAACATTTGAATCTGTTCATATCCTTAGTCTATCTTCCACACAACAACCAATAGCTCTACAAGTTATACAATTGTGAAATTGCAATTGCTAAACAGTTCGAAATCCGAAATGCTAAAAATTCAGAATCTGCACTATGACTTTTAAAGCAAATCTATGTAATCTTATTCAAAGCTTACCCCTTCACAGAGATCTCCAAAGCAACTAAAAGAAAAAGCAAATCAAAGCTCGAAGCAAATTCTGTACAGCCTATTCCAGAATCTAAATTCCGAATTTCAATTCACAAAATCCGAAACTAACAATCATAAGCTGAACAACCAAAACAAGCCCTATTTCCTTTCTTTGATGTACACGGCAACAAGCCCTAAAACCCAAAAACTTCACAACATACTCAAAAACACAAGGAAACTCCAAATTACATTCGGAACTACTCTTACCGAAGATGAGAAGCAACTTACATCGCTGTTCTTAGACTTACAACCGAGAAGGGAGAGATCTAGGGTTCGGAGGGGCTTGATCTTCCCGGCCTCTTCCTCGTCTCTACCAGCTCTCCTCGACGAGAGGATCGAAATCACCAAGGTTCACCGGAATGAAGCCTTCGCCGACCACCGGAGGGAGGAAAACCCTAGCTCGGCTTCGTCTTCGCCCGAGAGCGAGCCGTCGCGCGCCGTTGCGAGCGTGAGAGGAGAAGAGAGGTTCGGGTGAGAAAAGTTTAGGGTTTGGGAAAAAAACTTAAACCTTTTCTTATAACTAAGATTTTTATTAATTACTATACCTTAAATATTATTCACTCTTTCCTTAATTAACCAAGCCCGCTGGCACAGTTGGTTGGCTGCGTTCTGCTTAAAACGCGACTCGCGGGTTCGAATCTCGGCTGCAACCCTTCTTATTCCAATTTATTTCCGATTTCTTAACTACTGCTTAAATATATTTCACTTCCTAACTTACCAGCAACGACCGCCAGCACACTTGGTGGGCCGGGTTTTGACTAAGTCAAAGGTCGCTGGTTCAAACCTCGGCTTGGATATTTTTTTGTCAAAACTTCTTTCGTTTAGTAAAAATAACAAACGACCTCCAAAAATTACATAAAAATACTCTAAAAATTTCTAAAAATCTCTAGAATATTTTTAAAGCATTTCCAAATATTTTTAAGGACATTTAGAACTCGAAATGAGGAAATTCGGGTTGTTACAATTCCTCATACCTTATAAAAAGTTCGTCCTCGAACTTAGAATAGTTCTGGATATTTCTGTCTCATACTGTCCTCACACTCCCAAGTGACTTCCTTGTGTTTCTGGTTCTGCCAGATGACCTTCACTAGTGGTACTTCTTTATTTCTTAGTCTCTTGACTGCTCTGTCCACTATCTGTGTAGGTCTGCTCTCATAGCTAAGATCCTCTTGAATATGCACTGACTGAGGCTCAATCACTTGGCTAGGGTCATGGAGACACTTCTTTAACATGGAGACGTGAAATACATCATGTATTGCTGACATGTCTTGTGGTAAGTCCAGCTTGTAAGCTACTTTCCCAATCCTTTCTGTGATCAGGCAAGGTCCTACATAACGAGGACTTAATTTGCCCTTCTTTCCAAATCTCATCACTCCCTTCATAGGAGCAACCTTGAGAAAGACTGAATCCCCTACTTGGAATTCAAGTTGCCTACGACGTGTGTTAGCATAACTCTTCTGTCTACTCTGGGCAGTCTCAATCCTCTATCTGGTCTTCTGGATAGCCTGAGTAGTTTCTTCTATCATCTCAGTCTAAATGTCCAGCTCTACTTCCATCTCTCTTCTTTCACCTGCTTCTTGCCAGCAATTGGGTGATCTGCACTTCCTACCATACAACGCCCCATAAGGTGCCATCTAGATGGTGGCCTGATAGCTGTTGTTGTAGGCAAACTCAGCTAAGTATAGATACTTGCACCAACTTCCCTTGAAATCTAGTGCACAAGCTCTGAGCATATCTTCTAGAATCTGATTTACTCGCTCTATCTGTCCATCAGTCTGAGGATGGAAGGCTGTGCTGAACTTGAGTTTGGTGCCTAGTGCATTCTGAACACACTCCCAAAAGTGTGAGGTAAAGCGTCCATCTCTATCAGAAACAATAGATTTAGGAACTCCGTGAAGTCTGATCACCTCCTTAACATATAGCTGTGCCAGCTGCTATATAGAGTGGGACACCTTGATACTAGAAAATGGGCAGACTTGGTCAATCTGTCCATTATCACCCATATCGCATCATATCCATTTGTGGTTCTTGGGAAACCTGTTATGAAGTCCATGGATATGTCTTCCCACTTCCACTCTGGTATTGGAAGAGGCTGTAGAACTCCTCCTGGTCTCTGGTGCTCTGCTTTGACTCTCTAACATGTAAGGCAGGTACTGACATATTTAGCTACATCTCTTTTGAGTCCTGACCACCAGAACCTCTGTTTCACGTCTTGGTACTGTTAGGACCGATGTGCCCGCTAGAGGGGGGGTGAATAGCGTCTCACACAAAACGATCGCTTCCTACGTATTCGTTAGTGCACAGCGGAAAACAAAGAATACAACCATGAATACAAATATGAAAGCTAAATACAAAGGAAGAGATGCAAACCACTAACACATTCCTTAACGTGGTTCGGAGATAACTTGCTCCTACTCCACGGCGTGTCCGTAAGGTGGACGATCCCTCAATCCGTCGGTGGATTAGTCCCCGGAAAACCTCCGGCTAGCTCAAGCTCCATGTCGGTGGAGAAACCTCGCCACAAATACTTGAATACAAGCACACGCGATCACACGAAGGCTTGGGAGACTCTAATAGGCTTTAACCAAGTCTATTTCGTCAACTATAACCAAGCTCCCAAGCTTTGGTTATATAGGCCGCGGGTTCAAAACCCCGCCTACCAGTCGACTGCCAAAACATGCAGTCGACTGCTCTCTGTGGAAATTCGACCATTACATCCCAACGGTTCGATACCAGTCGACTGCTAGTTCTAGCAGTCGACTGGTGCAGTCAACTGCTAAAACATACAGTCGACTGATCCACACTGACCGAACGAACAGAACCATTCTGTTCGCGCCCAGTCGACTGCGCAGTCGACTGCACCAGTCGACTGATGAAACCACCAGTTGACTGCTACAGTAACGCTACAGTGATGCTACAGTACTGCTATAGTAAACCCTAATTCTAGGATTTTATCCCGAGTACATTCGCTCAACACTCGTCCTCGTCCGACCAACCTAGACCTAGCCTTCTAGCCTCCTTCATCAGCCTTGCGTCCCTCGGATGTCTCCTCATCCTTCATGTCTTGCCTTCTGGAGCTTCTATCGGCCTTGTCATTGTTGTCGGGTCTTCCTTTGCCAAGAGGTCGCGTCTCCGGGACTTCATTCATTGTCAAGTCACACTTGGACTTACGTTGCCAAAACTACATGCTTGGACTTACACCGCCAAGACTCATCCTTGGACTTTTCTCCTTTGCCAATATCACACTTGGACTTTCCTTGTTGTACCTGTATCCTGCACACTCACAATGCATATTAAATATAATAATAATCCTAACTTAAACCTTTGCCCAAACATCAAAACTTAAAGTACCCAGATTGCTCCAACAATCTCCCCCTTTTTGATGTTTGGCACCCCGTTTAAGTTAGAGAAACAATATAGCAATAATAATGCAAATAAATATACAATCTGCACATGTATAAATCATGGAACCTAATCCTAGGCTCCCCCTTCACCTAAGCTCCCCCTTGAGCTAGGATTTCTTGTAAAGATAAACTTCTCCCCCTTTGCTAATAAATGAGCAATCGCTCCCCCTTCACCTAAACTCCCCCTTGAGCTAGGATTTCTTGCAAAGGTATGTAGGTTTTCCACTTAAACCTAAATTTCTCCCCTTTTGTCATACATCAAAAAGAACTCCAACAATATCCCAATTATCAGACTCTTTGACCTTTAATGACCATAGACATCATGTATTAATCCCCATAAGATTACATACATGTTCACCATTCTTTTGGTCATTTTCTAATGCTGAAAAACATTTTCAAACCGTATCAGTCGACTGCTATAAGTACCAGTCGACTGACATCATTAAAACGAGCTTACAGAGATTCTGTGTTCATGAACAGTGCTACCAGTCGACTGGTAAAACCATCAGTCGACTGGCCTCGTCAAAATGAGATTACAGAGGTCCTCTGTGCTGAAAATTACTGTTACCAGTCGACTGGTAACTGTACCAGTCGACTGGTACTCTTTTTGGGCAAAAATCAGCCTTTTTTACCCACTTTCAGAAATGTGCCAAAAATTCCACAGACCTCCAAAAAATCTCAAATTTTGTGGAGAGGTCTATTTTATCCATGTCTACTTGGAAAAAATATATATATAAATATATTTATCACAGATCCCAAGATTGACACAAAACACAAAACTAGCTAAAAAGTTCAATTGAACCTTGACCTAAAGTCCTGGTTTTGGCTTCCTCTTGATGTATTTGCCCATACTAACCCACAATGCATCCCTAGCATTGGTTTATATGGCATATATATATCCAAAATCAATTATCATGCTATAAGACCCCAATGTCATATTTCCAAGCATGAAACACAATCCAATTGTGTTAAATCCCTAGGTTTGAGACTCAAGTCCGTCTCCAAACCATTTGACACAACCCATGACTTCTCTAGACTCCCAAGTAAAACTCACTTGAGACCCATTGTCCATGGGTCCCAAATTGACTCTTAGAGCTCCCCCTAGAGCTCTTAGCCTTTGCCACCTCCCTAGGTGACTCATCCACAATGGCTAGGCCACATTGGTGCACCTCAGGTGACACTTGGCCTACAAAACTCACCTTCTTAACCTTAGATACCTTGTCTTTGGTTAATTTCTTCTTGTCATTAATCTTGGACATCTTATCCTTGCTATAATTATATGCTACCCTAGCATATTCCTTCTTATTAGCCTTGGATGACTCTCCCTTGTTCTTGGTAACACTTCCCATACCAATATCATGTGCTACCTTAACACTTGACCTCCTTTTGGTCTTTGAAAAGATTTTTATGTTTTCAAAGAGTAACTCCTCCTAAAAACATGGTCAAACTTCTATCATTGCACCAACAATGACTTGGGGTTCCTAAATAATTAGGAAAACCAAAACTTAAAGTTTTGAGGTTCAAAATTCAATAATGAAACTAAACCTCAACCGAAACTTCACTTCGGTTTTTCTTAATCAAATCATACTTGTTTTCATCATGAAAATTCATGTAGACATTATTTAGGATATACTTTATCAAGGAAAAATAATTTTCTATGAAAATACTTCATATTTTCAAAGATTGACACAAATTTGAAAACTCTTGAAAACTTCAATGTTTTCTCCTAGTTTGTGTCTAACTTTCCAATGATGATTACTATCAAAAGATAGTCTTCACCAATGTTTTTCAAAAGTATTTTGAAATTATTTTCAAAACCAATATCCAACCACGTTCTTTGGGCTCAATGTACATGACTTGTACATTAGCTTTCCCAATGATTGGAAGACACGTAACTATGTGTTTTGATGAACTTAAAACTCAACAAGATGCACTAGATCAACATCTTGAGTTTAGTTCACCATCTTAACATCTCACTTGTATCTAACGTGTATTAAAACACATACAAGTCACCTTATAGTTCTTTGTGAGATGTATATTTGGTCTTGCCCGAAACTAAGGGATCATACATCTCTATCTAGGCATTGTAAAAATCATGATCATCCATCTAGGATGTCACTTGATATGATCCCTCTTGTTGGGACACTTCCATACATAATAAATGTCTTTTGTCCTTAATTATAAGGAAATTAATATACTGCATGATGATTAATGACATACATCAAAATAAGTAATTTTCAAAACGAAAAGCAAGCTATAGCTACATGATGTATGTATGACATGACATGGTATTTTTATATTTTTCATAATAAAATATGAATGCTAAATATAAATATGATGTCATGACATATGATGCGCAAACAAAACATGGCAAGTTAGCATAAATAAAATTTACCTAGATTACTTATCTAAGTATTTTTAACCCTAGCTAACTCAAAATTTAACCCTGGATTGCCCAATTTCATCAAGAAAATGTCAAACCCCAACTTGACATTTCTTTAATTTCTTTCTAAATTTGTACCATTTTAAATTATACAAATTCCTCAAAGTATGGCACATTTTACTCTTTCCAAGAGTAAATGAAATCAAATTAAAACTTAGATTTGTCTTTTACCTTTTAAGAAAATGTCAAAACCCCAACTTGGTATTTCTTATCCTTTTCTAAATGTATCAATTTAAATTAAGTTCAAAACCTCAAAGTTTGACACATTTCACTTTTCCAAAGAGTAAACATCTTACATTATGACCTAGATTTTTCTTTAATTACTCTAAGAAGATACCAAAATCCCAATTTGGTATTTCTTATGTTTTTCCACATGTTACTCTTTCCAAGAGTGACAATTTGGATTAAGGTTTACATTTCCCTTAATTTCATAAGAAAATGTCGAATTCCAAATTTGGCATTACTTTTGCTTCTCTCTAGTGTGTCAATTTAAATTAGATTTAACTCCTCAAATTTTGACACATTTTGCTCTTCAAGGATTTAATCACATTTGATTAAAGCATGAGTTTTCTCTTAATTCCTTAAGAAAGTATCAAAATTCTAACTTGATTTTCCTTATACTTTTCTTAAGTGTGCCAAGTTAGATTAAATTCAACTCTTCAACTTTTGGCACATATATTACTCTTTCAAAGAGTAACCCTACAATCCTTTTCATTTTCGAAGGTTAACAATAACCTTGAAAATGCTCTCAAGTATCAACTTTAACAAGGTTAGGTTAACTGCCTTTCCGATTTGAGTTGACACTCTCTAAACCCATCTAAGGTGTAGAGAATATGCTCCTAGGAACCCAAAACCTATTGGTGCTCCTTGGATGCTCTAGGCACTCACTAGGGATGACTTCCCTAGATACCTTCCTAAGGACCTTTCTAGGCTTCTTAGAAGCCTTGGTCACTTCTACTAGGTCACTTCTAGGAATAACTTCCCTTGTAACCTTCTTTGCGACCTTGTTAGACTTCTTAGAAGTGTTAGTCACATTGGTCTTGCCAATAGTACTTTTAGGGATTCCTTCCCTAGTATCTTTGACTTGACCTCTAAACCTAAGGTTGGTCCCATAACTATATGGAACCCTATGAAAGGAAGTCACATCCTTCTTGGCTTTAGGTTTGTATCCCAAACCTATATAGGCATTGGATGACTCTTGTTAGCTTTTCCTAGGTTATGCTCATTTTGACCCCTAAGAATATTTTCCATTCTTTCTAGGGTTCTTTCTAAATTATCAAGTCTTGACCTCAAGACTTGGTTTTCCGTCATTGAATCCATAGACTTGGATTTTTCTTGACCCCTATGAGCATTTCTATATCTAGGCATATATCTATAATCCTTAGAGTTATTGCCTAAATTGTTATTTACCTCCTAGCCTTAGGTGTGATAAATCTAGCACGAGGAGGAATATATTTATCCTTAGATTTATCATGCATTCTATTTTCATGATAAATAGCATTATAATGATTTAAATTTGAACTAGCATTCAAGTTAGGGTTTACCTCCCTTACCCTTGAAGCTCTCTTCTTTTCCCACTTCTTCAAGTGCACCAATTTCTTGAGCTCTCCTCTCCTTGGGCACTTTGTGTGTTAGTGCCCCCACTCACCACATGTAAAGCACCTAATGTGCTTCTTCTCCTCCTTCTTCTTCTTCCTACAACTCACATTAGTTTCTAAATTAACTTTAGTGAGTTTAGAGTTTACCTTCTTTACCTTCTTGAGTGAAGGACACCTACTCTTGTAGTGCCCCATCTTACCACACTCAAAGCATTTGATGTGGTCCTTTGTGCTCTTCTTGGTAGTTGAGGTGGAGGGTTGAGCTTCCAAGATCTCCTCTTCCTTGGATTGCTCTTCTTCCTTTTCACTTGAAGATGTGGATGGTTCCACTTCTTCCTCCCTTGATGATGTGGATGATACCTTCTCATCTTCCTTCTCCTCCTCGGATGTTGAGCTCGTGTCAACATTCGATTGGTCCTTCTCTTCTTGGACCAATGAACCCTTCTCCTTGGGCTCTTCCATTCCTTGGATTTTTGTAGGGTCTTCATGATAGGCAATGATCTTTTTCCAAAGATCACTTGCATTTGTGGTTTCACCTACACTCAACAAAATATTAGAAGGTAGTAAACTATGTAAAATTCTCGTTACCTCCTTGTCCACCTCTGATTGCTCCCGTTGCTCTTCGGTCCAATGCCGAGGTCGGAGGCGTTTACCCTTCTTGTCCGCAGGAGCTTCAAATGGGTCACTCAAGACAACCCATTGGTTCCAATCCATTTGGAACCATGTCTCCAACTGCTTCCTCCAATAATTAAAGTCTTCTTTGTCGTACGGAGGTGGAATTCGGATATCCCATCTGAGCGGTCCTTCGGACTCCATCTTCTTCTTCCTCCGTGCGACCATGTGTTTTGGTGTTTGGGCAAAGGGTCTAAGTTAGGTTCACCCTTGTATTTGATATGTGTACTTGAGTTGTGCAGGACTGCAGGATACACATTTGACTCAGGTTGATGGCTTCGGGTCCAGTGAAGGATGGAGCATCCGAGGGACCGTGGACAAGGCAGCGAGGACAAGGGCCGAGGGAAGCGACTTCGAGGCATACGCGAAGGATGACATTGGGGACGAGCCGCGGGCTTGAATGCATCCTAGGGACGAGAGCCAAAGGAAGTAAGCTTGAAGGCAAGAGGTCAAGGCTGCAAAGAAACACCAAGTGAGTCATAAGGGTGAGGGTACGAGTGCATGAGAGATTGTACTCGGAGTAAAATCTTAGTTTTAGGGTTTTACTGTAGCGCTACTGTAGCAGTACTGTAGCAGTCGACTGCATGTTTTAGCAGTCGACTGGGGCAGTCGACTGGCAGCGAACAGAATGTCCCTGTTCGCTCGGTTAGTGTGGAATCGACCCGTTGGTATGTAACGGTTGAATTTCCACAGAGGGCAGTCGACTGCATGTTTTGACAGTCGACTGGTAGTCGAGGTTTTCAACCTGCGGCCTATATAACCAAGGCTTGGGAGCTTGGTTATCCCCGATAAAATAGAGGTGGTTAATCTCTATTAGTAGTCTACTTGTTCCCTAGCTTGTAAAAAGTCCTTGGTGAGAGTTGTGGTGAGGTTTATCCACCCACAAGGAGCTACGTGAGCTAGCCGGAGTCTTCCGGGGAGTAATCCATCGACGGATATGGATCGTCCACCTTACGGACAGCCGTGGAGTAGGAGCTTTATCTCCGAACCACGTAAATCGGCGTGTGTTGGTTTGCTTGCTCTTTCTTGTTCTTTGTATTTGTATTTAGCTTTCGTATTTGTGTTTGTATTATTTGTATTCCGCTGCGCAACTAACAAATACGTAGAAAGCGATTGATTTGGGGGCGCCGTCTATCCAACCCCCCTTCAAGCCGGCCACTGATCCCCAACAAGTGGTATCAGAGCGAGGTGAGCTCTTGTTGGACTAATCGCCAAGAGAGCGGCTAGAGGAAGAAGATGGAGTCGGAAGAACCTCTCGGATGGGACATCCGAATCCCACCTCCATACGAGCGCGAGGACTTCGACTATTGGAGGAAGCGCATGGAGATGTGGTTCCAAATGAATTGGAACCAATGGATTGCGTTGGAGGAACCGTTTAAAGCTCCAACGGACAAGAAGGGAAAGCGTCTCCGACGTCGATATTGGACCGATGAGCAAAGGGAGCAATCGGAGATGGACAAGGAGGTAACTAGAATTTTAATTAATTTATTACCTCCTAATGCGATATTGAAAGTAGGTGAATACGAGAATGCAATTGACCTTTGGAAAAAGGTAATTGCGCTTCATGAGAGTTCTACACAAATCCAAGAAAAGGAAGATATGGCTCAAGTAGAGGAGGAGCAACCGGAAGTCGATTCATGCTCAACTTCTGAGGAAGAGAAGGATGAAGAAAGGCCATCTACAAGTGTGGATGAGGAAGATGAGGTAGCATCTACATCCTCAAAGGTTGAAGAAGAATCCAAGACAAGTGACGAAGAAGAAGAAGTCTTGGAAGTCAACCTAGTGAGCACCTCCACCGAAGCAAAGTCAAAAGATCACATTGTGTGCTTCGGGTGCAATGAAAGAGGACACTACAAGAGTAGATGTCCTATGGGTAAGAAGAAGGTATCTCCTAAACTCAATTCAATTCATTTTGAATCTAATTTGAGTTGTAGGAAGAAGAAGGAGAAAAAGCACATAGTGTGCTTCACGTCTGGTGAGCGGGGTCATTACAACACAAAATGCCCCAAGAAGAGGGAGATCAAGAAGCTTGCGCAATTAAAGAAATGGGAGAAAGAGAAGAAGAAGAAAAGCTCAAGTCAAGGGGGAGCTTCAAGGGTAAGGGAGGTATACCCTAATTTGAATTGTAATTCAAATTTTCATTCTTCCAAGCATGCTAGGAAAAATAATGATTATCATTATGTAGCAATGAAAAATTTTGGATTTAGATATCATGATAGAAGTAGGGTAATTGTCGATCAAAACCTTAGGAAATCTATGCATGAAAACTCTAGAAATGGTAGACCTAAGGAGACCCAAGGCATTAATCCCAAGAAGGGGAGACATATGCCTAGAAAAATGGGTAGGTCTAAGAATGTCCAAGGTGGACATGTTGACTCTAGGTTTAGGAACCTAGAAAGGGAAAATCAAGCTTTAAAGGCAAAGCTTGATAAGTTGGAGAAACTCCTAGAAAGATTCAATGTTGGATCTAAGGGTTTAGGTATGGTGTTGGGTAGCCAAAGACCCAACAATGATAGATCGGGTCTAGGATACCGATCTAGTGTCTCCAAGGCTAAGGGAAAGTCTTATGCTAGGGTGGCATATGACTATGGCAAGGAGAAACCAATAAATGGCAAGGGAAAGTCATTTAATGGTAAGAAGAAATTAACCAAGGACAAGGTGTCCAAGGTTAAGAAAGTTACGTTTATAGGCCAAGTGTCACCGGGGGTGGACCGATGTGGCCTAGCCATTGTGGATGAGTCACCTAGGGAGGTGGCTAAGGCAAAGAGCTCTAGGGGAGCTCTAAAAGTCAATTTGGGACCCATGGCCAATGGATCTCAGGTGGGTTTTACTTGAGAGTTTAGGTTGGGTCATGGATTGTGTCAAGTGGTTTGGAGACGGACTTGAGTCTCAAACCTAGAGAATTGGCACACATGGATTGTGTATCATGCTTGGAAATATGACATTGGGGTCATATATCATGATAATTGGTTTTGGATGTATAGATGCCATATAAATCAATACTAGGGATGCATTGTGGGTTGACATGGGCAAATACATCAAGAGGAAGCCAAAACTAGGACTTTAGGTCAAGGTTCTATTAAACTATTTAAGCCAGTTTTGGATTTTGTGTCGATCTTGGGATTGGTAATAGATAAATTTTTGAATGTATTTTTCCCAAGTAGACATGGGTAAAACAGACCTCTCCACAAAATTTAGAGATTTTTGGAGGTCTGTGGAATTATTGGTGCATTTCTGAAATTGGGTCAGATCTGAAAAACTGTGTCAGTCGACTGCTAGTTTTAGCAGTCGACTGGTGCAGTCGACTGCATGTCTGGCAGGAATGAAAATTGAGCACAGAATGTTTCTGTGTGTTGTTTCGATAAGGGCAGTCAACTGGTACTTCTTGCAGTCGACTGATACCAGTCTGAAATTATTTTCAGCATTGGATTTTGACCAAGTCAACTCATACAGGTGTATGAAATCCATGAGGGATTAATATATGAGTTTAGGGTAAATTTGAATGACAAGTTTTCAACAATTGGGATATTGTTGGAAGACCTTTTGGATGTTAGGCAAAGGGGGAGAAGTAAGATTAAGTTGGGAAAACCTTAATGCCTTTGCGTAGGGGGAGCCTTGTAGGTTCTTAAAAAGTCCTGTGGTAAAATCCTAGCTCAATTGGGAGCTTAGGTAAAGGGGGAGCCTTGGAATAGGTCCTTAAAAAGCCTGTGGTAAATCCTAGCTCAATGGGGAGCATAGGTGTAGGGGACCCCTTAGGATATGTTCCAATGCATGATGCATTGTTACGGCGGTTGCCAAGTGTGTAACCTTGGCAACGTAAGTCCATTCGGCAGCATAAGTCCAAGTGTGTAGCCTTGGCAACGTAAGTCCATTCGGCGGTGTAAGTCCAAGTGCGTAGCCTTGGCAACGTAAGTCCATTGTTTCGTTATTAGCATTGTTATTTGCTATTTGTTTTCCATAACTTAAACGTATTGCCAAACATCAAAAAGGGGGAGATTGTTCAAGCAATCCCAATGGTCCGTGCGACCATGTGTTTTGGTATTTGGGCAAAGGGTCTAAGTTAGGTTCACCCTTGTATTTGATATGTGTACTTGAGTTGTGCAGGACTGTAAGACACACATTTGACTCAGGTTGATGGCTTCGGGTCCGGTGAAGGATGGAGCATCCGAGGGACCGTGGACAAGGCAGCGAGGACAAGGGCCGAGGGAAGCAACTTCGAGACATACGCGAAGGATGGCATTGGGGACGAGCCGCGGGCTTGAATGCATCCGAGGGACGAGAGCCAAAGGAAGTAAGCTTGAAGGCAAGAGGTCAAGGCTGCAAAGAAGTATCAAGTGAGTCATAAGGGTGAGGGTACGAGTGCATGAGAGATTGTACTCGGAGTAAAATCTTAGTTTTAAGGGTTTACTGTAGCAGTACTATAGCGCTACTGTAGCAGTACTGTAGCAGTCGACTGCATGTTTTAACAGTCGACTAGTGCAGTCGACTGGGGTAGCCGACTAGCAGCGAACAGAATGTCTCTGTTCGCTCGGTTAGTGTGGAATCGAGCCGTTGGGATGTAACGGTCGAATTTTCACATAGGGCAGTCGACTGCATGTTTTGGCAGTCGACTGGTAGGCGGGGTTTTCAACCCGCGGCCTATATAACCAAGGCTTGGAAGCTTGGTTATACCCCACGAAATAGAGGTGGTTAATCTCTATTAGTAGTCTACTTGTTCCCTAGCTTGTAAAGAGTCCTTGGTGAGAGTTGTGGTGAGGTTTCTCCACCTACAAGGAGCTACGTGAGCTAGCCGGAGTCTTCCGGGGAGTAATCCACCGACGGATAGGGATCGTCCACACTACGGACAGCCGTGGAGTAGGAGCTTTATCTCCGAACCACGTAAATCGGCGTGTGTTGGTTTGCTTGCTCTTTCTTGTTCTTTGTATTTGTATTTAGCTTTCATATTTGTGTTTGTATTATTTGTATTCCGCTGCGCAACTAACAAATACGTAGAAAGCGATCGATTTGGGGGCGCCGTCTATCCAACCCCCCTTCAAGCCGGCCACCGATCCCCAATAGGTACATCTTGGTAGAACCAGGATGCATGGAGTATGGTGTGCTATGAGCCTCTTCTAGAATCTTCTTTCTCAGTTCTTCATCATTGGGGACATAAAGGCGACTCCCCTGATAAAGAATTCCACTGTATGATACCCGAAATTCTGAATTTTCTCCTTCTTTCTATATCTCTTGCTTGATCTTCTGGATATCTGGATCTTCACTTTGCTTTCTCTGTATATCCTCAAGCAAGGTAGACTCTAGGGTCAATGCAGAGAGTTGCCCATAAATAATTTTCATTCCAAAGTCTGACAACTCCTTCTGCAGTTGTAGGGCTAATGATGACAAAGACATAAGGGATGCACTAGATTTTCTGCTTAGTGCATCTGCCACTTTATTGCCTTTGCCTGGGTGGTAGAGGATTTCACAGTCATAGTCTTTGACCAACTCTAGTCACCTGCGTTGTCTCATGTTTAAGTCCTTCTGAGTGAAGAAGTACTTAAGACTCTGATGGTCTATGAAGATTCTACATTGAACGCCATACAAGTGGTATCGCCAGAGTTTCAGTGCAAAGACCACAGCTGCCAGCTCAAGATCATGAGTGGGGTAGTTCTTCTCGTAGTCTTTGAGTTGCCTGGAAGCATAAGCTATAACTTTTCCTTCTTGCATGTGTTGGAACCCCAAGGTGTTTTGATGTGATCAAACAAGCTAAGTTAGGTCCTGCGTTTGTTTAACCCTTGTGTCTAAGTGTGCAGGAGCTTAGGAACACAAGAAGTCGAGCAGAAGACGCGGTTAGCGAGAAGGACGGCACGGGAGAGAGCCGACGGGCTCGGTGCGTCCGAGGGACGAGGTGTCCGCAGAAGAGTACACCGGTGGACAAGAAGAGCGTGCGCGACGCTCGAGGGACGAGAAACCGGGAAGGAAGGCTGCTCGAGGAGAAGGTCGGAACATGGGTTCGGGTGAGTCCTATTCCGGAAGGCCGAGATCACCCAAACTAGCGGAGCCGGAGCGAACAGACCCGGACCAAGACGAGCCGAACTAAGACGAGCTGAACCGGAGCAGAGAGCCTGGACCAGAGTCAACTTTGTTGACTTGACAGGTCCGGGCGCCCGGGGGTTCATATTTGACCAGATCGAATCTAATCGCGAGCTGACCGTTGGGGGATAAAATTTATCCCCCCGGGGGCGCCCGGAACCCCTTCCAGGCGCCCGGACCAGTACTATAAATAAAGTACTGATCCGTACATTCAAGAAAACGAACTTGTAATCAATTCTTTCTATGCTTTCAATTCTGTTCTTTTCATTTGTGCTGTCAACGTTGTAAAGAGGCTACTCCGCCCAGAGGAGAATCAGATAGTGCGCTTACATTCCTTGGATTAGCAATCCCCTGATTGCAAACCAAGTAAAACTCTGGTGTATGTTTTTCTTTACTTAGTCTCTTTTATTTATTTATTACAAGTGTTCATTATATAGTTGAAATCCGAGAAAGGTTTGAGTTTTATTTTGTAGGGCAATTCACCCCTCCCCTCTTGCCGGCCTCCAAAGGGACCAACAAGTGGTATCAGAGCAAGGCGCTTCAGGAGGACTAACCGCCAATCGAAGCAACAAGATGGCCGGACCAAGTATCGTCCCACCAAAATTCAATGGGAACTTCGCAGACTGGAAGCGTCGTATGGAGGTATTCCTAAAAACAGATTTTGAAATTCAGTTTATTATGAAATATGGTTTTGTAGCTCCAATAGATAAAGATGGAAAAGAAAAAGAAGAGAGTGATTGGACAAAGAAGGAGCAGAATGAGTCGGTAGCAAATAGCCGTGCGGAACATCACCTGCTGAGCGTGTTACCGCCTCAAGAGGTCAACCGCACCGGAAACTACTTATCTGCTAAAGAACTTTGGGAGAAGTTCTTGGAACTCCACGAAGGCACGTCCGAAGCAAAGCTCGCTAGAAGGGACATCCTCTGCAACAAACTGATGAACATCCGTCTGGAGAAAGGTGAGAAAGTAGCTGATCTACATGCAAAGGTAAAAGAACTAGTTACTGGTCTCGAAAATCTTGGTGAAACGGTAACAAATCGGGACACTATACGCTACGCGCTCAATGCGTTTCCAAGAACTCCGGAATGGACATCAATCGTCGATGCTTACTACATATCAAAAGACCTGAAGGTAAGTACTTTAGAAGAGTTGTTTTCTACCCTTGAACTACACGAAACTAGATGTGCAGAGATATCAAATAACACAACCCAGACTATGGCGCTGAACGCAACCAATAAGGATGAACCCGAGTCAGACTCCGAAGACAATCAAGAAGCGTACATGGTAAGAAACTTTAAAAAGTTTTTTAGATCTAATAAATTTAAAATGCAGAATAACAAGAATCAAAAAGGTAGAAGAAAGGTACGGTGCTACCAGTGTCAGAAGGAGGGACACCTAAGGGAAGACTGCCCAGAACTCAAGAAGGTCAAAATGAAGACACCCAAGAAACACAACCTAAAAGCAACTTGGGACGACACTTCTTCATCTGAATCAGAAGCTCAAGAATATGCGGGGATTGCACTGATGGCAAGCCACGAAGGACAAAGTATATCAGAACCCAGCATCGATGAAGGGGGAGCGACCTCAGATGGAAGTAGCGAAGCAGGGGGAGATTCAGGCTTCAAGTCTGATATGGTAAGTGAGGTATGCCTCTTACCCCCTGATGAACTTTACTTTGGTATCAAAGCTATGACTAAATCCATGTATAAATTAGAAAATAAAAATGCCAAATTAGAAAATGAAATTTTAGAAACAAAGAGAATTTTGGCAAAATCATGTCTTATAGAGGATTTTGAAAAATTAAAAATTGAAAATAAAAAACTAAAAGAAGAAATAGAAAGATTGAAAAAATCTAATGGTTCAAATATTTCTACTTTTAGAAATTATAGAGGTTTAAATTGGTATTATAGATTTCATCAAAGTCAAATTAGAAATATATCAAAAATCTATATACCTAGGAAATACTTGGTTAATCTTGTAGGTAGGAACCTCTATTGGGTTCCAAAAACCTATTTAATTTAAAATTAAAATTAGACTTAACATTTTCAGCAAGGAAATTAAACAACTAATTTCTTTATGAGACTTTGTCTAAGGAAGTGGTTGTTGCTCCAATAACCAAGAAGGCCTAGTGCCTCGCCACGACCTGGAAGCCAAATATCGAAATGAAAAGTTTAATTGACTAACTGAAAAAGCATTAATTCAAATTACTTAATGCTTTAAAGGAGTTATTCAATTTGTGTTAGAAAATATTTAAAATTTTAACTTAACTTAGAAATTTTTTTTTGAAATTTTTATGAAAATTGACTTAGATTTTGACTTAGAATTGTTTCTTATGAATATTAACTTAGGATTTTTTTGGGGATGCTGAGATAAGTTTCAAACTTAAATTTTTTTTTAAACACTTATGACTGTTTTATCTGAAAAATGTCTTACTTAAATTTTTTTCGAAAGAAAAATTCTGAAAAGTGTCTTTAAATTGAATTTTACTTAGACATTATTAAATATTTTACACTTAAAGTTTTAGTTTGAATTTACCTTAGACTTATTTATAACCCCAATTTTTATATAATCAAAGGGGGAGAAGTATGTTAAGTCTAGGGGGAGGTACTATAATTTTTCAATTGAAAAATATTTGGACTTATTGGAATATAAATCGTTTTTATTGCATATGGTTACCCTAACTTAACTTGGGTTGCTCACATCAAAAAGGGGGAGATTGTTGGAACCCCAAGGTGTTTTGATGTGATCAAACAAGCTAAGTTAGGTCCTGCGTTTGTTTAACCCTTGTGTCTAAGTGTGCAGGAGCTTAGGAACACAGGAAGTCGAGCAGAAGACGTGGCTAGCGAGAAGGACGGCATGGGAGAGAGCCGACGGGCTCGGTGCGTCCGAGGGACGAGGTGTCCGCGGAAGAGTACACCGGTGGACGAGAAGAGCGTGCGCGACGCTCGAGGGACGAGAAACCGGGAAGGAAGGCTGCTCGAGGAGAAGGTCGGAACATGGGTTCGGGTGAGCCCTATTCCGGAAGGCCGAGATCACCCAAACTAGCGGAGCCGGAGCGAACAGACCCGGACCAAGACGAGCCGAACTGAGACGAGCTGAACCGGAGCAGAGAGCCTGGACCAGAGTCAACTTTGTTGACTTGACAGGTCCGGGCGCCCGGATCAATTCCGGGCTCCCGGATCAATTTCGTGCGCCCGGACCTCCGGGCGCCCGGACCTCCGGGCGCCCGGGGGTTCATATTTGACCAGATCGAATCTAATCGCGAGCTGACCATTGGGGGATAAAATTTATCCCCCCGGGGACGCCCGGAACCCCTTCCAGGCGCCCGGACCAGTACTATAAATAAAGTACTGATCCGTACATTCAAGAAAACGAACTTGTAATCAATTCTTTCTGTGCTTTCAATTCTGTTCTTTTCATTTGTGCTGTCAACGTTGTAAAGAGGCTACTCCGCCCAGAGGAGAATCAGATAGTGCGCTTACATTCCTTGGATTAGCAATCCCCTGATTGCAAACCAAGTAAAACTCTGGTGTCTGTTTTTCTTTACTTAGTCTCTTTTATTTATTTATTACAAGTGTTCATTATATAGTTGAAATCCGAGAAAGGTTTGAGTTTTATTTTGTAGGGCAATTCATCCCTCCCCTCTTGCCGGCCTCCAAAGGGACCAACAACATGAGTACAACTCTTAGGCTCATCTTGGAAGCATCATTGTAGATGTCAAAACTCTTGTCACTTTCTGGAACTATCAGAATAGGAGAACTGGTCAGTCTCTTCTTGAGCTCTTGGAAACTCTGCTCACATTTATCTGACCATTCAAACTTCTTGTTCTTCCTGGTGAGGGCTGTCAGTGGAGAGGCTATCCTGGAAAAGTCCTCCACGAATTTCCTGTAGTACCCAGTTAAACCAAGGAAGTTTCTGATCTCCCTGACATTTTTGGGTCTACTCCAATTGTTGATCGCTTCTATTTTGGCAGGGTCCACCTGAATACCTTCTTTAGAAATGATGTGGCCTAGAAATGCCACCTGCTCTAACCAGAACTCGCACTTCAAGAATTTAGCATACAGCTGCTTTTGCTGAAGGGTCTGCAGTACTATCCTCAAGTGCGTGTCATGCTCCTCCGGGGTTCTGGAATAGACTAGAATGTCGTCAATGAATACGATGACAAATTTGTCAAGGTATTCTCTGAACACTCTGTTCATTAAGTCCATGAAGACTGCAGGTGCGTTAGTCACTCCAAAAGGCATGACTATGAACTCATAGTGTGCGTATCTGGTTCTGAAAGTTGTTCTGGGTATGTCACTTTCCTTCACTTTCAACTGATGGTACCCAGAGCGTAGGTCTATCTTTGAGAACACTGTTGCCCCTCTCAATTGATCAAATAGATTATCTATTCTGAGAAGAGGATACTTGTTCTTAACTGTTACTTTGCTCAGCGCTCTAAAATCTATGCACATCCGCATAAATCCGTCTTTCTCCTTAACGAACAACTCTTTTAGCTCTGCTAGAGAAATTCGGTACGGAGCTTTTGAAATTGGGCTGGTGTCAGGAACCAATTCAATTTCAAACTCTACTTCCTTGTTGGGAGATAGTCCAGGTAGCTCTTCTAGAAATACCTCTGGATATTCACAGATTACCCGAACATCTTCCTGTTTAGGTCTTTCTTGTTATCTTTGTCCTTCTAGTTCTGATTACTTGACTGGGGTCTCTGTTGCCCCACTGTCTTGTCTTCGATCTTGACTGACTTGTGTTGCATTTGTTGTGCCTTGATGCTGTTCAGATAGTGCTCACTAATACCCTGTTGACCAGCTCTTCACCAATCTGTGGTCGGTGAGTTTCATTACTCACATTAAGTGATATTTCTAGTCTCAGCCTTCGGAGCATCAGTCTGACTCGTTCTTTCTCTGTACTTACTAACTCTAGGCAAAGACGAGCTAGCCTGTTGAATCTTTTAACCGCTTCTTCTACTGGTAGGTCACCTGGTCTAAATTCTATAAACTCCTCATAATGTTTATTGGTGATCCGTTGGCGGAAGAACTCTTCGTAAAACTCTGTCTCAAAGTCAGCCCAACTCATCTGGTTGACTACTCTCCTACTCTTAACTCGCTCCCACCACATACGAGCATCTCCAGATAGGCAGAAAGAGGCACACTTAACCTTCTCGACTTCGGGCCAGTCAAGAAGCTCCATTGTGCTCTCAAGTGTCTTGAACCAAGCCTGAGCATCCCAGGGCTCAATCGTGCCTGAGAAGTTTTCTAGCTTCAGCTTTAGCCACTGTATCAGGTATGCTTCATGTCTTCTAGGTGTTGTGGCAACTTCCAGGGCAGCTGATGGGACTTCAGTCACCACTGGGGTCTCCACATTGATGGTTGGGGGAGTGGGAGGAGCTGGCTTCTGATTGGCCATCAGATTGGCAATCACTTGTTACTGCTCTGCTACTTGTCTCTGAAGTTGAGCAACAACTTCAGAGATATTAGGCCCAGTTGTTCTGGGCTCTTCGTTCTCCTGAGCTCGGTGCTCAGTACGAATGGTACGGGGATGTCCTCTTCTTGACATCTAGTTATGCAGAGAAAAAGACTTGATATATTCTCTATCCTTTCTAAACAAACTTAGGTATATGGATTAAAGAGAAACAAAACTTCTATCTTACTAAAGCACATATAAGCAAATACTCTATACTGCAAATAATAAAGAAAGCATAAAAGGAAAACTTAAATACTTTCTTACTTGAAGACGCCAAAGCTAATGCTGATGTGTGATGCTGGAGAATGGGGACTGCTCTGATATCAACTGTAACGACCACCCTTCTTACTACTACTACTACTCTCTAAGGGTGACCGTTACTTAACTACCAACTCTACTTAACCGGTGTGATCGAAACCATGAGGAATCCCTACCGAAAAATTTCGGCAGAATCTCCCCTGTACCGGTGACCATAAACATCAATACATACACAGTATACACAGCCACAGGCGGCTGGAACATATATCAAACACCCACGCAGTTTAATAAGTGACAAAAACTATAATATCTACCTATTACATAGAAACTCATCACAGCATGCAAACTAAAACACGAACAAACTCAATAGAAACATAGAATACAAAATACAGTCTCAATGATATCAACCATGAAGTACAACTCAATTACTTCTTATCTACTAGACACGAAAACTCAAAACTTCCCAGTTCTCTCCCACAGTCCTAGCATCACACACCATCCGCACCACCTTGTCGTCTTCCTTGCTAAATCTTTTCCTTTCCTTTATCTGCAGTAAGAGGAAGTACAATCTATAAGCAAAATTTGCTTAGTAAGCGCTATCTAACTCACAAAAACATGAATATGCATGTATACAGAAAGAACTAGAAACTATATGCTCTAAAAGAAAGTAAAGCATAAACATAACTGCTCATGTCAAACTAATAGCAAAGAAAAGCTAAGGAATCTACTCATGTAATTCTAATAGCTAATCATGCTACACAAGGATAAAACTGCATGCCAAAAGATAAAGCTAATCATGCTAAATATCAAATTAGGAAACAAACAAAACTAATATTGCATGCTAGAATTCAAAAGAACTAAACTTACTGATTCTAAGCATATGTGAAACTTGTTTCATTTGTTCTAAATCTTATACTTTATTACTTCAAAACAATAATAAAGTTCTTCTTGGTTAAAAACTTATACTTTAATACTTAAAAATAATAATCAACTTCTTTCTTGGGCCCAGGCTTAGTACCAATGCGCGCTCCCTAATAGGGACTGTGGTAGCTAATCATCAGTCCTACGAAGGCAAAGACCTTGGTCTTACCAGGGCCAAGACCTTGGAATTGGTCACCTGGATTTGTTTAACGACAACCTTGGAAGTCGGGTACTAGCCTTTTCAAAGTAATATATCTTAATTACTTTTCTTTAAATGTCTTGACATTTTAACAAGCAACTTGTGTGCCAAAATCTCTAAGTCTTGACTTTGGGATCTACTTAAGGCCTTGGTCCTTTTTCTTTCTTTTCTTTATCTTTCTTATACTTGTTATCTTTTAATATTCTTATAATAAAATGCCTTGGCATTCCCTCTAGCACTTGGTGTGCTGCGGATTCTAATTCCAGAATTCGGAATCCCATAGAACCCTTAATCTTATTTTTCTTACAGCACACATTATAGCAAGGAAAGTCTAAACTAAATGCTATATATGTATATGCTAAAATCTGTTCTTGCCCATCTTAAAGCAAAGGGAAAACAAAATCAACATACTACACTTATAAAAATCTGCACTTAACCTCAATAAAAATGCTTAATAAAATTCTGCATTTTAACTTAATAAAAATCTGCATGCCATACTAAACTGAAGTGCCTATAAATAACATGGTACAATACTTAAAACCTCATACCAAAACTGAAAATACATATAACAGAACTTAAACTAAATGCTAAAAGAAAATCTGAAACTGTACAGCAAGCTCCAACTCAAGCTAAAGCCTACTGGGATCTTCTCTTCAAACCTATGTGAAACTTGTTTTGTTTCATGATATACAAAAACAAGAACTTAATGGATCTATACTATCAGCTTACTAAGAAAGAAGTTCTGGACTGCATATTATAAGCAAACTGTGCATGCTTAACAGACCAACAAGGAAATAAATAACAAGGTCTAAACTGAAATACAATGTTACATGTATCATATAGAAACTAATTCTCTTAACAGGCTTTATAGAAAAGGAAATTTAGTTAAATACCTGGAATGATTTTCTAAACATATAGCCTTAGTTCTGCAAGTTGTAGGACAAATACAGGCATAAAGGCATGAAGATCATACCCACATGTGGGAGAGATAAACAAAACTCCTAACTCAAGGGATACCATGGTTTCCGAATTGTTCACCAAATTTAATTAACATTTGAATCTGTTCATATCCTTAGTCTATCTTCCACACAACAACCAATAGCTCTACATGTTATACAATTGTGAGACTGCAATTGCTAAACAGTTCGAAATCCGAAATGCTAAAAATTCAGAATCTGCACTATGACTTTTAAAGCAAATCTATGCAATCTTTTTCAAAGCTTACCCCTTCACAGAGATCTCCAAAGCAACTAAAAGAAAAAGCAAATCAAAGCTCGAAACAAATTCTGTACAACCTGTTCCAGAATCCAAAATTCCGAATTTCAATTCACAAAATCTGAAACTAACAATCACAAGCTGAACAACCAAAACAAGCCCTATTTCCTTTCTTTGATGTACACGGCAACAAGCCCTAAAACCCAAAAACTTCACAGCATACTCAAAAACACAAGGAAACTCCAAATTACATTCGGAACTACTCTTACCGCAGGTGAAAAGAAACTTACATCGCTGTTCTTAGACTTACAACCGAGAAGGGAGAGATCTAGGGTTCGGAGGAGCTTGATCTTTCCGGCCTCTTCCTCGTCTCTACGAGCTCTCCTCGACGAGAGGATCGAAATCACCAAGGTTCGCCGGAATGAAGCCTTCACCAACCGCCGGAGGGAGGAAAACCCTAGCTCGGCTTCGTCTTCGCCCGAGAGAGAGCCGTCGCGCGCCGTCGTGAGCGTGAGAGGAGAAGAGAGGTTCGGGTGAGAAAAGTTTAGGGTTCGGGAAAAAAACTTAAACCTTTTCTTCTAACTAAGATTTTTATTAATTACTATACCTTAAATATTATTCACTCTTGTCTTAATTAACCAAGCCCGCTGGCACAGTTGGTTGGCTGCGTTCTGCTTAAAGCGCGGCTTGCGGGTTCGAATCTCGGCTGCAACCCTTCTTATTCCAATTTATTTCCGATTTCTTAACTACTGCTTAAATATATTTCACTTCCTAATTTACCAGCAACGATCGCCAGCACACTTGGTCGGCCGGGTTTTGACCAAGTCAATGGTTGCTAGTTCAAACCTCGGGTTGGACATTTTTTTGTCAAAACTTCTTTCGTTTAGTAAAAATACCAAACGACCTCCAAAAATTACATAAAAAACTCTAAAAATTTCTAAAAATCTCTAGAATATTTTAAAAGCATTTTCAAATATTTTAAAGGATATTTAGAACTCGAAATGAGGAAATTCGGGTTGTTACAATTCATACTCAGCTTCTATGGTGGAGTCTGGAAAAGCACCTATGCTTGACACTCCTCCATAGATATGGCTTCTTCTCCTAAAATAAACACAAATCCCGAGGTCGACTTAATATTGTCCCTTTCTGATTGGAAGTCAAAATCCGTGTAACTCACAGGGATCAAATCATCTTCCTAGTAAACTAACATATAATCTCTAGTCCCTCTAAGATACTTTAATATATGTTTTACGGCAGTCTAGTGTCCCGGTCCTGGGTTACTTCGATATCTGCTAATTATTCCCTGGGCAAACTAGATATCCGGTCTCGTACACAACATTGCATACATTAGGTTTCCAACAGCCGAAGCATAAGGAACTACCTTCATGTCCTCTATCTCCTTTGATGTCTTCAGAGACATCTTTTAGATAAAGTTACTCCATGTCTAAAAGGTAGAAAACCTTTCTTGGAGTCTTGCATGCTAAAATGAGCTAGGATCATATTGATATATGAAGCTTGGGATAGTCATAATATTCTTTTCTTGTGATCCCTTATTACTTTGATCCCAAGAATATGTGCATTCTCCCAAGTCCTTCATATTGATTTGTTTGGACAAACATACCCTTACTTCCAACAACACTTTGATATTGTTTCCAACTATAAAATATGCCATCTACGTTTAGTACAAGAAATACCACCACGTTTCCATCACACTTCTTGTATACACAAAACTCATCGGGTCATTGAATAAATCCATAGGTCTGGATTACTTCATTAGACCAGATGTCCAAGACCTTGAAGGTTTGCTTCAGTCCATAGATTGATTGAGCTTTCATACAAGATGCTCATTGCCCTTTGTGACTATCGATGAGAAAGTTTCCTTTTTCAACAAGCCTTGCTTTGAAAGTTTCTACCTTCCCGTCTATCCCTCTTTTCCTATTGTAGACTTATTTTTACCCAATGGCTTTTACACCATTTGGTGATTTTATAAGCTCCCAGACTCTATTAGAATACATATATTCTAATTCTGTATTCACTGCTCTTTGCAAAGACGTTGCATTTTTATCTTGGAGCGCTTCATCATATATCCGAGGATCAGGTTCATGTCCACCAGGGATCAATTCCAAAGACTCCCAAAACATGAATCTTTTAGGTTGCCTGCCTAACAACCCTCCCACTACGACGAAGTACTTTCTACAATTGTGTATCATTTGTGATACGTGTTACATTTTCTTGTGATATTTCATCTTGTACAGTTGATACTAGATTAGACGTGTCCTTTATTTTCCTTAAGAACATTTTTTTTTACTCATGGGCTTGTGGTTCATAGTATAATCCTCTTCTAAAATTGGGCATTGGTGCTAACAATGACATTATGATTTTAAGGACTATAAACTTCCTTTCATTTCTTTAGGATAACCCACAAACAAGTGAACTCGTGTCCAACATATCAGTGTCTCTCATGTGCTAGACCACCCCAAATCCGAATATGCTTCAGGCTAGGCTTACGCTCATTCTGCAATTCTATGGGAGTAGAGAGTTCTGACTTAAAAGGTACTATGTTCACTTCTGTTTCCAATGTATATCCTCAAAATGAATTTTGGTAATTCTGAATAACTCATCATTGATCTAACTATTTCCATAAGAGTCCTATTCCTTCGTTCTACTACACCATTCTGTTGGGGTGTACTAGGTGTTGTTAGTTGGGATTGAATTTCGACTTCTGATAAGTGACTCCTAAACTCTCCTAAGAGGTGCTCGTCACTACGATCTCATCGTAGTGTCTTGATACTATTACTTTGACGTTTCTCTGCATTAGCCTCGTACTCTTTGAACTAATCAAAGCACTTAGACTTGCGGTGCATCAAGTAAATGTATCTGTATCTCGAATAGTTGTCTATAAAATAGATGAAATATTCGAAACTACCTCTTGTCTGGATAGTCATAAGACCACACAAATCAGAATGAACCAATTCCAACACATCTTCGGCTATATACCCCTTAGATTTAAAAGCTTCTTGGTTATTTTTCCTTCCAAGTAAGATCTGCAGGTTGGAAAAATTTCCACTATCAATGAACCCAAGAGTTCATTAGTTATTATCCTTTGAATCCTACTCAAGTTAATATAACCTAGCCTTAGACTGCCAAAGATGTGATTGGTTCATTTCCGAAAGTTGCTTTCTCTTATTAAAATTAGAAGATGTGTTATTAATTTTCAATTTATTGCATCGTGGAAGTTATAAATTGTCAACCAACGTACCAGAACAGATAACTTCCCTCTTTTTCTTGATAACAACTTTGTTATCAAAAGAGACAGTATATCAATCCTTAAATAGTTTTAGAAATTGAAATCAAGTTATTTCTAAAACTCAGTATGTCAAGACAATCAATGTTTTATCCTTTCAAAGGATAAACATCTTCCACTGCAATAGCTGCTACTTTTGCAGCAGTGCCCATGTAGACAGTATTTTCCCTTTCATATAGTTGTCAGGTTTCCTGGAACCCCTACAATGAATTGCAGACATGATCAGTGGCTCCCATTTCTACATACCAGGTACTGGTAGATAACACCACTAAACATGTTTCAACAACTAATGAATTAAATACACTTTTATTGTTCTCATTTCTGAGAGAACAATCCACCTTAGAGTCCAAGTTTTGTTTCCAATCATAATTGGAACTTCTAAGTCTATTCTATAATATAACAACTAGGGGATTGATAAACATCCTAAGAATCACAAAACTATTTGGTCAAGACCAATTCCTTAAAATTCCCGTGAATTTTGTATGTCACGATAGTGTGGACGTATACAAAATTAAAGAGGAGATTTTATCCATTAATTTTATTATCTCATCAACCTTTCTTTATGATGAATAAAATTAATAGTTGGTCTGTCTTAGGTCAAATATTTGATCAAAACTTTGGATTTTAAATAACATTGATTCCTCAAACAATATTATTTAAATTCACCAACACCTCAAGCATCATGAATTATGCATGCCACGATTATTCATGCCACGATAGTGTGGAATTTAGTAGTTCGGTTATAATGAATTTGTAAATTAAACTCATTATAACCGAACTACTAAATTCTAAAATCTTAAACCTTAAATTCATATAATTTACCTCTGTGAGCATCTAAAATTGTTAATCTTGAGCACTATAAATTAAGAAGGAAGTCTGAATCCTAAAAAAAAAAATTTATTGATTTAAACACATTATATAATCCAATTTCTAAATCTTAAAATTATGAATCTTAAATACATATAATATATTTAAAAAATAAAAAAAATTAAAAATTAAAGAATTAAGGCGCATGCATTTAATCCAAGCACCTGTGATATTAAAAAAATAAAAAATCCAAGCGCACGAATTCACAAGAACGAGTCCGCAACATATAATTCTATCGTTAAACCCAATCAACTTTTTGTCGACTGTTCCTCGTATTATCTTTTGAATTGGTCAAGTTAACCTACCACATTACTTAGGCAAACTAGATTGGCCTTAGCTTGTCGCATTACACTTTAATTAATCATTGTCACACCAATGGCCTACCTTCATTATCGTATATCACTATTCCGGCCTGACCGAGCATCTCAATTGATATATCGATCAACTAGCCACCCTCACTCAATCAGCTTAGCTGCTCAACGGTTTTAATATTAATTTTCTTTTTTTTAATCAAAATGTCATTCTTTAATTAAGTGATCTAGAGGTAGCTTAGGAGGAATATAATACGTATTTTGTTCTTATATTAAAGAGACATATTAAAGGCATTTTGAAGCTAATGAAGTGTAAAAGTAGATTTAATCCTAAAGTAGATTAGATAGCAGAACATATTCTAAACATTCATGAACAGGTAAAATTGGTAATTTTAGATAACAATACCAAGTACAAAACTCCGGTTGATAGGTATCATTGTCAAGTACTTTTTGAGATTAGAGATTTTATATGAACTGTTTTAAATCGTGATCGTTTCTATGTTGGTAAGTACAATAAGCTGAAGGATTGAAAAATTGGACCGTGTGAGCTACTATAAAAGATCAACGATAATCCTTACATGTTGCGTCTTTAGATTGTCTTATGTCTTAAATGACAAGCACTTGACTCCTTATTCGGTGGATGCTGATGAGGCTACTATGAACTCCAGAATGAGTTCTTTTCAACCAGAAGAGATAGATGCAGGATCAATCTAACATAACTCTTGAACTTCAAACGATCACAACTTTTGAGTAAAGACTCGGAATCAGATTTTCTCTGTCGCGACATGTGCAAAAGTTAAAAATCTATATTTGTTACTGGGATACCTATTACCACCAAATTTCAGACCCAAATTCCACCATTTAGGCCCTCAACCGAGACTCTAAAGATTTTATTAATATTTTTAGTAATTTCTATTTTTATGGTATTTAGATATTTTTGGTATTCCTAGTAATTATGGGTTATAATTACTCTATAACAACGTCGTGTTTTATTAATTTAATTTCTACCAAGAGACTTCCTTTTCTAGAAAGATCTTTTTCTTTCTTTACAAGATTGGATTTGAGGCATATGTTGGGATTTCTTTTCATTTTTTGTCTTATGGCCTAGAGTCTATATAAACATTGATCCGGTGGTAAGAACCGGGGACCCCGTCCGGTAAAGTCAACGCCACGTGGAAGTCAAAGTGGCAGATATCCGTCCGGAGAGGGATGGGGCCGACCGGCCGACCGGCTGCCCGGCGGTGTTAACGTCCGGAGAGGGATGGGTCCGACCGGCAGGCCAACCGCGCCGGTGGTTGATAGTTCAAGGCGCCCTGTTGGAAGTCAGGGTTCCGGCGCTCAGTGGACAAGAGCGGAAGGCCGAGCGGACGGCACGCTCGGCCAAAGCCACCAGGTAACATACTGCTAACATTCTCCGCAAAGCACATGATTGCGAATCTCCCCAAGTAAACAACCGTATACGTCCAGCCGGATGTCGCTGAAGTTGGCCGGACGGACGACATATCTGGAGTGAAGGGGAAAAGGACAAGGGACACCCCCTTTTTCTGACATCAAGTATGTTTCACGTGTAGACCATACTTCAAATCTTATGACAGAGGGTTCTGCTGTCCCATCAGGGACATGCTTGGACTGTAGCAGTATGGCGTCAGGTAAGCTTTCTGACAGATACATACCGAGGCATGGGCTGCGGACACGTATGCGCCTCGGTGGATGTGCAGAAGCTCTTTCACCGCTCTATATATAGAGCCTCATACTTCGCTGGAGGTACGCGTTCAACACCTTTGGAGCCACTTTTTTCACCACTTGCTTGCCTGACTTGAGCGTCGGAGGGTCGCCGCCGGGAAGCCCTTCCCGGCCCGACTTCTGTGCAGGTCGCCGGAGCTTCGTACGACCAGTTGAAGACCCACGTCAGCAACCGGAGAGCGCCACGTGCCCAGCGTCCGTTGAGTCAGTGTTCCCACAGACGGCGCCAATTTGATTCTGTCCGCTCGGAGGGTTTTGACGATGATAGTATGCGCTAGGAAGTATGGACGGAGACGCCGAGCGGCGAGGACCAGAGCGAAAGCTAGCTTCTCGAGCCCAGTGTAGCGAGATTCAGCGTCTTTTAAAATATGACTAAGGAAATACACTGGCTCTTCTCCGCTCGCCCTCACTAACGCCGAGTCGATTGCATGCTCGGTTGAAGACAAGTACATATAAAGTGGCTCACCCGCAGTCGGCTTGGCCAATACCGGGAGAGAGTTCAGATAGGCCTTTAAGTCTTCGAACGCCCGATCGCATTCTTCATCCCAGTGAAACTTAGTGGCTTTGCGCAAGATTTTAAAGAAAGGGAGGCTCCGGTTGGCAGTTTTGGAGATGAATCGGGACAGAGCGGTTATCCGACCGGTCAAACGTTGCACTTCCCTTGTATTTCTTGGAGGCGGCATGTCTTGTAGAGCTTTCACCTTGCTGGGATTTGCTTCGATTCCCCGCTCGGTCTCTATGTACCCCAGAAAACGCCCTCCTTTTGCTTCGAACAGGCACTTCTGGGGATTTAGCTTGACTCCATATTTGCGCAGCGTTCGGAAGGTTTCCTCCATGTATTCGAAGAGATCGGCCGCTCGGACGGACTTGATGAGAATGTCGTCCACATAAACTTCCAGATTCCGCCCGATCTGCTCTCTAAATACTTTATTCATCAAGCGCTGATATGTGGCTCCCGCATTTTTCAATCCGAACGGCATCACATTATAGCAATAGGTGTCGTCGGCCGTCACGAAGCTGACTTTTTCTTGATCTTCACGGGCGAGCGGCACTTGATGATAGCCTTGGTAAGCATCGAGCATACAAATTAATTCGCAGCCAGCGTCTATAAACCCTCCGAGCGGAAAACCGTCGAGCTCCGACGTTAAATATCGAGAGACGAGCCGGCGTCTATAAACCCTCCGAGCGGAAGACCGTCGAGCTCCGACGTTAAATATCGAGAGACGAGCCGGCGTCTATAAACCCTCCGAGCGGAAGACCGTCGAGCTCCGACGTTAAATATCGAGACGAGCCAGCGTCTATAAACCCTCCGAGCGGAAGACCGTCGAGCTCCGACGTTAAATATCGAGAGACGGGCCGGCGTCTATAAACCCTCCGAGCGGAAGACCGTCAAGCTCCGACGTTAAATATCGAGAGACGAGCCGGCGTCTATAAACCCTCCGAGCGGAAGACCGTCGAGCTCCGACGTTAAATATTGAGAGACAAGCCAGCGTCTATAAACCCTCCGAGCGGAAGACCGTCGAGCTCCGACGTTAAATATCGAGAGACGAGCCGGCGTCTATAAACCCTCCGAGCGGAAGACCGTCGAGCTCCGACGTTAAATATCGAGAGACGAGCCGGCGTCTATAAACCCTCCGAGCGGAAGACCGTCGAGCTCCGGCGTTAAATATCGAGAGACGAGCCGGCGTCTATAAACCCTCCGAGCGGAAGACCGTCGAGCTCCGACGTTAAATATCGAGAGACGAGCCGGCGTCTATAAACCCTCCGTGCGGAAGACCGTCGAGCTCCGACGTTAAATATCGAGAGACGAGCCGGCGTCTATAAACCCTCCGAGCGGAAGACCGTCGAGCTCCGACGTTAAATATCGAGAGACGAGCCGGCGTCTATAAATATTCCGAGCGGAAGAAGGCAAAAAAAAAAGACTGCAAGTGTCCGAGAAGTTTGCCGCCAATATCGTTCGACCGACTCTACGTTCCGCTCGGCTCAGGGCCCAAAGGTTCTTGTCGGCTTATAGCGAGCGATCCCTGCTATCAAAGTGGAATGTTACGCGTCCGAAATATTTAGCCGAGCGGAAGGGCATCGCCAAGTACTTCGCAAAAATTCCTTTCAAATGCTAGAGGTGTGATAATAGGCGAGCGGGCAACACACATATTAACTAGCAAAAGGACAAAGTGCAAAAGGATAAAGTGCGCGAAAGGAAAACATTGCATTAAAAATAAAACCTTAGGCCAGGCGACCTAAGTACAAAAGGGATCATATTTAGCTGAGTGGCCAAATTACAAAAGTTACTCGATATAATCGTAGAGGGTCTTGGGGATGTTATCTAGAAGCGCCACCTGATCGCCGGCCGGAATATTAGTGGACTCCGGAAGAAGGCCCTTCGACTTCAGATAGGTCATGGTGGCAGTCATGGCCAAGTCGAAGGTTGTGTACATCCGCTCGCAGATTTTCTCTGAGAATTCGGGCGATCGAATGTAGCCCTGTCGTAGAGCGGCGACTCGACTCGGCTCGGCATCCTGATATTCTTTGAAAGCCGCCTGGGAGCCAGTGAGGGCCTCGTTCAGATTCTTAAGCTTTTCCGCGTCGGCCGAGCGGCCCGCCTTCTCTCTGTCGAGCTGCTCCATCAGCTCTTTTACCTTCAGCTCCAGGCCCCGAGCCTTCACATTCTTTTTCTCCAGATCGGAGATGGCCGTATTTTTTCGAGTAGTGGCCAGGGTTAATATTGTGTCGAGCGACTTAACTTGTCGCTCGGACTCGGCCAAGACGTGGGCCTGATCGGCTGTTTTCTTCTGCTCGGCCGCCAGCATATCCTGAGCTCTCTTAAGCTCCTTCTGCAGCTCAGAGTACGATGGTCCTTGAGGGCCGGACGGACCAACCGCTGCCTTCAGTTGTCGCAGCTCTTCATCCACCAAGGCCAAGCGGTTGGAAACCGCGATTTCCTCTACCCATCTCTGACGAGAGGAATTAGAAGCTGTTATTGGCCGATCGGTAGGAATGAAGACAAAACTTGGTAGATTACAAACTTACCCCCGTGGCCTCCCGCATGTGGCTATTGGCCAAGTTTCGGAGGGGGATCAGCGCTGTGCGTGCCCGAGCATCGGCCCACATCTCAGCTAGGGGCCCTTTCAAGGTAATGGTGTGCTCGGGCGCGGTTGGTCGGTCGGCCTCTGGCAGCAGCTCTTCGGTCGGGAGATGAAGAGTGACCCGAATCGTACGGCCATGACCGGGGGTCGTCCGACTGGCAGTCGGAAGGGGATCAGAAGCCGGCGCAGAAAATTGGGAATGAATGGTCGAGCGCTGGACTGAGTGACGAGCAGGCGGAAGGGTGCTGATCGGAATTGCCTCAACTAGAGCAGCTGGCTCATTCCAGTCAGAAGGCGTCCGGTCGGACGAAATGGTTTCGGTCTCTGGCGCCTTGCCCCGGGCAGTCGCAGTGACCCGCTCGGATGGTTGGACCGCGGAGGTAGCCGACTGCAGAGGAGTCTCCACTCGACGCCTCTTTTGTAGAGGCTACTCCTCCTCCCGAGCGGAACCTTCCTCGGGGGCAGTTGGTTCTCCAGGGGGGTGGCTCCGCTGGCCACGTTTTGCTGAGAAGCTTGAGCGGCCGACTCAGCTTGAGTCCCGCTCTCTCCTTCGTGGGATCCGACCGGCTGGATACCCAACGCTTCCATTTCTCGGGCCGCCGCGGCTTCTAGCGCTGCCGCCTTTCTCTTCAAAACGCCGGCCATCACCGAATCCATGACGATATCCGCTGCAAGGGAAAGAAAAGAAATCAGTTAGCAATTAAAGCAAATGCCCAAGCAAAGTTCTTACCGAAGCCGGTCGGAAGAGGAGTCCGTATGGGACTCAGGCCGAAGATGTACATTACCCCTTCGTGAAGAAGCTTGTTGATGTCAAGTCGCAGACCGGCTAGTATATTTGCAGCGTGGAGATAGTCCGGTCGGGTCTTGAATTTCTTCAGCTCGGGAGTGGGGGGGTAAGCTGACCTGCCACTGGGTCGGGAAGTTGGCCCGATCGGGCATACGGATGTATAAAAAATAATCCTTCCAATGTTTATTGGAAGTAGGTAGCTTGTTGAAGAAGACTAAGCCGGGTCGAGCTTGGAACATAAAGGTGCCTGGTTCGGCTTGCTTGGGGTAATAAAAATAAAAAAAGACCTCCGGTCGGAGGGGGATGTTGTGAATCTTAAACAAAACAACAACACCGCAAAGGAGACGAAAGGTGTTGGGTACTAGACTGCCGAGCGGCACACCGAAATAATTACAAACATCTAGGATGAAAGGATGTACAGGGAACCGCAGACCGGCAGTAAATTGGTCGCGGAAGACACAGAAGGCTCCGCGCGGTGGCCTGTGCGGCCGAGCGGAAGGACCGGCCAACAGAAGTTCAAAATCTTCGGGGATTTCAAAATTGTCTGTCAGGATATCAAAATCACGCTGGTCGAATCGGGACTGCATGGTGGTGTACCATGGCCGAGAGACTGGTCTTCGGGGTGCGAAGAGCTAGCCATTGACCGAGCGAAGGAGGCCAGGAAAAAGGACAGAAACAAGAAGAGATCGCCGGAACAGTATCCAGGAGCAAAAACGGAAGAAAGAAATGTAAAGAGCACCGGAAACAAGAAAGGAAGGGGGAGAACCTTACGAAAAAGAAACAAGGAGCGGAAAGAAGGCACCGGAGGTCGTCGGAAAGCAGAAGAGGAATCGCTGGAGCTCCAAAGCGTTGGGGGTAGGGGTCGAAGTCGCGGAGGCAGAGAAGAGAAAGAGAAGAAAACGAAGAATTTATAGGGTGGAGGCCGGGCGGCCTCCACCGTCGGATCCAGGTCACGGGAATCAAAGCGTGCATCGTGCCGTCCATTTTGAATCGCTTCGATCACATCAAAACACCATGCCACCGCCGCCGTACGCTGATGGCAGTGCGTCACGTGGCATTCGATCATTCGGAGCATTTAATGAAAGCATGCTCAACCTTAATGTCGAAGATTGGCGCACAGCACGAGGAGATCCGGTGAGTGCTATTGTTAATTCGCTTAAGGCCATCTCTGCGGTTAGCCGATCGGAGGATGGTAGCATGGAGGAGCCGCCCGGCTAGATTCGTAGTCCAGTCAGTCGGACCATTCGCCTCCTTCGACTAGACTTGAAGGGGAGGCAAGTGATCCGGTGGTAAGAACCGGGGACCCCGTCCGGTAAAGTCAACGCCACGTGGAAGTCAAAGTGGCAGATATCCGTCTGGAGAGGGATGGGGCCGACCGGCTGCCCGGCGGTGTTAACGTCCGGAGAGGGATGGGTCCGACCGGCAGGCCAACCGCGCCGGTGGTTGATAATTCAAGGTGCCCTGTTGGAAGTCAGGGTTCCAGCGTCAGTGGACAAGAGCGGAAGGCCGAGCGGACGGCATGCTCGGCCAAAGCCACCAGGTAACATACTGCTAACAGTCTCCGCAAAGCACATGATTGAGAATCTCCCCAAGTAAACAACCGTATACGTCCGGCCGGATGTCGCTGAAGTTGGCCGGACGGACGACATATCTGGAGTGAAGGGGAAAAGGACAAGGGGCACCCCTTTTTTCTGACAGCAAGTATGTTTCACGTGTAGACCGTACTTCAAATCTTATGACAGGGGGTTCTGCTGTCCCATCAGGGACATGCTTGGACTGTAGCAGTATGGCGTCAGGTAAGCTTTCTGACAAATACATACCGAGGCATGGGCTGCGGACACGTATGCGCCTCGGTGGATGTGCAGGAGCTCTTTCACCGCTCTATATATAGAGCCTCATACTTCGCCGGAGGTACGCGTTCAACACCTTTGGAGCCACTTTTTTCACCACTTGCTTGCCTGACTTGAGCGTCGGAGGGTCGCCGCCGGGAACCCCTTCCCGGCCCGACTTCTGTGCAGGTCGCCGGAGCTTCGTACGACCAGTTGAAGACCCACGTCAGCAACCGGAGAGCGCCACGTGCCCAACGTCCGTTGAGTCAGCGTTCGGACAGGATCAAACATCATTCTAGTTATATGAGGATTAAATCCCTCTTGTGTTAATAAAGTTTCCTTTTTTGGTAAATCCAACAAGTTTTTCTTATTTTTTTGATGCTCTCTCTTCTTGAGTTTCTCCTCCAATCTTCCCTCTTTTAATCCATAGGATAATCACTATCCTGTCCGGCGTCAAACATGAAGCAACCTCTCAAGCCGTGTGGTGCCACAACGGTTTGTTGGCGCAGCGGCGGGGTTAGCAAGAGCACGCAGCGTCTGTTGGAAAAATAAAACAACAAGAAGAACCTTTCTCTGTTTTCAACTTAGATTAGAAGCAATATACCAATAATTATAAGAAGAAATGAACAACTAATAAAAAAGAAAGAATCAAACAGATTTGACTTGGTTACAACCTAGGTGGTTGTTAATCTAAGACAGTTGCAAAGCTCTACTAGAAATATCTCCTTCTCTGTAGGCGGAGAAACCTCTTATACTCTTTAAAAAGCTCAGAAAATCTCTAGGAAATTATTATAGTAGTTGTTCTAAAGTTGTTATATCTTTCCTAAATCTAGGGGCCCTTTTATAGCTCTTGAAAAATCTTATCTACTACTTGAGAACCCCTCCAAGGGGCTTGGAGGGCGCCTCTAGCGAGGCAGCGGATAAAGCTTTATCCGCTTCCAAACAGCTATAAAGACTGGGTCAATGGCACCCTCCATAAGCATGGAGGGCGCCTCCGATACCTTATGGAGGACGCCTCCTATACATCATTGAGGGCGCCTCCTATGCCTCATGAAGGGCGCCCTCCACCTGCAGCGTATAAATAGCTCCAACTTTCATTTGGATCTTCCGCTGCTCCGTTCGCTTGGGTGATTGCGGCCAACTGAAATAGGGCTCACCCGAACCCAATTTTCGGACTTCTCCTCGAGCAGGCTTCCGCTCCGGCTTCTCGTCCCTCGAACGTCATGTACGTTCTTCTCGTTCACCGGTGTACTCTTCCACAGCTCTTTTGTCCCTCAGATGCACTGAACCCGTCAGCTCCTTTCCCATGTCGTCCTTCTCGCTAGCTACGTCTTCTGCTCAACTTCCTGTGCTCTTAAACTCCTGCACGCTTAGACACAGGGATCAAAACCAAACAGGACGTAACTTAACTTGGTTGATCACATCAAAACAATCACGGGGTCCAACATGGTTCAAATGGGTTGGATTGCCAAACACCCTAACTTGGTCTTTTAGAGTTTGTTTTGTTAGTTTCATTTTTTTTTAGAGTTTTATGTTATTTATGTGGCAAAAGGCGATTCGCACGCCCTCAACACCCTCGTCAAACCGTCCCTAGGCCAACACTGATGATCTAAATCATGGATGGTTACTTGCCATTAATGCAATGACCAAGACATGGGAGAAGACATGCTAAGACGCGCTGAGTTTAGACCCCATGACTTAATGTGGTAGCACCTCATATCTTAACCATCGCATCGCCCTGAGGTATGCTCGGACGCACCGAGTGTTTATGCTATTTAAACACTTGTTTGAGTTGATATTAGGGTGATTATTTTTTGTTTAATAAAGTTTCTTTTCGTATAAACTTAGAGGTGGTTCCTCTACGTTTTATCGAAGTTTCTTCCTCCTACTTCTTTCTCCGCAATCCCTCTGAGGAAACTCTCTCATAAAATAATCACTATTTTGTGCTCGGCGTCAAGAATACAAAATGTATTTTGGTCTTATATTAAAGAGAAATATTAAAGGTGTTTTGAAGCTAATGAAGTGGAAAATCATTGTTATTAATTATGTATGATATGAAATTTTTTAAAATATCTGTGTGAATACAAAACTTGGGAGATCACTACAAATAATTGAAACAAATTTGCTTACACCAAACCAATTTATTTTGAAATTTAAATGAGAAAGCAAGTAAAAAAACATTTTGCAAAGATAATAAAAAATAATCTTAAAAAGAAAATAGCATTCAAGAGCGACTTAAAGTGAAAATACTTTTGCAGAGTAATTCACATGAGATAAAATTATTTAGAAAACTAGGCAATACACATAAATATAGAGACTAGAAGTTACAAACACAAACACACTTATGAAGACTAGAACAATAGGCAAACAAACACACATAATCAAAATAGCAACACCATTTGCGCCAAATTCCTATTACAACCAACCTTGTATATTGCTCCATCCAGTGAGTTTGCTCTCTATATTGAAAGTAGTATTGGAATCAGCATGGTTAACATTTGATAACCCATCGAGCAAGCTCTCCATTTCATCAGCATTCTGTTGTACTACGAACGGGTGTTGCTTAAGAGTTCTTAATCCGTTTAGCTCCTCAGCCACTTCCTTCATAGTTGGTCTATCTTCTCCTTTCAACTTTAAACATTCCTTAATAAGTATAGTAAGTTCTTGAATAAATTCTATATTAGCTTCCAATTTCACTTGATTATGTAAGATCTCTGAAACCCTATTCTGATTCTCCAACATAGTAAAAGTCGACACCAAACTCCTTTGTTCTTCAGATTCTTCAAAATTAATAGCCTTCTTACCTGTAAATAGCTCCAAGAGAACCACACCAAAGTTATAAACATCACTTTTATTAGTCAACGCATATGTCATCAAGCACTCTGGATCAATATAACCATGAGTGAATTGCAACAACGTAGCAAATTGTTTCTCCCCCTTGGGAATTAGCTTTGAAGCTCCGAAGTCTGAAATTTTTACTGTGTTATCCATATCTAAAAGTATATTAGACGATTTCACATCTCCATGAATGATTTGAGGTGAAGCTTTTGAGTGCAAGTAGTCCAAAGCATCAGCTGACTCATATGCAATCCGTAGTCGAGTATCCAAGGAAGCTGGAACTCGATTCTCACTTTCATGAATTAGATGAAACAAGGTTCCATTCGGGACAAACTCATAGACCAATAATGGCATCTCCATCTCCAAACAACAACCCAAGAGCTTGACTATGTTGACATGGTTAACATCTGATAGAATAAGTGTCTCTGTTCCAAATTGTTTTTTTAAGTCCTCATTGATAATCTTAGGTTTCTTTATGGCAACATCTTGGTTTTCCAAAACTCCTTTATACACAACTCCATTTCCTCCTCTCCCAATAATATTTTTGTCATCAAAATGATTTGTTGCCTTCTCTAATTCTTTGCTTCCAAATATCTTAAATTTGTTGAAAGCATTTTCTGACTTCATCTTTTCCTCTAATTCATAGCCTCCATGTTGTTTGAAATATTTTCTTTTCATCTCTTCTAGTTTTCTTCTTTGATAGACTATATAGAGACACATAGTGCATAGTAACAAAATAATTACACCACTGCAACCTGCAAGGTTCATACATACATGTCATCGTTAGGTTATGAGTTTTTGTGTTAGGTTTTGATGATTTAATTGCTAAATTTATGTACGTATTAGCCTAACTATGCCTAATCGTGCAAATTTTTCATAAAACACTATAAGATGTTAATGATTAGAATAATATATTTAAAGATCTTGCGTATTAGTCCTATGGAGTAATACAATTCGGGTCAATGATGCTGAAAGGTCAAGCAATGGATGTGTGTAAGATTTTTCTATTTGGGATGACTCTTCACCTATGTTTTTCGTTGGAAATATCATATCCTTTGATGTTTTATTGCGACAGGTAACTCTCTCTTAACCATCAAGAGAAACATATGGTAAAAATTGATTCATTCGCCTCTAATATCTCCATCAATCTATCTCTATGCCAACATGGAGGAGGTAAATTACGGATGGTTACTAACCATTAGTGTAAGTGGCCAAGGTATGGGGAAGGACATGTTCAGACGCGCTAAGTTTTGATCCTAAGACCTCATGTGGCAACACCCAATGTCTTAGCCACCGCACCGCCTCACCCCGAGAGGACTAACTATCAAGTGAAACATGTGGCAAAGGCGATTCGCTCACCCCCCAACCCATCCCTAGACTAACACGGAGGAAGTAAATCATGGGTGGCTACTAGCCATTAGTGCAAGTGGTCAAGACATGGGGGAGGACATGCTCGGACTTGTCGAGTTTCGACCCCAAGACTTCATGTGACAATATCCCATATCTCAACCACCATACCGCCCTAAAAGGACAATCATTAAGTGAAACATTGTGGCAAAAAGGTGAATACGCTCGTCCCAGCGCCCCGGCCAACTCGTCCCAGGGCTAACACGGAGGAGGTAAATCACGGACGGCTACTAGCCTTTGGAATAATGACTAGCACATAAGTGAAACATTGTGACAAAAAGATGAATACACTCGTCCCAGCGCTTCCGCTAATCCGTCAGCACATAAGTGAAACATGGACCAAGAGATGATACTTGTGATTTTGATCAATTGACAAAAGGAAAACCCTAAAGAAGTAATATTAGCTCAGCCCAAAAATTAGATGGCAATAAACTAGCCAAAAAGAAAATAGTTAGCAATTTAGGGATTCAACCAAACTAAGGGGATTGACTTCCCTAAGATCTTATATTAGGTAAATGGATCAATTGAATAATAATATTAAGCGACTATCTTGAAGAATATGCCTTTCCATTGCAATTCATAGAGGAGGAGATTTGCTTGTGCTTGAGCTTGAGTGACTTAAAATAATAAGTGAATGCTTAGGGTAAAATTTAGGATTGGAAAAGGGAAAGATAAATAATCTCTCAAGAGAAGCTTCTTACCTGTAGCCACCTTCACTGCTAAGGGAAGATCAGGGATGCATGTTCCATGGTAAGCGTCGCCGTGCGTGCCTTTGGGACAGTGGCAACTATAATTACCGGGCAGGTTCTGGCAAATGCCATCTGAGCATGGATTTGATTGCAGATTGCATTCATTGATGTCTAAAATGGAAGTGCAAACATTAGGCAGCATAGTAGCAATTGAAAGCAGCTAGAATAATTAATTAAATTGATTGGTATATATAGACAGACCTTGGCATCCGTTGGAGACGTATGGATTGCCTTGGTATCCTGTCGAACAGTTGCAGAGATAACCAGGGCCATTGGTGGAGTTGACACACACGCTGTTATTGCTGATGCAGGCATAAGAGGTAATTAGGTTGCGCTTAGCTACTACCTCACAGGTCTCATTGCCAATGGCCCAGTCCATCACTACCGGCACCCTGCCATTGTTATTCATTTGCATCAATTGGTTCGTGGTGATGTAAGACGTTTGGAACCGGAACCACTCGGCCTCCAACAAGGCGGCGTAGCTGCATGTGTCAAACCCCCGAGTATCCGAGTTGTTGAAATTCTCATCAAACGAGACTCTATAGTATTTGAGATTCTTGGGTATGGAAGTCTGGCAGCAACCCATGCCGGAGCAGGAGTCATTGACGATGCTCTGTTTATCCCGGCACATGGACACACAGCCACTCTGGTAGCTAATATTGCTCCCGTGGTAGTCGAGTATGTAGACAAGGGTCTCGCAGCCGATGACAGTGAACTTGTTGCGGAGATTAGAGAACCTATATGAGGTGTCTCTCATATCCAACGACCAGTCTTTGTATGTGACATTGTTGTAAGTTGAATTGTAGCACGCAGAGGATACGGGGTGGAGCAAGCGCACTTGGCCCATCACCAACGAAATATTGAGGACCTCAACATTGCCAAAGAATGGCTTCTTGATGCCACTTTCCATGGTGTTGCAGGTTAGATTGAAACCTCCTCCCAAGGAACAGTTAGCGCCGATGCCAGTTTCGGTACTGTTGCAGATACAATCTTGGCCTTCCCCGAAGCAGTTAGCGCCGATGGCGCCGATGCCGAAGGGGTAAGGGATCTCCACGTCGCCACATTTCTTTAAGCATCTGTTATCAGGCACAGCAGATGCAACTGCAAGTAGTAAAAGCATTTGGGAGAGGAGCAGAGACATGGATAGTCGTACCGCTGCAGCTGAATGCAGTAGTTGATTGATAAGCCAATACCTTCCTCACTATATATATAACATGCTTTAGGTGTACAATACCGTTGTATGTTAGACCCAATCAACTTTGTCAGACTGTTGGTCGTTTTCTGTTATCTTTTGAAATGGTCTAACTAATCTATCACTTTGTCAGACTTACGGCTCATATGATTGTAACTACTAACTAGATTGACTTTGTCGCATTGGGCCTTAAACATGGTGGCAACATTAACGGTCTACCTCAATTATTATTATCCAATTCTATCCCTGACCGAGCATCTCAATTGATCGGTCAACTAACCATAAGAATGTAAATGAATCAATCGGTTCCTGAGTTATTTGGAGCTCGGTTCGATAAAAAATTCGTTCGTTTATCTTATCGAGCTGAGCTCGAGCTCGACAGTTTTATCGAGCCGAGTTCGAGCTTAAGAATATTCGGCTCGTGAACTCGCGAACATGTTCATTTGTATGTTCACGAGCCAAAAAACGAGTCTTAAGTTGAGCCAAAAAATAAGTTCTAAAACAAATCTTAAAACGAGTCAAAAAAACGAACTTTAAAATGAGTCCGAAAACGAGCCCGAATTCGCTTAACGAATTAGGCTCGTTAACTATGATAATCGAGCTAATAACAAGTCGAACTCAAACTGTTCGTGAACTTGATAATTCCAAAACGAACCAAGCTCGAGCCTTGTAATAAAAGTTCGATTCGAACTCGAGCCGAGCTCAAACCCGAATATAACTTAAACCAGTCGAACTCGAACCTAATACTATTCGGTTCGATTCAACTCGTTTACATCCCTAACTAACCATCCTCATTCAATCATCCAACTTAGTCGCAGCGTCACCTGATCTGGCTGCACTACACTCGAGAAGCAAACAAGAGATTTCACCCGTATAATTAAACAGTTTGGCTTTCTTCTGACTAAGAAGAGTAAAATCTATTGTAGGCTAGTTTTTATTTCTTTCATACAAATTTTCAACACAGCGTGCGTATTCTTTCAGTTATAGAATAATAGTAACAAAAGAAATTACCAGCATACACGCATAAATGTATTGTATCATATCTTCTTATATATGATGACAAAAGATGAATATATTCATCTCTAGTATTTTTATCAATTCATCCTAGGTCAATACGGAGGAGGTAAATTACGGATAACTACTAATCTTTACAATAATAATTAGCACGTAAGAAAGATATATCATATTTTCTTATACATATATAAATATGTCGTATCATGTTTGAAAAGTAGTAGTAGTAGTCGTCGTCGTCGTCGTATTAATGGTGTATCGTAGAATTTAGTAGGTGCCATACCCTGGCCTCTTTGCCATAGGCAAGAGTTGTAGATCGCTTTGGAGTTATGACGGCTTTAACTATTTTGAATGAGCCATCAGTGACTGGATGCGACATGCTTCTGCCCTTGGCCCCTTTGCCACATGCTAGAGTTGTAGATGGCTAATCAACTTTTGACGGCTTTAATTAGGGGCCTAATAAATCGACTCACCGATGTGATATGTGGATAAGTCCAAGTCAACGTAGCTTCCTGCACCGAATATATAAAATACATTTTTAAAAAATCTCAACTCATCCTTTTAATATATTGTTTCAGATGGGAATGAATAATATTAATCCTAATTAATTTGGGATGATAATAGTTAGGGCTCGATAATTGAGCATCTGTGGATATCCGATCCATTTAAATCTGGTTTGAACATTAATGATTCACAAATACTTATGAGTATTTAAATAAATTCAAGAAGTATAAACATTTAATAAGTATAAATGTTGCAAATGCTGATCCTTAAAATTAAATCTTTTATATATCCTTGTATATTTATTAATTTACAATTTAATATGCTTATGAATGCCCTTATGATTAGTCACTCTATTTTGGACTCAATCAATATTTTTCTCTGACTAGTCCTCGTTGTGGTCGTATTTAGAATTGGTCATATTACATTGCTTGTGGCTCATATGACTGCAACCCCTCATCTTGCTCTTCTTACACCTAAAAATTTATCAGTGCATCACCGTTTGCCACTTGATTGACCTTGTCACATTTGCACCTAAATCATTGTCACACCAACAATCTATCTCAGTTATCATCAATCTCTATCCCAGACCCATCAATCAAATTAACTATCCTTAGTCAACCTTGCCGCTCACCCAACTTAGCCACAGCACCACCTGACCACACCGCACCACAGAGAGGCAAACAAGAGACTTCACCTAAAAATTTTAATTTCATCATTCATCAATATATAAACTTATAACGTAAGTTACCTACTTATCTATATTTTTTCTTATTGTCAATATTCAATATTAATTTTTAGTATTATATTGGAACCAATATTTTATATTTTTTCTTATAAATTTAAAAGAATTTAAATAAATAATTTCAATTTTAATCATCATATAATAGATTATATCGATTGCTTCAAGTACAAACTAGGCTTTATTATTTTTTGACTATTATTTTCACTGCTTGTGTTTGTTTCATTATTAGTTTTGTTACTTGTTTTGTGTATTTATTTTTACACTTGAAATTTATAGTATAAATATGTTTCCAAAGAAATATTAATCTTGGAGCAGAAAAGAAATAAAAGAAAAGTAGTGAAACATATTATTAAAACTCATAAAAGTGATCTTCATAAGTTTTTTAAAACTATCTCTTCATTTAAAGATTTAGTTGATGAATTATAAGAAGAAAGTCAAGAAAAACTAAATGATCATACAACAAATGAGCAACAATTAAGTAATCAAGAAGAACTAAATGATCATGCAATCAATGAGCGGGAAGAATTGAGAGAAAATGATGATCATAATCATTCAACGAATTAGTAGGAAGAATTAAGAGAAAGTGATGATAATGATTTGAATGTAAATGACTTGATAATTCTATATATCGAAAATGAGATGTTAGAAAAACTTAATTTTGAAAATCTTATTGATGATTTTACTTCTCAAAATTCTAGAAGATATAGATTTTTTCAATGATTATTTCATACTTATTTTTTTTTATATTTGTAGGTATTACACTTTTTAGAGAAACTTAGAAAACATATTTTATACGGTGTTGCACTTTTTGAAAAATTTTGACAAATATATTTTGTATGGAGATTATCATATTTTAAATAAAATATATTAATTTTTAAGTTTTTCTATTAAACTCTATTTAAATTGTACATAAATAAAAAAAATTCCTATAGAGATCCCTTTTCTCTTTTTGCCCAAGGGTTCCTAAAAGTCAGAACCGGCCCTGATTATATCCTGAGAAACAGACGTCCATCGTAACTTTTACGTATTGTCGGAGGAGGACGAATTTATTTTAAAGAAACTGTGTCAAACGCAGACCTCAGTATTAGCCTCGTATTTCGGCATCATCTCAGCCTCGTGTCTCGGCATCATCTCGACCTCGTGTGTCAGTATCTCAGTCTTGGTCTCGACAAAAATCTTTGGTCATAGCAAATGTCTTTGGTCACGGTAGACACCTCTGGTCTCGGCATATATCTCTGCTCACGATAGACATCTCTGATCACGGTAGACATCTCTCGTCTCGGTAGACATCTCCATCCCGGGTCTCGGCCAAGTCTTCCTGACAGTCCAGCCTTCCAAGTAGTTCATCTTTTCTTACTGGACGACTTGAGATTATCAGGCCATCTCAATAGGTCTGACGGTGATTTTAGTTTGCAATTTTAATTTCAATGAATTCCCTATCTCCGGCATGCAATCTTCATCGTGAAAGATTGCCCAACATGCATTTCACTCCTCCCGTGATTGGTTGGATACCTAGATATTTTCTCTTTGATATTGCTATTGTTAATAAGTGGGTCATTTCTTTTTCATAGGATGCAGTTCAGTTTGTTGTTTATTACAGTAATATTACTATCAATCCCTATTAATCTAGCAACTTTCTTTAAGCAACAAATAATTCTGAAAATTGCCATGTCCATGCACAATAACATTTTAAAGGGGAAAACAATCAATTCCAGTTTTACAAAGAAGAGCAGAGGCATGGTGAGTGCCCTGCTGAAGTCCTATCCCTGAAGGTCCGCTCTTGAAGCTGAATGGGATGCAAAGTTTGCAGAGCTAAAATGTATTATGACAACCAAGGTTGCATACAAACTGATGAGGAAGGAGGTCACTTTCGAATTTGCTTACACCAAACCAATTTATTTTGAAATTTAAATGAGAAAGCAAGTAAAAAAAAAATAAAAATAAAAAACATTTTGCAAAGATAATAAAAAAAATGCCCTTAAAAAGAATATAACGTTCAAGAGTGACTTGAAGTGAAAATAATTTTACACAGTAATTCACTGAAAATCAAATTATTTTAAAAATTAGGCAATACACATATAAATACAGAGGATTAGAAGTTTCAAAAAAAATTAAAAAACACTTACTAAGGCTAGAACATTAAGCAAACAAAACACTCATAATCAACATAGCAACACCATTTGAGACGAAGTCCCTATTACAGCCAGCCTTGTATATTGCTCCGTCTTGTGAGTCTTCTCTCAATATTGAAAATAGTATTGGAATTAGCACGATTATCATTTGGCAACCCACTGAGCAAGCTCTCCATTTCTTCAACATTGTGTTGTACTATGAACGGGTGTTTCTTAAGAGTTCTCAATCCATTTAGCTCCTCAGCCACTTCCTTCATTGTTGGTCTATCTTCTCCCTTCGACTTTAAACATTCCTTAATAAGTGCGGTAAGTTCTTGAATAAATTCTATATTACCTTCCAATTTCACTTGATTGTCTAAGATATCTGAAACCCTATTTTGCTTCTCCAACATAGTAAAAGTCGACACCAAACTCTTTTGTTCTTCAGATTCTTCGAAACTAATAACCTTCTTACCTGTAAATAGCTCCAAGAGAACCACACCAAAGCTATAAACATCACTTTTATAGGTCAACTCATATGTCATCAAGCACTCTGGATCAATATAACCATGAGTGAATTGCAACAATGTAGCAAATTGTTTCTCCCCCTTGGGAATCATCTTTGAAGCTCCAAAGTCTGAAATTTTTGCTGTGTAATCCATATCTAAAAGTATATTAGAGGGTTTCACATCTCCATGAATGATTTGAGGCGAAGCTTTTGAATGCAAGTAGTCCAAAGCATCAGCCGACTCATAAGCAATTCACAGTCGAGTATCCAAGGAAGTTGGAGCTTGATTCTCATTTTCATGAATTAAATGAAACAATGTTCCATTCGAGACGAACTCATAGACCAACAATGGCATCTCAGTCTCCAAACAACAACCCAAGAGATTGACTATGTTGACATGGTTAACATATGATAAAATAAGTGTCTCTGTTCCAAACTGTTTTTTTAAATCCTCATTGATAATCTTAGGCTTCTTTATGGCAACAACAACTTGGTTTTCCAAAACTCCTTTATATACAACTCCATTTCCTCCCCTCCCAATGATATTTTTGTCATCAAAATGATTTGTCGCCTTCTCTATTTCTTTGCTTTCAAATATCTTAAATTTGTTGAAGCCTCTTTGTAACTTCATCTTTTCCTCTAATTCATAGCCTCCGTGTTGTTTGAAATATTTTCTTTTCATCTCTTCAATTTTACTTTTTTGATAGACTACATAAAGACACATAATACATAGTAACAAAATGATTACACCACCGCCACCACCTGCAAGGTTCATACATACATGTCATCTTTATGTTCTGAGTTTATGTTAAATTGGTTGGTTCGAGAGAAGCTTCTTACCTATAGCCACCTTCACAGCTAAGGATAATTTCTGAGACTCTGCTGTGATGCATACTCCATTGTAAGCGTTTCCTTGCGTGCCTTCGGGGCACTCGCATCTATAATCACCTGGAAGGTTCTGGCAGATGCCATCGGAGCATGGATTTGATTGCTGATCGCACTCATTGATATCTAAAATGTATTGCCATAGAAAGGCAAAACATATATAATTGAAAGCAGCTAGCTAGCTAGAATAATTAATTAAATCGATCGGTATAGACGACGACAGATATACCTTGGCATCCGTGGGAGACGTAAGGATTGCCTTGGTATCCCTCGGAACAGTTGCAGAGATAACCAGGGCCATTGGAGGAGTCGACACAGTAGCTGTGAGCACTGACGCAGGCATAAGAGCTGGTTAGGTTGCGCTTAGCTACTTCACAGGTCTCATTTCGAATGGCCCAGTCCAAGACGACCGGCACCCTGCCATCACTAATTTGCATGAATTGGTTCGTGGTGATGTAAGATGTTTGGAAATGGAACCACTCGGCCTCCAACAAGGCGGCGTAGCTGCATCTGCTAAATCTCCAAGTATTCGAGTTGTTGAAACATGATTGTCCAAAGCTGACTTCATAGTATCTGAGATTCTTGGGTATGGTAGTCTGGCAGCAACCCATGCCGGAGCAGGAGTCATTGACGATGTTCTGTTCATACCGGCACATGGACACACAGCCTCTCTCGTAGCCATTGCTCCCATCGAGGGCGAGAAAGTAGGCAAGGGTGTTGCATCCGATGACAGTGAACTTGTTGTGAAGATCTGACAACCTATATGGGGTGTTTTCCAGATCCAACCACCAGCTGTAGCTGTAAGTGATATTGTTGTAATTTGAATTGTAGCACGCCGAGGTTATATTGTTGAGCATGCGCACTTGGCCCGTCACCAACGAAATATTGAGGACCTCAACATTATTGCCATAGAATGGTTTCATGAGGCCACTTTCGATGGTGTTGCAGGTTAGATTGAAACCTCCTCCCAAGGAACAGTTAGCGCCGATGCCGAAGGGGTAAGGGATCTCTACGACGCCGCATTTCGTTGGGCAGCTGCCGTCAGGCACAGCAGATACGACTGCAGGTAGCAGCAGCAGTAGGAAGAGCAGAGACATGGGGATTAATTGCTACTGCAGCTAGCTGAATCGTTAAGCCAACACTACCCTGACTCCTCACCATATGACAAGCATAATAAACTAAACTGCACGCATAGACGTAAATACTACCATCGTGTACAGGGAAAAATTTTAAAATAGGTATAAACAATAAAGTTATTATAAAAATAAGTAAAATTAAAACTTTTTACAAATATAGGTGAGAGGTGCTCATATCCGGGATTTAAATCCCGGTTCTTTTTTTTTTAATTTATTTTATTAAATTCCGGGATTTAAATCCCGGATATGATGAATATCCGGGATTTAAATCCCGGATATAAACAATTATTACGAATTTAATTTTTTTTACAAAATAAAACTTAAGCATGAAAAAAACAATAAGGTGTTCAAAAAATTAAAAGAAATACCGGGATTTATTTTTTTTTACAAAATAAAACTTAAGCATGAAAAAAGCAATATGTTCAAAAAATTTAAAAAAAATTACCGGGATTTAAATTTTTTTACAAAATAAAATTTAAGCATGAAAAAAATAATATGTTCAAAAAATTTAAAAAAAAAATACCGGGATTTAAATCCCGGTAATTCATCATATCCGGGATTTAAATCCCGGAATTTAAAAAGAACCGGGATTTAAATCCCGGATATGAGCGCCTCTCACCTATATTTGTAAAAAGTTTTAATTTTACCTATTTTTGTAATAACTTTACTGTTTATACTTATTTTAAAAATTTCCCCTCGTGTACATGTAATAGCTTTGTACAATCATATTTAATCCAACGAAGTTATCCGAGAGGATAAGTGATGATGACGTTTGCAGTTGACAACGTGAGGTTAAATCATGGAGATGTTGGAACATAGGTAGTAAGAAATTTCGACAGCATATGTGATAATATGAGACTTTACTATAAAGTCCTCTGTGTCACATATATCTCAGTCAACACAATCAAAACAATAATAATAAAATACAACAAGCCATCCATGCAGTTTATATATTTCAGCCTCTGACTGACACAATCACACGATTTATATTTGAAAACCACCTACTCCACTACAACGACAAAAAACGTAAACCCATGACAGAAAATCCAACACAGCGAAAACCAAAAGCAGTAGGCCAAAACTTGCTAAAAGTCCACGAGTACAGTTATATATCACAAGTATATAAAAGGTAAAACATATAAACCCATTGTCCAAAATGAAAACCCGTCGCGATAAGTAGTGGGGGACTAGCGACTGGAATCTCCTGATGACATCAATCTGAAATGGTAATATCAACGGGATGAGTCTATAACTAATAGTAATAAATATGCGTATAGTCTCCTGAGATAATCTACAATGCAAAACTGAAAGAGAAGGGAGAAGCTGTACTTACCAAGACCTCCTATCAGGATAGGTCGTCAGACCGAAAATAACATGTCCCTGTATACATGTCAATCATATGCATCCATCCAATATGTAGCAAATAAAGTGCAACAAACACAAGCAATAAATGCATCATGCATATGATGTCAATGACATGTCCTGGTCACTCCTGACGTCAGTCAGACATCTCACACACGATGGTGAGACCGAGTGGGTAGGGTTGTGACAACTGTGCACTCTGCCGTCACTGCTCCTGATAAGTGACCGAGTGGACAAAATGTTATCGGAATACACCTATCCTCCAACCCTAAATCATAAGTGGGGGAGCTCAATGCTCTCATCTCTCTGAGCCAGTCTAAAGGAGGGATCCCTGACATGCTACCACGCTGCAGTCACACTACCCATGAGCGGACCAACGGAGCACTGATAAAGCAACCTGCAGCAATACACCCTGCCTGAATAAAAACCACTAACTCATGAGTGGTGTGTGTGCAAATACATGTAACTGGCGATATGCTAAACAATAATGGAGTTGTTAATCGCTTAGCTTGCAATCATGCGAAATGGTGCATGACACTAAACATGAAAAATCCTGACCATATCTACCTCCAAAAATATGTACCAAAATGTGTGGATCAAATAATCAGATCTAGGTACACAAGTCAGATATGGTAAATGATTAGTCCGGTATATCACATGGTATGGTATGTCACTACCTCTATAACATAAATAATAAACAGGGACATGAATACTAAACATGTAACAAACAAAACATGCTCGAAAACAAATGGTGATATACCGATGCAGGTATAAACATAATTATTACTACTTGTTAAAATCTACTAAGCATATTAACATGACATTATCTAAAAGATAAGTCAAGGTACCCGCTTCCAATGTAGATTGAGCTAATCAACCTCTATGTCAAAGTGCTCGTCCCGAATCTGAATCCTGTAATAAATTGTATAGTTTAGCTAAATTTTATTGTAAACAAAATAGCTAAACCAAAATCCTTATTCACTAGGAACCTTAATTATTCCAAATTTCCATCGTGCACATTTACTTCATGAATAATACTAACCATTTCACAATTCAATAGTTTAACTAAACATAGATGAATGTCAACCACTCACCCAAGATATAGGGATTCCTCAGTTGGTTGATGTCGGAGGTACACGCTACGATACCACTGTCCAGCATGGTTAAATGCCCAAAAATTAGCAATCCATCACTGCATCACCTATTTTAGAGGCTAGGGTTAACGCTTACCTCATATTTAGCAGCTAAGAAGGTTTTTCCTCGCTGCCGAAACAGAGATCCGACGATGGGACAACGTTGATTCCAACAAGGAGCTACAGCTTCCCTCGAATATGGCCGGAAGTGACGAGATCACTGCCCAACTCAGTTGGTTGTCCAATTCAGCAACCCAACACCTACAACATCTAGGTCAAGCTGCTGTAGCAGTTGGTGAAGAAGGGATCGAAGATGGGAACTCGACACTAACCTCTGTAGAAGAGATAGCGTCGTGAATGCCGACTATAATCGGAACCCAATGCTGGAACCCTAGACCCAATCCCGGCAAAACTAGGCCTCCGATCTCCTTCTCTTGGCCAGAGATGACTGGTGCGGGGTGGTGATTCAGCAAGCTAGGGCACTGAGGGTAAAAACGACGGCTGTAGTGATGTCGGTGCTGCTCCGTGCGGGGAGAGGGTGACACCTAGGGCGCTCTCGCTCGGCCGTGGCTGTCGGTGGCGATGGAGACTCGGCACCGGCACGATCGAGCGACAGCGACGTCAACTAAGGCGCGGGAGGAAGGAGGAAATCTGGTGAAGGGAAGAGAGATCGGGCAGAGGCGAAGGAGAGGTGTACGACTTCCCTTTGGCCACGGCTTTTTGTTCACAGAGGGGAAGAGGAGGCGTCGTGGCGACGGTTTGGGGAAGCCGAAAGGGCCGGCGTCGCGACAGGGAGAGGGCGTCGGGAGAGCTTAGGGCGCGCGGTGGGGGAGAGGAAAGAAAACAGAAATAGAAAAAGAAAAAGAAAAATAAGAAAAATTAAACATCTCCTCGCTTAAATAGGATGGCCTAAATAAGTTTTCCCGTGACCCAATAATTGATCCCCTTGAATTCGTCATACGAGGTTCGAAAAATTCTTAGAAAATTTCTAAAAATTTCTGAAAACTTTCTTATGATTATTTATCCTTTTTCAGTATTTTACACTCTGTGTACTTACTCCACCCATCACTTGTCCTCTCGATTATTGATTATTATGATTTAACTTTTTCATGATGATCTTGGGTTGGATGAGGATGAGGATGAGGCGCTCGGAGAGGATTTTTTTTTTTTGTTGTTGTTGTTGTTGTTGTTGTTGTTTTCTTTTTCAAGTTGTACAATCAAGTTTGAATAGTTGTAGCAGTATTAATGATGTTTGAAATGTGGATCGCTCATCGAGTTGTGACGGCTTTAATTAGGGGCCCAATAAATTAACTCATTGATGTGATAATGGAGCATTTGTGGATATCCGATCTATTTAAATCTGGTTTGAATCTTCGCAAGTAAACTAATTGACCATTTGACCTTGTCCCTTTGCACCTTATAAATCATTATCACATCGTATCGTTGATCAATTAATTTACTATTCTTACATGATCAACCTTGCCGCTCACCCAACTTAGCCACAGCGGGTTTTTTCTTGCTGATCAAGAAATAATAAAGTTTAGGGTTGTGTTGCATTTCCTTCGAATTGTTACGGAAGAGGGAAGCTAGACAAACAAAAAAAAAAAAGTTTAAGTAAAGGGAAATTAATAAATTAATTAAATAAGTTTAATAGAATTAATATATTTAATCAATTAATTAATTTGTTAATATAATTATATTTATTAAAAATATTATATGGTCTAATATAATTTTTTATTTTTAAAATTAAAATTTTTAAATAAGCATCATTATAAATATTTATAATTATATTTAAAAATAAATATTGATAAAAAAAATCATAATATTATGTTAGGTGAAATTCTTCACCCTAGTGATCACGACTATCCCACACTATTAGGAGAGATATTATATTGGGACGGAGTAAACAAGAAAATTGGAGTTAATCATCCGTTAGAAAGATAATTTTTCAGATTTTATTAAGATTCAATCTTTATTCAATTATACAAATTTATCACCAATCCAATCTAATTACTGATCGATATAGACATAATTAGTGATCGATATATAAGCTGATAATCATCCTCATGATCATATTATAATGCATAGACAAAAACGTATTGATGCCAGTACAATCAAGTTTGACAAGTAGTCCATGAATTATTGGTGTCTATAGTCAACTTCATATGCGTCATTGCTTATGCATACTCTCTTTTAATATTATTCAAATGCATGACTTGGCAACAGAGAACAAGAAATTATTTTAAAATAATTTCTTAAATCTTTAAAGATCAATTTTATAAATAGTGGATATTTATTATTAATTCATAAATAATAATAGATACGGGACTATACGTTCTATACATATAAGGTCTACATCCAATAACTAAACCTAATAAAATTATGTTAGATCACTTTAAAATGTTCAAATTATATTAATGTACAACTGACAAATAAACTCATCTAATAGAGATAATTATATCTAACAATCTTTCACTTGAATTATATGTTAGTTGTATATAAATTACAAGTAAAATTTTAGTTGATATCAAATTTTATGGGTACAAGATACTCCTGCAAATAATTTGCTCCATTAACTTCATTAGTATAAGACTAAAGAGGTCATAGCTACTATATATGATCGTAACAAGCCCCAACAGTAATCACAATATCAATATTATTAATGGCATAGATCAAAATGTAAATTATGTAGAGCGAAAATTATATGAAATGTGATCAATACATATCAATTTTCAACTGATCCTAAGATGACCTCAAAAAAGATCAGATCATATTTGTAAAATATTTTATACTAAACTGCAATAGCAAATCATGATCCAAAAAAATATATAGATACAAGATAAAATGTACATTGCACAATATACATATATCAATGTCTATAAAACTACTTATACAAAGTTCAAGATGATAATAAAAAGAGGCAAATTGCACATGCTTGCATATACATAAAACAAATTAACGAGGGTAATTTTGTGACCACATAAGTTCCTTCTCAAAGCTATAATTCCTAGAATTTCCTTGACTTATTTCATCCACCGATTGTGAGGAAGAGTGAGATGACATACTGAGTAAACATTCAGCATCTTCATTCCCTTCTAGAATACAAACTCTTTTCTTTTTCATTCTAACCTTTCTCATGCTTTGCAATTTATATTCAACTTCTTTCATTGTAGGCCTTTTAGCACCTTTCAAATTTAGGCATATTTCTATCAGACTACTGATTTCAAGAAACTCTTGCTTTGTTCCTTCTTGCAAAACACGATCTTCTATAAGATCAAGCAGCACATTCTCTCTTGTTGCTTGAAGGAAATTCATGGCTAGATTTTGTTGTAACCCATTTTTGGTTGAGAAGATGGGCTTCTTTCCGGTTAAAAGTTCAAGAAGGATAATTCCAAAACTATAAACATCACTTTTCTCTGTCAACTGACTAGTTTGATAATACTCTGGATCAATATACCCAAAGGTACCATGTATAGCAGTAACTATGTGTGTTTGATCAAGAGGAATAAATCTTGATGCTCCAAAGTCTGATATCTTCGCCTTAAAAGTATCATCTAAAAGAATATTTGATGACTTGACATCCCTATGGAAGATAGACATAGAAGCAGCTGAGTGTAGATAGGCAAGTGCTCCTGCAGATTCTAAAGCAATCCTGAGACGATCATCCCATGATAATTTAGATTCATCTTGTGAAACATGCAGATGATCAGAAAGGGTCCCGTTAGAGATAAATTCATAAATCAGTAAAGGAACTTCAGTTTCTAAACAACATCCAAGAAGCTTAACTATATTCCTATGATTCAATTGAGAAAGAATCGCAACCTCATTTATAAATTGGTCAATCTCACTCGTCTTAACTATGTTTGATTTTTTTATAGCAACAACTCGTTGATCTGATAGATGTAAACTGTTCCATGTCCTCCCCTTCCAAGTACTCGAGCTTCATCAAAATTATTTGTTGCCTTTTCTATATCTTCCAGAGAAAATATGTTTGTTCTCTCTTCAACATGATCACTTGAGGACCTCAACGTTGTAATAGAATGGCCCATCACCAACGAAATAGTTAAGGACCTCAACGTTGTAATAGAATGGCTTCTTGATGCCACTTTCCATGGTGTTGCAGGTTAGATTGAAACCTCCTCCCAAGGAACAGTTAGCACCGATGGCAGTTTCGGTACCGTTGAAGAAACAATCTTCCCCGGAACAGTCAGCGATGATGGCGCCGATGCCGAAGGGGTAAGGGATCTCCACGTCGCCGCATTTCGTTAGGCATCCGCCATCAGGCACAGCAGATGCAACTGCAAGTAGCAGCAGTAGTAGTAGCATTTGGGAGAGGAGCAGAGACATGGCGAGTGCTGCTGCAGTTGAATGCATAGCGTCTAATTAGCAGATCTATATATAAGCCAATACCATCCTCACTATATAACATGCTTACTAAACTGTACAATAGCGTTGTATATTTTCTAATTAGTCACCGCTACCGTTAGACCCGATCAACTTTGTCAGACTATTCGGCATTTTCTGTTATCTTTTGAATTGGTCTAACTAATCTATCACATTACTCGGCTCATATGATTGCAACCCCGGCCCTCATCTTGCTCTTCTCACTCTTTGTGCTTGCGACTGCTAACCAGATTGACTTTGTCGCATCGCACCTTAATCATTTTCGGCTTTAATTAGGAGCCCAATCAATCGGCTCACTGATGTGATACGTAGACAAGTCCAAGTCAACGTAGCTTCCTGCACCGAATATGTAAAATACATTTTTAAAAAATCTCAACTCATCCTTTTAATATATTGTTTCAGATGGGAATCACGATAATTGAGCTAGCATTTGTGAATATCCGATCCATTTAAATCTGGTTTGAACATTAATGATTCACAAATACTAATGAATATTTAAATCAATTCAAGAAGTATAAACATTTAATAAGGATAAAAGTTACAAATGCTGGTCCTTAAAATTAAATCTTTTATATATCCTTGCATATTTATTAATTTACAATTTTAATATCCTTATGAATGCCCTTATGATTAGTCCCTATATTTTGGACCCAATCAATATTTTTCTTTGACTAGTTGTTTGTCATAATTGGTCTAACTAATCTTATTACATTGCTTGTGGCTCATATGACTACAACCCCTCATCTCACTCTTGCTCTTTGCGTTTACAACTACTAACTAGATTGACCTTGTCGCCTAGGATACGTGCATCACCTTTTGCCACTAGATTGACCTTGTCACATTTGCACCTTAATAATTGTCACACCAACGGTCTATCTCAGTTATCATCAATCTCTATCCCAGACCCATCAATCAATTAACCATACTTATTCAGTCAACCTTGCCGCTCACCCAACTTAGCCACAGCAGCACCACGGAGAAGCTAACAAGAGACTTCACCTGGTTCCAGATGGAAACAGTTTGGCATTCTTTTGGCTAAGCAAAAATAGAAATATATTGCACACTAGTTTTGATTTCTTTCATAAAAGTTTTCAACACAGCAGACGTATTCTTTCACTTACAGTAAAATAGTATAGAATTTTCACTTACAGTAATATAGCATAAAATACTTTTGGAGAAACACTTTAGGTATATAGGATATCTTTACCTTGCATCTTCAATTATCAATGCAACCTCTCAAGCATTTGATGAGCATCTGATGGAACAGGATGCAAGATCTCCTCTCCACTTTGTGTGCAGTATCCATGGCTGCGGTTTGAACGTAACTTTATCAAGTTGTTTTAACTGGTCTGCCTATTGTAGGCCTTTCTCCCACCCCCCAAAACACTCAAACATTGCACTGCAAGATCTCCGATCCTTTAGATCAGCTCTGCTTCTTCTTTACTTGTCACTTGATTGTCCAAGGTTTCCTCAAGTCGATCCTCCCTCATGGCTAAAATGAAACTAGATGTAAGACTCATTTCTTTTTCATATTCTTCAATATAAATTGCATTTTTACGTGTCAGTAATTCTAAGCGCACTATGAACATCAATTTACCATATTTTACGTGTCTTACCCCCATAAAAGATTGGAGGTGAAGCGAGTGTGAATATGCAACAGCATCAGTAGAATCAGCAGCGTTTAAGTCCACATTCAAAAGGGCTTTATCTATGTTCATAGACCAACATGGGAACTCCAAGAGCTTTACTATGTGCCTATGGTTGACTTGGGAAAGAATAAGCATTTCTTTTCCAAATCCTTTCTTGTCTCTCATTTATAGACCCTGACTTCAATATGGAAACAAACTGTCTATCTCGCATATCTCCTTTGTTCCACTCTCTAGCTAATTCTTCTTTTGTAAAGATCCCAAATGCAAGACTTTGTTTTCTCATCTCTTCCTATAATTGCATGCCTCCGTGTTCACTGAAATACCTTCTCCTGGACCGGATAAGTTTTCTTCTCTGATAAATCATAATGGTTCATTCAAAAAATAAGGCCTAGTGGCAGCATTTAACTCTTTCCATGGTGGGAACCATGCTGCGCATTTCTTCCAACGTGATAAACAAACATTATTTTATAATATGATTTTACTGGTTTATACGATTGATATATTACATAATCTATTACCTGTATCTCTTTGAAAAGCAAGTCTAACATTTGTTCTTGATTATTTTGCTGTAATAATTTTGTTTTAAAAAATAATACAAATACGTGATACAAAAAACTATTAGTACACCCACGGCTTCCTGTAGATGTAATGAACTAGAAGCAGGCAGCAGTAATAGGGCGGGCTCGAAGATGCAGATTGGATTTATTTTCTCATACAGATTTACAAAAGAATTATTGAAAAATGAAGCCCTTTTTAATTCAATGAGATTAATCTCCATGACCATGTCATTGTCAAACGATGATGTTTGTGGTCGCAACGCTATGGCCTGAAGGTCACAGGACTCTCATCGATCAATCTGTAATCTGTAGAATAGAAAGCTGAAAGAATAAACCAAGTCAATGTATATGACTAGTAAGTAGATATCTGAACAGGTTACAAACTACATTGATCTTATCTGACTACATTAATCTCATCTCACGTTGAGCTGTGGTCTGTAATATCTTAATCTCATACATGCTAAATGATAAAATATCAAAATGTGTACACAAGAAAATGGTTAAACTAAGATGCTTTGAGTTTAAGCAAAAAATTTCACATTCAAAATCAATAATCAAAGGCTAGAAACAAGGAAACTTAAACTACGAGTTTGTTACAATGTCTGTTCGTCTCCAATGTCTACAATGTCTGTTCATTGATAAATCAAAACAAAACAATCTGATACAAGAAAAGTACTTGGAAATATGAAATATTGGTCCATAAGAATCGAACTAAATGAAATTACCGAGAAATAGAATTATCCCTCTTAAAACAAATTATTAATCATGAGTAAACAGTAGATGCGAGTGACATTCCATAAAACAGAGGTAGGTATCACCATATAACTAGAGAATATTGGACCAAAATCTCATTGTTTAAACCAGATACACGAGTAATATTTGTGAGAAAAAGGTGTGAGAGAAATTGCATCCTAATTTAGTCCCAAATGGAGTCAAAAGATGATGAATATGTTATATATATATATAATTAAAAAAAATTCATATATTAATTAATATAGTAAGTAGCACCATCTCATTCTATGATGATTATAGTTTAAAAAAATGAAGGATAATGACAATAATTAAAAGGGTTATTTTGAAAAATAATTTTATATAATTGAAAATTTTCTCAGATGATATGAAATAAAAAATAGTAAATATTAAATGTCTAATTGCATGTGCAGTATACTCTTATGTAGATGTGGATATTGGAATCTACAACATACGTAGGAACACTAAGCAAGGATAGGATTAAATAGTAGCTTCACGAGATCCTAGCTCAATTGAGATCGTAGTCAGGATTTGTGTCGTTTAGGCTAGTTTGGATGGGATGATTATAAGATCCTAAGGTTTGGAATAAAATCTTGACTACAATAAACCAAATCCAAGGTAAAAGTGATAGGTGTACCTCTGTGACTAAAAGACACCTTTAGCTTTAATATTGAAAACTAGAGGTGATTTGGGGATGATCCTGTCTACAAATCATGGAGATGATAAGTTAGGGATGTGGCTACTATGTTAACCGGATGTAAACTCCACTCCACTCTTTAACACAAAAAATGTTAGTGTCGAGTCAAGGAAGGAGTCTCCAATGTTGGTCCTCCGACGCTCAAGTCAATCATCGGAAAAAAGAAAAAGGTTGAGCAACAATAGACGTAGGCGTGAACAGTGAATAATGCATACCTCCGCCGGTGTACAGACCTCCTTTATATATAATGCTTTGGTGGGCGACGTGTGCGCTCTTCAAGGTGTGGGCATGCTCTCCCATTGGTCGTGGACACATTCTCTAATTGGTCGTGGGCACGTCCTCCGATTTGTCGACGTACAATTCACTTGTTGACTATGCCCTGTGTCAGTGCTCCCAAAAGGATATACCGAGACACGTCAATGATCCCTCTACTTGGCCGAGCGGGATAGCCCACTCGGCTAAGTACTCCTCCGCTGGACCTTCCACGTGGCGACAGGTCACGGTAGTTAGTTTCCACCTGACCAGACTAACGCTCCGGTCATACGCAAGCTCCTCTGCTTTGTGACGACCTCTGATGGTCTTGGCTGAACGAGCACTTTGCCTGGACCGACCCTTTGCCGATTGGGCAATACAAGCCCAATCGACCACTACTAGAGAGATCCGCTTGACCCCTCAGCGTCCGACCCTTTACCGTTGACCTCCTTGATTTTGACCTCCACGTTGGCTTCTACCCTCGTCGTTTGACCTGTAGTTAGTGGGCCCCCTTTATCACCGCATCACAAGTCTTCCCCTCAAGTCTAGTCGAAGGAGGTTGCAAGTCCGACTGACTAGACGAGTAGTGCCTCGAGTGACCTCCGTCGATCGGACACTCACTGTGTTTGGATGTTGGTCGAAGTTTATCGCTGACTCGGAGGTCTAATTCACCGACCTGCCATTATTTTCTTTAAACTTGAACTCCTGATCGAATGACATAATCTTCAAAGCCTACAGTGGATTTGTCGTTCGGCTGCATCATAGACTAATATCTGTGCCTATCAGAATGGTTGACGACGACACTTGGTAAATTTTTCCTTTCTCTACGCTTTCTCATATGAGCGTTCTTTCATAGTGGCTGATGTTAACCAAATTTCTAGAAAACTATGCAAGTGCTCGTTGACGACTAACCGTTTGACGTTTCGTCACTCTGTTAAGTTTTGCAAGTGCTTAAAGAATGTGTCGCCGTTGGGCTCAAGCGAGGCTATGCGCCACTTAGCCTTTTATAAAGCTTTTCGAAGTATAATTCCCCGCTTTCCCGATTGTCAATGTAGATACTCTCAGAGACTTTCACTTGCTCATTCAAATATAAGCCGAACGGTTGTATCATAGCAATGCGTCCCTGCTTCGGTCACTACTTGACCTGTTAACTTTACTTTATGGCTTTAGAAAGCCACTCAGCCTTGTTTATCACCGACTCGGTTTTAGAGTCGTCGCTTGGCTGTTATTCGTCGTAGAATAGAGTTTATAGTCATCGCTTGGCTATTGATGCTTAGACTCGGGTTTACAGTCGCCGCTCGGCTGTTATTCATCGTAGACTCGGGTTTATAGTTGTCGCTCGACTATTATTCATTGTAGACTCAAAGTTATAGTCATTAATCGATTGTTGCCAAAACAAGGGTTTATACTTGCCGCTCGACTGTTGATGTAGGCTAGGGTTTATAATTGTCGCTCGACTACTAATGTAGATAAGGGGTTATAGTCGCTGCTCGATTGTTGACGTAGATAGGAGTTTATAGTCGCCTCTCGACTATTCGTGAAGACTAGGGTTTATAGTCGCCACTCGACTGTTGGTGAAGACTAGAGTTTATAATCGCCGCTCGACTGTTGACGTAGACAAGGGTTTATAGTCGTCGCTCGACTATTGGTGAAAACTAGGGTTTATAGTCGCCGCTCGACTGTTGGTGAACACTAGGGTTTATAATCGTCGCTCAATTGATGGTGAAGAGTAGGGTTTATAGTCGTTGCTCGACTTTTAACTTGGCCAAACGGTACAAAAGTCTTGAACACTTAGGATTTTTATTCATTGTCTTCCTGCATCCATAAGACATACACTTACACAAGTACATTCGGATTTAACCATGCACCTCTCACCCAACCCTATATAGCTGGAGATGGTTCGCACTTCAAGGTCGCTTGAGCTTTCTCCCATCCTTGTCCTGCAAGAAATAGGCTCCCGAGCTGAGCTTTTGAATGACTTTAAAAGGTCCTCCCAATGGAGCCTCTAATTTGGTGACATCGCTGACCAGCTTTACTCTTTTATAAACCAGGTCGCCGACCTGAAATGACCTTGGGATCACCCTCCGGTTATAGTTCTACTTCATGCGTTGTCTGTATATCATTAGCTGGACGACAGCCTTATCCTGCACTTTGTCCACCTGGTCGAGTTCCATGAACCTCTGCTCGGCATTTCCATCGTCGTAGAGCTACACTCGATTAGACTCTACTTCTACTTCCACTGGAACCATCGCCTCACCGCCATACACTAGGTGGAATGGTGTCATGTCGGTCGCCTCTCTTGGTGTGGTACGATGAACCCACAAGATGCTTGGGAGCTCATCGACCCCGCTGCCTCCATCATGGTCGAGTCGAGCCCGTAAACCCCTAAGGATTTCTTGGTTGGTGACTTATGCCTGACCGTTGCTCTAAGGATAGGTCACTGAGGTGAAAGCCTACGCAATACCGTAGCCCTTGTACCACTCCTTAACTCTCCATCCAGCGAACCACCTCCCGTTATCTGATACGAGTCGGCGAAGGATGTCGAATCGACATAGGATATTCTTCCATATGAACTTGATAACCATGTGTTTGGTTATCTTGGCTAGCGGCTCGGCCTCCACCCACTTAGAGAAATAATCTACTACGACAAGTAGAAATCTACATTGATCGGTTGCCATTGGAAATGGTCCAACGATATCCATGCCCCATTGGTCGAACAGACAAGACACCGTGGATGCCTTCATCTCCTCGATCGGTCGGTGTTGGCTGTTGTGATATTTTTGACATGACAGACAGGTGGCCACTGTCCGAGCGACACCATCTTGCAGTGTGGACCAAAATATCCTACCAACAGGATCTTTCAAGCCAGCAATCTGCCACCCGGATGACTTCCGCAGGAGCCCTGATACACTTCTTGAAGGATGTACTGGACGTCCTCCGGTCTGACACACTTGAGCAACGGCCTAGAGAAAATTCTTTTATATAGCTGGTCTCTGATCAAAGTGAACCGTTCGGCCCTCTTTTTCAACAGGCGAGCTTCTTCTTGATCGACTGAAGTGTTGCCTGATTGGAGGATCTCTATCAATGGGCTCCTCCAGTCGCTTGGGAAGTTTATTCCATCCATCCTATCGATGTGTGCCACCAGTGAGACTTGCTTGATCAACTGCTCTATCACGATCGGTGATAATGAACTGGCTAACTTAGCTAACTCATCCGTGATCTGGTTGTTCGATCGGGCTATCTTCTGTATAACAACTTTTTGGAAGTTTACCTTCAACTTCTCCAAAGCTTCTGCATATAGCCTATGTTGAGAGCTGCTTATTTTGAATGTCCCCAATAGTTGCTGAGCGGCTAGTTGAGAATCCGTTTGGAGATGACTTTTGCAGCTCCGACGTGCCGAGCCACCTACAAGCCGGCTATTAAAGCCTCATACTCGGCTTTATTGTTTGTAGCCTGATAGTCTAACCACATGGACAATTACATCCTATCCTCCCATAGCGAAATCAAGAGAATGCCAATCCCGCTACCTTGCCGAGTGGACGATTTATCTACGTATATTTTCTATGTTGCGTTGGGCTCGGTGTTCTGGACCTCAGTGACAAAATCAACTAAGGCTTGGGCCTTGATTGTCGTCTTGGGTTGATATTGTATGTCAAACTTGTTCAGCTCGATTGTCCATTTGATCAGGCGTCTAGATGCTTCTAGGTTGAGAAGAACTCTTCCCAAGACACTGTTGGTCATCACGACGATCGGATGTGATAGAAAGTACAGACAAAATCTCTAAGCGGCAAGTACTAGCACAAAAGCTAAATTTTTAAGACTGGTGTAGCGGAATTCTGTATCTTTTAATATATGACTTAGGAAATACACAAGTTGTTACTCATGGCCGTTTTGCCTTACCAACGCCAAGCCAATAACATACTTGGTGGATGACAAGTAAATCCATAATGGCTCACCATCGATGGGCTTGGCCAATATAGGCAAGGAGGTCAGGTACTCCTTGAGCTCTTCCAGTACCTTGTCGCATTCCGCGTCCCATTGGAACTTAGTCACTCGGCGCAAGATCTTGAAGAACTAATGACTCTGATTGGACAATTTGGAGATGAATCTGGATAGTGCAGTAATTCGTCCGGTTAGCCGTTGAGCCTCCTTCAAGTTACGGGGCAGGGGCATGTCTTGTAATGTCTTCACCTTGCTTGGATTCGCCTCGATTCCCCGTTTGGTGACAATGTATCCAAGGAAGTGGCCGCTCTTTACTCTAAACAGGGACTTGTTCAGGTTTAACTTTATCCCATACGCCCTCAAAGCATGGCAAGTTTCTTTGATGTCTGTACAAAGGTTAGCAGCTTGGAGGGATTTTATTAATATGTCATTGACATATACTTCCATGTTGCAGCCGATCTGCCATCGGAACACCTTATTCATCAGTCTTTGGTAAGTGGCACCGGCATTCTTTAATCCGAACGGCATGACATTGTAGCAATAAGTTTCGTCGGTCGTGACGAAGCTGACCTTCTCTTGATCCTCCCGGGCAAGTGACACTTGGTGGTAACCTTGATATGCATCTAGCATGCAGATCAGCTCGCAACCCGCCGTGGAGTCCATCATCTGGTCTATCCTGGGCAGGGGATAGAAGTTCTTCGAGCAAGCTTTGTTTAGATCACGAAAGTTGATGTAGACTCACCATTTGTTGTCAGGCTTGGAGACCAGCACGACATTGGCGAGCTAGCTAGGAAATTGAACCTCGTGGATGTAACCGACTTCCAACAGTTTTTCTATATCTGCCCAGATGATCTAGTTCTGCTCTGCACTGAAGTTCCTCTTCCTCTATTTCATAGGCCTAGCGTCCGGTCGAACGTGAAGCTCGTGCTAAGCTACACTTGGCGAGATGCCTAGGAACTCGTGGGTCGACCAAGCGAACACGTCGTGGTTTTGCCTAAGACAGGTGACTAGCTCTGCCTTCTTCTCCTCTGTCAGGTCGCCAACGATGAAAGTGGCAGCCTCCGATCAGCTAGGATGAATCTGAACTTCCTCCTTTTCCTCGTAGACCAACCCAGGAGGTTCCTCCCTGATGGAGTTCACTTCCAAGCGCGGGCCTTTTGTGTGGCTCTTGCTTTGGACTTGACTATCTCAACCTAGCATCGCTGAGTGGCCAAATGATCGCATTTAACTTCGCCCACCTTGTTGTCAACCAAAAATTTGATCTTCTAGTAGAAAGTGGACACCACCGCTCAGAACTCATTAAGGGCTGGTCGGCCCAATATGACATTGTCAGCGGATGGCGCATCCACTACAATGAAGTTTGTGGTCATTGTCCTCTTGAGCAGCAACTCTCCAAGCGATATGCCTAGCTATGTTTGGCTGATCGGTAACCTTCGATCAATTTGTAGTTGGTCGAACGCCTTCTTAAATATAATATTCACTGAGATTCCTGTATCAACAAAGGTTTGGTGAAAAGTATAATTAGCTATTACCGCTCGGATGATTAGAGTGTCGTCGTAAGAGATCTCCACTCCCTCCAGGTATTGGGGGCCAAAACTGATCTCAGGCCCCTCGGCCTTCTCCTTGTTGTATCCAACATGTATTTCTAGGCGCCGGGCATGTAACTTCCTCGCTTACCACCGGTCGACCCTCCGGCGATTATTCCAATCTCTCCGCGAGTGGTGTTGTTTCGGTTCTCCTCCTCCTGAGCTAAGGTCCTAGTCTACTCAGCATGAGCTCGGGCGGGACTTGTGTTATTTCTCCTTTGGCTTCGACGATGGCGTGGTTCGACCGTTGTTTTTTCTCATTCCCTTCGGCCAGTTGATCGACGTCTATGGCATCAATCGGGAGATGGTGATTAGCGACGATATCCCTGCGAAGCTGGTCTGCTAGTGATTAGTGTTAGGTCATAGCAATCGCGTGTATTGTGTGTCGTCGATGTTAGAGTGTATACTAAAAGCCTAGCTTTTTGTAAACATTTATTTTGAAATAATGAATCACATCGGTCAAATGTCTACATTTATATGCTAAGTGTAGTTGTTCAATTAATTTATATTGTAGATAACATGGTGTGTGGTGTCACACATAAACGATCATGTTATCAGTTCTTTATAAATTATAAACAGTTGCTCACGACTAAGATGGATAGGAACAAATCATTACAATAGTCATAGTGTAATTTGGTATTAGTTTATCTTGACTATGAAATTACACTAGTACACTCTGAGTGTATTGAGTAGGACCATTTAAGGTAGTTTCTTTTTGTACTGACTACATAAAAGAACATGACCTTTGTTATTATGAAAGTGTGTGCTCTTAATCATGATATAATAACAAGCACGTATACTTAATATTCATTTCTTTGATTTATCAAAGGGTGCGATTTAGTTCGATAAATCAATAGGTCCAATAAGTTGGGAAATGATATCATTTATATAATGTGTTGTTGATTATAGAATGAAACTGTGTCATAGTAATTTAGGTTGATAATGACCCGAAGAGGAGCTCATAAGGATTGTCATGTAAACTCTGCAGGTGGACTTAGTCTGACATGACAATAAGATTGAGTGGTACTACTCTTGGACTAAGACATTAATTAAAGTGAGTTGTCAGTAACTCATTTAATTAGTGAACATTCGACATCTTAAACACAGGGAGATTAACACACTCATGATAAGAAGGAGCCTAAGCTAGGGCCGGCCAAACCAAGGTGAGTTGGTTTTATAAGGTGGTCGACCCTAGCTTGAGGTGGTCGGCCATAATAAAATAAAAGGATTTTATTTTTTTTAAATCTTTCCTTATGTGGAAGCCATGATTTAAAAGAGAGTTTAAAAATTAAATCTTTCCTTTTATAGTTTCTACAAAAGATTAAGAGAAAGGATTGATATCTTTCCTTATTTGTACATTGAAAAAAAGATTTTAATTTTGGAGAAAACTTTCCTTTTTGGAAATCATCCACATCTTTTAATAGAAATATTTTAATTTATAAAAGTTTCCTTTCATAACCAACCATGAAGGGAATCTTTAAAGAGAAATTTTTATTTTAAAAATTTCCGGAAACAAATTAGGAAGTTTTAATTTTGTGTTTAAAACTTTCCTTGTTTGGAAGAGTTGTAGGGGTCGGCCACATTAATAAATAAAAGAAATTTTTAATTAAATTTTCCTTTCATTGGTAAGGAAATTAAGGAAGTTTTAATTAAACTTTTCTTATTTGCCAAGACCAAGGAATATAAAAGAGAGGGTAGAGGTGTCTCACCTCATAACATATCATCTAGTATTCCTCTCTTCTCTTCCTTAGTGTGGCCGGCCCTCATCCTCTCCTCCTTTTCTTCTTCTTTGGCCGGCGGCATCAACTCTCTAGGAGACTCTTGGTGGTCGGATTTTGCTTAGAGAAGAAGTAGAGAAAGGAGACTTTGTTTCTTTGCATCCCTTGGAGCTTGGTTGCTGGCCGAAGTTCTGCATCTCAAGGGGTTGTTGTTGGCCGAAACTTACAAGTAGAAGAAGGAAGCTTGGGTGGATTCTCGTCTCGGTAGATCGTCGCTCATACGACGTCCGAGATAAGAAGAGGAATACGATAGAAGATCGTGAGGTCTATAAGCTACAAAAGGTATAACTAGTTATTAGTTTCCGCATCATAACTAGTTCATCCTTTTTGTTTAGATCTTGAAATACTAAACACAAGAGGCTAGTGATTCTAGGTTTTTTGGATTTGTGATTCGATTTGTGTTTCTTTTGTTTTTTCGATCTTGTGATTCGATTGTTCTTTTTGGTTAAACCTAGGGTTACTATAAGGAGATTGAATATTGAATTTCGTTGAAAGGCTTTGTCTAGGCAGTGGTGGATGATCTCATACCCAAGAAGGCCTAGTGCCTCGCCACGTTTGACCTGGAAGCCGAACTTTGAAATAAATATTTAATCGAATTTGTAACATGGGTAGATTTGGATTAATAATGTTAAGCATCGTTTGTGATCCAAGTCTAAACCTCTAAGAGCAGATAAGTTAAATTTGGAATCAATAATGTTAAGTTCTGTTTGTGATTCCAAATTTAATTTCTAAAGAACACAATAGGTTGTTAGGAAAGGTTCAGGACTTGTACAAAATTTTTGTACAGGGGAACCAGTACGATATTCCGAGTAACAACCAACAGTCGACTGGTAGAACGAGCAGAACATTGGCGTCCATAACTTGCCTTTTGCAACTTTTAGGCAATCGACTACCACATGTTGTACGACATGTGTTCTAGGCTCCTGGTGTTGCTATGCTCCTCCCGCTCGGGACCCTTAGGTGGTTGATGGCTACTAGGTGGTCCCCGTTCAGGCACTCTTGCATGCTCGATCGACGCCTCCTTTCTTCTTGTTACTTGGGTCTCTTCCACGTTTATGTACTCTGTGTCCTGCCTGAGTAGGTAGTCAAAGTCCTTCAGCGGCCTCCGTATGAGTGAGTGAAAGAACTCTCCTTCGGTGAGCCCTTGGGTAAAGACGTTCAACAATATTTCCAAGGAGACCGATGGAATATCCATAGCCACTTTCTTAAGCGCTTGATGTATGCTATCAGTGCCTCCATGGGCTCTTGTTTCAAGGAGAATGGGTTTACGCTCGTCTTCTGGTAGCGGTGACTACTAGCAAAGTGGTGCAAGAATGCTGCTTAGAAGTCTTTGAAGCTATGAATTAAGCCAATCGACATTCGTCTGAAGCAGCGCTGTGCGGATCTGGAAAGTGTAGCGAGGAAGACCCAACACTTTACCCCATCGGTGTACTGATGAAGTGTGGCCGCATTATCAAACTGGGTCAGGTGGTCATCTGGATCGGTCATTCCGTTGTACTCACCGATCGTCAACGGGGTGTAGTGCTTCGACAGAGGGTCATCCAAGATTCCCTAAGAGAATTGTTGATTGATCCGCTCGGGTGAATCATCATTCCTTGGTGCTTTCCTTTTATGCGTGTCCCGAACGGGCATGTTGTCGGAGGAGGATCCTCATTCCTTATCTGCTCGACCTAACTCCTCTGTCGGAGTGTGGAACAGTGCTCGATGGAAGGGGATCAGCGCATGGGGCGCATCTTTGTAGGTACCGGCTGGCCTCTTACTCTGTCCCTAGATAGGTATGTGATCCGCTCGATCTCCATATTCGTCTTGATGACCCGCTACTGAGGTTGCGAGCTCCTGTACCTAGCGATTAGCCAATGCCTATTGCTGTTATTACTCCACTTTTTTTTATCGTTCGGGCTTGTATCAACATATCTAGCTCCTCCTTTGTTAAAGTAACCATGGCGAGTCGTCCAACATCCTCCATCTTCGCATCTCAGATTCAGGCTAGTTCCCACAGACGGCGCCAATATGATCCTATCCGAAAATCATGGATATGGCAAGCTGGGGATGTGGCTACCGCATTGACCAAATGTAGACTCCGCTCTGCTCTGCAACACAAGAAACGTCAGTGCCGAGCTAAGGAAGGGGTCCCCGGCGTTAGCCCTCCAACGCTCAAGTCAATCACCGAAAAGAGAGAAAAGGTGGAGCAACATTAGACGCAGGCATGAACTGTGAATAATGCGTACCTCCGCCAGTGTACGAACCCCCCTTTATATAATGCCTTGGTGGATGACATGTGCACTTTTCGAGACGTGGACACGTTCTCTCATTGGTTGCGGACACGTTCTCCAATTAGTCTTATACAGTTGGTCATGGACATTGTTACGCTTCCGTAAGTGCACGGATACGTCGTCAGTAATAAAAGACTATTGATCCCACGAGGACCCCACGAGGACTGGTTATAAGCACTAGCGATTGTTCACGTAGAATTAGTTAAACTACCGTTGGTTGTAAGTTAACTATTTCTTAGGAAGAAAGGAAATGAGCAAGTAGATGTGAGAACTAGCAAAAGAGAGAAAGGTTAACTTGGCTTGGGAAGAGTTCTAGGAGTTCGGTTTCGTTGTGGTGGAACCTGATGTATCATGTTCTATCTTTTCCTCATTGTCAATCAACATGCATTAATGCCGGAAGTTAAAGCTACTATCCTTAAGCACTAAACAGAGAAGATCCCTGTGAAATCCTATTACGGTTAACCCCTGTCACTAGGACACCTCGGTAGATCACAAGAATACAAATCTAATCGGTATCATTAGGAATAGAGATAAGGGTTTGGTTTGGTCTCTTACTTCCTTATGGAGAAGTTGCCTCTCCTTTCAAGGGAGTATCCTAGATGTCCGTGAACGGGTTAACCCTGTCACTAGGGCCCCTCGGGTATACGATCTAAGATCATCTCTTTACGAAATTAGCAATTCTTACACATTTAACTAATATGAAAAGGTAATCTCAGCAACAAGTCTCATTCATATTAAATAGAAACTAGGCAATGAGTAAAGGCATAAACATGAGTCTTACATCAAATCCTATTCACAACTACTCCCTGATCCTAGAACAAAGGATCTACTCCATAGACGTAGGAGAAAAATCCAAAGACATAATATAAGTAAGTATACAATCCTCAAACGAGAAGAGAGAAAGAGAAGAGATTCTTATCCAATAACGCCGAGTAATCTTCGGATCCAATCCTTTACTTCTGGAGTTGATGAGGTGATGAAGGTGATCTCGGATCGTTGAACGAAGGTTCGGGATAGTGTGGAACGACACCAAGGTAAATCTCTTCTGATGACTCGCCTCCCCCCTCGAGGAGAAGAGTTAAAAGCCTTTATATAGGCTAGGACATGGGCGCTTCACGACCCGTACCACGGCCGTGCGAGATCTGCACGGCTAAGCTCTTCTTCTCTTTGGGTTAAGTGGCACGACCGTGCCACATCTGCATGTCCGTGTCTTGCATCTTTCATAATGAATTCTCAAACTGAATAATAAGCCAATCGAGTAGATAATGCTGAGCGAAATAAATAGGTCGGATATTTAGCTTCCTTAATGTTAAAATCCCACTGAAGTGCATGTTCGCCTATAACCCGGCCAAAGGCTCAGGGACTTAGAATAGTCGCGATTACTCGGGGGCTGAAAATTTGTAAATGTAAGGAGATGCCTACTGCTCAAGGGTTTATAGTCGCCTCTCGACTATAAGGAGTTTAAAGTCGCTGCTCGTCTGTATAGAGTTTAAAGTCGTAGTTCGACTGTATAGAGTTTTAAATCTCAGTTCAACTGTATAGAGTTTAAAATTGCCGGTCGACTGCATAGAGTTTAAAGTCGCAGTTCAATTGTATGAAGTTTAAAGTCGCAGTTCGACTGTATGAAGTTTAAAATTGTCGCTCGACTATATAGAGTTTAAAGTCACAGTTCAACTATATGGAGTTTAAAATCGTAGTTCGACTGTATAGAGTTTAAAGTTGCCGCTCAACTTTATAGAGTTTAAAGTCATAGTTTGACTGTATGGAGTTTAAAGGCACATTTTGACTGTATAGAGTTTAAAGTCGCTGCTCGACTATATAGAGTTTAAAATCACAGTTCGACTGTATAGAGTTTAAAGTCATAGTTCGACTGTATGGAGTTTAAAGTCGCCACTCGACTATATAGAGTTTAAAGTCACAGTTCGACTGTATAAAGTCTAAAATCACAGTTCGACTGTATGGAGTTTAAAGTCGTCGCTCGACTATATAGAGTTTAAAGTCATAATTTGACTGTACATAGTTTAAAGTCGCCCGCTCGACTATATAGAGTTTAAAGTCATAGTTCGACTGTATAAAATTTAAAGTCGCAGTTCGACTGTATATAGCAAACCAGATTGCTCGGGGGATAATTTGCCTGCATTCTCATTAAATGTATGAAAAAAATTGAACAACATACAGGAGTAAGCTACAGGCGTACTTGTCAAGCCCTATAAGGCTAGAGAAGGTTGGTGATCAAGGTCATTCTAAGCTTCTTTATGTATTCAAGATGGGGGGCACTCCTTGGATAGTATCAACCTCAATCCTTTGGATCTTCCAGGCGGCATTGGCCTTTGTGTTAACTATTTCCACGTAAAACTTTCGTGCCATCAGTTGATCTCTGTTGACTTTCCCTACCTGATCGTACATAGGAAATTTTATCTTCTAACAAAAGGTTAAGACGACTATTCAGAATTCATTTAGAGTCAGCCGTTGATAACCATGATTTTGCTACATTAGTTTGGTTCATAATGCATGTTTTTAATGATATTTTCATAGCTTAAAGTCATATTTACTCTACATTTCATAATTTCATTTTATCTTGGACTTAATTGCAAATTAGCTTATTATCATGGTATTTGGTGCTAATATTTGATTCTTATTTTGTAGCCATCAAAAGGGTCATAGACCCGATCAGATCAGACCACACTTGGGCTCAAATCTAGGATTAAACGAAGCAATCAAGCTCCAGAATAGTCGTAGTCGTCCATTGAAGATCTGAGAGATCTGGGCCATCCGTCAAGGATCTGGTGCATCCGACCTAATGAGGAGCAGATCTCGTCCGTTGATGAAGATCCAGAGGTTTTGATCCAGATCTGAGTTCATCTAGCCGTTAATCAAGCCCTGAGCAATCTGGACCGTCCAATCAGTTATGAGGAGGATTTAAACCCGCGAGAAGCTACAGTGCACTTGAGATCGGTTCCTCGTGATTTTTCTATAGTGTTTTCTTCTTTGCCGCGACACCGAAGCTTCCATTCTTCATCTCCATATCTTAGATTTCGATCCAGTCTTCAACAGCGAATTCGTGGTCTCTAGGCAATCAGCTAATGAAGAGCAGATCACGATCCGTGGGCGTTCCCTAGATCCGCGATGATTTCTTGCTCGATCTGTTTCCTCCTCAGATTCAAGGGCGTTCTCTAGATCTGAGGCTTTCCGGCGTTTATGGAGTCTAGCTGGAGTTCTCCTGAAGTTTCCGCAATCGTTCCGCTTCCACATAAGCTCGTATCTCTGAGATTGAACTGATCATTCGGTTCTGAGCTGCGATTTTCATTTCTTCCTCTGTTCTTCACGCAACAAGATCACGAGCCATAAGGGTGTTCTCTGTGGCTCAGCGATGCTGATATCCACTGGCTGAAGGTTCCTGATGCAGCTGTTGAGAGCCAGAAGGGCGTTCTCTACGACTCCTTTGTAGATCAGCGAAGAGAAAGGATTGGATCTGTGAATTGGAGTTTGTGGAATGCTTTAGGGTTTAGATTTCTTTGTTTTAGTATTTGAATTGTGCTCGACTTGCTCAGATCATCAGATCTGATTCATTTTCCTTACCATTTCTTCTTATTTCAGTTAGCTGCAATTCCATTTCTGTTTTTCTTTGCTGCAATCCCAGTCATGTTTAGTTTTTAACCGAGTTTGTAATCTGACTTTTGATTTGAATTTGGAATTTCTGGTAATACAAATCTGTATTTAGCTTTTAGTCTTCAATTTAGAAAATCCTTGTTCTATGCTTGAAGTTGTAGTGATAGTGAATGAGTTTAAATGTTGGATGAATCACTTAGTTTTTACATTGTTACCTCTGTTAACATTCTTGATTGAGGGAGTAAATTGAATTCTTGCTAGTTGGTGAATTAGTTTCAATGGTGCTAGTTTGAGGTGTGAATGAATTATTTGATCTATGAGTGTGATTTTGGATGGTGAATGTTATTTCGGTTCATGCAAAATTGAGTTTAGTCTCAAGCCTTAAAGGTGAAACTCTTATTTCAGTTATTGTATTTGAAGTTCTAAGTTTACAAATTGAATATATAGTAATTGATTCATTTGATTTAATGATGTGTAAAATCTAAGCCTAATTGATGTTCATTTGTTGAGAAGGGACATGTTAGGAAGAAAGTCAGCTATCTTTGATTTAATTCTCAATTTCATTAGTTGAGTTCGATTTATAATGTGAATCAAATTGAGAAGCTTAATAGATCTTGTTGATGTAATAACTTCATTTGAATTAATTCTAGGATTCACACACATTCACTAGTCATCCTTGGAAAAATACTACTTGGGACTCCTTACTACACGTGTTTTATTTAGTTTAGTTGAGTTCCCAATCTTTATCAATTTGGGGTGCCTTGTGACATGCAAAAAGGTCGACACCAAATTTTGGCGCCGTTGCCGGAGAATAACTAGTAGTGTATGTTTATTTTTGGATTGTACATTGATTGGTTTATTGTTAGTATCTTTCTTGATTTGATTGCTTATTCTTTTTGTATTTTCATGTGGACTTGTTCTTGAATTGTTAAGTGCTTTTAAATGTTCATATTTTCATATGTTTGAAACCTTATGCTCTTGAATCTTCTAACATTGAGTTTTAGTGTTGTAGTGAAGAACAAGAGATTTCTTTAGCATAGATCCATATTTTCAGAATTTTGGAGGTGGAATGGAGAATCAATATTTTCAGCCTGAGTATCAATTTTACCCAAACATGGATCAACAAAATAGGTATGAATCATGTTCAAATGGTTTTAATGCTAATTGGGTGGATAATTCATGTTTCAGGTATGAAAGTGCACAAGGACAATTTATTGAACCATATCCAACCTACCAGAATTCATATGGGTTCCAAGAAGTTTCAACATCTTTTATGCCACAACCTTTTCAACAAAATGATCCTCAGATGGATGAGTCAACATGGAAACTCAGAGAGATTATGCAACAAATGAGCGAACATCAAGAGCAGCAATTCTCAAGGATACAGAATATACATAATCATTTGGACCAAATTGCATTATCCATTCACCAGTTACAAACGCAAAGCGCCAGTGAGGAGATGGATTGTGGAGATCTTGTCAGGCCTGACACTGCATCTACTTCTTCACTAAATTCTTTAAGTACTTTTTATTGTTGTGATGATGTAGTTGATCATACTTTTGATTCTACTAATGATGTTGCTCTAGATGTGGTGAATGACGCAGGAATTGAAAATTTAATTGTAGAAGATTATTTAAGTGTAGGGGAATGCTTACTAGAAGCATTATCTCAAGAATCACCAAGAATAGAAGATGTAAGTGTAGGGACTTGTGCTATGGAGCCAAGCACCCAAGAATCACTACATGAAGTTGTACATCCACCTGAACCATCACTTGAACCAGAGCTTGAGCTATATCTTGATGAGGAAGAGGTAACAATCACCACTCCAAGTACCTTTCAACTTGACAAGGTGAGTATTTCTTGTAATTTTTAAGAAAATTTAATAGAGGCACCAGTTGTTGATTTTATTAGATGTGATTCATTGATTGATAAATTCTCTACCCACACTAATGTTCTCCTATTTTCTTTTCATCCCACATGTGTGTGGGAGGTGTTTTCTTTTATTGATGTTGTAGTAGAATACAAGCTCCCGGAGTGGATGCTTGAACTGAACCGCCTCCGCCCTCCATAAAAAGCTTTTGATAGAAAAATGGTAAATAAAAAAAAGTTGATTGCAACCAAGGATACTCCGCTTCCGGGATGGATTCTCCTTCTAAACCTTCTTCAACCACCGGGAAATGAAAGGGGAGTTGGTTCTAATTTAGCTTTCTTTTGCATTTTAATTCATACTTTGTTAATAGATTCTTTTTGTGCAACTTTCCTTAGTTTCATATTTTACATTTGCAATTTACTTCCATACTTTGCATTTTGTTTAGTATACATAGCATTTCATTTGAATAAAATTTTCCATGAATTTTCTAGTAATATTTTTAAGATGGTAAGATTCTTTTAAATTTGATCATCAATTTTAGGTCATTTGACATGATTTGATTCTTTACTTACATGATATTGGTTAAAATGATGGTGGATTCTATTTTGATCGATTGAGCTTGATTGCATGAAAATACCTAGAGAGGACCACTACAAGCCTATACTCTATTATATTTTTGTGTGGCATGCACTTACAACAATTGAACTCTAGAACTTGCTTAGTTTTTTTCAAAGTCACAATAGCATATGTATGCGTGGTAATGAAGGATTTTGTCATTCTTGTGCCATCCTAATTTCCATTTCTTTCTCCACAATTTTCTTGAAAACATCATTAGCATTCTAATTCTTGAATCTCTTTGCTTGTCATTTTTCTTTTATTGAGAGTTTTGGATTAATTGCTTGATGAGTTAGCTTCACTAGATGAATGAAGGATTAAGTGTGGGGGAGGATTGGCATAAAATCAGAGATCTAAAGACTTTGGAGGGTTTTATGAGCATGAAATTCCATTCTTGAAGCATGTTCTGTGCTTGCCCCTATGAAATTTAGTGATTTTATTGATAATGTGGATGGGGAATCAATTGTTATGGTCATTTGGAGTTTCTTTTTCTTTTCTGGTCCAATTTTCTAGAATTCTTATCAAACTCAGATTATGCTAATTGTCCATGAACAGAAGATATTTAACTCAGCTTGAAGGCTTTATTGGATTCTTTTGGTGATTTCGAAGGAATGGACTGATCGGACATTGTTAGAAAAAATCAGAAATAAGAAACTTGCAAGAATTTATAGAAATAAAAAAAAAATCTGCAGGACTGAATTCAATGATGTTGTATCAATCTGAAATTTGATCTTTGGAAGTATGCAACTTTCTAATAACTCTTGTTGCTTACTTGAGAAAACTGATTGCTTTAAGGGAGCTTAGAATACAAGATATTGGTTGATACTTGCATTCCTTAAGTCCTGAAACCAAGGTATAGGAGTTGCTTAATTCTGATATTTGTCTAGCCAGTCGACTTATACAATATGGGAAAGAGAATCTTAGCTAAGTTGAACTCTGCATTGCTTTAGCTGAATCACCTTAAATTCCAATTGCTGAAACTGAATCTGGAAAACCAGAATTTAGCATTGAGACCAGATATTGTTAATTCTCTAGTCAAAGGAGAAGCTTGTGAAATTTAGTGAATTAGATGCCACCACTGACTTCTGTTTAGATTGTTATAAATTTGGAATTGCTAAATGTAGCAGCTTGAAATTTATTGCATGATTTGAATTCTAATTTTGAGTTTATGTAATGTCAAGTGTGTGTCGAGCTCTTCCTGAAATTCTCTAATCAATGAAGGGGTCAAGCAAAGCTAGATTTATGTAAACTGAATGCATTTACAAGCTGTTGACATACAGAATTAGAACTTGCAGAAATCTACAGAAATGAAAAATCTGCAGGAATAAATTTGAAGATGAGGTTCAAGTAAGCCCAGTTTTGTAATGTCATATTGATGTTCATCCAATCCATGAAGCCATTCCAGATTGTATCAAAAGTTTGGAAAGGAAGAAGAAAGAGATTTCAAGAACTTTATATTGAATTTTGATATGAAGAAAAGAACCATTGTTTAAAATCTGTATCAAAACTGAATGCATTGCACTCTCACTCAGAAGCTTCAAAGCTAGATAGTCTTTGGATTCAGAAACTGATAGGAGATTGAACTTGCTGGAATTTTGATGAATCAGATGTTCAAGTGTTAGTGCCAAGCCTTTGCTGTTCTGTACCAATGTCAGCCAATGGTTGAACCGATTGAAATATATATATTAGAATCAAGAAGAAGAAATGCAGGATGAGTTGCTGTGTTGTGCTGAATTCTGCAGAAATAAACACTACAACTATGGAGCAATGGAAGATTGAAGGAATGCTAATGAATATGACTGCCTCTGAATTTTGCTCATGTCAATGAAAGACTTGTTTAGAGTAGGCTGCAGAAGCATGAATCTGTATAAAAGAAGAAATATGTTGCTGAAATCTGATTGTGTATCGAGTTTGTATCAAGATTCAAGAGTAGTAGTTTAATCAGAGAATGAACCAAGTGAAGCTCTTCTGGGTGCAGAAGTAAATGGTATCCGAGTTCTTCCATGATTTCTACAAGCTGTATATTTTAATAGCAAAGGGTTTCGATTGCTGGAAAAGGAACAAGTAAAGGGGAAATTTAGAAACTGTGAAGCTGAAAAGTGAACTGCAGCAGCTGGAGAACAGAATTCAGATTGGAGAATTGTATCAAGTATGTGTCAATCTTCTATCGCCAGCTTCCAAAATAGTGAGGAAACATTGAGAGGTTTTTGCTTTCATAGTGACAAATGGAGTTGAAATGCTTATCATGTCTTTACAAACTTTGTTAAACAGCATGTTGAAATTATCAAAATGCTGAAATGGAAATCTAGAAAAATTGTAAGCTTGAGGCTGCTGTTGGAGTTCATTGGTGTACCAATTTTCTTGAACCAGATTCCTACTGCAAGCTTAGCTTCTGATTTAAAGGAATGAAAGAAATAGAAATGAAATCCGGGTTATGTTTTGCTGGAAATGGAGTTTTGACTGCTGAATCAAACTATTGGATTGGAATCTGGAAATAACCTGTTTGCTGAGATTTGAGTTGAAAAAAAAAATGTGCTGAAAGGTTATGTTTGTGTAGTACAGTGAGTCCTTACTGGATTTCAAGCCAGAAGTGAATTCCAGTTCTCAGGTGAGATCAAATGTAGAAAAGAAATAATATTAAGTATGAAGCTGGAATCTCTACAGGTGAGATCAAATTTCATCAAGGATTACTGGAAGCGATAAGTGGGTTGGTATTCTTTTCAAGTTTCTTGTGACCATAATCTGGAATCTGGTTTTCTGAAATCTGGTATTCAAAGGAGGATGTTGCTGGTTTGAGATATTTTCTGTAGCTAATAAAAGTTATGAATGAATATATCAATTGTAGTATGATGCATGCCAATTCTTGTTACGAGTTTCTGATGATTAAGGAGTCGAAGTGAATCATGGATGGATGCAAATTCAATGGAACTGATTTGCTGGAACTGTTCAGTATCATTGCAGTGCAAGAAATTAGAGTTCTAAAATCGAATCCCTTACTGGAATATAGAATGAAACCAATGTATTAACAAGTACATGTTTAGTGCCAAACTTCTATGTTGTTTTGATTAGTAACATTATGAATTCCATCACTTTTCAGTCTGGGCAAGAATTGATATTCTGAAATGCTGACTGGCACTAAATTCTGAAGTTACAAATGCTGAAATGCTTAAGCAGTTGGGATTCGTATCAAGTTAATCAGATTTTGGAAGAGCAAAAGATGTGATTGAAACTTGACAGAACTATTTGGTACCAAATAATGGTTATATGGAGACTGATCCAACTAGGTTTTGAACAGCAGTAACTTGGATCCCATCTCTTGAAGTTGCAGCATTTGATGAAAGTTTATGCTAAGCCGAATTCTTCAATAAAAAAAGCTGAAATCACTTTAGGCTCTGAATTTTGAAACTTAATAACTTTGCAAAATGGCACAGTGAGTTAGTTCTGCAGAACCAATAATCTGGAACTAAGTATAAGCAAATGTACTGAAAGAAGTAATAGAGAAGCTGATTAGAATTAGATTGTTGTTCAGTATTTAGAAAGGAATAACCAAAACAACATTATGTGGCAATGTTTGTCTCAAAAAGCTGAAATGATACAATCTGGACAATAATTAAACTGCACTGATTTGAGTTTCTGAAACTGAGTTTCCAAAGAGCTGATAGCTGTGCCAATGATTCTCTGAAAATTTCAGCAGATAGCTGCAAAGTAGTGAGAAGGAATTCGATGTGGCTGTGGAATTCTAGATAGGAAATTGATATAGAAAATGGTTGCTGATTGGAATCAATGAACTTTATTTTGAAGCTGCAGATTGAAGCAACAATTCATAGATACTAGCACCAATTTTAAGGAAATCTGAACTATTGTTGCTGCAGTGGATTGAATTTCTTGTTATTGTTGTTTCTGATTCTTTGATCAGTAAAAAAAATCTGTTGCAGAATTCAGTTGCTGTTTTTACTCAGAATTTAATAATTGCAGGACAGAATTGAGAATTGTTAGAACTACTGAAAAGGAACTGTGAGCTGCTGAAATGTAGTTCATCAGAGAAGAAGAGCTCAAGAGAGGTAAACTAAAACTGGATTCCTTGGAAGTCCAGAAAGCCGATATTTGATGTTGTTGAGAAGATATTTAGAATCTAAGGTATCTCTTTAAGTTGCTGATTTCAGATGTTGCTGGAAATCATTGCCACAGCAGGGTATAATTCAAGGGTTGCTAATTGAGAATTCAATCAGATTTTTACATAACTGCAGAGGAAGAAATAAGAATCTATGATACTCTAGTGCAGGAATTGAGAAGTTTAACTTCATTTCTTAATTGAAGAGCTGTTGGTTAAGAATCTGACTTTAAATAGGGAAGATGGTTACTGCAGTTAGTAAAAATCTGAAAATCTGTAAGTTGCAGAAATAGAATTGAATTGCTGGTTTAGAGCTATGTGATTGAAGTTGAATTTTGTGAACAAGGCTGTTGTGCTGATTGTTGTAAAGTTTTAATCATTCCAGAGCTTAATAAGACCCTGTGCCAAGCTTTTGACACTGATTTCTGATCAGTTTTATATTCTTATTTGATATTTCTTCTTTTCCGAGCTTATCATGGATCATAATATGTAACTTCAATGGATTGGTTTTCTGAAATTATTCAGTCTATAAGAAATCAGGGAAGTATGCTTGTTAAGAAAGGTGGTATTGGAGATGTTTTATTGCAACATATTCAGGAAAATATATTACGATACAGTGGGTGCAAAATGAAGAATGAAAAAGAGAACATTGGCTAGAAATGCAACATTTGTTCTATTGTCCGAGACGGTCAATATTGTAAGTGTGGGGGAGGGAGTTCTTCTTCATAATTGATGTGAGATTGTTGCTGGAATTGTTGCTGGAATTGAAGTGTGAAAGCTGAAATTGAAGTGGAAAAACAGTGAAGTAAGAAAAAAAACAGTGACAAGAAAAGAGTATCAAGAATTGTAAAGATAGAGTATCAAGAATTTTGGATGACCATCAAATTGAAGGGGAGGTTAGCTTGATACTTTGAATTGGTAACAACAAATGGTATTCATCTCTTTATACATCAAATTGATCAACTCATCAAGTATATTCCTCCAATACTCTTATCTTTTCAATTTTTCATTGAATTCTTTTCTTTTGCCTATTCTATCCACTTTCATTGTTCTTTTTGATTCCATCTCAATTCTTGATGATAAATTCCTTTTGATTCATGTATGCTATGTTTATAGTGGTGGAGAATTAGAAAATAAACAAGCTTATGGTAGTGAAATGTTGTGAGTTGTATTGAGTGAGCTCCACATATATGCATTTTCGAGTGTGAGAGTTAGAATAGGTAAATACCTTGCGAGATTGCAACTTGCTTAATTTTTCAATTGGATTGAAGCTACCATACCTACTGATTATTGTTTGGATTGTATTCATAATTGTTTGTGATCTTTAGATGACCTTAGTTAATTACTTCTTACCATCTTCTAGGTATTGCTAGGGGAATTTGTGTGGAGATGATTATTATTTTTCTTGACTTGAATGGGACGCCCAAGACTAAGTGTGGGGGATTTGATAATCATGATTTTGCTACATTAGTTTGGTTCATAATGCATGTTTTTAATGATATTTTCATAGCTTAAAGTCATATTTACTCTACATTTCATAATTTCATTTTATCTTGGACTTAATTGCAAATTGGCTTATTATCATGGTATTTGGTGCTAATATCTGATTCTTATTTTGCAGCCATCAAAAGGGTCATAGACCCGATCAGATCAGACTACACTTGGGCTCAAATCTAGGGCTAAACGAAGCGATCAAGCTCCAGAATAATCGTAGTCGTCCATTGAAGATCTGAGAGATCTGGGCCATCCATCAAGGATCTGGTCCATCCGACCTAATGAGGAGCAGATCTCGTCCGCTGATGAAGATCCAGAGGTTTTGATCCAAATCTGAGTTCATCTAGCCGTTAATCAAGCCCCGAGCAATCTGGACCTTCCAATCAGTTATGAGGAGGATTTAAACCCCGCGAGAAGCTACAGTGCACTTGAGCTAGGTTCCTCGTGATTTTGCTACAGTGTTTTCTTCTTCGCCACGACACCGAAGCTTCCATTCTTCATCTCCAGATCTCAGATTTCGACCCAGTCTTCAACAGCGAATTCGTGGTCTCTAGGCAATCAGCTAATGAAGAGCAGATCGCGATCCGTGGGCGTTCCCTAGATCTGCGATGATTTCTTCCTCGATCCGTTTCCTCCTCAGATTCAAGGGCGTTCTCTAGATCTGAGGCTTTCTGGCGTTTACGGAGGCTAGCTGGAGTTCTCCTGAAGCTTCCGCAATCGTTCCGCTTCCACATAAGCTCGCATCTCTGAGATTGAACTGATCATTCTATTCTGAGCTGCGATTTTCATTTCTTCCTCTATTCTTAACGCAACAAGATCGCGAGCCATAAGGGCATTCTCTGCGGCTCAGCAATGCTGATATCCACTGGCTGAAGGTTCCTGATGCAGCTGTTGAGAGCAGAAGGGCGTTCTCTGCTCCTTTGCAGATCAGCGAAGAGAAAGGATTGGATCTATGAATTGGAGTTTGTGGAATGCTTTAGGGTTTAGATTTCTTTGTTTTAGTATTTGAATTGTGCTCGACTTACTCAAATCATCAGATCTGATTCATTTTCCTTACCATTTCTTCGTATTTCAGATAGCTGCAATTCCATTTCTGTTTTTCTTTGCTGCAATCCCAGTCATGTTTAGTTTTTAACCGAGTTTGCAATCTGACTTTTGATTTGAATTTGGAATTTCTGTTAATACAAATATGTGTTTAGCTTTTAGTCTTCAATTCAGAAAATCCTTGTTCCATGCTTGAATTTGTAGTGATAGTGAATGAATTTAAATGTTGGATGAATCACTTAGTTTTTACATTGTTACCTCTGTTAACATTCTTGATTGAGGGAGTAAATTGAATTATTGCTAGTTGATGAATTAGTTTCAATGGTGCTAGTTTGAGATGTGAATGAATTATTTGATCTATGAGTGTGATTTTGGATGTTGAATGTTATTTTGGTTCATGCAAAATTGAGTTTAGTTTCAAGCCTTAAATGTGAAACTCTTATTTTAATTATTGTATTTGAAGTTCTAAGTTTACAATTTGAATATTTAATAATTGATTCATTTGATTTAATGCTGTGTAAAATCTGAGCCTAATTGATGTTCATTTGTTGAGAAGGGACAAGTTAGGAAGAAAGTCAGCTATCTTTGATTTAATTCTCAATTTTATTAGATGAGTTCGATTTATAATGTGAATCAAATTGAGAAGCTTAATAGATCTTGTTGATGTAATAACTTCATTTGAATTAATTCTAGGATTCACACACATTCACTAGTCATCCTTGGAAAAATACGACTTGGGACTCCTTACTACACGTGTTTTATTTAGTTTAGTTGAGTTCCCAATCTTTATCAATTTGGGGTGCCTTGTGACATGAAAAAAGGTCGACACCAAATTTTATCTGATCGTCCATAGGAAATTTTATCTTCTGACAAAAGGTTAAGACGACTGTTCAGAATTCATTTAGAGTCAGCCGTCACAAAATGACGTTGTAGGCTGAAGATACATCCACAACTATGAAAATTGATCGGCGTGTTCACATCAGAGGCTCCTCCCCTAAGGATATGGCCAGTTTTATTTGGCCGAGCAATTGGACTTCATTGCCCGTGAACCTATACAAAGGGGTTATCATGGTCCATGGGTTAGAGTTCACACAGCTCTATTTGCAGCTGCTCGAATGCTTGCTTGAAGATGATGTTAACTGTACTACCTATAAATGTACGAGTGATGTTATAATTAGCTATAGCAGTCTTTATTATTAAAGCATCATCTTGGGGGACTTCTACCCCCTCTAAATCCCTGGGCCAGAAACTAATCTGTGGTCCGGCCACCCGTTTTGTGCTGCATCAAACCGCATGGATCTTCAATCGTCGAGCGTGTGACTTTCTTACTCGGCTAGAGTCCCCGTCAGTTGGTCCTCTTGCAATCATGCCAATACTGCCTCGAGCAGCATTGTTGCAATTTTCTTCTTGTTGTGTTGAGGGTTATTCTTGCTGAGCCCAAGCAGGTGTTTGAGCCTGCTCAATCTGAGGCTGATGTGCCTTTTGCTGCTGCTCGATCGCTCGATATTCAATTCTTAGCAGACTGTTTTGTCACTGGTATAGTCGATGATTAGGAGCTGGAGAACGATAACGGTACCTGGGACTATTGTTTTGCCAGTTCCTTGCAAGAGAGTAACAATCCTCAATGTTATAGGTAGCTATCCGATGGTATGTGTACCACCGTTGCATTTCCTGAGGAACCTCAACATGTTGTACGGCCTAGGGTCGTGGTTCTTGGTGCCCAATTTGAGAACCTGCCCAAGGTTCTCTTGGTGGTGGAGCAGGTTGTGTTGCGCGATCAACTACTGGGACAGGGGCAGGTGTGGTGACTTCCTTCTTCCGGACAACTTATGCTTCTTCGACATTGATGAACTCTGTTGCTCAGTTAAGTAGAAGGTCAAAATCCTAGGGAGGTCTTCTAGACAGATTGCGAAAGAAATCATTATCGGTGAGTCCTTGAGAAAAGACACTCACCAAAATCTTCGTGGTGGTGGTGGTGGTGGGAACATCCAAAGCCACCTAATTGAACCTTTTAATGTAGGCTCAAAATCTCCGTGGTGGCATTGGGAACATCTATAGCTATCTAATTGAACCTTTTAATGTAGGCTCGTAGTGTTTCTTTGGGCCATTGTTTGAGCGAAAAGATATTCCAAGGGGTCTTGTGATAGCGCCGATTGCTGGAGAAATGCTGAAGAAAAATCTTGCGAAAATCATTGAAATGACGAATAGAGTTATTTGGCAACCGCTTAAACCATCGTTGAGCCACCCCGCCGAATGTGGTGAGGAACATTCAGCATTTCACACCGTGCGCAAATTGCTAGAGCAGAGCCACATTCTCAAATTTGAGGAGATGATCCACTGGATCAGTTGTTCCCGAATACACTCCTACGTTCAAATTATGATTGTGTTTTAGCAATGGATCCTCTAGTACCCATTGAGAGAACGGGGTAATGATTCGTTCTGGAGAGCTATCACTAGCCACAACTTTTCATTTGTGCCTATCTTGGACAGGTGCTTCTCCCGAAGATTCTTGGAATGCTCCCCTTGTCCTAATTGCTCAAGCGATGTACGGAATAGTGTCCGGGGGCGACAGATTAGTGAAAGAGGCGCAGGAAGCAAACGAGCAAGGCTTTCCTCTTAAACGCCTCTTTCTCGCTGATGCGCTGTTGTTGGCGCTGCTAGATTTGGCGATGGTATCGTAGCTCCAGTAGTTGCTTGCCTCTGCTGCAATGCTTTCTGCACTTGGGCCTCGACAATCATCTCGAACTCCTCAAGCGTTATAGCAATAGTTGTGAATTTTCCAGCCTCTTCAATCTCGAAGCTTCAGATTTAGGCAAAAGTTCCCACAGACAATATCAAATTTGATCATGTCCAAAGGGTAGGGAGATGGCGCGCTGGTTTTGGTGGCTAATTTGTTGACCGTTGGAAGACTTCTTCAACTTAGAATGGGGATTTCCTCCAATCCTGCACACAATTCCACGATTCAGCAAAATGTTAGTGACAAAAAATCAGGGAAGGGGTCCCTGACAAGGTCCTCCGACGCTTAAGTCAGTACGACACCAGATGGAGGAATAAAGAACAGTAGAGAAAGTGCTCACACGAGAGTAAAGCTCAAATGATGCTGATTGTGTATCTTGCCAATAGAGAGGACCCCCTTTGTATACCACCTCTCATAATCTCTGTGATCATGATCTGGCTCAAGTTGTCAGAATTTGTTAGATGATGAAAAGTGTACAACCTGGACCATCCGAAATGTTTATACGAGGAATTTTTTATCTACCCATTGATGTACCTCTTTTGTCGTTTACACTTCGCGCCATTACTGAGGCAGTTAGGGGAATATGCTGTTGTGATTAGCTGGCTTCTGAGGGACATAATAACCTTCAAAGAAGGCTTCAAAGGAATATTCCCCGACAAGTTTTGGTGATATGTTATAATATTATCAAAAGTTGTCTGCTGAGTATATCTCGGCTGATCTCAAAGGCCAACCTTATTTATGCCTGCCTTTGTGTTCATCTTATTGGTCATGTACTAAACACTATAAAAATCTATTCAGAGACTGCTATGGTGTCCAAAGTATGGTGAGAATCCATTTGGGAAGTAATATCATTAATTGTATATTAAAATAGCATTTAAGAGACGATATGACATCAAGTAATTTCAAACCCGGCTAGCCTTTACCTGGCCAAAAGTTCATGTGAAGCCTCCAGAGGACAGGTGCCTTTAAGCCTGGCCGAACTTTCACCGCCCGAGCGTGTATTGGGGACTTTATAAGACTAAGGGCCTAAACTCGGCCATCCTTTGCCCTACCGGCCTTTATCCGCCCGCATTTGTACTGAGGACTTTATGAGGCTAAGGGCGCTAAACTCGATCGGCCTTTGCCCAACCGACCTTTATTCACCCACGTTTGTATTGAGGACTTTATGAGTCTAAGGGTGCTAAACCTGGCCAGCCTTTGTCCGATCGGCCTTTATCTGCCCGCGTTTGTATTGAGGACTTTATGAGGCTAAGGGCGCTAAACCCGACCGACCTTTATTTACCCACATTTGTATTGAGGACTTTATGAGGCTAAGAGCGCTAAACCTGGCTTGCCTTTGCCCGAATGACCTTTATTCGGCCGCATTTGTATTGACTTTATGACACTAAGGGCGTCAAACCCGACCGGCCTTTGCCCGACCAACTTTTATCCGCTCGCGTTTGTATTGAGGACTTTATGAGGCTAGGGGCGCTAAACCCGACCGGCATACACAGAGAGCCTTTAGTACCTTGAGCCCCATTAACCTGTCATCAGCTGTGCAAGTTTAAAGAGTTTTTAGAAGGCTAAAGTGCCTAGAGCCCTGACGGTCTTTCATCCGGCTGAACTCCTTGGAATCCGGCCGGTCATTTATTGACCGAGCGCATTATCTCTTTAGTTTCAAAGTAAAACCCTAGAGTCATTATGTCCGACCGGGTTCGTAGCCAGTCGTCCGTATCTGGGCATCCTGCTATAAGGCCGCACGGACAAGATCTGAGAACTTGGAGGTTGGGCAATCAACAGAACTAGGTGTGGAATGATCCTCTGTCCTAACTTTGATCGCCACATTACCTTAAATTTGGCTACCACGTCATCTTCTAGATTTGCTCACTATAACCCATATCACATACCATACAAGATTCAGTCAATCGAAAAGGCTTAACTCAAATGATACATCATATGTCAGCCCAAGAGAATCCCTGACTGTTGTAAAAAGCCTGCAGCAATCGGATAGATGTGCTAGCAGATCATATTTATAATTTACAACCAAAAATCAAAAAGATAGGCAACTGGGTAACAGGTTCATAATCCTATGTAAGTCATAAAAGAATGACTATGAAAAGAAAAGGAATTATGGGTCACAATCAAGGTCTTAAACACGAAATCAAATCCTCTGTCCCCGTGTTCCACACATCATCTCAGCCCATCGGCTGAAGGCCGGCGCTCCGATCAATACTATAACTCTTAGGGAAGGTGAACCCAAGGGGATCGCCATCGGCACGATCGGCGCCGGAATCCGGCCGGATCTGAGCAGGGGCCAGATTCCGGCGCCGATCGTGCCGATGACAACCTCCTTGGGTTCACCTTCCCCAAGGGTTATAGTATTGATCGGGACAGAGGCCGGAGGCCGCCGGCAGTGGGCTGGGACGATGAGTAGGACACGGGGACAGGTGATATTGGGGACAGAGGATTTGAACTCCTTAAACACTCATCTGATGCTAACTACTGGGAATCACTAAAAACTTGCTTCATTTCCAGAACAATAGGTACAACTTCCTAAGGATTATAGTGATAATCCACCAAAACATACTTGATTGAACTTCTTGGGCAACTCAATTATCTAAAGGCAACCAAGGAAAGTGTTGAAGCCATTAACTAAATGGATTGATCCATCATCTCCTTTATAAATAAGGCTTCAATAAAACAACCTGTGGACCAATTCCCCCACCCTAGATCCAGAACCTTCAATGCACAAAGAAACAAACCAAGGTAACAGGTCCTGGGATGATAGGAATACCACAATAGGCTCATCGTGGAGAGGTGGAAGACTGTTTCAAATAGACGATTAGTGATAATCTACGTGACTTCCAGAGCAATTTGAGATATTGTTCTGTGATTCCATTTTCCAATGAAGCCAATTGCAGACTCATTCTAACAGCAAGTTAATTTCTATGAACTGGCATGCAAAGATAACACAGAGTAAATAGAAAATATAACAAGAAATGAATTCAAATCTAAGCCTAGAAGATTATGATCCAAGATTCTAGCTCACGATGTATTCGGCAACGTCAAGTTGAAGTATCCACCCATCACTTCTTTATTTCTTATTCATCACCAGGGTATTTAGAACACTTTGGGAAGCAGTTATCTACATATTTGCAGGAGCATCAATGAAACAACTAAGAAAAATAAATCAATAAAATCAAAGCCAAAAATAAACTAAAGAAATAACTAGAACATGGTTTTTCTTAAAATTGGAAGGTTGAGATGGCTATTCCAGAAGGAACAAAGAAACATAGTTAAAGTGTTAAAAGCGATCTTCCAGAAAGAATGAAACATTGAACAAGAGTGTACCTGGAATTTATAACCTCAGCTAGCAAACCCAAGGCAATGCTGAAGAATAGGGGATGACTTCGAAGACCTTGTTCAACATTCTCTTCAATGGCTTCCTCTTCCAGAAGAATTCTTCCAAGCTTAAAGATGAATCTCACCTAGATCTACATGCCTATTTTCATTTTCTTTAAAGATACTTTACTCTCACTCAATCAAATATTTCAAGTAAATAACTTGTTCCTAAATTTGATAATCTTCTGGACACAATCAATTTTTTTTTATTAGTGCTCATTAAATAATTTGTAAACATATTTGTTCACCTTACATTATTGTCATCAAGAAACCTTTTGAAAGAATGCAGACTTCAATGAGTACATTGGAGCTTGTTGAACTGACTGTCCCCAGATAATCAAAACTGCAGACTTCAATGTCTTCCTCAGTGAAATCTCCAACGATACTAACCTACAAGAACAACAGATGGTCAGAACAGTACTCTAATGTAAGTATCCAACAATATTTACTGGTTTATGCCTTATTAATAACCTAACAAAGATAAGATTAAAAGGATAAAAAGTTCAGTACAAAAAGAAATCAGTTATAAAGGACAAAATAATGAGAAAAAATTGTCCACCTCCATATTGTCTGCAACAAATTGATTCATTTTTAACTGATTGAAGTGTCAAATTTTCTAATGACTCTGGACTTGGCTCAACAAATATCTCTCATCAGCGTTTAGCATTCCAAGCATAAGTTTGCAAGTAGTTGAACGTTCCAAGCTCTTCGGGATTGAACGATAATAGGATAAATACAACTGCTTTGCTCTATCAAATGCATCTTCTAGCCAAACACTGTGCTGAAAGACAGTCACAATAAGAAACATATAAGCTTTAACTTGATCTAGTATAAATTTAACTATGAATGTACAGCACAGGAAATTAATCTCTACAGCCTACAGGGATAAACTTGAAAATGGATTCGGAACAAAATAGTTTCCTCGAGTACCATGTGAAGAAGTTGGAAAGCTGCACGCATTTCGTCATCTCTCAAAGTAATACAGAATTCCATTGCAGTGAACTACTCGGTGGACTCTAGCGAGCAATTGATTAACACAGAAAAGTTCTTCTTGGAGAAGAGAAGAAGAATCAACATTCCAAAGCAGCTCAAGAAAGTCTGGATTTGCACTGAACCAACTTGACTCATATGTAAGTATGACCTATGTATGTCCAATACCGAACTAGTCGGGACAAAAATTTTCCAACTGGAACAACTAAAATTTTACCATATGAATAATTTTTTTACTTGATGTTAATATGTAATGGTTGAATTAATCGTTGATTTAAAACAGTCATTATTGATGACCAAGCGGCTGGAGGCAATGAATAATCATTACTTGGTCATTCAATGTAGCAAAAGCATATAAAAAAAATGATAAACCTAGTTCACCTTATTGACTGGCCCTGGGGTAACCGGTCCGGTCCCATGAAATTTTCCTACCGGCCACCAGCGTAAATCAGGAAGCGCGCTCTGCAGGCATCCCAAGAGTCTGGCATTCTTTGGTTGTGTGTCCCATTTGGAATACAAATTCATGTAAATACGACATACCTAGAGATCAAACCATGAGTGTCTGGATGAGAACCTGGATGTCCTACTGCGGCACCAAAGCCCCGGGGACACAGTGAAAGGATATATGTGGTAAAAAAAAGATGATTCGCTCCCCCTTGCGCCCCCCCGCCAACCCGTCCTTAGGCCAATACGGAGGAGGTAAATCACGGGGGGTTGCTAGCCATTAGTGCAGGTGGCTAAGTTATGGGGAGGGAATGCTCGGACACACCGAGTTTCGACCCCGAGACCTCTCCTTATACTTTAACCATCGCACCGTCCCAAGGGGGCATAGAGAAAGCACATAGCTCTTATAAGAGGAGGTCATGACCTTGAGAACAGGGAGAATAATAGAAAAAAGAGAATCCTCCACCTTTGTTTCTCATCTTTCTTCTTTGTCGTGCACTCACTTGCCAACTCTATTGGTGATAGCGTTCGAGTATTCTCTCAGTTCACCAAGAACAATTAGTACTTGATTGTCAACATGGTTTTACCATTATATCCTGAGAAACAAATGTCCATCGTAACCTTGACGCACTGTCGGAGGAGGACGAATCTATTTTAAGAAAACGGTGTCAAACTCAGGCCTCAGTATCAGCCTCGTGTTTCGGCATCATCTCAGCCTCATGTCTTAGCGTCATCTCGACCTCGTGTCTATGCATCTCAGTCTTGGTCTTGACAGGAATCTCTGGTCGCAGTAGATGTCTCAGGTCACGGTAGACGTCTCTAGTCTCGGCATATATCTCTGGTCACGACAGACATCTCTGGTCATAGTAGACATCTTTGGTCTCGGTAGTGTTGGGTTTTTCGGGCCGCGAAAATCACTTTTTCGCGTCGCGAAAACCCCGAAACCCCGTCACCGGATCCGTTCGAAGTAAAATAAAACAAAATTTGAGTACGAGTTTACTAAAGCCGAGATCTACACTAGGAGAAGAGTCTTTACCCTTGATGCGCGCCCTTTGCGAATCCCGCTCGTCCAAGGTGCCGGATCTCAAGATTGTCAAAGTAGACAATCCTCTACACGTATCCACACGAACAAATCAATGGAGGGAGAGCCTTAGAGTGTGCTAGCACTCCTAGAGGGTCTCGGCCAAGGAGGAGGAGAGGGAGAGCAAGAATATGCAAGGAGGAAGATGATAGAATCAATTGGCTTGAATGAAAAATCAATCTCATTCACTCACAAAAGTGGCCAGCCACATGTGTAACTCCTTCTCATTTAATGTGGCCGATCACATTAAATTGAAAGGGGATTTGTAACCTCCATGAGGTGGCACACACATGTGCTAGCCTTGATGATGTGGCACATCATCATTGGTTCTCCTAATGCCAACTCACAAATGAGGTGGCAAATGGTCAAGTCAATCTTGACCTTTCATCTTCCTTCTCTCAAGTCAAGTCAAACTTGACCAAATCTCTCTCATGGTTGATCTAATCTAACCATTTGATTCAAACCAACTTAATATAATGAATCTAATTCATTTAATTCAATTGATTCAATGAGTCATAATCTAAATTAGACTCATTGAACACATGAATTAACTTGAGTCCAACTCAATTAGCTCAATTAGGATTACTCTTAATCCAATTTGATTCATCACATGAATCTAATCCTCTTGGTTCATCATATGAACCTAATCTCCATCTAATTGTCCTTTGTGTGTGACCCTATAGGTTCTTGTAACATTGGCAATGCCCCTAACCTATTTAGGAGCATAAGTAATGAGCGGTATCTAGCAACACATCATTACTACCCAAGTTACAAGAATGTTGAGATCCAACATCACCTTGTGACTACTAATTGTGACTCCTCACAATATATGACATTGTCCTTCTATCCTAGACATCTAGATTGATCAATGTGAGGCATAGACCGTGTCATCCTCTAATCAATCTAAATCTTGAACTTCAAGTAGACTCACTAAATCAAATGAGCTCAATATCTCATATTGACTCATTTGAGAATGGCCATGCACTTCGTGGTCTCACTCTATCAAGAATATCGATATCTCTCCCGTCATATAGGAGGGATAGATCTCATCTACATCACTCACATCCCTCCGCATAATTTGTTACATACCTAATAATCGTCTTTATAGTCCACCCAGTTACGGGTGACGTTTGACGAAACCAAAGTATATAACTCCTTATGTAGGGAACCATGGTGACTTCAGGTCTAAGGACTAGTAGTCATACTAATAGCCACATGAGAAAGTATATGACACTCATATAACGATCCATGATATTTTCTTATGGCGGGTCATTCAGTATACATTCTCCAATGCATACTCATGTGTCAACTTGATATCTCTATATCTATGACTTGTGAGATCAAGTCATCGAGTTGACCTACATGCTAGTCTTATTGCATTAACATTGTCCCTGAATATTAATACTCGACTAGGAATGATTAAGAGTAGTGTTCCCTATATCATCTCACTATCAATTCAACCAATCGATTGATATAGGTAAGAACCTTCTACTCAAGGACGCTATTATACTTAGTTTATTTGACAACAATACAAGTAAGTATAATAACCAAAAACAAATGCTTTTATTTATATAAGAATATGATACAACAAGTCCATAATACAATCATCAAATGATTGGCTCTAGAGCTCTAACTAACAGGTAGACATCTCTGTCCCAGGTCTCGGCCAAGTCTTCCCGACAGTCCAGCCTTCCAAATAGTTCATCTTTTCTTGCTTGACAACTCGAGATTATTAGGTCATCTCAATAGGTCTGATGGTGATTTTAGTTTGCAATTTTAATTTCAATGTATCCCCTATCTCAGGCATGCAATCTTCATCGTGAAAGATTGCCCAACATGCATTTCACTCCTCCCGTGATTGGTTGGATATCTAGATATTTTCTCTCTCATATTGTTATGTTAATAAGTGGGTCATTTCTTTTTCATAGTATATTGTTCAGTTTATTGTTTATTACAGTAATAGAACTATCAATCCCCATTAATCTAGCAACTTTCTGTAAGCAACAATTAATTCTATACAAAGCGCATGAGCTGTCTTCACCAGCATCCATCTATTTGTCATCGAAATATATACATATATAACAAAGTAGCATGAATTTCCCAAAAAACAAACTCAATCAGGATCATCAAAAAATGCATCCCAAGACAGAGCCACTGCAAGTTCACACTAATAAAAAAATATAAAACCAGTTAGTTCTGATGACATACAAACAATTCGATGTTGAAATTAGATTTTAAGTCAAACAGAGACCGCTACAAATTATCATTAATTCTGAAATTTTCCATGTCCATGCACAATAACATTTTAAAGGGGAAAACAATCAATTCCAGTTTTACAAAGAAAGCAGAGACATGGTGAGTGCCCTGCTGAAGTTGTATCCCTGAAGGTCCGCTCTTGAAGCTGAATGGAATGCAAAGTTTGCAGAGCTAAAATGTATTATGACAGCCAAGGTTCCATACAAGAGTGACTTGAAGTGAAAATAATTTTACACAGTAATTCACTCAAAATCAAATTGTTTTAAAAATTAGGCAATACACATATAAATACAGAGGATTAGAAGTTTCAAAAAAAAAACACTTAATAAGGCTAGAACATTAAGCAAACAAAACACACATAATCAACATAGCAACACCATTGAGACCAAGTCCCTATTACAGCCAGCCTTGTATATTGCTCCGTCTTGTGAGTCTTCTCTCAATATTGAAAATAGTATTGGAATTAGCACGATTATCATTTGGCAACCCACTGAGCAAGCTCTCCATTTCTTCAACATTGTGTTGTACTATGAACGGGTGTTTCTTAAGAGTTCTTAATCCATTTAGCTCCTCAGCCACTTCCTTCATAGTTGGTCTATCTTCTCCCTTTGACTTTAAACATTCCTTAATAAGTGCGGTAAGTTCTTGAATAAATTCTATATTACCTTCCAATTTCACTTGATTGTCTAAGATATCTGAAACCCTATTCTGCTTCTCCAACATAGTAAAAGCCGACACCAAACTCTTTTGTTCTTCAGATTCTTCAAAACTAATAACCTTCTTACCTGTAAATAGCTCCAAGAGAACCACACCAAAGCTATAAACATCACTTTTATAGGTCAACTCATATGTCATCAAGCACTCTGGATCAATATAACCATGAGTGAATTGCAACAATGTAGCAAATTGTTTCTCCCCCTTGGGAATCATCTTTGAAGCTCCAAAGTCTGAAATTTTTGCTGTGTAATCCATATCTAAAAGTATATTAGAGGGTTTCACATCTCCATGAATGATTTGAGGTGAAGCTTTTGAATGCAAGTAGTCCAAAGCATCAGCCGACTCATAAGCAATTCGCAGTCGAGTATCCAAGGAAGTTGGAGCTTGATTCTCATTTTCATGAATTAAATGAAACAATGTTCCATTCGAGACAAACTCATAGACCAACAATGGCATCTCAGTCTCCAAACAACAACCCAAGAGATTGACTATGTTGACATGGTTAACATATGATAAAATAAGTGTCTCTGTTCCAAACTGTTTTTTTAAATCCTCATTGATAATCTTAGGCTTCTTTATGGCAACAACAACTTGGTTTTCCAAAACTCCTTTATATACAACTCCATTTCCTCCTCTCCCAATAATATTTTTGTCATCAAAATGATTTGTTGCCTTCTCTAATTCTTTGCTTTCAAATATCTTAAATTTGTTGAGGCCTCTTTGTAACTTCATCTTTTCCTCTAATTCATAGCCTCCGTGTTGTTTGAAATATTTTCTTTTCATCTCTTCAATTTTACTTCTTTGATAGACTACATAGAGACACATAATACATAGTAACAAAATGATTACACCACCGCCACCACCTGCAAGGTTCATACATACATGTCATCTTTATGTTCTGAGTTTATGTTAAATTGGTTGGTTCGAGAGAAGCTTCTTACCTATAGCCACCTTCACAGCTAAGGATAATTTCTGAGACTCTGCTGTGATGCATACTCCATTGTAAGCGTTTCCTTGCGTGCCTTCGGGGCACTCGCATCTATAATCACCTGGAAGGTTCTGGCAGATGCCATCGGAGCATGGATTTGATTGCTGATCGCACTCATTGATGTCTAAAATGTATTGAAGGGCAAAAACTACAGTGTTAGGAATCATCGCATTTACAAAGGCAAAACATATATAATTGAAAGCAGCTAGCTAGCTAGAATACCTTGGCATCCGTCGGAGACGTAAGGATTGCCTTGGTATCCCTCGGAACAGTTGCAGAGATAACCAGGGCCATTGGAGGAGTCGACGCATGCGCTGTATTTGCTGATGCAGGCATAAGAGGTTGGGTTGCGCTTAGCTACTTCACAGGTCTCATTTCCAATGGCCCAGTCCATGACCACCGGCACCCTGCCGTCGTTAATTTGCATGAATTGGTTCGTGGTGATGTAAGATGTTTCGAAGCGGAACCACTCGGCCTCCAACAAGGCGGCGTAGCTGCATCTGCTAAATCTCCAAGTATTCGAGTTGTTGAAACATGATTGTCCAAAGCTGACTTCATAGTATCTGAGATTCTTGGGTATGGAAGTCTGGCAACAACCCATGCCGGAGCAGGAGTCATTGACGATGCTCTGTTCATCCCGGCACATGGACACACAGCCTCTCTCGTAGACATTGCTCCCATCGAGGGCGAGAAAGTAGGCAAGGGTGTTGCATCCGATGACAGTGAATTTGTTGTGCAGATCTGACAACCTATATGGGGTGTTTTCCAGATCCAACCACCAGCTGTAGCTGTAAGTGATATTGTTGTAATTTGAATTGTAGCACGCCGAGGTTATGTTGTTGCGCATGCGCACTTGGCCCGTCACCAACGAAATATTGAGAACCTCAACATTATTGCCATAGAATGGTTTCCTGAGGCCACTTTCGATGGTGTTGCAGGTTAGATTGAAACCTCCTCCCAAGGAACAGTTAGCGCCGATGCCGAAGGGGTAAGGGATCTCTACGACGCCGCATTTCGTTGGGCATCTGCCGTCCGGCACAGCAGATACGACTGCAGGTAGCAGCAGCAGTAGCATTCGGGAGAAGAGCAGAGACATGGGGATTAATTGCTACTGCAGCTAGCTGAATCGTTAAGCCAACACTACCCTGACTCCTCACCATATGACAAGCATAATAAACTAAACTGCACGCATAGACGTAAATACTACCATCGTGTACAGGGAAAAATTTTAAAATAGGTATAAACAATAAAGTTATTATAAAAATAGATAAAATTAAAACTTTTTACAAATATAGGTGAGAGGTGCTCATATCCGGGATTTAAATCCCGGTTCTTTTTTTTTTTAATTTATTTTATTAAATTCCGGGATTTAAATCCCGGATTTAAACAATTATTACGAATTTAATTTTTTTTACAAAATAAAACTTAAGCATGAAAAAAACAATAAGGTGTTCAAAAAATTAAAAGAAATACCGGGATTTATTTTTTTTTACAAAATAAAACTTAAGCATGAAAAAAGCAATATGTTCAAAAAATTTAAAAAAAATTACCGGGATTTAAATTTTTTTACAAAATAAAATTTAAGCATGAAAAAAATAATATGTTCAAAAAATTTAAAAAAAAAATACCGGGATTTAAATCCCGATAATTCATCATATCCGGGATTTAAATCCCGGAATTTAAAAAGAACCGGGATTTAAATCCCGGATATGAGCGCCTCTCACCTATATTTGTAAAAAGTTTTAATTTTACCTATTTTTGTAATAACTTTACTGTTTATACTTATTTTAAAAATTTCCCCTCGTGTACATGTAATAGCTTTGTACAATCATATTTAATCCAACGAAGTTATCCGAGAGGATAAGTGATGATGACGTTTGCAGTTGACAACGTGAGGTTAAATCATGGAGATGTTGGAACATAGGTAGTAAGAAATTTCGACAGCATATGTGATAATATGAGACTTTACTATAAAGTCCTCTGTGTCACATATATCTCAGTCAACACAATCAAAACAATAATAATAAAATACAACAAGCCATCCATGCAGTTTATATATTTCAGCCTCTGACTGACACAATCACACGATTTATATTTGAAAACCACCTACTCCACTACAACGACAAAAAACGTAAACCCATGACAGAAAATCCAACACAGCGAAAACCAAAAGCAGTAGGCCAAAACTTGCTAAAAGTCCACGAGTACAGTTATATATCACAAGTATATAAAAGGTAAAACATATAAACCCATTGTCCAAAATGAAAACCCGTCGCGATAAGTAGTGGGGGACTAGCGACTGGAATCTCCTGATGACATCAATCTGAAATGGTAATATCAACGGGATGAGTCTATAACTAATAGTAATAAATATGCGTATAGTCTCCTGAGATAATCTACAATGCAAAACTGAAAGAGAAGGGAGAAGCTGTACTTACCAAGACCTCCTATCAGGATAGGTCGTCAGACCGAAAATAACATGTCCCTGTATACATGTCAATCATATGCATCCATCCAATATGTAGCAAATAAAGTGCAACAAACACAAGCAATAAATGCATCATGCATATGATGTCAATGACATGTCCTGGTCACTCCTGACGTCAGTCAGACATCTCACACACGATGGTGAGACCGAGTGGGTAGGGTTGTGACAACTGTGCACTCTGCCGTCACTGCTCCTGATAAGTGACCGAGTGGACAAAATGTTATCGGAATACACCTATCCTCCAACCCTAAATCATAAGTGGGGGAGCTCAATGCTCTCATCTCTCTGAGCCAGTCTAAAGGAGGGATCCCTGACATGCTACCACGCTGCAGTCACACTACCCATGAGCGGACCAACGGAGCACTGATAAAGCAACCTGCAGCAATACACCCTGCCTGAATAAAAACCACTAACTCATGAGTGGTGTGTGTGCAAATACATGTAACTGGCGATATGCTAAACAATAATGGAGTTGTTAATCGCTTAGCATGCAATCATGCGAAATGGTGCATGACACTAAACATGAAAAATCCTGACCATATCTACCTCCAAAAATATGTACCAAAATGTGTGGATCAAATAATCAGATCTAGGTACACAAGTCAGATATGGTAAATGATTAGTCCGGTATATCACATGGTATGGTATGTCACTACCTCTATAACATAAATAATAAACAGGGACATGAATACTAAACATGTAACAAACAAAACATGCTCGAAAACAAATGGTGATATACCGATGCAGGTATAAACATAATTATTACTACTTGTTAAAATCTACTAAGCATATTAACATGACATTATCTAAAAGATAAGTCAAGGTACCCGCTTCCAATGTAGATTGAGCTAATCAACCTCTATGTCAAAGTGCTCGTCCCGAATCTGAATCCTGTAATAAATTGTATAGTTTAGCTAAATTTTATTGTAAACAAAATAGCTAAACCAAAATCCTTATTCACTAGGAACCTTAATTATTCCAAATTTCCATCGTACACATTTACTTCATGAATAATACTAACCATTTCACAATTCAATAGTTTAACTAAACATAGATGAATGTCAACCACTCACCCAAGATATAGGGATTCCTCAGTTGGTCGATGTCGGAGGTACACGCTACGATACCACTGTCCAGCATGGTTAAATGCCCAAAAATTAGCAATCCATCACTGCATCACCTATTTTAGAGGCTAGGGTTAACGCTTACCTCATATTTAGCAGCTAAGAAGGTTTTTCCTCGCTGCCGAAACAGAGATCCGACGATGGGACAACGTTGATTCCAACAAGGAGCTACAGCTTCCCTCGAATATGGCCGGAAGTGACGAGATCACTGCCCAACTCAGTTGGTTGTCCAATTCAGCAACCCAACACCTACAACATCTAGGTCAAGCTGCTGTAGCAGTTGGTGAAGAAGGGATCGAAGATGGGAACTCGACACTAACCTCTGTAGAAGAGATAGCGTCGTGAATGCCGACTATAATCGGAACCCAATGCTGGAACCCTAGACCCAATCCCGGCAAAACTAGGCCTCCGATCTCCTTCTCTTGGCCAGAGATGACTGGTGCGGGGTGGTGATTCAGCAAGCTAGGGCACTGAGGGTAAAAACGACGGCTGTAGTGATGTCAGTGCTGCTCCGTGCGGGGAGAGGGTGACACCTAGGGCGCTCTCGCTCGGCCGTGGCTGTCGGTGGCGATGGAGACTCGGCACCGGCACGATCGAGCGACAGCGACGTCAACTAAGGCGCGGGAGGAAGGAGGAAATCTGGTGAAGGGAAGAGAGATCGGGCAGAGGCGAAGGAGAGGTGTACGACTTCCCTTTGGCCACGGCTTTTTGTTCACAGAGGGGAAGAGGAGGTGTCGTGGCGACGGTTTGGGGAAGCCGAAAGGGCCGGCGTCGCGACAGGGAGAGGGCGTCGGGAGAGCTTAGGGCGCGCGGTGGGGGAGAGGAAAGAAAACAGAAATAGAAAAAGAAAAAGAAAAATAAGAAAAATTAAACATCTCCTCGCTTAAATAGGATGGCCTAAATAAGTTTTCCCGTGACCCAATAATTGATCCCCTTGAATTCGTCATACGAGGTTCGAAAAATTCTTAGAAAATTTCTAAAAATTTCTGAAAACTTTCTTATGATTATTTATCCTTTTTCAGTATTTTACACTCTGTGTACTTACTCCACCCATCACTTGTCCTCTCGATTATTGATTATTATGATTTAACTTTTTCATGATGATCTTGGGTTGGATGAGGATGAGGATGAGGCGCTCGGAGAGGATTTTTTTTTGTTGTTGTTGTTGTTGTTGTTGTTGTTGTTGTTTTCTTTTTCAAGTTGTACAATCAAGTTTGAATAGTTGTAGCAGTATTAATGATGTTTGAAATGTGGATCGCTCATCGAGTTGTGACGGCTTTAATTAGGGGCCCAATAAATTAACTCATTGATGTGATAATGGAGCATTTGTGGATATCCGATCTATTTAAATCTGGTTTGAATCTTCGCAAGTAAACTAATTGACCATTTGACCTTGTCCCTTTGCACCTTATAAATCATTATCACATCGTATCGTTGATCAATTAATTTACTATTCTTACATGATCAACCTTGCCGCTCACCCAACTTAGCCACAGCGGGTTTTTTCTTGCTGATCAAGAAATAATAAAGTTTAGGGTTGTGTTGCATTTCCTTCGAATTGTTACGGAAGAGGGAAGCTAGACAAACAAAAAAAAAAAAGTTTAAGTAAAGGGAAATTAATAAATTAATTAAATAAGTTTAATAGAATTAATATATTTAATCAATTAATTAATTTGTTAATATAATTATATTTATTAAAAATATTATATGGTCTAATATAATTTTTTATTTTTAAATTTAAAATTTTTAAATAAGTATCATTATAAATATTTATAATTACATTTAAAAATAAATATTGATAAAACATCATAATATTATGTTAGGTGAAATTCGTCACCCTAGTGATCACGACTATCTCACACTATTGGGAGAGATATTATATTGGGAAAGAGTAAATAAGGAAATTGGAGTTAGTCATCCGTTAGAAAGATAATTTTTCAGATTTTATTAAGATTCAATCTTTATTCAATTATACAAATTTATCACCAATCCAATCTAATTACTGATCCATATAGACATAATTAGTGATCGATATATAAGCTGATAATCATCCTCATGATCATATTATAATGCATAGACAAAAACGTATTGATGCCAGTACAATCAAGTTTGACAAGTAGTCCATGAATTATTGGTGTCTATAGTCAACTTCATATGCGTCATTGCTTATGCATACTCTCTTTTAATATTATTCAAATGCATGACTTGGCAACAGAGAACAAGAAATTATTTTAAAATAATTTCTTAAATCTTTAAAGATCAATTTTATAAATAGTGGATATTTATTATTAATTCATAAATAATAATAGATACGGGACTATACGTTCTATACATATAAGGTCTACATCCAATAACTAAACCTAATAAAATTATGTTAGATCACTTTAAAATGTTCAAATTATATTAATGTACAACTGACAAATAAACTCATCTAATAGAGATAATTATATCTAACAATCTTTCACTTGAGTTATATGTTAGTTGTATATAAACTACAAGTAAAATTTTAGTTGATATCAAATTTTATGGGTACAAGATACTCCTGCAAATAATTTGCTCCATTAACTTCATTAGTATAAGACTAAAGAGGTCATAGCTACTATATATGATCGTAACAAGCCCCAACAGTAATCACAATATCAATATTATTAATGGCATAGATCAAAATGTAAATTATGTAGAGCGAAAATTATATGAAATGTGATCAATACATATCAATTTTCAACTAATCCTAAGATGACCTCAAAAAAGATCAGATCATATTTGTAAAATATTTTATACTAAACTGCAATAGCAAATCATGATCCAAAAAAATATATAGATACAAGATAAAATGTACATTGCACAATATACATATATCAATGTCTATAAAACTACTTATACAAAGTTCAAGATGATAATAAAAAGAGGCAAATTGCACATGCTTGCATATACATAAAACAAATTAACGAGGGTAATTTTGTGACCACATAAGTTCCTTCTCAAAGCTATAATTCCTAGAATTTCCTTGACTTATTTCATCCACCGATTGTGAGGAAGAGTGAGATGACATACTGAGTAAACATTCAGCATCTTCATTCCCTTCTAGAATACAAACTCTTTTCTTTTTCATTCTAACCTTTCTCATGCTTTGCAATTTATATTCAACTTATTTCATTGTAGGCCTTTTAGCACCTTTCAAATTTAGGCATATTTCTATCAGACTATTGATTTCAAGAAACTCTTGCTTTGTTCCTTCTTGCAAAACACGATCTTCTATAAGATCAAGCAACACATTCTCTCTTGTTGCTTGAAGGAAATTCATGGCTAGATTTTGTTGTAACCCATTTTTGGTTGAGAAGATGGGCTTCTTTCCGGTTAAAAGTTCAAGAAGAATAATTCCAAAACTATAAACATCACTTTTCTCCGTCAACTGGCTAATTTGATAATACTCTGGATCAATATACCCAAAGGTACCATGTATAGCAATAACTATGTGTGTTTGATCAAGAGGAATAAATCTTGATGCTCCAAAGTCTGATATCTTCGCCTTAAAAGTATCATCTAAAAGAATATTTGATGACTTGACATCCCTATGGAAGATAGACATAGAAGCAGCTGAGTGTAGATAGGCAAGTGCTCCTGCAGATTCTGAAGCAATCCTGAGACGATCATCCCATGATAATTTAGATCCATCTCGTGAAACATGCAGATGATCAGAAAGGGTCCCTTTAGAGATAAATTCATAAATCAGTAAAGGAACTTCAGTTTCTAAACAACATCCAAGAAGCTTAACTACATTCCTATGATTCAATTGAGAAAGAATCGCAACCTCGTTTATAAATTGGTCAATCTCACCCGTCTTAACTGTTTTTGACTTTTTTATAACAACAACTCGTTGATCTGATAGAATTCCTTTGTAAACTGTTCCATGTCCTCCCCTTCCAAGTACTCGAGTTTCATCAAAATTATTTGTTGCCTTTTCTATTTCTTCTAGAGAAAATATGTTTGTTCTCTCTTCAACATGATCACTTGTGGAGATTAATTGTTGAAGTAGCAAACCATGATTCCTTTGAAAATTCCTTTTTTTGATTTTCTGTTGATTTCTTTGCTTCCATTTTTTGCCTACGATGACCAATGTTATGCATAAAAGCAAAAGACCTGTTGCAATGCTAGCACCAAGGATGACACCTGCACAAAATTGATTTTGTTGCTTTTTATTTTAATTGATTTGGCCATGTAATTTTACATAAATATCAATAATAAAATAATATTTCTTACATATATAAAATCTACTTAGAACTAGGGATAGGGATGTACCAAGTAAAAGATGATTTGGGATGCATGTTCCATTGTAAGCGTCACCGTGCGTGCCTTTGGGACAGTGGCAACTATAATTACCGGGCAGGTTCTGGCAAATGACATCTGAGCATGGATTTGATTGCAGATTGCATTCATTGATGTCTAAAATGGAAGTGCAAACATTAGGCAGCATAGTAGCAATTGAACAAATTATTAATTTTATTTGTCATAAAATTAAACTGACAAGATAATAAAATTAATGGATAAAACTTCCTCTTATAAATATTTGAATTATTATACGTCCACACTATTGTGAGATACGAAATTTACGATGTTTTGAGGTGTTGGTGAATTTAAATTATATTGTTTGAGGAATCAATATTATTTTAAATTCTAAAGTTTTGACCAAATATTTTATTTTGTGATTCTCAGGATTTCAAAATGGCTTTCAATCCTCTTGCTGTTATTTTAAAAGAAAACAAACTTACTGGTCCAAATTACATTGATTGGAAACAGAACATGGACATTGTCTTAACTGCTGAAGAATACAAGTTCGTACTTTTTGAGATCTGTCCTAGCATACCTGATAAGGATTCTAGTGAAGAGGAGATAGAGAGACATAGGAAATTGGTCAAGGTAGATGAGATGGCGTGGTGTTACATTTTGGCTTCTATGTCAAATGTGTTGCAACATCAGCATCAGGATTCTAATGAAGAGGAGATAGAGAGACATAGGAAATGGTTCGACAAAGAAAGTAATTTGACCTCAAGGGACTGGGTCGTAGGCAGGTGTGAAGATGCCGAAGGGCAAAGTGCTTCACATGCAAGCAATCTGGACATTGGAAGGTGGACTGTCCTCGCAGAAAGGAGAACAATAAAGGTATATCTTGTTCATTAGTTGTTGAAACATGTTTAGCGGTATTATCTACCGGTACCTGATGTGTAGATACGGGAGCCACTGATCATGTCTGTAATTCATTGCAGGGGTTCTTGGAAACCCGACGACTACATGAAGGGGAGATCACCGTCTACATGGGCAATGCTACGAGAGTGATGTTGTTGTAGTGGGAGATGTTTATTTATCTTTTAATAGGAATAAAACTTTGATTTTGAAAAATTATCTTTACGTACCATGTTTTAGAAAGAACTTGATTTCAATTTCTAAACTATTTATGGATAGATATACTGTTTCTTTTGATGACAAAGTGGTTGTCAAAAAAAAATAGGGTGGTTATCTATTCTGGTGTGTTGGTTGACAATTTGTATACTCTTAACACTACAAGAAATTTTAGATTTAACCACACCTAATAGACAACAGTTTTTCGAGAAACTATTGTCTTTTTGCCATTTAACAACGGTTTTATTGAAAACCGTTGTTGTTCACCATAATTTTTTTTAAATGACAACGATTTTTAAAAAACTGTTGTCTAATGTATGTCAAAGACAACGATTTTTAAAAAACTGTTGTCTAATGTATGTCAAAGACAACGATTTTTAAAAAACGGTTGTCTAATGTATGTCAAAGACAACAGTTTTAAAAAATTGTTGTCTTTTAACGTTGCTTACATGATAATATACAACAGTTTTATTAAACTGTTGTCTATTGAATGTTGTTGAATCCCAAAAAAATAATAGTTTTTTTTAACTTCACGAAAAAAAACTCACGAACAAAGAGTTTTTTTGTTCGCGTGAGGCTAGGTCACCACTGCTGATCCCCTTTCCCCTCCTTCCCAACCCGACGCTGATCCTCGCCGCCTATCAACGCCGCGATACTTCTTCTCCCCGCATACATAACCACCAGCCAAGAGTTACTCAACGCCGGCTGAAGCCTCATTGAGTCGTGCCTTGCTCCGATCAATGCCATAGCTGCCGTCGCCGAGCCTTAACTCTTCCTCGACGCCGGAGCCACGAGGAAATCGATCGCGCTAGCACCAAGCGTCCACCGCCAGCTAAGGCTCTTCTCCACTGATCACTGGAGTCCATCCAGAGATTTCTCTTCTCCTAGAGTCGCCAACCCTGCATTGGTGGATCTCCGGTTAAGAGGGGTTTGAACCCTAGATCTAACCTCCTACGGCACCTCTCTACACATCGCAGCTTCGACGATCGAACTAGGTTTGCTCTAACCGATCTTTACTCTAGTGTTGGCATTGCCCTATTCCTCTGTCCCAGCTCACCGCCACAATAACCTCCCGAGCCCTCCGAGAGAGATATCAGATATGGCTCGAGGGTAAGTTGTTTTTAGTGCTAGATTTGTGTGGACTTGATTGTATACATTGTTTGGGATGTTGAGTTTGGTTGGGTGATCATTTATTACAGATCCGTCCGGCCAAAAAACATATGCCACCGTCTCAACCGCCAGCCGCAACTTCTCCACCGCGCCCTCACCTAGAAGCACCCTGACGCCTCCTCCGCCGACGGCGAAGACGATCCCCTTGATAACTAGTATTTTGATGCATTATTTTGACTCTTATACTTAGCATTTTTACTCTCTCGTATACTTAATTCCGCATTTATATCATGTTTTATGAGTTGAGATTTATTTGGAGCATTGATCTAATTTTTTCTATATTTTCTGGTATTTTATTTAAAAGATACATCTTGTTTTGCAGGGGAGTAATTTGGGCCATTGATCGGGATCAAATAATCCAAGGGCTCATGTTATTCTAAGTTGAATCAAGAAGAGCCAAATCCAATCAAACCCAATCCAAAAGCTTCAATTCAAACCCAATCTTAAAGCCCACTTTTAAAAGCCTAATTCCACTCATCTTATTGGATCCGGATCTTCTCATTAATCCAAACCCAAAATCCCATGCCTTTCCAAACCCGATCCACTAAGAAACTTCCCTTACCTCACGCACGGCACAAAAGGATCGATACCTGTTCGCGTCTCTTCCTCGCGCAGAGCTAGGGCACGTGCGCGAGCTCCCCACACCGCACCTTTCTCTTCTTCCTTTCTTTCTCCGGCCGGCGGCTTCTCCTCTTCTATTCACTGCCGCTGGCCGGCCATCCACAATCCAGATTTCTTCTTCTCAGATTCCAGCTGCGAGCGACAGCAAGTTTTCTTCCCATGGCAGCAAGCTTCGGCAGCGATTTCGGTCATCCACCTCACTGGAGGGGTTCTCTAGTGTGAACTCCACCTTCCGGCTACTTTCTGGCAGCTTCAACACCCGGGGTACAGGTGGCAGAGCAAGAGGCAGCGGCGGTGGTTCGTCTTCATCTCCGGCCAACTTCCAGCGAAGGGGTTCTTCGTTGGAAGATTCGTTCATCTACCTCGTTGTCGAAGCAGCAGCATCCAGCGGAGAGAGCTACTGTTCACTGGTTCTTGGGGGTTCCGGAGCCGGGCCCTTGTGTGACGGCAAGGGTAGTCATTGGATCGGTAGTTGATGTTTGGATTGTGGTTGGAATTTTCTTAGTTTATTACTGTTGATTAGCTTAGTTTACTTATTTTGATGTTTTGTGGTTGAATGTTTGTATTGAACTAGATTTTTCATATTTAAATTGCATGTATTATGTTCAATTTGATTAATGCTCATATAACGTGTTCGATCAAATGCTTCAACCAATAGTTAGGTTTAATTTGATGCAATTTATTTTGTTTAATTCTTATTTTGTCTTGTTCTTTTAATTTAGTTAAGTCCTAGCTTTGATTTAATGCAATTAGGATAGATTAATTTAGGCTTTCATTATATTCTTAGTTTCTTTAATGCTTTACTTCATGTTATGCCCATTGATAGATAATCTTGTATCATAGTTTCTTTAATTTGATGGCTCCAAATAAAAATTGGATGATTGTATTTACTGATAATGAGGATGATATGATGCTTGTTGGAGATGACCCTTGGCAGTAAGCATGCTTCTACATTCCTAATGTTCTTCTCTTATGTATATATATCTTCCATTTTCTATGTATAAAGTGGATATGTTGACAACTGGTGTTGTATAATTTTCTACAGGGAATTTTGTGCTATGGTCTGTCAGATTTTTATATACACAAAAGAGGAGGTCCAAAAGATGGATTCAAGTACCTTGAACCCAAAAAATGAAGATTGTCCTGATATGAAAGAGAATGTCAAGGAAACAAAAGGCAGTCAATCTGCATCATCATCTATTTCAAAAAACTCATAGGCTTATCCTGCAATGTAAGTAGGAATCTCTTTTTGTTTAATATAAATTGCCGTGATAATCATTTTATCCCATCATTTCCTAGGTTATTGAGATGTTTTATTTGAAAACTATGATAGGTTAGGTCCTTCTCCATTAATTCGACATTTGAAAAATAACTCCAACAGTTAATCCCCGAGTACTTCATACTCATATTACAGCTAGTCAAGTATTTATGCAACATGTTATCTGTCAATGAAAATTAAACTGCATCCTTTGTAAGAAAGACTGACAACTAGAAAAATAGTTCAATATCGCTACTAGTATTTCATGTTTGGAAATTGATTTAAGCGAGAAGTTTGCAGGCTGACGACATCTTTGCCATGTGCAATTCGATCTTTGTAGGATCTTGAAGCACAAACAAAGTGATTGTTTGTGCTTTATCTAAGTGATTGTTTGAACAGTTTTATAGCATGCATCTTGACAATTAATATAATTTTGAAGATCACTATCAAGGAAGAATGTTCAAAAGAAAGTAAAGGCTAAGGAGAAGATCACGTAATTAACTACACGGGTAGGTTTCCGTAAGAATTCAACTTTTTCTTGATCTATTCTTATGTAGTCCATGGTACACATTAAAGATTTCACTATAGCTTATTTTCAGTATTCTAACATGTAAATTAATACACTTCTGTGGATCCTCCAAACAATCTAAGTTGTGATGGATTGATATCCCTTTATGTTCCAAACCTTTGTTTTTTTTTTGGAGCTTGTAATTTTCATTGCAAACAATCCATATGGTGTATGGATTACATTCAGTCCAGTATAAACTTAGCACTTTCGCTTCAGAGGCAATTTATGAGTTTTATTCTACAATCATGTTTACTAATTGATCAGATTGATTAAGAAGGGCGTTGGAGTAGCTTGGTAAATTTGTTTTGCTAGGTTATGATAAATTAGCATTCAGCAGAATAGATGTTTGGTTTCTTCTTCAAATCACACTGTAATATTTCTCTTGTCATTGGTGAAACAATAAATCCACTCATTATAACTTCCACAACAGAAAATTTTATGTTATTTGTCTACTACCAATGCAGCTTAACTGATTTTACATTGACTGAACAAGGTTGATTTTATTTAGGTATCAAACTCTCCCATTTGTTTTAGATATTACATGTCTTGTTTGTTAATTTCTCCAAACCATTATTTCTCAATTTGTTAACAAGGAAACTCATGTTAGCATAGTCATGATCAGAGCCTAATTATAGTTTACAATTATCTGAGTGCTATTGATTAACTGTTCTGTCCTTTCTTCTGGTTCTTTTTTTTTTTTAAATTTGTGCACTCATTTAGATGGTTTATTATTCTTGTTGTGATGAATTCAAGTCTAGTGAAAATATTGAAGAAGTATGACAAGAGAACAGGAGCACTTATCAGGCAGCCCTTCATCGAAAAGGTGTTGCAGCAGCCATTCTTTACAACTGATCTCCTATACAAACTCGTGAAGGAGTGTGACTATGCTCGACCACCTCTTCCCCAGCAACAACCTGTCAATTTCAGCAGAATGCGACAGACAAAATGGAGTGCCAAAGCCGGCACAATCAGGTGGGAGGGTTCCGGAGTTGGAGGAGATTAAATATATGTAGAGCTTATACATGAAGAGCACCGTAGCAGTGCTGTGGTCCTTGAAACAGATTAGGAGCAAAAGTTCAACAGTCAAAACATATTAGAAAATCTCGTGCTATATTGTTCTACCTTTGTTTTAATAGTGTTATCATTTTGTTGGTTGCTTATGAAATTTCTTCAGAATGTTATAGATATTATTTTTGAATGTTAGAAAATTGTATATTAAATTTTATTTTAAAATTTAGTATTTTGAATGATTTATAATATTGGAAAATTGTGTATTAATTTTTTTTTATTTTTTATCTAAAAAAGACAACGGTTTTTCACCGTTGTCGTAAATAGTCTAAAACTGTTGTTGAAGACCCTGTTATTAAAGGTAGACGCTCAAAGACAACGGTGAAAAACTGTTGTCTTTGAAGGAAAAGACAACCGTTTTTCACCGTTGTAAAACTGTTGTCTTTGCCTTCAAAGACAACGGTTAAAAACTGTTGTCTTTGGGCACCCCTTTTAACAACACGACCTTTAACAACAGTCCGAAAGGGGCTACGACAACGGTGAAAAACCGTTGTTGTTAGGCTTTTTTCTTGTAGTGTAATCCAATAACTTCCACGATGCAACAAATGGAAATTAATAACACGTCTTCTAATTTTAATAAGAGAAAGCAACCTTTGGAAATGAACTAAACATATCTTTGGCATCTAAGGTTGGGTCATATTAACTTGAGTAGGATTCAAAGGTTAATAGTCGATGGACCTTTGAGTTCATTGGTAGTGGAAAACTTTCCGACCTACAAGTCTTGCTTGGAAGGAAAAATGACCAAGAGGCCTTTAAAGACAAAGGGGTATAGAGCCAAAGAAGTGTTGGAATTGGTTCATTCTGATTTATGTGGGTCTATGACAATCCAGGCAAGAGGTGGTTTCGAATATTTTATCTCTTTTATAAACAACTCTTTGAGATATGAGTACATTTACTTGATGCGTCGTAAGTCTGAGTGCTTTGATAAGTTCAAAGAGTATAAGGCTGACGTGGAGAAACATCATGGTAAAAGTATCAAGACACTATGGTCTGATCGTGGTGGAGAGTACCTCTTAGGAGAGTTTAGGAGTTACTTATCAGAGGCCAGGATTCAATCCCAATTGTCTGCATCTGGTACACCCCAACAGAATGGTGTGGCGGAACGAAGGAATTGGACTCTTATGAAAATGGTTAGATCAATGATAAGTTATTCAGAATTTCCAAATTCGTTTTGGGGATATGCTCTGGAAACGGTGGCGTACATTCTAAACTTGGTACCTTCTAAGTCAATACCCTCTACTCCCACAGAATTGTGGAATGAGCGTAAACCTAGTTTGAAACACATTCGGATTTGGGGTAGTCCAGCACATGTGCTGAAGGGAGATGCTGATAAATTGGAATCACATACAGAAGTTCGCTTATTCGTGGGATATCCTAGAGGAACGAAAGGTGGTTTATTTTATAGTCCTAAATATCAGAAGGTCATTGTTAGCACTAATGCCCGATTTTTAAAAGAGGACTATGTAATGAACCATAAGCCCACGAGAAAAATTATTCTTGAAGAAATAAGAGAGGACACTTCTATTTTAGTATCAACGGTACAAGATGAGATACCACAAATAACTGCAATACGTATCACAAATGATGCATAATTACAGGTAGTGCCTCGTCGTAGTGAGAGGGTTGTTAGACAACCTGATAGATTTATATTTTTGGGAGAGTCTTTGGACTTGATCCCTGGTGAACATGAAGCTGATCTGTGGACATATGATGAAGCACTTCAAGATAAAAATACAGCATCTTGGCAAAGTGCAATGAACTCTGAAATAGAATCTATACATTCTAATCAGGTCTAGCAGCTTATAGAACCACCAAATGGTGTAAAAGTCATTGGATGTAAATGAGTCTACAAAAGGAAAAGAGGAACAGACGGGAAGGTGGAAACCTTTAAAGCAAGGCTTGTTGCCATGAGGTATACACAGAAAGAGCGAATTGATTATGAGGAAACTTTTTCGCCGATAGCCATGCTTAAGTCTATCTAGATTCTTTTATCTATTGCTGCTTAGAATTTTGAGTTTTGGTAAATGGATGTCAAGACAGCTTTCCTTAATGAAAGTCTTGAAGAAACATCTATATGAAGCAACCAGAGGGATTCATTGCGAAGGGCAAAGAGCATCTTGTATGTAAGCTCAATCGGTTCATTTATGGACTGAAGCAAGCTTCGAGATCTTGGAACATTCGGTTTGATGAAGTGATCCAGTCTTATGGATTCATTCAGTGTCCGGATGAGTCTTGTGTATACAAGAAAATGACGGAAACGTGATGATATTTCTTGTACTATATGTAGATGAGATTTTGCTCATTGGCAACAATGTCAAAGTGTTGTCAGACGTAAGGATATGAATCTCCAAGCAATTTGATATGAAAGACTTGGGAGAATGTAGACATATTCTTGGGATCAAAGTAATAAAGGATCGTAAGAAAAGGATGTTGTGCTTATCCCAAGCTTCATACATCAATATTATCCTAGCTCATTTTAGTATGCAAAACTTCAAGAAAGGCCAAATGACCTCAGATTGAAATGAAACTAGTTCAAATGTGTTCTTCTACCTCTCTTAATTATATACATGTCCTCTAACGTCAATTTAACTCAATATATTGTGAGCAATTATTTTTTGAATACGAATTAAATTTTTTAAACACATCTATGTTCAAAAAATTACTACTCTAAATATATTAGGTTAAATTGATATTTGAAAGTATAGATATAATTAGAAAAAGTAGATGAACATATAAGAACTAATTTCATATCAATCCGAAGTCATTTGGTCCATCAGCTGATTTTGTCCAAACTGGTTGATTTACCAAATGGCCTCGGATTAACATGAAACCAGCTTATATGTATTCATCTACTATTCCTAATTGTATTCATATCCTCAAATAGTAATTTGATCCAATATATTAAGTGCAATAATTTTTTGAACATGAATTTAATTTTTCAAACGCATTCATGTTTAAAAAATCACTGCTCTCAATATATTCTGTTAAATTAACGTTTGAGAATATGGATATAATCAAGAGAACTTGCCAAACATAGAAAATAGCTTATATCAATCGGAGGTTATTTTGTCCATCAACAAATTTTATCTAAAATCGAATTTGATAAAAAAAAAAAAAAAACTAATAAATCAGTCGACTTATTTACTTAAAATTTTAATGTTTCAGCACAGAATAAAATTAATTTGATTGGTAAAAAAATTAATCAATTGATAAACATAAAATAGATAATGGTGATGTGATTTAATAATTTTAAAATTATCCTACATAATTTAATAATTTTAAAAATTACCTATATGATTTAGCAAAAAGCCGAAGTCGCTTCATGTGCTCCTCACGTATAAAAACATATAAATTCATAAAGAAAAAAATCAAAGTCAAATCAAATGAAGTAATCCTTTTAATAAATTATTTAAAAAATTATTAAATTGTAACAGATATCATTACATTCAATAGACGATTCTTATATTCCGTCTTTAAATTATATGAAGATGGATAATCATCAGATTAACTTATAGTCGACCCATTAAATGAGTAGAAGATAAAAGGAGTATTTAATAAATTATTAAAAAATTATCTTAAACATTAATCATGATCAACAGAAATAATTATATTAATCCTAATTAATTGGGATGATAATAATTAGAACTTTATAATTGAATATTTCAACATGGGGACATAAACAGTATAGAACGAATTCATTGCTTTGTTTGAGCTTCATTAATTGCATACCTTCCAATTTTTTACGTCCAATGCCTGTAGAATTTTCTTGTTTCTAATTCACGACATCGGCATAAAACAAATCTACTTTTGGACAAATACTCTAGGTACGATATCTTTAACTAGCATATTCAATTATCAATGCAACCTCTCAGGCATTGATGAACATCTGACACAACAGGGATACAGAATCAATGTAATATGACCATTCAATTTCAAACGATTATAATTTTTAATTTGAGATTTGGAATTAGATTTTATTTGTCATCATATGTCTCTCTCTTTTATATATATATATATATATATATATATAAGTTTAAAAATCTATATTTGTTACGTGTACCTATAACTCTTAATTTTCGGGCACAATTCCATCGAGACTTTAAAGATTTTATTACTATTTTTAGTAATTTCTTTTTTTCATGTTATTTAGGATATTTTTTATATTCTTGATAATTATAGATTATAATTAGTCTATAAAATCATCCTATTTTATTAATTTGTATTTTTGTCAAAAAGATTTTCTTTTTTGAAAATATCTTTTTCTTTACAAGATTAGAATTGAGGTCCATATATTGAATTTTTTTTTCCATTTCTTTATCTTAGGGTTTAGAGTTTATATAAACACCTTTCTAGTTATATGAAAATTGAATCTCTTTTTTATCAATAAAGTTTTTTTCAGGTAAATCTAACAAGTTTTCCTTGGTTTTTTAGCATTCTCTTTTCTTGAGTTTCTCCTCCAATCTCCACTCTCATTAATATGTAGGATAATCACTATCCTACCTGGTGTCAATTGATATCAGAGTCGACAATGTCTGATTGAGAAAGTCGCGCGCCAAATTCAATGGAGGGTCATCGTGGTCGTGGTCGCAACAACAAGCAAGTTCCAATTGAGAAAGCCGAGCACCATGGAAGTAGCGTCTAAGAATCTTAGAAGTCGAAGAATTTCAGATTAAGGATCTGAGTCTACCTTCAAGAATCCTAACTACTGTTAAACTACTAGCTAGGAATGTTGTATTCGAGAGGAGCCTTATGAAGACTTTGGTTTTCGAGTTCAATTGACCGAATTTTTTGGTACATTACAAGTAGAGATTTTTGTTGATTAGTTGAATGAAGTAAACCGAATCTTTGAATATAAGCAAGTTCCAAATCGGATGAAGGTAAAGTTGATTGCCATCAGACTCAAAGGGCGAGCATCGGCATGGTGGTAATAGATGCAACATTCACGGGATAGACAGGGCATGTCCAAAATAGATGACTGTGAGAATATGAGGGGTTACTTTTTACCTTTCGACTACATCCAAATTATATTTCAACGACTTCACTCATTGCAACAGGACGCGAGATCAATCAATGATTATACGGATGAGTTCCACCAACTAATCGCTCGAAACTACCTATCCGAGATGGAAAAGTAGACGGTCGCACAATACTTAAAGGGGTTGCGTCGGCTCCTATAAGATGCCCTCAACCTCTATTCATTTTTAATGGTGTCTGAAGCCAGAGCCGTACTGGTATTTGATGGGGCCCGAAGCAAAAATAAAAAGTGCCTCTTTTATCGATAAATAATTGTAATGTTCAGTTTGCAAATAATAAATACATAAAATACACAAATAAACCAACAATAATATATTACATCAATAAAAGTTAATAAATATTTGAAATAATTACATAAACAGTACTCGTCTAGCTGTTTTAGAGGCAAAAATATTTATCAAATCTGCATAATCTAATTGCCGGACTATTTCTTTCTCAATCGATAACATTGCTAGCCCATTTAGTCTATCTTGTGACATTGTTGATCGAAGATAATTCTTGATTAACTTCAACTTCGAGAAACTTCTTTCTGCCGATGCAACTGTTACTGATATGGTTAACAAAATCTTATAGGCAATGCAAGTATTTGGGAATAAACCATTTAGTTTTGTCAATCATTTTAGCACATCAATTGCTCTTTTTTCATTTGTTAAATAGCATCTCACGACCATCAACTCTGAACATAACTCATCACCATTAATGTATGAACGCCCATCGTGACTCAAAAATTGTTGAAGCTTCATACAAGACTTCATCAAGCTAGTTAAAGGCTCACTCTTTAACTTCTCCAAATTCAATAAAAACCTAAAAATCTCTTGATATTGTTTAAATTGTTCAAATCGAACTTGAAGAGAAGATCGAGCTTGATCAATTATAAATAGAAAATATTCAACTCTAAAAGACTCTTCATCTGATCGTTTCACATTATCATTGTCACTTTCATCAAATTGTTTCTTTCTTCGAATGATGCATTTTTCTCGAAATTTAGGTTGAATCCCCATTTCACTTGCCATTTGTTTAGCTTCATTCATGGAACTAGCAAACCCTTCTTCTCTAAACTCATCAAGAAATTGATCAAGCCCTTGTAACAGATTGATCGCAATATCAATATCCATATCTTCAAATTGAATAAACTTACTCACAGTATTTATTGCTCGTAACAAGTTATACCAGATTAATATTCCAAGCAAGAACTCAAAACTCTCAAAATCATATAGGGCTAAGGTCTCAACATCACTCTTTGTTTAGAATCTTCATCAACTTCTGCCAAGTCAAGTAAAGCATCTCTTATATGTACAATTTGCTCTTTTATGACTTTCACACTTTCAACATGACTTTCTCAATAGGTATATAACCATGGCTTAACAGTCAAACTAGGCACCTTATCTTTAAAAATTTTCCATCTCTTTGTAGAGGAAGAAAACAATGTGTAGATGCATTGCACCACTCCAAAGAATGACTTGGCTTTAGGACAACATTCCACCATATCAACTAAGGTCAAATTAAGACTATGACAACCACATGCTGTATAAAAAGCTCTAGGATTTATTTCAAGCAATCTTTTTTGTACACCTTTGTGTCTTCCACTCATGTTAGATCCATTGTCATACCCCTATCCTCTTATGTCATCAATGTCAAGCCCAACTCTAGTTAACACATTCATAAGTTCACTTGATAACCCAAGACCTGATGTGTCATCCACCTTCAAAATCTCAACCCAATATTCTTCTACTTTTGGTGTGCCTCTTGAATCATCCAAGCATCGTAGCACTAGAGACATTTATTCTTGATGACTTGCATCTGGAGTACAATCAAGTATTACTGAAAAATATTTTGCATGTTTAACTTTTGCAATGATTGACCTTTTCACTTCATTTGCCAAAGTTTCTATCAATTCATTCTAAATTTTGGGACTAAAATATGTATATTGAGATTCCCTTGCTTCACAACATCGAACATGCTCTTCCATCATTGGATCAAACTCAGCAACCATTTCTATCATTTGCAAAAATAACTCATTATTCTCGACATAAAGTTTCTCATCAACCCCTCGAAAGGCCAAAGTATTTTTAGCAAGTGTTTTTACAATGGAGATTATTCTTGTTAACACTTGCCTCCAATGTTGTCTTTCTTTGTTGATTTGAAGTTGCATACTGTAATCAATTGTTTGATTTTTTTTTTAAGCCTCTTTTCTGATTCAACCCAAGCAATCATGCAATCCATATGATCTCTACTAGCTTCATGTTGTTTAAGACTTCTATGCATATTACGCTAGTCTTTGTATCCATCATTACCCAAATTCCTCATTCTACTTATCATTTGTTCAGTCTTGAAGAACTTGCAATAGAAGCAAAATATTTTATCCAATGAAATAGAATATACAAGCCATCTTCTATCTATTATTTGTCCATTTGTTATTACCCGCGTATAATGCGATGAATCAAAATGTCTATTATTACTATCCTTAGGAAACAAAAAATCATTCACTCTTTTTGAACCCATTTCTATTAAGTAATCTCTCAATTTTTAACTTATGTTATTCTAATTTTCAGGATCCTACAAATTCAGAGTTGAATCTAATTTTTCATGTTGAGAGTCTTCTTCTAAGTTTTCATTCGACTCGATCAAATTGGCAGCCTCAACCAATTCCTCATTTTCATTGTGACTTTGTTCTTCAATCACCAAATTATCTCCTAATTCCTCTCTTTCTATTATGCTACTTCTAATAAAATATTTGTTAATATCACCGGCTTGACTTTGAATTAATGCCTCCTCCCTTTATTTCATTTTTCTCTTTTGAGCTCTAGACATATATTTAGGAGGCATTTTCAATATTCTTTTATTATACCTGCCAGGTATTAAAAATGAATATTAACTCAATAATTCATGTCTACATTCAAGAGTAACAATATATTATGTTAGATTTTTTTGGATAGTTTTCTGATAAAAAATTGATTAATCCAAACAACATTTAATAAGAAGAGGTAGCTACAATTAACTAACAATGTATATAAGAATACTATTAGACTAATTTCAAATTTTCAATCAACAAGAAAACACATTATCTTACAATTTACATAATACATTTATATAAGGTAATTGCAAGTTCAAAAGATTCGATGACCTAAATGATTTTCTAGTAGGTGATAGATACAAACTACAAAGTAAAAGACATAGCATGGAAAATCATCAAAAATGAAAAGAAGTTTAACCTTTTCTAGAAAATCATCAAAGTAAGCTAATTGCATGTTCAATTATGAATTAACAAGCCTGAGACTAGAACTGATAAAAGGAAAAAATATGTGAAAATAATAGCACAAAAAGTAAAGCAAAGATCAAGAACTGATAAAAGAACGTTGGAGAAAAGAAATACCATCCAATGACCTAACTAACCTTTTTCTGTGAACTAATCAGAGAAATATCATCTAATTATCCAAAACAAAAGTAAAGCAGAGAAAGTCTAAAGAAAGATTAAAATTTAAACATTTAAACTTAATATTCAGAAAATGATGCAAAAAATAAAATCTAACAAATTGTCCAATGTCCAAATCCCACTACTGACGGATCAAGATCCAAGAATGTTGGAAAATTGGAGAAGAAATTGGAAAGAACACTGAACGCCGGAGAAAAATCGTGTGATGTTAGCAGCATTGGTGCGATGCAACGCTGTGCCTATGTGCATAGGCTTAAAATGCCTTCTCGCCTCTCTAGGGATGCCTTGCAGAAGGGATTAGCAAATGTGTTAGAGAGATCTAAAAACCAAGTCTTTACCTTAACTTTTTAGAAGATCATTAGAAAAGTAAGAGCGGAGAGGGAAATTATAGGTTTTTTTTTTAAAAACAACTTGGGTAAAAAGAATCTTTATTAGACACGATTGTATTTGAGAAATTGGGGCAAAACTCTAATTTTCTTGATGAAATTTAGTCAGCTATATTAGGTTAAAAGAATCAAAATCTTGAGAAATCTTTGAGTTCTTGACCAAACAAATCAATGAATCATGAAAAGTTGATCTTGGCAGTCGGCAAAATACTGATCTCAACAAAAAAAAAACAAAGAAGTGAGAGGAAGAGGGATCAGAGATGGAAGTTTGAATGATACTAACTCAGAACTTGCTCGACGGAGAACCTTCTGGAGATATCCTTATAGAGCATCCGACGGATTAGATCTTTGGTCGCCCGCCGCCGAAGACGCCGAGCGGAATATCTTCGGTGGGAACCTTTGATTGCCCCGCACGGGCGCCTCGAAGGTTTCTGTCACAGTCGGGTGTGTGCGGCGTGCCTCGAAGCCAGGAGAAAATGTTGGTTGGTCCTAGGAAGATCGTACCGGTTCCACTGTACAAAATTTTTGTACAAGTGTCGAACCTTTTCTAAACAGCCTATTGTGTTCTTTAGAAGTTAAATTAGGAATCACAAACGGAACTTAACATTATTGATTCCAAATTTAACTTATCTGTTCTTAATGGTTTAGATTTAGATCGCAAGCAGAACTTAACACTATTGATCCACATCAACCTATGTTATAAATTTAATTAAATATTAATTTCTAAAATTGGCTTCCAAGATTACATGGCGAGGCACATGACCTTCTTGGGTATGGGTGCATCCACCGCCGCCTAGACAAAGTCTTTTAAGTAAAGCTAATATTTAATTTCCTTATATAACTCTAGGTTTAACCAAAAGGAACAATCAAATCACAAATTCGAAAAAATAATAAAAAAAACACAAACTCGAATAACAAATTTGAAAAACTAGAATTTAATGCCTCTTGTGTTTGGAATTCTTACAAAAAAAAATAACTAGCATGATGCAGAAACTAATTACTAGTTATACATTTTTCCTTGTATGCTAATAACCTCGAGATCTTCTGCCGTATTCCTCGCCTCGTCTTGAACATCGTGTGGGCGACGATCCTCCAAGATGAACACTATCCAAAAGCTCCTCCTCCTTCTCTAGAATTCGTCCACAACCACCACCAAGGAACAAAAGAGCAAAGGGAAAGGGAAGAGGAGAGATCCGGCCACAAGGGAGAGCACAATCAATGGAATAAGAATAGATACATACCCTGTTGGTGCGGGAAGCATCCGATGATCGACTGTTGTTTTGATAATGGCAAAGGAATTCAAAGTTAAGTTGTTTTGTGATCTAACGCACTTAATTGAGTGGTTCAGGAAAGTCCTAGCTGCGGTTAGGCAAGTGGAAAACCCTAGGGGGTGGTAACCCTAGGTCATAGGGGGTGGTAACCCTATGCGGAAAGTCTTGGTGGGTCGAGAGCTTCAGGCAAAAGTCCTAGGGGGTAACCCTAGGTGGAAAGTCCTGGTGTCGCGAACCAGGTGAAAGACTAGACTAGCCGAGAAGTGAAAGTCCAGCAGAAAGTCCGGAAGCTTCGAACGCTGAGCAAAAGTCCAGTCGATCTGGAGGATCGCACTGGCAACAGGTAAATCTCCTGAGTGGAGTAGGTGAGGACGCGTTCCCCGTAGAGGGAACAGTAGGCGTCAGGTCGACCTAGGGTTTTTGGTTGGAAATCCGAAATCAGACCCGGACAGTCCGATGACTGTCAATTATATCTAATATATTATTTCTGTGCCAACTTTGTTTTGCAGGGTTTGTGTTTGGGACTAACACATTTTGCAGGAACAAAGAAGCACACTTAGCCTCGGATGAACAGTGTCCGAGGCCCTTCCATGGGGCTTAGAGGCGCCTTGGGTTCTAGCCGAAGACAGCTGTCCAGAGAAGCTGGAGGCGCCATGGAGGAAGCTGGAGGCGCCTTGGACCAGACGTTGGAGGTGTTAGGATCGATGGTCGCGGCTAGAGAGGGGGGTGTGAATAGTCGACCCCAAATCTTCGCGTCTTTCTACAATTAGGGTTAGCGCAGCGGAAAATAAAACCGTAGAAACGAAAAGAAAGAAGACAAACCTCAACACGAAGATGTAACGAGGTTCGGAGATGATACTCCTACTCCTCGGCGTGTCCGTAAGGTGGACGAAGCCTATCAATCCGTCGGTGGATGAGTCCCCGGAAAATCGGCTAATATAAACTCCTTGTGGGTGGAGAAACCTCGCCACAAAAACTTACAACAGCAAGGAGGAGTACAGATACAGCAAGAAGCAAACTACAATACAACTGTAAAACCTTCGCTTACTTGCCTTCTCTTCGACTGGATGAAGTAGCAGCTTCAAGCGACGCCTACAACAGCAGGAACCCAGCCGAAAGGAAGCTCACGCGAAGCTTAGACGAGAGCTCAGCAAAGCAGAAGAAGAGAGAGTCGGAGAGTGGGAAGAAGATGCCCTCGATCTCCTTTATAACCTCTGATCTCTTGAGCAAACCTGCGAACCTGCGAGCAAAAAGACCTGAACACAGAAGCCCGAAATAACCGAGCCGTTGAGTCACAACGGCTAGTACTGGACCGATCAGGCTTCAGCCTGATCGGTCCAGGAAACCTCTGATCGGTCCTGGGGACCGATCAGGCCCCTATCTAATCGGTCCCCGGACCGATCCCACCTCTCTGTAAGAGAGGTGGTTGCATCTCTGATCGGTCTTGGAGACCGATCAGACTCCCTGCTGATCGGTCCCCAGACCGATCAGTTCACTCACAGAGAGTTGGCTCAACTCCTCTGATCGGTCTCCAGACCGATCAGATGACTTACAGAACCCTTCTGTTTGTTATCTGATCGGTCACCAGACCGATCAGATATTCAGGCGTATCGCTGGATCGGTCACCAGACCGATCCAGGTTCAGATCTCCAGCCCTAAACCCTAAATGGTCCTGAGAACGAGCTACCGAGCCCTCTCTTGACCTAGTCCGGAGAACGAGCTACCGAGCCCTCTCTGACCACAGTCCGGAGAGCAAGCTATCGAGCCCTCTCCGACTTTCCGTGCCAAGTCTCCAACTTGGTCTTCTCCGTGCCAAGTCTCCATACTTGGACTTTTCCCGTGCCAAGCTCCCTGCTTGGACTTTTCACCAGATGTCTGGTCAACCTTGACTCATCTGGATTTCCCTTGCCTGGCTTCACTCACCAGGACTTCCAAACTGCCTAGCTTCACTCACTAGGTCTTTCCCCTGCCTGGCTTCACTCACCAGGACTTTCTCCAACTGCCTGGCTTCACTCACCAGGACTTTCACTTTCACCTAGCTTCACTCACTAGGATTTTCACCTGGCTTCACTCACCAGGATTTCCAGACTGCCTGGCTTCACTCACCAGGACTTTCACACTGCCTGGCTTCACTCACCAGGACTTTCACACTACCTGGCTTCACTCACCAGGACTTTCACCTAGCTTCACTCACTAGGGTTTTCACAACTGCCTGACTTCACTCACCAGGACTTTCCGAACTACCTAACATCCCAGTTAGGACTTCCCAGTCAAGTATCCGGTCAACCTTGACCTACTTGACTCTTCTCCATCCAACCTGATCAGACCCTGATCAGTATCTCTCTGCATGGACAACTGCACATGCATTGTCCATGTCTACATGTCTTTCTGTATTGTCAAACATCGAAACCATGACCAAGGTTTACACTTGGTCAACTAGGTCAACCTTGACCTACTGGAAATTGCACCAACAGGAGGCGCCTTGGAGCAGCTTAATTGGAGGCGCCTTGGAACAGCTTGGAGGCGCCTTCAATGGGATAAGGTGCGACCAGATCAGAGCTGATCCACGCGTGCGACTCGGTGTCCTGGAGGCGCCTCGGACAGGCTTGGAGGCGCCTCCATGACTGTTTATAAGGAGGGTTCGAGCATCACTAAATGAAAAGAATTAACAAGCGATCCTTCTGCGTTCAACTGCTAACAAGTTCATCCGGAAGTACTGCAGCAACCTTCCGACGACCCGGAGCTCCGCTGTTTTAGAATCTGTCGTTCGTATAATTTACATTCTCGCACTCATTGTAAATCTTAATCTGTACTATTGTTTCGAGCTTATAGTAGTTGCCCACTGGAAGCGATCAACGATCGCGACCCTTGGAGTAGGAGTTGCCATAGGCTCCGAACCAAGTAACTCCTCGTGTCCTTGTGTATTGTTTTTGTTCCCTTTTCTTTATTCTGCTGCTTAAACTCGTACGATTTACGAATTTGAAAAGGGTGAAAGCCACAAGCGCTATTCACCCCCTCTAGCGCTTTCGATCCAACATACCCTACTTCTCCTCTTCTTCTCCTTCTCTTCGTATCCGGCCACACCAAGCAACCACAAGAGGTGGTCGGCCCTAGCATGAAGAAAAGAAAGGGCCGGCCCTTAGGAGAAGACTTGAAGAATAGAGAGAAAAGAATAGAATTCTTACATGAGGCCTCTCCTCCCCTTCTTTTATAACACTTGCCCAAGGCAAATAAGGAAAGACTTTTTACAAAAATTTAAATCTTCCTCTCGTTTTTCCTTTTCCCCTTTTATTTTTTCCTTTTCTTTCCTCTTGATTGAATCAATCACCAAATCATGGATTGACTTGATTGGTCGGCCCCTTGCTTGGGCACCAAGCAAAGGTGGTCGGCCCTAAGAGGAAAAGAAAAATAATTTTGTAAAAATTTACAAGCAAAAAAGGAATGCTTTTATAAAACTTTACAAGCTCTCTTTCAATTTCCTAAAGTGGATGTTAAAAAGGAAAGTTTTAAAAATTAAAATCAAGTTTTAAAATTTAAAACCTCTTCTAAAATTTTCTTTTTTTAACATGGTTACAAAAAATAGAAAATTTCAATTTTAAAACTTCTCTTCCTTTTTTCTAAAAAACTATGAGGATGGCTAAAAAATTTAAAACTTTTTAAATTTTCTTTTAAACCATGTGGCATAATTCAAATAAGGAAAGTTTTATATTTTAAAATCTCTCATTTAAAACTTATAAATATCTACAAAGAGAAGATTTTAAAAATTCAAAACACCCCCTTATAATTTGAATATTGTGGTCGGCCCCTTCTTGCTTGGGCAGCAAGCAAGGGGTCGGCCCCCATTGAGGAAGAAGTGGCCGGCCACATGGCTTGGTCACCAAGCCATGGGCCGACCCTCTCTTGGACACCAAGATGAGCTTTTCCATGAGTGGATTAGAGGCATTAATGAGGCTACGATAGGGACCAAGAGGAGAAATTGGTTTTAGCCTTCCGATGAGCTTGAGTATCCCGTGTTCGCCTCGAACACACAACTCAAGTTCATCAATAATAACTCATTCCACTAGAGAGTTATCATTGCACTACCACACCAATCCCAAATAACATTATGGGCTCCTTCTTATCATGAGTGTGTTAGTCTCACTGTATTTAAAATAACAAATGTCCACTAATTAAGTAAGTTACTGACAACTCACTTAATTAATATCTAAGTCCAAGAGTAGTACCACTCAATCTCATTGTCATGTCGGACTAAGTCTACCTGCAGAGTTTAACATGGCAATCCTTATGAGCTCCTGTTGGGGGCATTCTTAGCCTAGATTACTAGGACACGGTTTCCTTCTATAATAAACAACATAGACTATAAGTAATATCATTTCCCAACTTATCGGGCCTCTTGGTTTATCAAGCTAAATCTCACCCTTTGATAAGTCAAATGAATACTAAATATATGTACTTATTATTATATTATGATTAAGAGCACACACTTCCATAATAACTAAGGTCTTGTTCTTTTATTAAGTCGGTATAAAAAGAACTTACCTTAAATGGTCCTGCTCAGTACACTTAGAGTGTACTAGTGTAATTTATTAGTAAAGATAAACTAATGCCTAATTACACTACAACTATTCCAATGGTTTGTTCCTTTCCATCTTAGTTACGAGCTACTGTTTATAATTTATAAAGAACCGATAACATGATCTTCTGTGTGTGACACCACACACCATATTATCTACAATATAAATTAATTGAACAACTACACTTAGCATATAAATATAGACATGTGACCAATGTGATTTTTTTATTTCTAAATGTTTACAAAAGCTAGGCTTTTAGTATGCACTCTAACAATCTCCCACTTATACTAAAAGACTATGTTGTCATATATCCTGCCATACATCTTATTCCCAAACCTTCAACACGCCCATCAAAAGCTCTTGCCTTAAGGGCCTTAGTGAAAGGATCTCTCAAGCTATCATCTGATGCAATCTAGGCGGCAACAACTTCTCCTCGTTATACGATGTCTCGTATTGGGTGGTACTTGCGCTCTATTGTGTTTACTTGCCTTATGAACTTATGGTTCCTTCGAGTTTGCTATTGCACCACTATTATTATAAAAATTGTAATAATTTTGGACAAACCAGAAATCATGTCTAAGTCCATCATGAAGTTTCAGAGCCATATAACTTCTGTGGCTGCCTCAGAGGCTACCACATACTCAGCTTCTATGGTGGAGTCTGGAAAAGCACTTATGCTTAACACTCCTCCATAGATATGGCTTCTCCTCCTAAAATAAACACAAAACCCCGAGGTCGACTTACTATTGTCCCTATCTGATTGGAAGTCAAAATCCGTGTAACTCACAAGGATCAAATCATCTTCTTAGTAAACTAACATATAATCTCTAGTCCCTCTAAGATACTTTAATATATGCTTTACGACAGTCTAGTGTCCCGGTCCTGGGTTACTTCGATATCTGCTAACTATGCCCTCGGCAAAATAGATATCCGGTCTCGTACACAGCATTACATACATTAGGTTTCCAACAGCCGAAGCATAAGGAACTACCTTCATATCCTCTATCTCCTTTGATGTCTTCAGAGACATCTTTTAGATAAAGTTACTCCATGTCTAAAAGGTAGAAAACCTTTCTTGGAGTCTTGCATGCTAAAACGAGCTAGGATAATATTGATATATGAAGCTTGGGATAATCATAATATTCTTTTTTTGTGATCCCTTATTACTTTGATCCCAAGAATATGTGTATTCTCCCAAGTCCTTCATATTGATTTGTTTGGGCAAACATACTCTTACTTCCGTCAACACTTTGATATTGTTTCCAACTACAAAATATGTCATCTACGTATAGTACAAGAAATACCACCACGTTTCCATCACACTTCTTGTATACACAAAACTCATCGGGTCACTGAATAAATCCATAGGTCTGGATTACTTCATTAGACCAGATGTCCAAGACCTTGAAGCTTTGCTTCAGTCCATAGATTGATTGAGCTTTCATACAAGATGCTCATTGCCCTTTGCAATGAACTTTTTTGGTTGCTTTATATGGATGTTTTTTTCAAGACTTCTATTAAGGAAAGCTGTCTTGACATCCACTCGCCAAATCTCATAGTCCAATAGATAAAAGAATCTGGATAGACTTGAGCATGGCTATCGATGAAAAAGTTTCCTTTTTCAATAAGCCTTGCTTTGAAAGTTTCTACCTTCCCGTCTATCCCTCTTTTCCTATTGTAGACTTATTTTTACCCAATAGATTTTACACCATTTGGTGATTTTATAAGTTCCCAGGCTCTATTAGAATACATATATTCTAATTCTGTATTCATTGCTCTTTGCAAAGACGTTGCATTTTTATCTTGGAGAGCTTCGTCATATATCCGGGGATCAGGTTCATGTCCACCAGGGATCAATTCCAAAGACTCTCCCAAAACATGAATCTTTTAGGTTGCCTAACAACCCTCCCACTACGACGAAATACTTTCTACAATTGTGTATCATTTGTGATACGTGTTGCAGTTTCTTGTGATATTTCATCTTGTACAGTTGATACTAGATTAGACGTGTCCTTTATTTTCCTTAAGAACAATTTTTTTTTTACTCATGGGCTTGTGGTTCATAGTATAATCCTCTTCTAAAATTGGACATTGGTGCTAACAATGACCTTCTGATTTTAAGGACTATAAACTTCCTTTCATTTCTCTAGGATAACCCACAAACAAGTGAACTCCTGTCCAACTTATCAGTGTCTCTCATGTGCTAGACCACCCCAAATCTGAATATGCTTCAGACTAGGCTTACGCTCATTATGCAATTCTATGGGAGTAGAGAGTTCTGACTTAGAAGGTACTATGTTCACTTCTGTTTCCAATGTATTTCCTTAAAATGAATTTTGGTAATTCTGAATAACTCATCATTGATCTAACTATTTCCATAAGAATCCTATTCTTTCGTTCTACTACACCATTCTGTTGGGGTGTACTAGGTGTTGTCAGTTGGGATTGAATCCCGACTTCTGATAAGTGACTCCTAAACTCTCTTAAGAGGTGCTCGTCACTACGATCTCATCGTAGTGTCTTGATACTATTACTTTGACGTTTCTCCGCATCAGCCTCGTACTCTTTGAACTAATCAAAGCACTTAGACTTGCGGCGCATCAAGTAAATGTATCTGTATCTCGAATAGTTGTCTATAAAATAGATGAAATATTCGAAACTAGCTCTTGTCTGGATAGTCATAGGACCACACAAATTAGAATGAACCAATTCCAACACATCTTCGGCTATATACCCCTTAGATTTAAAAGCTTCTTGGTTATTTTTCCTTCCAAGTAGATCCGCAGGTTGGAAAAATTTCCACTACCAATGAACCCAAGAGTTCATTGGTTATTATCCTTTGAATCCTACTCAAGTTAATATAACCTAGCCTTAGACTGCCAAAGATGTGATTGGTTCATTTCCGAAAGTTGCTTTCTCTTATTAAAGTTAGAAGATGTGTTATTAATTTCCAATTTGTTGCATCGTGGAAGTTATAAATTGCCAACCAACGTACCAGAACAGATAACTTCCCTCTTTTTCTTGATAACAACTTTATTATCAAAAGAGACAGTATATCAATCCTTAAATAGTTTTAGAAACTGAAATCAAGTTCTTTATAAAACTTAGTATGTCAAGACAATCAATGTTTTATCCTTTCAAAAGATAAACATCTTCCACTGCAATAGCTGCTACTTTTGCAGCAGTGCCCATGTAGACAGAATTTTCCCTTTCATATAGTTGTCAGGTTTCCTGGAACCCCTGCAATGAATTGCAGACATGATCAGTGGCTCCCATTTCTACACACCAGGTACTGGTAGATAACACCACTAAACATGTTTCAAGTACTAATGAATTAAATACACTTTTATTGTTCTTATTTCTGAGAGAACAACCCACCTTAGAGTCCAAGTTTTGTTTCCAATCATAATTGGGACTGCTAAGTCTATTCTATAGTATAACAACTAGGGGATTGACAAATATCCTAAGAATCACAAAACTATTTGGTCAAGACCAATTCCTTAAAATTGCCGTGAATTTTGTATGTCACGATAGTGTGGACGTATACAAAATTAAAGAGGATATTTTATCTATTAATTTTATTATCTCGTCAACCTTTCTTTATGATGAATAAAATTAATAGTTGGTCTGTCTTAGGTCAAATATTTGATCAAAACTTTGAATTTTAAATAACATTGATTCCTCAAACAATATTATTTAAATTCACCAACACTTCAAGTATCGGGAATTATGCATGCCACGATTATGCATGCCACGGTAGTATGGAATTGAGTAGTTCGGTTATAATGAATTTGTAAATTAAACTCATTATAACCGAACTACTAAATTCTAAAATCTTAAACCTTAAATTCATATAATTTACCTCTGTGAGTATCTAAAATTGTTAATCTTGAGCATTATAAATTAAGAAGGAAGTCTGAATCCTAGAAAGAAAATCTTATTGATTTAAACACATTATATAATCCAATTTCTAAATCTTAAAATTATGAATCTTAAATACATATAATATATTTAAAAAATAAAAAAAAAATTAAAGAATTAAGGCGCATGCATTTAATCGAAGCACCTGTGATATTAAAAAAAAAAAAAAAAATCCAAGCGCACGAATTCACAAGAACGAGTCCGCAACATATAATTCTATCGTTAAACCCAATCAACTTTTTGTCGACTGTTCCTCGTATTATCTTTTGAATTGGTCAAGCTAACCTACCACATTACTTACGGCAAACTAGATTGGCCTTAGCTTGTCGCATTACACTTTAATTAATCATTGTCACACCAATGGCCTACCTTCATTATCGTATATCACTATTCCGGCCTGACCGAGCATCTCAATTGATATATCGATCAACTAGCCACCCTCACTCAATCAGCTTAGCTGCTCAACGGTTTTAATATTAATTTTCTTTTTTTTTAATCAAAATGTCATTCTTTAATTAAGTGATCTAGAGGTAGCTTAGGAGGAATATAATACGTATTTTGTTCTTATATTAAAGAGACATATTAAAGGCATTTTGAAGCTAATGAAGTGTAAAAGTAGATTTAATCCTAAAGTAGATTAGATTGCAGAACATATTCTAAACATTCATGAGCAGGTAACATTGATAATTTTAGATAACAATACCAAGTACAAAACTCCGGTTGATAGGTATCATTGTCAAGTACTTTTTGAGATTAGAGATTTTATCTGAACTGTTTTAAATCGTGATCGTTTCTATGTTGGTAAGTACAATAAGCTGAAGGATTGAAAAATTGGACCGTGTGAGCTACTATAAAAGATCAACGATAATGCTTACATGTTGCGTCTTTAGATTGTCTTATGTCTTAAATGACAAGCACTTGACTACTTATTCGGTGGATGCTGATGAGGCTACTATGAACTCCAGAATGAGTTCTTTTCAACCAGAAGAGATAGATGCAAGATCAATCTAACATAACTCTTGAACTTCAAACGATCACAACTTTTGAGTAAAGACTCGGAATCAGATTTTCTCTGTCGCGACATGTGCAAAAGTTAAAAATCTATATTTGTTACTGGGATACCTATTACCACCAAATTTCAGACCCAAATTCCACCATTTAGGCCCTCAACCGAGACTCTAAAGATTTTATTAATATTTTTAGTAATTTCTATTTTTATGGTATTTAGATATTTTTGGTATTCCTAGTAATTATTGGTTATAATTACTCTATAACAACGTCGTGTTTTATTAATTTAATTTCTACCAAGAGACTTCCTTTTCTAGAAAGATCTTTTTCTTTCTTTACAAGATTGGATTTGAGGCATATGTTGGGATTTCTTTTCATTTTTTGTCTTATGGCCTAGAGTCTATATAAACATTGATCCGGTGGTAAGAACCGGGGACCCCGTCCGGTAAAGTCAACGCCACGTGGAAGTCAAAGTGGCAGATATCCGTCCGGAGAGGGATGGGGCCGACCGGCCGACCGGCTGCCCGGCGGTGTTAACGTCCGGAGAGGGATGGGTCCGACCGGCAGGCCAACCGCGCCGGTGGTTGATAGTTCAAGGCGCCCTGTTGGAAGTCAGGGTTCCGGCGCTCAGTGGACAAGAGCGGAAGGCCGAGCGGACGGCACGCTCGGCCAAAGCCACCAGGTAACATACTGCTAACAGTCTCCGCAAAGCACATGATTGAGAATCTCCCCAAGTAAACAACCGTATACGTCCAGCCGGATGTCGCTGAAGTTGGCCGGACGGACGACATATCTGGAGTGAAGGGGAAAAGGACAAGGGACACCCCCTTTTTCTGACATCAAGTATGTTTCACGTGTAGACCATACTTCAAATCTTATGACAGAGGGTTCTGCTGTCCCATCAGGGACATGCTTGGACTGTAGCAGTATGGCGTCAGGTAAGCTTTCTGACAGATACATACCGAGGCATGGGCTGCGGACACGTATGCGCCTCGGTGGATGTGCAGAAGCTCTTTCACCGCTCTATATATAGAGCCTCATACTTCGCTGGAGGTACGCGTTCAACACCTTTGGAGCCACTTTTTTCACCACTTGCTTGCCTGACTTGAGCGTCGGAGGGTCGCCGCCGGGAAGCCCTTCCCGACCCGACTTCTGTGCAGGTCGCCGGAGCTTCGTACGACCAGTTGAAGACCCACGTCAGCAACCGGAGAGCGCCACGTGCCCAGCGTCCGTTGAGTCAGTGTTCCCACAGACGGCGCCAATTTGATTCTGTCCGCTCGGAGGGTTTTGACGATGATAGTATGCGCCAGGAAGTATGGACGGAGACGCCGAGCGGCGAGGACCAGAGCGAAAGCTAGCTTCTCGAGCCCAGTGTAGCGAGATTCAGCGTCTTTTAAAATATGACTAAGGAAATACACTGGCTCTTCTCCGCTCGCCCTCACTAACGCCGAGCCGATTGCATGCTCGGTTGAAGACAAGTACATATAAAGTGGCTCACCCGCAGTCGGCTTGGCCAATACCGGGAGAGAGTTCAGATAGGCCTTTAAGTCTTCGAACGCCCGATCGCATTCTTCATCCCAGTGAAACTTAGTGGCCTTGCGCAAGATTTTGAAGAAAGGGAGGCTCCGGTTGGCAGTTTTGGAGATGAATCGGGACAGAGCGGTTATCCGACCGGTCAAACGTTGCACTTCCCTTGTATTTCTTGGAGGCGGCATGTCTTGTAGAGCTTTCACCTTGCTGGGATTTGCTTCGATTCCCCGCTCGGTCTCTATGTACCCCAGAAAACGCCCTCCTTTTGCTTCGAACAGGCACTTCTGGGGATTTAGCTTGACTCCATATTTGCGCAGCGTTCGGAAGGTTTCCTCCATGTATTCGAAGAGATCGGCCGCTCGGACGGACTTGATGAGAATGTCGTCCACATAAACTTCCAGATTCCGCCTGATCTGCTCTCTAAATACTTTATTCATCAAGCGCTGATATGTGGCTCCCGCATTTTTCAATCCGAACGGCATCACATTATAGCAATAGGTGTCGTCGGCCGTCACGAAGCTGACTTTTTCTTGATCTTCACGGGCGAGCGGCACTTGATGATAGCCTTGGTAAGCATCGAGCATACAAATTAATTCGCAGCCAGCGTCTATAAACCCTCCGAGCGGAAAACCGTCGAGCTCCGACGTTAAATATCGAGAGACGAGCCGGCGTCTATAAACCCTCCGAGCGGAAAACCGTCGAGCTCCGACGTTAAATATCGAGAGACGAGCCGACGTCTATAAACCCTCCGAGCGGAAGACCGTCGAGCTCCGACGTTAAATATCGAGAGACGAGCCGGCGTCTATAAACCCTCCGAGCGGAAGACCGTCGAGCTCCGACGTTAAATATCGAGAGACGAGCCGGCGTCTATAAACGTCCGAGCGGAAGACCGTCAAGCTCCGACGTTAAATATCGAGAGACGAGCCGGCGTCTATAAACCCTCCGAGCGGAAGACCGTCGAGCTCCGACGTTAAATATCGAGAGACGAGCCGGCGTCTATAAACCCTCCGGGCGGAAGACCGTCGAGCTCCGACGTTAAATATCGAGAGACGAGCCGGCGTCTATAAACCCTCCGAGCGGAAGACCGTCGAGCTCCGACGTTAAATATCGAGAGACAAGCCGGCGTCTATAAACCCTCCGAGCGGAAGACCGTCGAGCTCCGACGTTAAATATCGAGAGACGAGCCGGCGTCTATAAACCCTCCGTGCGGAAGACCGTCGAGCTCCGACGTTAAATATCGAGAGACGAGCCGGCGTCTATAAACCCTCCGAGCGGAAGACCGTCGAGCTCCGACGTTAAATATCGAGAGACGAGCCGGCGTCTATAAATATTCCGAGCGGAAGAAGGCAAAAAAAAAAAAAAAGACTGCAAGTGTCCGAGAAGTTTGCCGCCAATATCGTTCGACCGACTCTACGTTCCGCTCGGCTCAGGGCCCAAAGGTTCTTGTCGGCTTATAGCGAGCGATCCCTGCTATCAAAGTGGAATGTTACGCGTCCGAAATATTTAGCCGAGCGGAAGGGCATCGCCAAGTACTTCGCAAAAATTCCTTTCAAATGCTAGAGGTGTGATAATAGGCGAGCGGGCAACACACATATTAACTAGCAAAAGGACAAAGTGCAAAAGGATAAAGTGCGCGAAAGGAAAACATTGCATTAAAAATAAAACCTTAGGCCAGGCGACCTAAGTACAAAAGGGATCATATTTAGCCGAGTGGCCAAATTACAAAAGTTACTCGATATAATCGTAGAGGGTCTTGGGGATGTTATCTAGAAGCGCCACCTGATCGCCGGCCGGAATATTAGTGGACTCCGGAAGAAGGCCCTTCGACTTCAGATAGGTCATGGTGGCAGTCATGGCCAAGTCGAAGGTTGTGTACATCCGCTCACAGATTTTCTCTGAGAATTCGGGCGATCGAATGTAGCCCTGTCGTAGAGCGACGACTCGACTCGGCTCGGCATCCTGATATTCTTTGAAAGCCGCCTGGGAGCCAGTGAGGGCCTCGTTCAGATTCTTAAGCTTTTCCGCGTCGGCCGAGCGGCCCGCCTTCTCTCTGTCGAGCTGCTCCATCAGCTCTTTTACCTTCAGCTCCAGGCCCCGAGCCTCCACGTTCTTTTTCTCCAGATCGGAGATGGCCGTATTTTTTCGAGTAGTGGCCAGGGTTAATATTGTGTCGAGCGACTTAACTTGTCGCTCGGACTCGGCCAAGACATGGGCCTGATCGGCTGTTTTCTTCTGCTCGGCCGCCAGCATATCCTGAGCTCTCTTAAGCTCCTTCTGCAGCTCAGAGTACGATGGTCCTTGAGGGCCGGACGGACCAACCGCTGCCTTCAGTTGTCGCAGCTCTTCATCCACCAAGGCCAAGCGGTTGGAAACCGCGATTTCCTCTACCCATCTCTGACGAGAGGAATTAGAAGCTGTTATTGGCCGATCGGTAGGAATAAAGACAAAACTTGGTAGATTACAAACTTACCCCCGTGGCCTCCCGCATGTGGCTATTGGCCAAGTTTCGGAGGGGGATCAGTGCTGTGCGTGCCCGAGCATCGGCCCACATCTCAGCTAGGGGCCCTTTCAAGGTAATGGTGTGCTCGGGCGCGGTTGGTCGGTCGGCCTCTGGCAGCAGCTCTTCGGTCGGGAGATGAAGAGTGACCCGAATCGTACGGCCATGACCGGGGGTCGTCCGACTGGCAGTCGGAAGGGGATCAGAAGCCGGCGCAGAAAATTGGGAATGAATGGTCGAGCGCTGGACTGAGTGACGAGCAGGCGGAAGGGTGCTGATCGGAATTGCCTCAACTAGAGCAGCTGGCTCATTCCAGTCAGAAGGCGTCCGGTCGGACGAAATGGTTTCGGTCTCTGGCGCCTTGCCCCGAGCAGTCGCAGTGACCCGCTCGGATGGTTGGACCGCGGAGGTAGCCGACCGCAGAGGAGTCTCCACTCGACGCCTCTTTTGTAGAGGCTACTCCTCCTCCCGAGCGGAACCTTCCTCGGGGGCAGTTGGTTCTCCAGGGGGGTGGCTCCGCTGGCCACGTTTTGCTGAGAAGCTTGAGCGGCCGACTCAGCTTGAGTCCCGCTCTCTCCTTCGTGGGATCCGACCGGCTGGATACCCAACGCTTCCATTTCTCGGGCCGCCGCGGCTTCTAGCGCTGCCGCCTTTCTCTTCAAAACGCCGGCCATCACCGAATCCATGACGATATCCGCTGCAAGGGAAAGAAAAGAAATCAGTTAGCAATTAAAGCAAATGCCCAAGCAAAGTTCTTACCGAAGCCGGTCGGAAGAGGAGTTCGTATGGGACTCAGGCCGAAGATGTACATCACCCCTTCGTGAAGAAGCTTGTTGATGTCAAGTCGCAGACCGGCTAGTATATTTGCAGCGTGGAGATAGTCCGGTCGGGTCTTGAATTTCTTCAGCTCGGGAGTGGGGGGTAAGCTGACCTGCCACTGGGTCGGGAAGTTGGCCCGATCGGGCATACGGATGTAGAAAAAATAATCCTTCCAATGTTTATTGGAAGTAGGTAGCTTGTTGAAGAAGACTAAGCCGGGTCGAGCTTGGAACATAAAGGTGCCCGGTTCGGCTTGCTTGGGGTAATAAAAATAAAAAAAGACCTCCGGTCGGAGGGGGATGTTGTGAATCTTAAACAAAACAACAACACTGCAAAGGAGACGAAAGGTGTTGGGTACTAGACTGCCGAGCGGCACACCGAAATAATTACAAACATCTAGGATGAAAGGATGTACAGGGAACCGCAGACCGGCGGTAAATTGGTCGCGAAAGACACAGAAGGCTCCGCGCGGCGGCCTGTGCGGCCGAGCGGAAGGACCGGCCAACAGAAGTTCAAAATCTTCGGGGATTTCGAAATTGTCTGTCAGGATATCAAAATCACGCTGGTCGAATCAGGACTGCATGGTGGTGTACCATGGGCCGAGAGACTGGTCTTCGGGGTGCGAAGAACTAGCCATTGACCGAGCGAAGGAGGCCAGGAAAAAGGACAGAAACAAGAAGACATCGCCGGAACAGTATCCAGGAGCAAAAACGGAAGAAAGAAATGTAAAGAGCACTGGAAACAAGAAAGGAAGGGGGAGAAGCTTACGAAAAAGAAAGAAGGAGCAGAAAGAAGGCACCGGAGGTCGTCGGAAAGCAGAAGAGGAATCGCCGGAGCTCCAAAGCGCTGGGGGTAGGGGTTGAAGTCGCGGAGGTAGAGAAGAGAAAGAGAAGAAAACGAAGAATTTATAGGGTGGAGGCCGGGCGGCCTCCACCGTCGGATCCAGGTCACGGGAATCAAAGCGTGCATCGTGCCGTCCATTTCAAATCGCTTCGATCACATCAAAACACCATGCCACCGCCGCCGTACGCTGATGGCAGTGCGCCACGTGGCATTCGACCATTCGGAGCATTTAATGAAAGCATGCTCAACCTTAATGTCGAAGATTGGCGCACATCACGAGGAGATCCGGTGAATGCTATTGTTAATTCGCTTAAGGCCATCTCTGCGGTTAGCCGATCGGAGGATAGTAGCACGGAGGAGCCGCCCGGCTAGATTCGCAGTCCAGTCAGTCGGACCATTCGCCTCCTTCGACTAGACTTGAAAGGGAGGCAAGTGATCCGGTGGTAAGAACCGGGGACCCCGTCCGGTAAAGTCAACGCCACGTGGAAGTCAAAGTGGCAGATATCCGTCCGGAGAGGGATGGGGTCGACCGGCTGCCCGGCGGTGTTAACGTCCGGAGAGGGATGGGTCCGACCGGCAGGCCAACCGCGCCGGTGGTTGATAATTCAAGGTGCCCTGTTGGAAGTCAGGGTTCCGGCGTCAGTGGACAAGAGCGGAAGGCCGAGCGGACGGCATGCTCGGCCAAAGCCACCAGGTAACATACTGCTAACAGTCTCCGCAAAGCACATGATTGAGAATCTCCCCAAGTAAACAACCATATACGTCCGGCCGGATGTCGCTGAAGTTGGCCGGACGGACGACGTATCTGGAGTGAAGGGGAAAAAGACAAGGGGCACCCCCTTTTTCTGACAGCAAGTATGTTTCACGTGTAGACCATACTTCAAATCTTATGACAGGGGGTTCTGCTGTCCCATCAGGGACATGCTTGGACTGTAGCAGTATGGCGTCAGGTAAGCTTTCTGACAAATACATACCGAGGCATGGGCTGCGGACACGTATGCGCCTCGGTGGATGTGCAGGAGCTCTTTCACCGCTCTATATATAGAGCCTCATACTTCGTCGGAGGTACGCGTAAAACACCTTTGGAGTCACCTTTTTCACCACTTGCTTGCCTGACTTGAGCGTCGGAGGGTCGCCGCCGGGAACCCCTTCCCGACCCGACTTCTGTGCAGGTCGCCGGAGCTTCGTACGACCAGTTGAAGACCCACGTCAGCAACCGGAGAGCGCCACGTGCCCAACGTCCGTTGAGTCAGCGTTCGGACAGGATCAAACATCATTCTAGTTATATGAGGATTAAATCCCTCTTGTATTAATAAAGTTTCCTTTTTTGGTAAATCCAACAAGTTTTTCTTATTTTTTTGATGCTCTCTCTTCTTGAGTTTCTCCTCCAATCTTCCCTCTTTTAATCCATAGGATAATCACTATCCTTTCCGGCGTCAAACATGAAGCAACCTCTCAAGCCGTGTGGTGCCACAACGGTTTGTTGGCGCAGCGGCGGGGTTAGCAAGAGCACGCAGCGTCTGTTGGAAAAATAAAACAACAAGAAGAACCTTTCTCTGTTTTCAACTTAGATTAGAAGCAATATACCAATAATTATAAGAAGAAATGAACAACTAATAAAAAAGAAAGAATCAAACAGATTTGACTTGGTTACAACCTAGGTGGTTGTTAATCTAAGACAGTTGCAAAGCTCTACTAGAAATATCTCCTTCTCTGTAGGCGGAGAAACCTCTTATACTCTTTAAAAAGCTCAGAAAATCTCTAGGAAATTATTATAGTAGTTGTTCTAAAGTTGTTATATCTTTCCTAAATCTAGGGGCCCTTTTATAGCTCTTGAAAAATCTTATCTACTACTTGAGAACCCCTCCAAGGGGCTTGGAGGGCGCCTCTAGCGAGGCAGCGGATAAAGCTTTATCCGCTTCCAAACAGCTATAAAGACTGGGTCAATGGCACCCTCCATAAGCATGGAGGGCGCCTCCGATACCTTATGGAGGACGCCTCCTATACATCATTGAGGGCGCCTCCTATGCCTCATGAAGGGCGCCCTCCACCTGCAGCGTATAAATAGCTCCAACCTTCATTTGGATCTTCCGCTGCTCCGTTCGCTTGGGTGATTGCGGCCAACTGAAATAGGGCTCACCCGAACCCAATTTTCGGACTTCTCCTCGAGCAGGCTTCCGCTCCGGCTTCTCGTCCCTCGAACGTCATGTACGTTCTTCTCGTTCACCGGTGTACTCTTCCACAGCTCTTTTGTCCCTCAGATGCACTGAACCCGTCAGCTCCTTTCCCATGTCGTCCTTCTCGCTAGCTACGTCTTCTGCTCAACTTCCTGTGCTCTTAAACTCCTGCACGCTTAGACACAGGGATCAAAACCAAACAGGACGTAACTTAACTTGGTTGATCACATCAAAACAATCACGGGGTCCAACATGGTTCAAATGGGTTGGATTGCCAAACACCCTAACTTGGTCTTTTAGAGTTTGTTTTGTTAGTTTCATTTTTTTTAGAGTTTTATGTTATTTATGTGGCAAAAGGCGATTCGCACGCCCTCAACACCCTCGTCAAACCGTCCCTAGGCCAACACTGATGATCTAAATCATGGATGGTTACTTGCCATTAATGCAATGACCAAGACATGGGAGAAGACATGCTAAGACGCGCTGAGTTTAGACCCCATGACTTAATGTGGTAGCACCTCATATCTTAACCATCGCATCGCCCTGAGGTATGCTCGGACGCACCGAGTGTTTATGCTATTTAAACACTTGTTTGAGTTGATATTAGGGTGATTATTTTTTGTTTAATAAAGTTTCTTTTCGTATAAACTTAGAGGTGGTTCCTCTACGTTTTATCGAAGTTTCTTCCTCCTACTTCTTTCTCCGCAATCCCTCTGAGGAAACTCTCTCATAAAATAATCACTATTTTGTGCTCGGCGTCAAGAATACAAAATGTATTTTGGTCTTATATTAAAGAGAAATATTAAAGGTGTTTTGAAGCTAATGAAGTGGAAAATCATTGTTATTAATTATGTATGATATGAAATTTTTTAAAATATCTGTGTGAATACAAAACTTGGGAGATCACTACAAATAATTGAAACAAATTTGCTTACACCAAACCAATTTATTTTGAAATTTAAATGAGAAAGCAAGTAAAAAAACATTTTGCAAAGATAATAAAAAATAATCTTAAAAAGAAAATAGCATTCAAGAGCGACTTAAAGTGAAAATACTTTTGCAGAGTAATTCACATGAGATAAAATTATTTAGAAAACTAGGCAATACACATAAATATAGAGACTAGAAGTTACAAACACAAACACACTTATGAAGACTAGAACAATAGGCAAACAAACACACATAATCAAAATAGCAACACCATTTGCGCCAAATTCCTATTACAACCAACCTTGTATATTGCTCCATCCAGTGAGTTTGCTCTCTATATTGAAAGTACTATTGGAATCAGCATGGGTAACATTTGACAACCCATCGAGCAAGCTCTCCATTTCATCAGCATTCTGTTGTACTACGAACGGGTGTTGCTTAAGAGTTCTTAATCCGTTTAGCTCCTCAGCCACTTCCTTCATAGTTGGTCTATCTTCTCCTTTCAACTTTAAACATTCCTTAATAAGTATAGTAAGTTCTTGAATAAATTCTATATTAGCTTCCAATTTCACTTGATTGTGTAAGATCTCTGAAAACCTATTCTGATTCTCCAACATAGTAAAAGTCGACACCAAACTCCTTTGTTCTTCAGATTCTTCAAAATTAATAGCCTTCTTACCTGTAAATAGCTCCAAGAGAACCACACCAAAGCTATAAACATCACTTTTATTAGTCAAGGCATATGTCATCAAGCACTCTGGATCAATATAACCATGAGTGAATTGCAACAACGTAGCAAATTGTTTCTCCCCCTTGGGAATTAGCTTTGAAGCTCCAAAGTCTGAAATTTTTACTGTGTTATCCATATCTAAAAGTATATTAGACGATTTCACATCTCCATGAATGATTTGAGGTGAAGCTTTTGAGTGCAAGTAGTCCAAAGCATCAGCTGACTCATATGCAATCCGTAGTCGAGTATCCAAGGAAGCTGGAACTCGATTCTCACTTTCATGAATTAGATGAAACAAGGTTCCATTCGGGACAAACTCATAGACCAATAATGGCATCTCCATCTCCAAACAACAACCCAAGAGCTTGACTATGTTGACATGGTTAACATCTGATAGAATAAGTGTCTCTGTTCCAAATTGTTTTTTTAAGTCCTCATTGATAATCTTAGGTTTCTTTATGGCAACATCTTGGTTTTCCAAAACTCCTTTATACACAACTCCATTTCCTCCTCTCCCAATAATATTTTTGTCATCAAAATGATTTGTTGCCTTCTCTAATTCTTTGCTTCCAAATATCTTAAATTTGTTGAAAGCATTTTCTGACTTCATCTTTTCCTCTAATTCATAGCCTCCATGTTGTTTGAAATATTTTCTTTTCATCTCTTCTAGTTTTCTTCTTTGATAGACTATATAGAGACACATAGTGCATAGTAACAAAATAATTACACCACTGCAACCTGCAAGGTTCATACATACATGTCATCGTTAGGTTATGAGTTTTTGTGTTAGGTTTTGATGATTTAATTGCTAAATTTATGTACGTATTAGCCTAACTATGCCTAATCGTGCAAATTTTTCATAAAACACTATAAGATGTTAATGATTAGAATAATATATTTAAAGATCTTGCGTATTAGTCCTATGGAGTAATACAATTCGGGTCAATGATGCTGAAAGGTCAAGCAATGGATGTGTGTAAGATTTTTCTATTTGGGATGACTCTTCACCTATGTTTTTCGTTGGAAATATCATATCCTTTGATGTTTTATTGCGACAGGTAACTCTCTCTTAACCATCAAGAGAAACATATGGTAAAAAATGATTCATTCGCCTCTAATATCTCCATCAATCTATCTCTATGCCAACACGGAGGAGGTAAATTACGGATGGTTACTAACCATTAGTGTAAGTGGCCAAGGTATGGGGAAGGACATGTTCAGACGCGCTAAGTTTTGATCCTAAGACCTCATGTGGCAACACCCAATGTCTTAGCCACCGCACCGCCTCACCCCGAGAGGACTAACTATCAAGTGAAACATGTGGCAAAGGCGATTCGCTCACCCCAGCGCCCCCGCCAACCCATCCCTAAACTAACACGGAGGAAGTAAATCATGGGTGACTACTAGCCATTAGTGCAAGTGGTCAAGACATGGGGGAGGACATGCTCGGACTTGCCGAGTTTCGACCCCAAGACTTCATGTGATAATATCCCATATCTCAACCACCATACCGCCCTAAAAGGACAATCATTAAGTGAAACATTGTGGCAAAAAGGTGAATACGCTCGCCCCCAGCGCCCCGGCCAACTCGTCCCAAGGCTAACACGGAGGAGGTAAATCACGGACGGCTACTAGCCTTTGGAATAGTGACTAGCACATAAGTGAAACATTGTGACAAAAAGATGAATACACTCGTCCCAGCGCTTCCGCTAATCCGTCAGCACATAAGTGAAACATGGACCAAGAGATGAATTCATTAAAGAAGATGATACTTGTGATTTTGATCAATTGACAAAAGGAAAACCCTAAAGAAGTAATATTAGCTCAGCCCAAAAATTAGATGGCAATAAACTAGCCAAAAAGAAAATAGTTAGCAATTTAGGGATTCAACCAAACTAAGGGGATTGACTTCCCTAAGATCTTATATTAGGTAAATGGATCAATTGAATAATAATATTACGCGACTATCTTGAAGAATATGCCTTTCCATTGCAATTCATAGAGGAGGAGATTTGCTCGTGCTTGAGCTTGAGTGACTTAAAATAATAAGTGAATGCTTAGGGTAAAATTTAGGATTGGAAAAGGGAAAGATAAATAATCTCTCAAGAGAAGCTTCTTACCTATAGCCACCTTCACTGCTAAGGGAAGATCAGGGATGCATGTTCCATGGTAAGCGTCGCCGTGCGTGCCTTTGGGACAGTGGCAACTATAATTACCAGGCAGGTTCTGGCAAATGCCATCTGAGCATGGATTTGATTGCAGATTGCATTCATTGATGTCTAAAATGGAAGTGCAAACATTAGGCAGCATAGTAGCAATTGAAAGCAGCTAGAATAATTAATTAAATTGATTGGTATATATAGACAGACCTTGGCATCCGTTGGAGACGTATGGATTGCCTTGGTATCCTGTCGAACAGTTGCAGAGATAACCAGGGCCATTGGTGGAGTTGACACACACGCTGTTATTGCTGATGCAGGCATAAGAGGTAATTAGGTTGCGCTTAGCTACTACCTCACAGGTCTCATTTCCAATGGCCCAGTCCATCACTACCGGCACCCTGCCATTGTTATTCATTTGCATCAATTGGTTCGTGGTGATGTAAGACGTTTGGAACCGGAACCACTCGGCCTCCAACAAGGCGGCGTAGCTGCATGTGTCAAACCCCCGAGTATCCGAGTTGTTGAAATTCTCATCAAACGAGACTCTATAGTATTTGAGATTCTTGGGTATGGAAGTCTGGCAGCAACCCATGCCGGAGCAGGAGTCATTGACGATGCTCTGTTTATCCCGGCACATGGACACACAGCCACTCTGGTAGCTAATATTGCTCCCGTGGTAGTCGAGTATGTAGACAAGGGTCTCGCAGCCGATGACAGTGAACTTGTTGCGGAGATTAGAGAACCTATATGAGGTGTCTCTCATATCCAACGACCAGTCTTTGTATGTGACATTGTTGTAAGTTGAATTGTAGCACGCAGAGGATACGGGGTGGAGCAAGCGCACTTGGCCCATCACCAACGAAATATTGAGGACCTCAACATTGCCAAAGAATGGCTTCTTGATGCCACTTTCCATGGTGTTGCAGGTTAGATTGAAACCTCCTCCCAAGGAACAGTTAGCGCCGATGCCAGTTTCGGTACTGTTGCAGATACAATCTTGGCCTTCCCCGAAGCAGTTAGCGCCGATGGCGCCGATGCCGAAGGGGTAAGGGATCTCCACGTCGCCACATTTCTTTAAGCATCTGTTATCAGGCGCAGCAGATGCAACTGCAAGTAGTAAAAGCATTTGGGAGAGGAGCAGAGACATGGATAGTCGTACCGCTGCAGCTGAATGCAGTAGTTGATTGATAAGCCAATACCTTCCTCACTATATATATAACATGCTTTAGGTGTACAATACCGTTGTATGTTAGACCCAATCAACTTTGTCAGACTGTTGGTCGTTTTCTGTTATCTTTTGAATTGGTCTAACTAATCTATCACTTTGTCAGACTTACGGCTCATATGATTGTAACTACTAACTAGATTGACTTTGTCGCATTGGGCCTTAAACATGGTGGCAACATTAACGGTCTACCTCAATTATTATTATCCAATTCTATCCCTGACCGAGCATCTCAATTGATCGATCAACTAACCATCCTCGTAGAATTTCGTACGTACCATAAGTTACTGGACTGCGACAGGCTAAAGCCCTGGCCTCTTTGCCACAGGCAAGAGTTGCAGATCGCTTTGGAGTTATGACGGCTTTAACTATTTTGAATGAGCCATCAGTGACTGGATGCGACATGCCTCTGCCCTTGGCCGCTTTGCCACAGGCTAGAGTTGTAGATGGCTAATCAACTTTTTACGACTTTAATTAGGGGCCTAATAAATCGACTCACCGATGTGATACATAGATAAGTCCAAGTCAACGTAGGTTCTTGCATCCGAATTCATAAAATATAATTAAAAAAATCTCAACTCATCCTTTTAATATATTGTTTCAGAAATTCCACAGAGATATTTTCTAGTTGATGATGTGAATGAATAATATTAATCCTAATTAATTTGGGATGATAATAGTTAGGGCTAGCATTTGTGGATATCCGATCCATTTAAATCTGGTTTGAACATTAATGATTCACAAATACTTATGAGTATTTAAATAAATTCAAGAAGTATAAACATTTAGTAAGTATAAATGTTACAAATGCTGATCCGTAAAATTAAATCTTTTATATATCCTTGCATATTTATTCATTTACAATTTTAATATCCTTATGAATGTCCTAATAATTGATCACTAGCTATTATTGTGGAGACCCAATCAATATTTTTCTGACTAGTTCGTCGTCTTGAATTAGAATTGGTCTAACTAATCTTATTACAATGCTTGTGGCTCATATGACTGTAACCCCTCATCTTGCTCCTCACAACTAAATTTTTAGGAGTGCATCACCTTTTGCCACTAGCTTGACCTGGTCACATTTGCACCTTAATCATTGTCACACCAACAGTCTATCTCAGTTATCGTCAATCTCTATCCCAGACACATCAATCAATTAACTATCCTTACTCAGTCAACCTTGCCGCTCACCCAACTTAGCCACAGCACCACCTGACCTCACCGCACCACGGAGAGGCAAACAAGAGACTTCACCTGGTCCCAGATGGAAACAGTTTGACATTCTCTTGGCTAAGCAAAAAAGAAATCTATTGCACGCTAGTTTTGATTTCTTTCATAAAAATTTTCAACACAACAGATGTATCCTTTCACTTACAGTAAAATAGTATAGAATTTTCTTGTTTCTATATCTCACAGCATGGGCATTAAGCAATTGTACTTTTGGAGAAACACTTTCGGTACAATATCTTTACCTTAGCTTGCATATTCAATTATAATTGCATGCCTCCACGTTCACTGAAATACCTTCTCTTGGACCGGATAAGTTTTCTCCTCAGATAAATTTTCATAATGGTTCATCCAAAAACAAGGCCAAGTGGCAGCATTTAACTCTTTCAATGATGGGAACCATGCTGCGCATTAGAAGTCTAACATGATAAACAAACATTATTTTATAATATGATTTTACTGGTTTATACGATTGATATATTACATAATCTATTACCTGTATCTCTTTGAAAAGCAAGTCTAACATTTGTTCTTGATTATGTTGCTGTACTAATTTTGTTTTAAAAAATAATGCAAATACTTGATACAAAAAACTATCAGTACACCCATGCTCCCTGTAGATATAATGAACTAGAAGCAGGCAGCAGTAATAGATGCATATTGGATTTATTTTCTCATACAGATTTACAAAAGAATTATTGAAAAATGAAGCCCTTTTTAATTCAATGAGATTAATCTCCATGGCCATGTCATTGTCAAACGATGATGTTTGTGGTCGCAACGCTATGGCCTGAAGGTCACAGGACTCTCATCGATCAATCTGTAATCTGTAGAATAGAAAACTGAAAGAATAAACCAAGTCAATGTATATGACTAGTAAGTAGATATCTAAACAGATTACAAACTACATTGATCTTATCTGACTACATTAATCTCATCTCACGTTGAGCTGTGGCCTGGAATATCTTAATCTCATACATGCTAAATGATAAAATATCAAAATGTGTACACAAGAAAATGGTTAAACTAAGATGCTTTGAGTTTAAGCAAAAAATTTCACATTCAAAATCAATAATCAAAGGCTAGAAACAAGGAAACTTAAACTACGAGTTTGTTACACTAAAGATAGGTCAGTAATATCTTGGCCATGCTAAATGGTAAAATTGAAGTGCACGATCGAGAAGATGGTTGGAGTTTAAAACAACATTTTTTTTCTCAGTCGATTAATCAAATGATTAAAAAAAGAAAATCAAACTCAAAGTGTCAATTCTAAAGACCAATTTTCAAAATCTGCATATCTCAGCAGCTTACCTAACTAAGATTTCAGGTGAATACAATCCAACAAAGGCTAGGTTGTTGGTCGTGTCATTGTTGACAAACCGCGCCCAGTAGGCATCATTCCATGATGGCCAGCATCTGACTCTTCTTGGCCAATGTCTGTTCATTGATAAATAGAATCAAAACAATCTGATAACAAGAAAAGCACTTGGAAATATGAAATATTGGTCCATAAGAATCACACTAAATAGAATTATCCCTCTAGACAAATTATTAGCCATGAGTAAATAGTAGATCCGAGTGACATTCCATAAAACATAGGTATCATCATCTTTTGATTCTTTGTAATCAGCTACATGGATACAAACTACTATTCTTTCCACTTCTCAAATTTTGTTGATTAAATAAACTAACAGCATAGGCCACATTGAATTTTGTTAATCTATAGAAACCTTGCACCAAAACTGACTAGTTTTCCAAGCGATATGCTTGACCAATGGACAATTTGATTCTATGCACATTGATAAACACTTGCTTTAGAAACTTATGAGATACGGGTCATACCGAGCATATCATCACCACCTGCATTAGTTCCCGCAACTCCAACACAGCAAAATAAGGAAGTGTCATCTACTTTCAAATGCTCATACGCAACATATATGTCCTCGATAGTTGCATGCTCATACAATGAAGTTAAGTCTTTGATACATGATATATCCTGCTCCAATCAAATGACTAGAGAATTAAGACGAAAATGAAGGAGTAGATGAAAAACAAAGTGAACTAAATAACTCGAGAGAATTTCAAAAGACCTGAACTCACAAAGACTACCCATATTTCGTGGAGAAAAGCCTCAAGCAAAATTCATAGATCGAAAAACATGAAGTGTTCAGTAATATATGGTGATGATGAAAATCTCAATTAAATAACAATTTTCAATACTCCCCAACTAATCACATAAAAGCAGCTAATAAAATAAAGGAACATGTTTAAAATTTTGAACTATGAAGAGGTTTCAGTCCCGGATCAGAACGATATGATTTTGATATTTTTTAAATATAAAATATATTAACTAAAAAAATTATTTAAATATTTAAATAAAATAATTTACATAGACACAATTTCGATATGTTACCCGACTTTCGTGCCCGACTGAGTGTGCGAGGCGCCCTGAAGTGATCCAAACGCCCGAATGTATGTGAGTCGCATACGGGAGGCGGGAAACATAATATTACTCTCTCTCCCTCTCTCTCTCTCTCTCTCTCTCTCTCTCTCTATATATATATATATATATATAGAGAGAGAGAGAGAGAGAGAGAGAGAGGAGTTGATTAAAATTATTAACCTAAGTTATTTAATTAAACCTAAAAAAACCTTCAACCCTTGTTCTACGACGCCTCCAGGCCAGCACGACACGTCACCGGGCTTATGCAACACATCTGGACGCATTGTCGGACTCGCGCGACGCATCCGCGAGGCCTCGGGGTGCGCTAACACCAAAGGCGTACTTGTGTCGGTTTCGGGTCTGCGGACGGAACAAAATGTTTCGCTTGTATCGGATGAAATGGCTCAAGATTTTAAACTATGATCTAATCTCTACCACCAATGAACTTGATGGATAGGGAATCAATTTTCATTATGTTTATTTGGCCTTGTGAGACCGAACTAGATATAACATGCAAATGTAAGCACCATATAACTAGAGAATTTTGGACCAAAAGCTCGATGTTTAAACCAAATACACGAGTAATATTTGTGGAAAAAAAAAGGTGAGAAATTGCCTCCTAATTTGGTCCCAAATGGAGTCAAAAGATGATGAATATGTTTTGTCTTGTTTTGCAAGCCATTAAAAAGACTTAATCAAGGTTGTCATAATCAATATCTAACCTAGGATGATGACCTAGGATAATCAAGGTCGATAGGATGGGATCATGGGATTGAAGCCTAAGATTGTAAGGTCCTATATTTTTATTAAAATATAGGAGAACTTTGAGAATTTGTCAATATAATATCATTAAGCATAAAAAAAAACTCTAGTGTGTGTGTGTGTATAACTAAAAAAAGTTCATATTTAAACAAGCACCATCTCATTCTATGAGATGATGAGATGATTATAGTTATAAAATGGAGGATAATGACAATAAAAAAATAATTTTATATAATTAAAAGTTTTTTCAGATGATATGAAATTAAAAAAAAATGCAGTAAATATTAATATTCATAATGTCTAATTGCATGTGCAGTATACTCTATGTAGATGTGGATATTGGAATCTACAACATACGGTATTAACAGTATGCAAGAATAGGATTAAATAGTAGTTTCACAAGATTCTAGCTCAATTGAGATCGTAGTAGGATTTGTGCTGTTTAGGCCAGTTTGTATGGTATGATTATAAGATCCTAAGGTTTTGAATGCAATCTTGACTGCAATAAACTAAATCCTAGGCAAAATTGATAGGTGTACCTCTGTGACAACAAAGACACCTTTAGCTTTAATGTTGAAGACTAGAGGTGATTTTGGGCTATGAAGTGAAGTATGAGCCTTAACAAACATATCACTTCTTAAATGGTAGGAAACCAAAAAGAAGACAAATGAAAAAAATAAAAAGTAAAACAAGGATGATCTTTCATATCATTCAACTTAAATCAATTCCTTAAAATGGCACACCTTCAACAAACTTGAGGGAAGTATATGCAGCATTTAACTTTACCTTCCTTGGAATAGATGGAGATTGAAGGTGGGCCATTAATCCCAACCAGTAAGCATTTGATTTAGTTTCAGCCTCATGTCTCATCAAAAGAGTCCTCTTCGCCTGCCATCAAAGTTAAGTTGAAGTTAATTATCACTACAACACCTATTCAGTGTCAGTCATACTACAAGAAGTACAACTGAAGTAAATTTAGCAGTCCACAGACAAACTCTTCCAATGATCAAAGTCACAAGCATATTTGTACAAGTTAAAAAAAAATAATTGAAATACAAAACCAAGCTGTGATAACGAAAAGAAAATCTGAGTTGGATGGTTATATTTGGATGGTAACAAGTGCAATTACCTGTCAGCCTTATTTCTCTATTAATTTCATATGAACAACTAGACTCATATCCCATAGATAATATTTATATATATGATATTAGTTAAAATATTAATTTACAAATTCACTTTGCAGGTGAGAAATGAAACTAACACCTAAAATAATAGGCTAGAAAAATGTTCACTGACCCGATCCAACTCCCTCTGGGATATCTTGTTACTGTGTAAACCTCTGAGAACAGTTTTGCAGGCATCCACAGCTTTATATACCTTAAAAAAGAAATCGCATAGCTTAATGCATCTAGCAATTTGAGTGAGCATAAAAGTTAACCAACGCTGAGGCAATTTGTGATAAAAATCCATACCTTGCTTGGAGTAGAGGTAACTGATATAACATACCATCCAAGATTCAGCCAATCGAAAAGGCTTAACTCAAATGATACATCATATGTTAGCCCAAGAGAATCCCTTACTGTTGTGAAAAGCCTGCAATCAGATAGATGTGCTAGCATATCATATTTATAATTGACAACCAAAAATCAAAAGGATAGGCAACCAGGTAAAAGGTTCCTAATCTTTTATAAGTTATAGAGGAATGACTATGAAAGGAAAAGGAATTGTGGGTTATATAATCAAGTTCTTAAACACTCATCTGATGCTGCCTACTGGGAATCACTAAATACTTGCTTCATTTCCACAACAATAGGTACAACTTCCTAAAGATCATAGTGATAATCCACCAAAACAAACTTGATTAAACTACTTGGGCAACTCAATTATCTAAAGGCAAAAAGGAAAGGGTTGAAGCAATTAACTAAATGGACTGATCCATCATTTCCTGTATAAATAAGCCTTCAATAAAACAACCTGTGGACCAATGCCCCCACCCTAGATCCAGAACATTCAATGCACAAAGAAACAAATCAAGGCAACAGATCCTGGGGTGGTAGGAATACCACAATAGGCTCATAGTGGAGAGGTGGAAGACTGTTTCAAATAGAGGGCAAGTGATAATCAACGTGGCTTCCAGAGTGATTTGAGATACTGTTCTGTGATTCTATTTTCCAATAAAGCCAATTGCAGACTCATTCTAACAGCAAGTTAATTTCTATCAACTCGCATGCAAAGATAACATAGAGTAAATAGAAAATATAACAAGAAATGAAGTCAAATCTAAGCCTAGAAGATTATGATCCAAGAGGTTCTGTGGTGGTAGGAATACCACCATAGGCTCATAGTGGAGAGGTGGAAGACTGTTTCAAATAGAGGACAAGTGATAATCAACGTGTCTTCCAGAGCAATTTGAGATACTGTTATGTGATTCCATCTTCCAATGAAGCCAATTGCAGACTCATTCTAACAGCAAGTTAATTTCTATGAGCCGGCATGCAAAGATAACATACAGTAAATAGAAAACATAACAAGAAATGAAGTCAAATCTAAGCCTAGAAGATTATGATCCAAGATTCTAGCACACCATGTATTCGGCAACATTAAGTTGAAGCATCCACCCATCACTTTTTTATTTCTTATTCATCACCAGGGTATTTAGAACATATTGGGAAGCATTTATCTAAATACTTGCAAGAGCATCAATGAAACAACTGAGCAAAATAAATCAATAAAATCAAAGCCAAAAATAAACTAAAGAAATAACTAGAACATGGTTTTTCTTAAAATTTGAAGGTTGAGATGGCTATTCCAGGAGTAAAGAAACATAGTTAAACTGTTAAAAGTGATTTTCCAGAAAGAATGAAACATTGAACAAGAGTGTACCTGGAATTTATAACCTCAGCTAGCAGGCCCAAGGCAATGCTGAAGAATAGGGGATGACTTCGAAGACCTTGTTCAACATTCTTTTCAATGGCTTCCTCTTCCAGGAGAATTGATTCATTTGTCTTGGGCATTTCTCCTGTATTTGAATGGGTCATCAGCTTGTGAGGTAGAAGAAATTCACATGCTATATGATTAGCAAATATCATCACTCGAGAAGCACCTCAATAATTTCTAAGATATCTTTATTTCTCTTTTTCCAAGCATAAGTTCCTTACAGCAACACTGATAAAGAATTATTATTTTTTGAGGAGAAAATGGGAGTTACTAAGTAGTCAATAGTTCAGGCCTCAGGGGAACTAGGAATTATTCAAACTAATTTTGACAAACATGCTTTTTTTAATTCTTTTCTCATTAATTTGTTTTATTAAATAAACATCTATAAACCAAATAAAAAAATTTTGAAACATCTGTCTAACTCTTAATTTATTTTCAATAACCTTTCCCAAAGTTGCATGTTATGGCTCATTGACTAGATCGGATCAATGTGTACTGCCTTCACTCATAAATTTGCAACAATAATTTTCCTCTATTTTTAGGCAACTTAGTTGTTAAAGTTTTATTGAATAACTTAGTTGACCATATCATACCTGATTCCCTATATTCTTCCCAGCTCAAAATGAATCTCACCTAGATCTACAGTTATACCTATTTTCATTTTCTTTAAATATCCTTTAATCTCACTCAATCAAATATTTCAAGTAATAACTTGTTCCTAAATTTGATAATTTTTTTAACACAATCAGATTTGTTTATGAGTGCTCATTAAATAATTTGTAAAAAAAAAAATTCACCTTACGTTACTTGTATTGTCATCAAAGAAACCTTTTGAAAAACATTGGTTACTAGATATGAACCATCTCTACATTTAATGGTTCAACACAGCATTGTATGTGGGGGCATAATAATAGATAAACGTATCCAGCAATTTGACATAATTTACCATTCACACTTGATGGATTTATCAATTTGAAAAGGTCTTTTCCTTCAGCATTGAATCCCCAACGGCTTGGGGCTGGGCCTGCAATATATGCACATGCCCTCTCGTCAGTGTCTTTCAAGTGTACCTGTTAATGGGAAAAATACTTTTGAGCAACCATATTATACATCTAAACACTGAGTATTTCTCTATATCAAGAAACAATCAAATGGTTGTTATCCACAAAATTCTTAACATAAGCCAAGCAGTTCCTAGGTGAAGCAAGATAGCACTGACATAAGAGAAAACAAAATAAATAGGCGATACCAAGACTCCCTACTACCAAATCCATTTTAGCCTAATCATTTTCTAGTTATTCTATATTTCTCAATCCAAAAGATGTAACCAACAAATCCAAAGTATCCTTATTCACACATAATTTGACACCATTCATGAACACAAGATCAAAATAGCTAACTCAATGACATCTAGGAAAGAGATACAGTGCAAGTAAACCAAATTTTTATTTAAACAAGGAGACCAGTATCTCCAAATCTCAAACTTGATAAATAGTTTTTCCCTATTTACTTTCCAAAATTAAAGGTACTGAATTCTCTTATTTCCAACATAAATAGTTAAGCCCTTGAGGGTTGTAGCCTACTGTAGTTGGATTTGGGTATATAGGTGCCCATTAATTTGGTGGAGATCTCTATGTAATCTCAAACTCCAGAAATTGATTGTCTTCAACTACTCTATTTTCGTTATCAAAATAAAGATGTTTGAGACTTGTCCAGACACCCTTAATATTGTTTGATAGCCAATCTCACTAAAGAGAAGGATTATGATTACATACTTGTTGGAAATGCAGGTCAGATGGGAAAGGACGGAAAGTAATTGGTTCAATATCCTGCTTAGTTTTGGAGCTTGTTGAACTGACTGTACCCAGATAATCAAGAATGCAGACTTCAATGTCTTCCTTGGTGAAATCTCCAACGATACTAACCTACAAGAACAACAGATGGTCAAAGACACTCTAATGAAAGTATCTAACAATATTTATTGGTTTATGCCTTATTAATAACCCAACAAAGATAAGATTAGAAGGATAAAAAGTTCAGTACAAAAAGAAATCAGTTATAAAGAACAAAATGATGAGAAAAAATTGTCCACCTCCATATTATCTGCAACAAACTGATTCATAACAGCATCTTTAACTGATTGAAGTGTCAAATTTTCTAACGACTCTGGACTTGGCTCAACAAATCTCTCATCGGCATTTAGCATTCCAAGCATAAGTTTGCAAGCAGTTGAACGTTCCAAGCTTTTGGGGATTGAACGATAATAGGATAAATACAACTGCTTTGCTCTATCAAATGCATCTTCTAACCAAACACTGTGCTGAAAGACAGTCACAATAAGAAACATATAAGCTTTAACTTGACCTAGTGTAAATTTAAAGTACCCTTGACTAAAATTTTCAGCAAAAATCATTGTACATAAATTTAACTATGAATGTACAGCACAGGAAATTAATCTCTACAGGGATAAACTTGAAAATGGATTTGGAACAAAATACTTACCTCAAGTACCATATGAAGAAGTTGGAAAGCTGCACGCATTCCATCATCTCTCAAAGTAAAACGGAATTCCATTGCAGTGAACTCCTCGGTGGACTCTAGCGAGCAATTGATTAAGTGATTAACACAGAAAAGTTCTACCTGGAGTAGAGAAGAAGAATCAACATGTTGCAAAGCAGCTCAAGAAACAATACATTTCACTCCCGTAATGGGTTGAATACTTAGATATTTACTCTGATATTGCTATGTTAATAAGTGGATCATTTCTTTTTCATAGTATACAGTTCGGTTTGTTGTTTATTACAGTAATAAAACTATCAATCCCCATTAATTTAGCAACTTTCTTTAAGCAACAATTAATTCTATACAAAGCACATAAGCTGTCTTTACCAGCAACCCATCTATTTGTCATCAAAGTATTGCCTGGCTTAAAAGAATATATAAGTAGCAATGAATTTCTAAAAATTTCTCAATCAGAATCATCAAAAAAATGCATCCAAGACAGAGCCACTGCAAATCCACACTAATAAAGATATACAACCAATTAGTTATGATTACATACAAACAATTTGAAGTTGAAACTAGATTTTAAGTCAAATAGAGACTGCAACAAATTCTCAAACCTGAAAATGCCATGTCTATGCACAATAACATTTTAAAGGGGAAAACAATCAATTCCAGTTTTACAAAGAACAAACCTGTTCCCTAGAAAAGTTACCAACACATCCACCTTCACTTAAAGTTCGAACACCTACGACAACAGCTCCTTTTGATTCAGATGTTTCAGCTGCTCTTCCACCACGCACGATGAGGCGCATGACACCACACCTAGCTTCATTTTTTGTAATCTATACAAAAAAAAACACAGAAAAAGAAGAAAAACAAACACTAATTGATCAAAGATGAAGAAATTTCAATCAATCCAACAACCAGAAAAATTGAGCCAAATCACTTTTATCAACATCTTTTCAAAATGAATATTGGTTATGTCGTGGATCAACCATATCATTTGCATAGGATTTTTTAAATCTTGGTATAAACAAGTCAACAAAGTATAACAAGCACCCCAACTTATAACATACCTTACAAGACATTGAAATATTTTTAAATACTTGAATAAGTGTGTTGTATTAAATGAAAACATTGAAATATCCATGGTGAACATCATACTTTTCAATTGGTCAACTGATCGTTATGTGTTAGGTAAAAACCACAGTACCAGGAATCTGAACTTTAATTATGGGTTTCAAATGAGTTATCATGTGTTGATTGATTATTTAATATAATGCTTGTATACAATTACATATGCTATGTTGCTCAAACATGAATACTAGTATGGAGACATGGATGTGACATCTAAAATGACTTTACACATCATGAATAGGACCAAGTGTTAGCTCAGAGTACCAGGTATCCAACATAGGTTATTGGTAGGTAGGCAAAATAAATATCAGAAGTTACACTTTATATTATACATATCTAAACCTTTAATTTGCATAACTTATATGTTCAATTGAGTAATCACTTGGAAATGAATCCAAGTTCATTTGGGTTTAAATGACTTAAACCAGTTTCATAGGGTTTTAATTTTCATTACTTAATCAACAGGTGATACATGGGGGTGGCACAGTCAACGCTGGAACCATGTAAATTTCACTTATGATAGCTAGTTTCGATTTTGGTAAATTGGTGTAATGATATTTATCATCCACGTTGACCAAGACAGAACAAAATTTTAAACTTTACCTCTATTATAGGTCATGGAGGAGCCAAAAATTGAGGAGGGGGGAAGGGGAGGGGGTTAATAATTGAAACATATTTAGGTATTAAAAGTAATAATTATATAGAGAAAATAGTTTTCCTTAAAAATCCATCAATTGTTTTGGTAAACTGGTATTTAATTTTTGTAGTTAAGCGCCACATGGGATATTATCCTAAAAGTTATTATGTTAATATAATACATAAATACGCGTAAATTAGTGCCCAAACTCATAAATTGGACTTGGTAAGGGTGCGCGTAGGGATGGCAATGGGCCAGGTTTAAACCCGGCCCCGTATTAAACCTGGTCAAACGGGTTACAGGGCGGGTCTACACCCCCTGACCAGGTTTAGAAGCGAGTTCGAGGCAGGTTGTAGGTTTCAATGAACCCGCTCCGTGTGTGTGTATATATATATATATATATATATATATAATAATGAGGAAGCCCTAACCGTATCTGTAGCTCATTTTCAATTTCCAATCTCCATTTGTGATTCTGCCCGCCGCCTCCCTTTTAGGAATGGGAATGGGCCGGGTTTAAACTCAGCCCCGTATTAAACCCACCCCGTTCGGATTTAAAACCTGGTCAAACAGATCCTTGGATTGGCCAAATTTAGCTCGAACCTGCCCCGTTGCCATCCCTAGGTGCGTCAGGCCCATGCAATAATGCAACGCAAGGGTGACACTCAAGAACCCCAGCAGCAAGCTACTGTAACAAACTCTCACTCATAAAAAATTAATTTAACTTTTTATATCAGATATTAAACTGATAAGAACCGATACTACACTTGATCTTAGCCAAAAGGCCGAGAAAAGTATGCTTTCTAATGTCGCCGATCCAAGGTATTTATAAAAGTTTTTCCACAAGCCTAAGGTAGGACTAAAGAGAACCATGTATTTTTAATATAAAAAAAACAACCCGAGAAAATTACTAATAAGTTTTAACATTATTTTCAGTGTGAAAAAAAAGGACATTAGCGTAACTTCATTTTAGATTTCACCAAAATTAGCTAGTAAAGGGTCCAAATTCTTAATAAAATAATAAGATGAACTTAATTGGTTTCTCTTCAGTCTTCAATTGAATATAATTGCTCGATTGTTCTCAATATTGATGATCATGATATTTTTTTATTCCTAATAGACAATAGGTTCTTGTTGCTTGAAAATGGACTGCATAGTTTATGCACAGACAAGTAGATATAAAATCAAGATCACAATCACAAAACATTTCAATGGAAAAACTACCTTGTAGTTTACAGGAATCCCATTTGAAAGACGGCACTGAGTTATGCCAGTTTCATTGTCAAATATCTTAGTCAAATTCCCATCCTTTAAGATGGGAACAAAAGATGGGCTTTTTTGCACTCTCAACTCCTTCAGCAACGACTCACTTATTAGCTCTTTTGGTACATCAAGCTGCAGAGAGAAATCAACAATTAAGGAACCTATATGATTGCAGAACACATGTCGCGTATTCTGTATAAATTGAAACCATTTTTTCAAGTAGAAACTGATAATTGACCTGGATGAGAAAACCACACGTTTCAAAAAAATATACAAGGTCAACAGAAATAGCAGCTTTTGAATCATCACTTCCATTGGGTAAATTTTGCAATTTTATGTGTCATTTTCTTGTGCTGATAATTTTTGAAGGAATTAAGCATATAACCAGATCAGGACTGCTTAATACATCTAAACATGTAGATGTTAGATTCACATTTACACTTTTAACATTCACACTGCTGGTGCTGCCCTTAATAATAAACACATCATTTTTAATGTTAATATACAAAATTCAAGATGTGAATTATAGTTACAGTAGCCAGAAAAAAAAAATATATATATATATATATATATCATAGTATCAAATAAGATTTGAAGAAATTCAAAGTAAGGCTGTTAAGAATGATATAAATATGTACAAGAGATTAATGAGAAATTAAACAGTGGATATCCATTAGCATTGACCAAGGATCATATTTATCCAAAGATTACTGATCAGTTTGAGCAATTATTCATGTTCTCTTCCTTTTTGGAAGAATGCATGATCCATCATAGTTATCATAGATTCACAAATTTGAACAATGAACATAAAATTGGAAGTTTTAATAAAAAATGCAAGGAAATCGGCAATATATGCCTGGAACAATTTTAGATGCCACTTTACTTTCAAACAAAACAACGCACTATTACCAGTTTTGCGCCATTTCTACACATGCTTCTAAGAAAAGATGTACAATCTAGTCAAGAGGGAAAGACATGAAATCAAGAAATTTAACATGGGATAGTTAGACATATTCAAACATTGTGAAGATATTTCAAAAACTAGAAGTTCCCAATGAGCATAAGAAGCTTGGATTGTTGAAAGCAACATGTAACAAACTGTAATTGCTCTAACTTCAACATAATTATGATGAAAGCAACCTTATTTCAGATCACTTTCTTATAATTATCAATATGAGTTTAAACTTGAGATCCTTTTCGTGGAAATAGAACTTCAAATTAGATTATGATAATAGCATTTATATTACTATGCGGAGTACAAACCATAAAAAAACTGATCAGAAACTAGATTCCATGATAGGAAAAGATATACCTCAGGTTCAGCATGTATGGGTTCCCTCAAACCTGCTATTATAGCATCATTGATTTCATGAGGATGGATTTTAAATTCTGATTCTCCCACCCCATCAATATGTACTTTGGTGGGAACACATGCAACAATAGCTGCAGGAAGTGGTGCAGTAGGTTTACCAAAGTCTGAAATGAACTGCAACACTTCTGCACCTATGGAGTTAACCTAAAAACAGAAGTGGGCTATTAGCATCTACATCAGCAACAACAATAATAACTAAGTCTTATCCCACTGATTGGGGTTGGCTACTGGCATCTAAAAAGATAAAATTTGTTTATAATGAATAACCCTTATTAACATAAACTATAATATTACTTCTTCAAGTGTAACTGTTTCAGCAACCGCAACCAAACTCTCATGTCCCAGTCTCTGGTCCATTATAGTATGACCAAGAGCATCACTCTCCATAATAAATTCCAAGTTGTCAACAGAAGGAACACTGTCAACCATTGCAGCCAATTGCTCACTATCTTTCAGCAATGCATCCATGTAACGAGTTAGTTCTCCTTTCGTGACACCAAACTCCTTCAGTCTTCGAACCTGATGGGAAAGCACAAATCATGGACCTCAATAATATCCAAAAGGTATAACACCAACTCCACTACACTTCACAATTTTTTTAACCTATGCAACCAAATGATAATAAATACTAAAGATGTTTATAACAAAGAAAAGTAAAATATACAATAAGCTCCAAGTGGTTAAGGATTGAATTATTGAGACATTTAAGACATGTCGAATGTGCAATTACAGAAACAAAAAAAGTTCATGCAGTGTTGGTGCAAAAAAGGGGAATTCTGATGTGAGAATAAATTGGGCCTACAAATTTTGCAGGTGGTTGGAGGAAAAGTCAGGCTAAAAGATCTATGATTCAACAGCATATAAAGCTTGAATTGGCATGGAAAAAAACAAAATACAGGATTATGATTCATCATCTAGAAACAGTTGTCAAAAAGTTATCTCAAGTTATCAAAAAGTAGTCTCAAATCAGTCATAAATTTAGAATTTCAGATACAATATTAAACCAACTAAAACTTTTTTTCAGTAGCTTTAAAAAATACATTATTCATACAAACCTCTTGAACAGCAACTTTTACAGCACTCTGCCAATTTTTAGGTTCTGCTGTCACAGTAAGAGTGGTAACAGTGCATCCCTCCCTTCCTGAATCACTATGATCCAACTCAATTGATGTAAATGGAGGATTTGAGCTCTGCAAATTTCGAGGAGCCATAAAATACTAGAAGCAATTTAAATCAAAAGTACACACAAGTCCATTTTCAAGATTCCTACATAAAAATAACAAATATGAAATTAACATCATTCATGAAGCTCAAGTTACATCAGGGAATATCCATCAAATAGTACCGTATAGGTCAAAGTATTGTAACCCAAGCTACCCAATTGCTGAATATACTGTTAGTATTATTAATATGATATAGTTGGTATGGACACCTGGAGCTCAAGTCAAAGGGTAACTGTTTTTTTAAAGGAAAATAAAAAACTTGACTACAAAATATTTACTCAGGATAAGGAGTTTTACAACATCATGTAGGCATTACAACACTAGGGTCCCTAGATATAATTGAATGAGGTCATATTCCCTCTAACTTAAAGGCACTAGTTTCATCCAATTGCAAAAGAAGGAAGCATGTGCATGCTAAATAGTTAGAGTTCCTCAAAAATATAGTTACCCTGACACATTCCTAGAACTAACTGGAGTTATGATTCCATACCATTTTAGTGATTGTGGTTGGATTTTACCAAATAGCATGTTTAATCCATGTAAAAAACTAGATGATGCATCACATACAACTAAACTTTTCTAGTAAATGTGTGGAGTACCTAGGATTTTGAGCTGAGGGCAAATTAAAATATTTTTCCAAGGGGGCAAATCAAGGTGTGATTAGCAATTTTAGAATGTGTTTTCAAACCGCAAGCAACCTACCTGTGCTGCGTGAGGGCATATAACTAAATATTAAATTTTGATAAAATGACTAGCATATTTTGACTAAAGTACACTAATTAATCCATCCAATTAACAACTCTACCTAGAAGAAGATATATGTCATCCACGCAATGTAAAAAATAATAATTAAACAATGTAGCACAAAAATTATTCAAAACTTATAATTTACGTTATAACAAATTTAATCCACTATTCCACAATCACAAAAATTAGAATTCTTTAGTTGAGTAAATCACTTTTTAGATATTTTTAGCTGAGAAAAATCATCATATAAGATCTTGAGTAGTAATAAACTAAACTATTTTTCTTTCTAGATGGCTTCAAAGGCACCAACTAACCTACCTAGGAGATTGGACCCCTAAAACCATATATCAAGCCTAGGTCGTTATTTAGAACATTGTGAGTAATTTTGAAAAAAAAAAAATCATCATCAATTTTTAACATTTTGAAAGATAACAAAAATTTAGGAAAGAATAGGACGAATCTACTTATTCGGATGCTCAAACTGAGATTGGAAAATCTAACTTAAACAACCTCATTAAGTGACTAATTATTGAAAAACTTGAGATTTGGAGCGAGACTCAATTTTGCTTGTGCCCCAGCAAAGAAATAAAAATATCAAACATTATAATGACCCTAAAAGAAGGGGAGCCTTGGCGCAACGGTAAAGTTGTTGTCATGTGACCAAAAGGTCACGGGTTCGAATCACAGAAACAACCTCTTGCAAAAGCAGGATAAGCTGCGTACAATGGATCCTTCCCCGGGACCCCGCATAGGTGCCTCTTTTTTTATAATGACCGAAAGCATTTCCTCTGCCCCAAAGCGTAGGGCAGACGGTGGGCGCATGGCATTGCTAGTGTAACAACCGGGTCGAATCTCGCAGAACTCACCGGAATTCACCCACCATACATCTCCCGCCTCTGTACCTGAATTTACCTCCCTCCATACCCGTGGGGCCGGCTCTAGGGGTCCACTGAGGTGACAAATCTACCCCTAAATGCATTGCCTCTGTAAAAGAGAAAGAGGTAGGATAATTCTATATCCTTTTTTTATTTATGTGTAAATATTTATATACATAAGATACCCTATAATTATGTCTATCAATTGCTAATTACAATCAATTACAATCCCGACACAATCCCTTCAATTAAGCTAATCAATTACAATCCCTACAATTAAGCTAATTACACGAAAGTCTACGGTCAAAGATGCTAAAGTATTCAACACTCCTCGCTGGAGCATATGTCAATTATATTCAGCTTATCACAAAGTTCTGAGAATTGTTTTCCTCCTAACGCTTTAGTGAAGACATCAACAATTTGGTTGGATGATGATGTGAATCGAGTGGCAATTTTCTAACTCATTACGCACTCGTGAATAAAATGACAGTCAGCCTCAATATGCTTAGTCCTCTCATGAAAAACTGAGTTACCTGCAATGTGAATAGTCGCTTGGTGATCATAGGCAGTGGTTCATTGTAGGTGAATCCTAATTCTTTAAGAAAATTCTTCAACAATAACCATGGTTTAAAGTGTCGTGTCGAGGCGATCGAAACGAGCGAAACATCTCGTTCCGCTCGACGACGGCACCGCACAACCCCGGCACCGGACCCACGACAGTGCGACGTGTTGCGCGACCCCATGCCCGACAACAGACCCATGATAGTTGCGACGTGTTGCGCAACCTCGTGGTCGCAGCGAAGGGGACGGTCGACCTCACAACAGCAGCAGAGGGGTTGCATAACCCTTTCCCTACCGTCACGGAAACGTTGTGCTACCCTGTGACTACTACAAAGGGGTCGCACGACTACCGTGGTCGGCCCAGAGGAGTCACGCGATCCCCGTGGCCATGGCTGAGGGGTCGCGCAACCCTGCAGCACCGCCGAAATAGCACGAGCTCACGAGTGGTGTTGGATTTCGAAATTTTTTAATTAAACTTAGATTAATTATTTTAATCAACTCCTAATTATGATGGAGATAATCTAAATAGGCTTTATTAAACTCTCATAAAAATTTTATTTATTTATTATCTATTTTCATATCTTTTCCTTTTTTAAAAGATTTTTTATATTGTTTATTTTTAAATATTTATGTTAAATATTTTTATTTTTTAATTAATATATTTTATATTTAAAAAATACCAAAACTATATCGGCACGACACGACACGATACGATACCGAAACTGTATCGTTCCGATCCAAAATCGAAACATCGACACGGGTCAAAATTTTAAACCTTGACAATAACACCTTTATAGTGTGAGTCATGGCTCTGTACTCTGTACTCTGCTTTGGTAGTTGACCTAGCAACGATAGATTGTTTCTTATTTCGCCATGTTACTAGATTTCCCCCTACATAAGTGCAATATCCAGAAGTAGATCGTCTATCGATTTTTGATCCAGTCAGCATCATAATAGGCTTCAATGTGTCCATTTCTCTTAAGTGACGACCCTTTTCCTTGAGATTTCTTGATGTACCTAAGAATCTTGATCGCGGCATCCTAGTGAACTTGCTTCGGTTTTTCCATAAAACAATTGGCAATTCCAACTGCAAAGGAGATGTCTGGTCTCATTAATGTTAAGTAGATGAGTTCCCTAACAAGCTGTCTATATTTTACTTTATCCTTAAAGAATTCTCATCATCCCAAACACTTGGATTGATATCCATAGGAGCATCAACCAACTTCGTTCCTAGCAATCCAATTTCTTTGCGTAAATTTGTAGCATACTTCGTTGACATAATGAAACTCCAGATTTATTGTGAGCAATTTCAATTCCCAAGAAAGACTTAAGACGACCCATTTCCTTAGTAACCAATATGAACAAAACAAAACCAAATATGCGAAGAGACACAGAGAAAATAGGTTTGTCAGGATGAAGACATGATAATGGGATATCCCCATGTAACACAGTAGACGACATCTTATTTATGAGGAAGCACGTTGTGAGAATAGCATCATCCCATAAATACATAGGGACATGAATATAACAGAGAAGTGTACGAGCTACATCTAAAATATGGCAGTGTTTGTGTTCAGCAGCCCCATTTTATTGGGAAGTGTATGCACAAAACGTTTGATGAATTATGTCGAGTATCACAAAATGTCGAAATAGTTTTATGAGTTAATTCAAGTGCATTATCAGTATGAAGAGTGCACCAGTCAACAGAATATTGAGTTTTTATTTCATTATAAAATGATTTTAGCACATCAAGAATCTCACTTCTATTTTTGAGTAAGTGTAACCACGTCAGGAATAATCAACAAAAATTATAAAATACTGAAAGCACCTTTAGACGCAACTCTACAAGGTCCCCAAACATCACAATGAACAAGTTCAAAAGCAAAACATCTACGTTTATCAGTTCCAAAAGGAAAAGAAGTGCGATGGTGTTTGCCGAACTCACAGGACTCTAGAAATCGATGGACTAAACAAGAACTAAACTTTTCAGAGAGGAAGGAGATGGGTGACCTAGACGACAATGGCACTAATAAGAAGACACAGTTGCTAAGAGTGCATGGGAACATGCAGGTGTAACAGAATCTAGATAGTATAGGTTATCACGCTCATGTCCTCCACCAATCATCCTCTTCGATTGTAGGTCTGAAAAATACAATAGGATGATAAAACGATACACAACAGTTGTGAGTTTTTGTGAGACAACTTATGGAGAGTAAACTAACAGGAGATTTAGATGTGAAAAGAACATTGTGATATTTGTAGTAGGTCTGACAACACTCGTTCCGTAATCAGAGAATAAGTACCATTGGCTAAACGGACAGGAGGTAAAGTTGAGGAAACAAAAGTGGAAGAGAAAACAGACTTGTAATATGGACACAAGCACTAGAATCTAGCATCCAAGACTTATTATGAGATACAGCAAACGCACCTGTAGAGGATGAGGTGCAATGCTAGGAGAAGAGCGAAGCAAATTCTCATAATCAGTATGAGAAACAGAGGCCATATCATTGTCAAGTGATGGTGTCGACGGTTCATTAGATGCACTGTTAATCCAATCAAACTTACCAAACTTTGCCCAACACTTCGCTAAGACATGGTTGGAACGACCACGGTGAACACATGAATGACCACCCCTAGTGGCATCAATTCCACGACCGTGACCACCATTACGACCCTGAGAGGACCTAACCACAAGCAGTCATAGCTAAAGTGTCGGAAGATGGGGAAGAACGGGTGTCAGGACCGCCCATGGTCACACGAAGAACCCGAGACAGAGCATTCAATAACGTGGGAATGTTATCACTTGCTAGCAAATTATCCCAAACCAAACATCGAGTGGAATCTAAATCGGATAGGAACTTTACGACCAAGAATTCTTTCCACTGATTTTTTCGAGTCTGAGCGTTACAAGAGAGAGTGCTATAGCAGAATTTCATCAACAACACCCTTAAGAGTAGCAAAGTAGTTAATAACAGACTCATCGTTTTGGCGAAGAGCGAAGAGTTTTTCATATAATTTGAAAACATGAGAAACATTCTTGTTATTCGAATACATGCCTCATAAGGCATCCCACATCTCTTTGGCAATTTTCCACAAGCATAACATTAGTGCTCATAAATTCCTCCATACTATTAAGGAGTCAAGCCATAATAGTCATTTGAAACTCAATTTGAATATTTCAAATCTTTAGGGTCGAGAGGGTCACAAGAATATATTCCTTCTTCTTATAGGACCGAGAATAGTTTAAACAAGCGTGACCATAAGAGATAGTTGGTCCTATTCAATTTAATAATAGTAGCCAAATTATGTTTAACATCTGAAGATGTCATTATAAGAGAGTCAGAGGCAGAAACCTGAGTAGTAGTAGATTAGAGCAGTGGCAACAGTAGAGTTTCGGGTAGTGGCGGCACGAGGACCATCAGTAGCGGAAGCAAAAAAAAAAACGAGCAGATCAAAGAAGGATCAACTTGCTCTGATACCATGTAAATGAGAAACAACAACAACGACAACAACAACCAAGTCTTATCCCACTAGGTGGGGTCAGCTATATGTAAATGAGAAAGAGGTAGGATAATTCTATATCTTTTTTTATTTATGCGTATGTATTTATATACACACCTTCTAATTATGCCTATCTATTGCTAATTACAATCAATTACAATCTCAAAACAATCCCTTCAATTAAGCTAATCAATTACAATCCCTACAATTAAGCTAATTATACTAACATTCACGGTCAGTTAAGGTCAACATGACCTCAAGATAATATCCTTGGAAATAATTACCTTATATCGAGTGTTGACACGGAAGTGCAAAGCTGTCAAAAATATTCTTTTCATCAAGACAACTCGCAGGTCTCCATATTTGCAAACTTGGTTCACAGGAATCTAAAAGAAAAAATGTATATAAGAGACATTAGTCAATTCTGTGAGACATACCCTATTGAAATAGAACAGGTTTTCAGAAAGCTAACAAGTTAAGATGCGTATCTGAATGAAATATCATAGCATAATACACCACAACGTAACAAACATGCTTTCAATGTGGTTAAGTATAGGGATTTTATCCCATTCATGTTTGAGGTTGTTGACATAGTTTTATACTAATTGGTGAGTCCGATGTAACCCTCCTTGAGAATGATCTGATTATCCAGTTACATCTTTTATCAGTAGTGAAAGAAGCTTTCAGCTTCATTACCTTTCGCCACACACTCACAATGCATGTCCGGGAAATGGCCACATTGAAATTTCACTAATACAAACACACACATAGTACATAAAATGTTTAAAATTCAAAGGTTCCATCCAACAGAACATACCAAGATCAGCAAACATGAACAAGACAGCAACTGAAAAAGCCATATGTAAATCATGTCGATGAAATTATATGTTGGATAGCTTTCTAAGATGATTATTTTGTTGCCTCAATTAGCTTTGCTTCAAACATTGCAAAAAAAATTTACAGCCAACATAATCTGCTCAAGACATCGTATTGAATAGTAAAACATTCCCATAAGTCCATAGAATGCAATCAAAATTGGCCAACTTTCATATAAAAAAACAGCAAACAAGTTAACTGAAGATGGGTTAAAGCCAACAGCATTCTAGTTCACTATGGATGTTGTTAGATGTGGTTTTTAGAAGTTATCATACTAGAAAATGCAAAATACGCAAGAGAATGCTCTACAACAAAATAGAAGATAATAATCAACAGAACCAAGTAATGTGAACTATAGAAAGAAGTCAGACGACAGGCCTAACCTGATTTCTGATTTCCATCAAAATAACTAATTCACAGATGATCTAACTTTGAACAAGGTTTTACTCTCAAAATATTCTATAAGTTAAATAGAGAATGCATTCATGAAGCTGTTATTACATACAGAGTAACCTCATAGATCTTTTATCTAGCGGTAATGTGATACCTTGCAAAACATGTTTAATGAGAAATTCTGAACCAACTCATGCTGGAATATTTCTGGAGGCTTAGCATTGTGACCTAGTCCTGGAAGTGACCACTGATGTTCCACAGGAGGCCTGACGGACTGCTTCTCTCTTTTTGTCAACATTGGTTGATCAAACGAAATGGAAGATCTTTCATTAGAAAGACCTCCACCAAGGCCACCAGGCAGCTTCGGAACAAGAAAACTAGCCATGGCACCAAACTTACTGGGAGTATTAACATTTTCTGTTTCATTCTTTGCAAGAGTTCCTTCAAAGACAAACTATGTTACAATTCAATAGTTAGTACCAAATATATGAAGTTATAGCACATATACAACTAGGAAAGGAACTGTTTCAATTAAGCTCACCTCAATTTGAGTGACTATCTTCTGGATGTCATCAATATCACCTACTAAGTACAATGTAGCATTTGCAGGAAAATACCATCGCTCATGAAACTTTTGGATTTTCTCTGGGTCCCATTTCTTGATTTGCTCTTCCAAACCAATTGGGAATCTTTTGCTTAGTTTGTTTTCTGAATGCAAATGTTGAAGCAACTGCTAGGAGAACCCCACAGATATTAATAATTGTTGATTGTCAAACATGGAGCACATGAATGCCTACATATTGAATCCTACTCACCTGGCAATCAATACGATACTCTATTGTGTTCATCATTTGCAATTCTGAAAGAATAGCTCGCCTCTCCTTCTCAACACGGGATGGAAGAAACTTAGGGTGAAAAGCAATCTGAAGATCAAGATAAATTTGAAAATGTAATTCTTAACAGTAAGCTGTTTTCATGTAACTGACATGCCCAACATAGTGATATTATCAAAAGCACAAACATATCACAAATAATGAACAATCATCCATAATAAAGACAGATTCAAAATGATACCTTGAGTAAATACTGGTTTAAAAAAAAAGTTATTTGCTTAGGGAAAGACAACAGTTAAATTTTTACCTCATTAAGAGCATCGAGCACACTTGGAACTAAATCTGCATGAGAGTCCTGAGAGAACCAATTTATCAATTAGTAATCTCAACATCATGAAGAAAAGTGCCCACAATATTTATATTGATATATATAAGAACAAAATTAAATTTGATTTCATACTAAAGAAATATATTAATTTAAAACAATAACTATATTCTAAAATATTATATATTTGGATGTGAATAGAAAAATATGTGAAAATTTGTTAGATAACACAACATGTGAAAATATGATCATTGACAAAGATATCATGAGGTAACAGCGTCAGAGTTCTACTTCTAGATTTAGGTTTTATATCATAACCAAAATAAAACCAATGTAATTCTTGTACATCTTCGTACCACATAAGTTCCATTTAAAATTTTTCTTGCATTAGATGATATCTAAAAAAATAATATCAATTAATATGAACAGCAATTTGACACCTAAAGGCTGAATAGAAAAAAAATGGGAGTACACTAGGAGAGATGATGAAGTAAGAAAGCAAGAGTAAAGAGAAGGGGAATAGAAGGAGATGAATGGATATATAATAGTCATACCGCATTGTCTTATACCAAACAAGCATGGTTTCTCATATTTGGCAATACTGATAAAAAATCCTGAGTGGCATCAGTATCACAAAGGTCAATCCAATCTTCCCTCAAAATTGGCTCTCCTCAAAGATCAATAAAGAAGTTTAAAAAAAAAAAAAATTTAAAAACAGTAGAAATGAGTTAGAATCCACTAAAATAGATGAAAAAAGTTGCAATTAGTTGATTCTAGAGTGAAAGAAAAGAATCAATTGAATTTGACCAAATTAGGTTGATTTCAGAAAATAAAAAATAAAAAAATCTGGCATTCTAAGCTACAAGTATGAAAGAGGAGAATATTTGCCACATTCGAACTACAACTTGAATCACCTTCCCGCCAATGGAGATATGTTGAGAGTACAATGAATGATCATTCATCCTTGCTCAGTATCTCATTCATCCTTGTTGTACAATGTCAACTTAGAAAAGTTATCACTGATAAGTTTCTTTTTTGCAAAAACTCAGAAAAATTATCACTGATAAGAAAATACATGCCTCTCAAGTCTCAATCAACATTGACATCAAAATTCTCTTCTACAAACTCAATTGAATTAAAATTTGATTGATATCCTAAATAAATCCCATATAATTTTGGAAAACAAAATAAATTGTATCAGATAAAATAATCTACAATAATTTTAAAAGTGAATTTATTATTTATTATGATGATATTATTAACCTAAGAATACTAATAATCTGATATTGTTG